>NC_051325.1:61434300-62044373 GCF_015220235.1 Choloepus didactylus
TTAATGTTGGCCTCATAGATTGAGTTGGGAACTGTTCCCTTCTCTTCTACCATTTTGGAAGAAGTTTGAAGATTGGCATTAATTCTTCGTTGAATGTTTGGTGGAATTCACCAGTGCAGCCATCTGAACCTGGTTTTTTCTGTGTTTGGAGTTTTTTGTTGTTGCTGTTTTTGTTTTATTTTTGTTTTTGCTCTTAAATAATTTCAAACTTACAGGACACTTGCAAAAATAATACAAACCCCATGCAGAGAATTCCAGCATACCCCCATGTCCTCAAATACTCAGAGCCACCAATTTTAGCATTTTGCCATCTTTGCTGTACCATTCCATCTGTCTGTCCATCATCTATCTATCTATCTATCTATCTACCTATCTATCTTCAGAACATTTAAGAAAATGTTGCACACATCACACAGCTAGAACACATAATCCCTCTGTGCACATTTCCTACAAACAAGGATATTCACTTATTTAAGCACCTTAAATCTGGTTATCAAGTTTCAACAAATATAACATTGATATGAAGTTTGCAGTCTATATTCTAATTTTTTCTTATGTCCCATTGATGTCCTTTGGAATCTCCTCTCCTCTATTCTTAGATCCCATCCAGTTTCATGTATTGCATTTAATTGTCATTATCTCTTCAGTTTCTTTTCCTTTTTTTTAAACTGTGGGAACATAAATACAATGCAAGGTTTCCCATCCCAACCCCGCCCAAGCATAGCACTCAGTGGAATTAATCACTCTCAGAGTGCCTCAGTACCCTTACCACCATCGTTAGAACTTCCCTTTACCCTAAACAAAAACCCTACACTCATTTTGCATTAACTCCCCCATTGCCCCTGTTTCCCAGCCCCTGAGAACCTGTACTCTAATTTCCTGTCTCTATATTTTCTTTGTGGTTGCCATGGGGCTTAAATTTAACTCTCTAAATCTATAACAATCCCTTTTACTTTGATACCAACTTAACTGCAATGGCATAAACCATATTCCTATATCTCGCATCCCCCCCATCTATATGCAGTTCTTGTCACGAATTATATATTTATGTGTTATGAATCCCCAAATCCCAAACCACTGATTTATCATTACATTTTATGCATTTGCCTTTTAGATCCTGTAGGAAGTAAAAAGTGCAGTTACAAATCAAAAATACAATAATACTGGTATTTATATTTACCCATGTCATTATCTTTCCTGGAGATTGTTGTTTCTACATGCGGCGCAGTCAACTGTCTAGTGTCTTTTCCTTTCAACCTGCAGGATTCCTGTGAGGATCTCTCGTAGGGCTGATTCAGTGTTGATGGACCCCCTCAGCTTTTGTTTATCTGAGAATGTTTTAGTCCCTCCCTCATTTTTGAAAGACAGATTTTCTGAATATAGAATTTATGGTTGGCAATTTTTGCTCCCAGCACTTTACGTATATCTTCCCACTGCCTTCTTGCCTCCATGGTTTCCAATGAGAAATTGGCACTTAACTTTATTGAGGCACCTCTGTATGTGACACAATGCTTCTCTCTCGCAGCTTTCAGAATTCTCCCGATATTTGGCATTTGAGAGTTTGATTATAAAATGGCACAATGTGGGTCTATTTGGATTTATCCTGTTTGGAGTTCTTTAAGCAGCTTGGGTGTATATATTCATGACTTTCATTAGCTTTGGGAAGTTTTCAGCCATTATTTCTTTGAATATTCTCTCTGCCCCTTTCTTTCTTTCTTCTCCTGGGACCCCCGCAATGTGTATATTGGAATTGCTTGATGGTGTCCCACAGGCTCCTCAGGCTTTGTCCCTTCATTCTCTCTTCTTTCTGCTCCTCAGACTGGATGAATTCAATTGTCTTATCATCAGGTTCTCTGATACTTTCTTCTGGTTTCCAATCTGCTGTTGAACCCCACCAAGGAATTTTCAATTTATGTTACTGTGGTCTTCAGCTCTGCTCCATTCCTTTTCATAATTTCCATCTCTCTATTGATATTCTCTTTGTGTTTGTCTGTTGCTTTCTTGATTTTTAGTTCTTTGTCCATGTTTTTCTTTAGCAGTTTGAGCGTACTGAGGACCATTTTTTAAAAGTCTTCATCTGGAATGCCCCAGGCCTGGGCCCCCTCATTGATGGTTTCTAATGCTTTCATCCTCTCCTTTGCCTGGGCCATCACTTCCTGTTTCTCTATGTGTTTTATAGTCTTTCGTTGAAACCTGAACATTTTGATACTTAAGTATTATCACTGGAATTTATACTCTGAGACATCTAGCTCCTTAAAGTTTGTATCCAGCTAGTGGTGTGACAGTATTGATAGGTTTTTGATTACAGATTCAATCTCTTGTTATTGGTCTGTTGAGATTTTATTTCTTCTTAAATTCAGTTTAGGTCATTTGTTTATTTCTAGGACTTTGTCCATGTCATGTAGATTATCTGACCTGTTGGTGTACAATTGTTCATAGTATTCTCTTCTTTCTACATGTCAATTTATTTTTATTTAAAAAAATGCCATTTTCAAAATATAAAAAAAGACCTATTTTCAAAGAATCACTTAAATATTGTTTTGAAAAACCACAATGTTTTATTTACAACAAATAGATGGTAGTGCAACAGCATTCACCTATGTGTTTGATAAATAAAATTGTGATTATTATTCTGGCATCCTTTTGGAGAAAGCCTTTGTATTCATAGATATTTACAACAATTCATGAAAGTAAAATCAATGTTGTCCATTAATGTAATTTGTATCTCTGCTAGTTTGGATATATTATGCCCTGCCCAAAGCCATCTTCTTTAATGCAGTCTTGTGGGGGCAGACGTTTTAGTGTTGATTAGGTTGGAATCCTTTGATTGAGTGTTTCCATGGAGATGTAACTCAATCAACTGTGGGTGAGATGTTTGATTAGATTATTTCCATGGAGATATGGACCCTGCACATTCAGGATAGGTCTTGATTTAATCACTGGAGTCCTATAAAAGAGCCTGTTCTAGTTTGCTAAAGCTGCTAGAATGCAAAACACCAGAAATGGATTGGCTTTTATAAAAGGAGGTTTATTTGGTTACACAGTTACAGTCTTAAGGCCATAAAGTGTCCAAGGTAACACATCAGCAATTGGGTACCTTCACTGGAGGATGGCCAATGGTGTCCGGGAAACCTCTGTTAGCTGGGAAGGCACGTGGCTGGCGTCTGCTCCAAAGTTCTGGTTTCAAAATGGCTTTCTCCCAGAATGTTCCTCTCTAGGCCGCAGCTCCTCTTCAAAATGTCACTCTCAGTTGCTCTTGGGGTGTTTGTCCTCTCTTAGCTTCTCCGGAGCAAAAGTCTGCTTTCAAAGTCCATCTCCAAAATGTCTCTGTAAACTGCAGTTTCTCTCTCAGCTCCTATGCCTTCTTCAAAGTGTCCCTCTTGGCTGTAGCAAGCTCGCTCCTTCTGCCTGGGCTTTTATAGAGCTTCAGTGAATGAATCAAAGCCCACACTAAATGGGTGGGGCCACACCTCCATGGAAATCATCCAATCTGAGTTATCACCTACAGTTGGGTGGGGCGCTTCTCCATGGAAACAACGCAATCCAAATGTTCCAACTTAATCAACGCTAATACGTCTGTCCCCACAAGATTGCATCAAAGAACATGGCTTTTTCTGGGGGACACAATACATACAAACTGGCACAGAGCCCACAAATAGAATGACCTTAGAGCAGCTGAGAGGGACATTTTGAAGAACGCCCAGGAGAGAGGAGCTGGAACACAACCCGGGATCAGCAGACGCCAGCCACGTGCCTTCCCAGCTAACGGAAGTTTTCCAGACACTGTTGGCCTTCCTTTGGTGAAAGTATACTTGTGTTGATGCCTTCATTTGGACATTTTCATGGCCTTCAGACTGTAGATTTGTCACCAAATAAACCCCCTTTATAAAAGTCAATCCGTTTCTGGTATTTTGCATTGGCAGACCGGAACAGTATCTAACCACGAACTTGAGCAACTAATATAGATCGATCATTTAATTTGGGATCTGGACCAAGATATCCCAAAGTTAAGTGAGTATTACTCTACTCTATAGAGGGACTGTTTCTCATTTCCATATAGTTTGCCAACAAACATACCCCAAACATTCCAGCATCTGTATAAGGGGATCTATTGGCACCTCCAGTAAGTAATTTATAGCCATACATGATAAATATAGATTGACATAGCTGGATTCTAGTAAGTTCAGATTTTATAAATTTAAAATACACTAAGTGTCTATGCCAAAAACAAACCAACCAACAAACAAGAACTGGATCCAGATTACATTTTAAATTATAGAAGGAACCTCTGAAAAATTTAAATATTAGTAATGGAATAACAACAGATATCAGATATTTCTCAAACTTCTTCATTTTCTCTAGTAAATGTCTTAAAATTGAATTAAAAGTAAAGCACATTTATCGTGGATTCTTTCTTACCAAAATACCCCCATCTAAAATGGTCTGGATTTGGGCAACACCTTTTTCAGTACTCATTAAAGTTTAATTTACCCTTGAAACATACAATGACATTCTTATAAGAAGCCGTCTTCTTACTATTGCACAGTGCTCAATTTGAAAACCAATCCAGGTAAATGAATTTAGAAAAAGCAGCAATTCATCTAAATCCAAGTAGCAAATGTTGCAAAGCAGTTTCAATCTGAACAATGAAATGAACAAATTTATGAAGCTCTATGCTTAATGTCTGTTTTAACTTTGTGCTGATGGCAGCCATTTTAGGCAGAGGTAGCCAAGCCCCATAAACATGGGAAAGCAAAAAGCAGAAAAACATTGCAAAAACTTAGCAGTTCTTTGACTTCTTTTAATGATTATAGATCAGCTTAAATTACGAGCCGTGTATTCTTGCCATTTAAAACACAAAGGAACATACTGTTGTCTTGGGCAAATATTCCGGAATTATCTTCTTTTAGCTTTCTTTCTCTCATCTTCTTTCTAAGGTAAACAAAAAAATATGAGACATTTTCATATACCACAAAAGTAATACAGCAGGCTGCAGTCATTCTAATGAAATTGGGGGCAATTCCTTTGTAAAATGCACCGATGCCTTCTTTCCTCCAAGTCTTTGTGGTTACATCCAATACACCCTTGTCAAAAATATGTTGATCCTGAAGATGATCTCTCACAACTTGATACGGGAATGTTGCTGCTACAGCTAATATTTTGCATAATGCTGCAATAGATATATATTCTACTGTGCTCAGCTGGGCTTCTGGTAATCTACTGGTAGGCTGGCTGTACTTCAATTTCAGTAATTCATATGCCATAAACTGAAGGGCACCAGGTGAGGTTCCAAACAGCCCGGGAACAAATCCCTTACATAATCCATGCACACCTTCATACTTACATGTTTTCAAAAGTCTATCAAACCTTCCTTTATCCTGTCATTGTAGAGAGTTAACATCTCCATCATGTTGTAACGTAAGGTGAATTTTCGTGACCCATAACCGGCTTGTAATGTAGCAGCTGAGATGAGGTACTCGTTGCCTCTGACCATCCAGCTCTTCTTCTGTCTTACGTGATTTGCTGGCATTATAACAGAGAAGGTAAAGTCCCCAGGATAAACCTGCACCCTACACATTTGGGGTTACTGCTTGGTAAAGTCCTCAAAGTCCATCAAGTTTCCAAATAGTAGTTAAGCAACGTGAAATTCCCTTATATTTCCATCCCAGTTCTAATCCATCCCTCACGGGGAAGCGGATCTTCCTGAGGCGGAGTGGATGCGGCCAGGAATTGTGGACTTCATCTGGGAGCCTGACGCCCTGCTAACAGTGAGACTCCTATAGCAGAAAGGAGGGGAGACAGGGGCAGCGTCCAGCAGAGCCACTTGTGTGTGCAGGGTACCTGACGTGAAGGGCGTGAGTCACGCCAGGCAACTGGGAAGAAAGGCCAAGCCAAGTGCTGAGGCCCTCTAACATTTAGAGGTTTCATAGAGGAGCATAATAAATAGAAAGAGAAGCCTAAAAGAACAAGGAAAACCATGAGCTATCTGTGCCCTGAAAGCCAAGGGCCGCAGTGTTTCAGCAGGAAGGTCACTTACGTCCGGTGTCACCTACGTGAAGTGAGATGATATTGTCTACAAAATTATCCAAGGTGGGCGGAGGATCAAGGAAACAAGATTAGCACATTTGGATAGTTGTTGAATCTGGATGATGGGGATTCATTACATTATTGTGTCTACTTTTGAATCTGTTTGGACATTTCCATATTAAAACATAAATCAAAACAAAACAATCTATTTGCTGTATCACATGGAAATCATTTGTGACTTTAACAAGAGCAGTTTAAAATCAAAAGCCAGCTTGGAGAGGAATAGGAAACTTGTGGGAGTCAAGGAAATGGAGCTCGTGCAGGCAGGTTGGATGGGTGCATTCACAAATGGCCGCAACAGGATTTCTCTCCTCCCTACCCTGGCCTCTCTCCATCAAGGGTCAATTCCCATACCCAGGAATCAAGGCCACCGTGGGTCACTCATACCTACAGAACACGGTCGAAGAGATGCTGCCTGACTTCTGAAGCTGGGTCAAAAAAGATAACAAGGAGACGGCTTCCCTGGTGCTCTCTCTCGGGAGGCTCATCCTTGGACTCCACCTACCGTGCCGTGGGTAACTCCAAAGCATGGAGAGAACACCTGGAGAGGCCCAGGCAGAGGGAACTGAGGCCCCAGCTGATGACCCTCGGCAGCCACCGTCCATCCAGGTGTGCAGCCTGCAGGTGACTCCAGCCCCAGACATTGTGGGTCAGAGACAAGCGCGCCCGTCTGCCTTCCTCATCCACGGAAACCAACAGCGTAACAAATGTCATCATGTGTGGGGGTAATCGGGGATGCAGCTGTAGTAACGGGAACAGTCGAGGACTCTCAAGGAGTCTATTTGTGAAGGAGACAAGAAAAAAGGGCTGCTGGCCAGAGGATGTGAGGTCAAGCAAAGTTGATTTTTTTGTTTTGTTTTGTTTTGTTTTGTTTTGCTTCTTGAGATGGAAGCACTTTGAGTATATTTATATGTGGAGGGGGGAGCCATCTGAGGGGAAGGGGTTGAATGTACAGGAGAGAGTGTGGAGAGGGTCCTCACAGGGTCAGCCCAGACGTAAGGAGGGGTCCCTTCTGTCATAACAGGCAGGAAGACGAGGCTGTGGGAAGGCGGCCAGATGTTTAGTGGTGGTAAACTGACGGGGTCCTTGGAGATCCTGTTTTCTCTCCGCAGGAGGAGGTAAGGTGGGAAGTGGTGGAGAGGATTGAGGAAGGAATAGAAGGGATGAAACATCTTTGCAGAGAGTGGGAGAATGAGTGGACCTGAGGAAAGAAGCAGGATTTGATGGTGGATGGTGTGGTTGGTGCACGTGGCCAGGGATTTGTTAGAAGTCAGGTTACTTTGCGTGGGCCTTTCTCCACAGGCCTCAGCTGCCCAGGGGTTGGCACGATGTGTAGTTAGATTCTGCAAACACATGACAAAAGGATAAAGTGGCATTCATAAGAGAGTGATCGACATGAGGGACCATGAAAGTTAAGCTGGAGAAGAAGGGAAACTTTGGGGGGACTGATGTATATTGTTTCACTCAGCTTTTCTACTTCTAAGGATTTGTCCAAAAAAGGGGCATTATGCTACTGCACAGGGCCATATTTGCAAGAATTTTCATCACAGAATCATATAGAATATTGAAAGACTAGAAGCAAAGGAATAATCCATTAATAGAGTATCAGTTTAAAAAAAAAAAAGGATGGTAATTCCATGCAACAGAATACCACGCAGCCTTCTGACTGATTTGGGGGGATGTCGACATGCCAGAATGATGGGGATTGTGGGGCTGGGCAGCCCTCTTCTCTGACACAGGGGGAAAGTCTGTCAGCAAAGGGAGAGCACGAGGCCAAGACAGAGAAAGATAAGAGACAGAAGATGTCGGTAGACTCCCAATGACCTTTGATCCCTGGGTCAAGTTATGTGTGAAATCGAGCTCCTGGGTTTCTAGTTAGTGTGACAATTAACCCTCTCTTTTCACTAATCTAGTTTGAATTAGTTTTCTAAAGATTGCAATTCAAAGAATCCCGCCTGAAATAGCAGTTGGTATCAGGAGAGGGGTGTTGAAAGTAGCAGAATCTTAAAGTGTGGAACGACTGAAGTGAGATAAAGTAGATGGCAATTTTGTTATGCTGCAGGTAAATAGCTGCTTCTTAAATAAAAGGTGGCCAGTTGCATGGAGAGAATAACATTTGACTCCTGAAGCAGGATCTTTAAGAAAATTGGTAGGAAATGTCAGAATATTGGAGGGCTGGCTGCTTCGTGTAGTTTCTTTCCCACCTTTTCATTGAGGGAATCCTCTTCCTCCATTTATGGCGGGTTTAATGACCCTGTCAACCACCATGTCTTAAGGCCATAAAGAGGTGGGCTTATTAGACTACTTCTCCTGGGAATTTTTCTTTATCTCAAGAAGACAAGGACTCTAAAAAAATCACCATACCATCACCACACCTAAAAATATTAATAACACTTCCTTAATATCATCAAATAGCTGGTCAAAATTTTTCAATTTTGAATCACCTCATAATTTTTTTATCATAAAAAAAATGATCCAAATAAGATTCCTTGACATGACTTTCAAGCCTTTTTGATGTTGTAGCTCTCCCTTCAAGCTCTCTTTTTTTCCTCCCTTGTACCAGTTTATTTCTGACAGTCTGTATTTTGCTGATTGAATTCCTGAGATGGAGTTTAACATGTTCCTCTGTCCCTTGCATTTCTTGTAAATTGGTAATTGGACATAGAGGGTTGATAAGATTCAGGTTTGATTTCCTTGGCACGACTACTTCATAGCGATGCTGTGAAATTTCATCAGGAGGAACATGATATCTTGCTTTCTTTTTGTGGTCAGCGGTTACTGATGCTCAGTGTCTATATCCATTAATTCAAAA
This sequence comes from Choloepus didactylus, assembly GCF_015220235.1. Lineage (NCBI taxonomy): Eukaryota > Metazoa > Chordata > Mammalia > Pilosa > Megalonychidae > Choloepus > Choloepus didactylus. Next base: position 61,443,200 of record NC_051325.1, read on the forward strand.
ATGGTCAGCTTCTAATTTTAATATTTCTTCTCCATTTATTATTTGGAATACTTTTTAAAACGAAACTTCCTCTCATCTACCATTTAGTTACCTGTTAGTACAGGTGGCAAAGGAAAAGCAGATAAATGCTTGCTTCTCCCTCTTTATTTACAAGTTTTCAAAATATGTCGATCCCTTAGCACCCTTCAACTGTGACAAATTGGTTTGTTAGTATCATTATTACCATTATTAATTCCAATCTACTTAGTATCATATTAACCTATTTGATTCGCTTCAATCCATTGCAGTTTTATTAATATTAATATTTAAAGAGTCTAATCTTGGGTCATTTCTTTCCTGGGTATTTGAGCATGAAATGAGGTCATACAGGGCAAGAACAGTTGAACTTGAGACATCTCAGTGGTCCCTGCTCCTGAGACCACCAGAACTCCCCAGCCTCTGTTCTCTCGATGGCCTCGCTACCCAACTCTTCCTTTTGAGTGGAATCCTACCCAGTATCCTTCTATCTTCCCAAGAATTCTTCCTCATCTTTGGTTTTCTGTTGAAGGTGACTAGATTTAGTTTCTGTTGCTAATAGTCAGACTAATAATTGATAGACATTAACATTAGAGAATAAAATTCACCCAGGGAAATGTGGAATATTTGAAAATGGCAGTCAAGAAAGAATAGGGGAAAAGAGAGTGGATGCCCAGTCATACTTGGGATTGGGAAACCAGAACATAGCATGCAGTGGTTAAAACTAAGTTTCATCATCTGGGGTCACCTGGGACCAACTAGAGAGACGCTCTGACTGACCAGAGCACTGCTCCAATTTACCAGGGATTGTAAACATCCTTCTGAGATACAATTCACATACCATACAATGCACTCTTTTAAAGTGTACAATTCAGTGATTTTTCATATATTCACAAAGATGTGCAACCATGACCACTGTCTAGCTCCAGAACATTTTCATCACCCCCAAAAGAAACCCTGTTCCCAAATAGCAATGTCTTATTTCCCTCACTACCCCCCAACCAACCTCGGCAACCGTTAATCTACTTTCTGTCTCTAGGGTATGGGTTGGCCTATTCTGGGCAATGCATATAAGTGGAATCATATATTATGTGGTCTTCTGTGACCAGCTGCTTTCATTTTCAGCCTAAATTTTTTAGGGTCCATCCATGTTGTACCATGCATCAGTACTTCATTCCTTTCTCTGGCTGAATAATATTCCATTAGAAGAATATACCCCATTTTGTTTACCTGCTCATCAGTTGATGGGCATTTGAATTGTTCATGTTGGCTATCAGGATGAATTCTGCCATTAACATTTGTGTACAAGATTCTGTGTGAACAGAGCTCTTCAATTCTCTTGGGTATATTCTTAGGAGTAGAATTGCTGGGTCATATGGCAACTGTGGGTGAAGCTTTTTGAGGAACTGCCAAACTTTCCACAGTGGCTGCACCATTTTACATTCCCATCAGCAATATGTGAGGGCTCCAATTCCTTTCCATCCTTGCCAACACTTGCTATTGTCCATCTTCTTGATTATTCCCATTTTAGGGAGTGTGAATTAGTAATTCATTGTGGTTATGATTTGCATTTCCCTAATGACTGATGATGCTGAGCATCTATTCATGTACTTGTTCGCCATCTGTATATCTTCTTTGGAGAAATGTCTATTAAAATCCTTTGACCATCTTTAAAGTGAATTATTTGTCTTTTTTTGTTGTTGAGTTGCAAGAGTTCTTTAGGTATTCTGGATACTAGACACTTATCAGATATAGCATTTGTAAATATTTTGTCCCATTCTGTGTTTGTCTTTTTTGTTGTTCTTGTTGTTGTTGATTGATAATATCATTTGAAGCACAGATGTTTTTAGTTTTACAATTTATCTATTATTTCCCCTTTGGTTGCTTGTGCTTTAAGTGTCATTCCTAAGAAACCATTGCCTAATCCAAGGTTGTGAAGATTTAATCATTAATTTAATGTTTTAGCTCTTTCATTTAGGCCTTTAATACATTTTTAGTCAATATTTGTATATGGTGTGAGGTAGGGGTCTGACTTCATCCTTTTGCATGTGTATATCCAGTTGTCCTAGCATGATTTGTTGAAGATGCTCTTCTTTTCCCCTTTGAATTATCTTGATACCCTTGTCGAGAATCAATTGACCATAGATGTATGGGTTTGCTTCTGGATTCCTAATTCCAGTCCATTGATCTATATGTCTATCACTATGCCAGTACAACACAGTATTGATTAGTGTAGTTTTCTACTCTAAATTTTGTAGTAAAATTTTGAAATTGGGAAGTGTGAGTCCTTAAATTTGTTTTTCTTTTTCAAGATTGTTTTGGCTATTCAGGGTCCCCTTGCATTTCCATATGAATTTTACAATCACCTTGTCAATTTTTGTAAAAAAAAAAAAAGGTAGTTAGAATTTTGATAGGGATTGCATTGAATCTGTATGTCAATTTAGGTAGTATTGCCATCTTATCAACCCATGTATATAGTATATCCATTTATTTAGATCATCTTTAATTTCTTTTAGTGATAGATTTTAGCTTTCAGTGTGCAGGTCTTTCACTTATTTGGTTAAATTTATTGCTAAGTATTTCATTCTTTTTGATGCTATTATAAATGGAATTGTTTTCTTAATTTCATTTTTAGTCTCTTCATTGCTAATGGATAGAAACACATTTGATTTGGTATCTTGATCTTGTATCCTGCGAAACTGCTGAACTTTTTTGTAGCTCTAAAAGGTTTTTTTATGCATGGATTTCTTAGGATTTTCTATGTGCAAAATTATGTTACCCACAAACAGTGATAGTTTTACCTCTTCCTTTTCAATCTGGATACTTTTTACTGTTTGTTTTTTTTTTTTTCCCCTGGTCTAATTGCCCTGGGTGGAACTTCCACTTCAATGTTGAACAGAAGTGGCTAGAACAAGCATCCTTATAGCATTCCTAGACATCAGGGGGAGGTTTTCAGTCTTTTGCCCTTAAGTATGATGTTACCTGCAGGTTTTCCATAGATGCTCTTTTTCAAGATGAGGAAGTTCCCTTCTAATCCTAGTTTTTGAGTGTTTTTGTCATCTGAGGGTGGCGGATTTTTCCAAATGCTTTTTCTTCATCTGTTGAGATCATCATGTGTTCTTTACTCCTTTTTTCTATTAATGTGGTATATTACATTGATTGACTTTTGCATGTTGAACAATCCTTGTATTCTTGGGATAAATGCCACTACATAATGGTGTGATGTCTTTGTGTGGTTTGGTATCAAGGTAATGCAGGCCTCATAGAACAAGTGGAAAATGTTCCCTCCTTTTCTGCTTTTAGAAGAGTTTGAGAAGGATTGATGTTAATTCAAGGTAACCACTGATGAACAAGACAATGAATTAATGAAGGCTTTAAACATCCTACATTTTCATAAACTTTGTAAATTTGTCGAACCAAGCCTTTTGCTACTCTACAAAGAGAGCCATGAGTTATAATATATTTTATTTTATTTTATTATTATTATTTTTTTAATCTTCATTTTATTGAGGTATATTCACATACCACACAGTCATACAAAACAAATCGTACGTTCGATTGTTCATAGTACCATTACATAGTTGTACATTCATCACCTAAATCAATCCCTGACACCTTCATTAGCACACACACAAAAATAACAAGAATAATAATTAAAGTGAAAAAGAGCAATTGAAGTAAAAAAGAACACTGGGTACCTTTGTCTGTTTGTTTGTTTGTTTCCTTCCCCTATTTTTCTACTCATACATCCATAAACTAGACAAAGGGGAGTGTGGTCCTTATGGCTTTCCCAATCCCGTCGTCACCCCTCATAAGCTACATTTTTATACAATTGTCTTCGAGATTCATGGGTTCTGGGTTGTAGTTTGATAGTTTCAGGTATCCACCACCAGCTACCCCAATTCTTTAGAACCTAAAAAGGGTTGTCTAAATTGTGCGTAAGAGTGCCCACCAGAGTGACCTCTCGGCTCCTTTTGGAATCTCTCTGCCACTGAAGCTTATTTCATTTCCTTTCACATCCCCCTTTTGGTCAAGAAGATGTTCTCCGTCCCACGATGCCAGGTCTACATTTCTCCCCGGGAGTCATATTCCACGTTGCCAGGGAGATTCACTCCCCTGGGTGTCTGATCCCATGTAGGGGGGAGGGCAGTGATTTCACCTTTCAAGTTGGCTTAGCTAGAGAGAGAGGGCCACATCTGAGCAACAAAAGAGGCATTCGGGAGGAGGCTCTTAGGCACAATTATAGGGAGGCCTAGCCTCTCCTTTACAGCAACCGTCTTCCCAAGGGTAAAACCTATGGTAGAGGGCTCAACCCATCAAACCACCAGTCCCCTATGTCTGTGATCATGTTAGCAACCTTCGAGGTGGGGTAGGCCAATACACCTGCATTCTCCACAGGCTCCTGAGGAGGCAGTACATATTTTTTTCCTTGGTTTTTTTTTTTTTTTTAACTTTTTTCTTTTTTAAATCAACTGTATGAAAACAAACACACACACACACACACACACACACACACACACACACACAATAAAAGAATATTTCAAAGAGACCATAACAAGGGAGTAAGAAAAAGACAACTAACCTAAGATAACTGCTTTACTTCCAACCTGTCCCTACTTTACCCCAAGAAAGTTACCTAATATAGCAACATTTCTGTGAACTTGTTCCTACTATATCCATCAGAAATTAACAGACCATAGTCATTCCTGGGCATCCCCAGAACGTTAAATAGCTTATCTGTTCTTCTCGGATTATTGTTCCCCCTTCCTTAATTGTTCTCTATTGCTAGTTCCCCTACATTCTACATTATAAACCATTTGTTTTACATTTTTCAAAGCTCACATTAGTGGTAGCATATAATATTTCTCTTTTTGTGCCTGGCTTATTTCGCTCAGCATTATGTCTTCAAGGTTCATCCATGTTGTCATATGTTTCACGAGATCGTTCCTTCTTACTGCCGTGTAGTATTCCATCGTATGTATATACCACATTTTATTTATCCACTCATCTGTTGAAGGACATTTGGGTTGTTTCCATCTCTTGGCAATTGTGAATAATGCTGCTATGAACATTGGTGTGCAGATATCTGTTCGTGTCACTGCTTTCCGATCTTCTGGGTATATACCGAGAAGTGCAATCGCTGGATCAAATGGTAACTCTATATCTAGTTTTCTAAGGAACTGCCAGACTGACTTCCAGAGTGGCTGAACCATTACACAGTCCCACCAACAATGAATAAGAGTTCCAATTTCTCCACATCCTCTCCAGCATTTGTAGTTTCCTGTTTGTTTAATGGCAGCCACTCTAATCAGTGTTAGATGGTATCACATTGTGGTCTTAATTTGCATCTCTCTAATAGCTAGTGAAGCTGAACGTTTTTTCATGTGTTTCTTGGCCATTTGTATTTCCTCTTCAGAGAACTGTCTTTTCATATCTTTTGCCCATTTTATAATTGGGCTGTCTGTACTACTGTCATTGAGTTGTAGGATTTCTTTATATATGCAAGATACCAGTCTTTTGTCAGATACATGGTTTCCAAAAATTTTTTACCATTGAGTTGGCTGCCTCTTTACCTTTTTGACAAATTCCTTTGAGGTGCAGAAACTTCTAAGCTTGAGGAGTTCCCATTTATCTATTTTTTCTTTTGTTGCTTCTGTTTTGGGTGTGAAGTCTAGGAAGTGGCCACCTAATACAAGGTTTTGAAGATGTTTTCCTACATTATCTTCTAGGAGTTTTGTGGTACTTTCTTTTATATTGAGATCTTTCATCCATTTTGAGTTAATTTTTGTATAGGGTGTGAGGTAGGGGTCCTCTTTCATTCTTTTGGATATGGATATCCAACTCTCCCAGCCCCATTTGTTGAAAAGACCATTATGACTCAGTTCAGTGACTTTGGGGGCCTTATCAAAGATCAGTCGGCCATAGATCTGGGGGTCTATCTCCGAATTCTCAATTCGATTCCATTGATCTATATGTCTATCTTTTTGCCAGTACCATGCTGTTTTGACAACTGTGGCTTTATAATAAGCTTCAAAGTCAGGGAGTGTAAGTCCTCCTACTTCGTTTTTCTTTTTTAGAGTGTCTTTAGCAATTCGAGGCGTCTTCCCTTTCCAAATAAATTTGATAACTAGCTTTTCCAAGTCTGCAAAGTAGGTTGTTGGAATTTTGACTGGGATTGCATTGAATCTGTAGATGAGTTTGGATGGAATTGACATCTTAATGACATTTAGCCTTCCTATCCATGAACATGGAATATTCTTCCATCTTTTAAGGTCCCCTTCTATTTCTTTTAGTAGAGTTATGCAGTTTTCTTTGTATAGGTCTTTTACATCCTTGGTTAAGTTTATTCCTAGGTACTTGATTTTTTTAGTTGCTATTGAAAACGGTACCTTTTTCTTGAGTATCTCTTCAGTTTGTTCATTTCTAGCATGTAGAAACATTACTGACTTATGTGCATTAATCTTGTATCCCGCTACTTTTCTAAGTTTGTTTTTTAGCTCTAGTAGCTGTATCGTCGATTTCTCAGGGTTTTCTAGATATAAGATCATATCATCTGCAAACAATGACAGTTTTACTTCTTCTTTTCCAATTTGGATGCCTTTTATTTCTTTGTCTTGCCGGATTGCCCTGGCTAGCACTTCCAGCACAATATTGAATAACAGTAGTGACAGCGGGCATCCTTGTCTTGTTTCTGATCTTAGAGGGAAGGCTTTCAGTCTCTCACCATTGAGTACTATGCTGGCTGTGGGTTTTTCATATATGCTCTTTATCATATTGAGGAAGTTTCCTTCAATTCCTACCTTTTGAAGTGTTTTTATCAAAAAGGGATGTTGGACATGACCACAGACATAGGGGACTGGTGGTTTGATGGGTTGAGCCCTCTACCATAAGTTTTACCCTTGGGAAGACGGTTGCTGCAAAGGAGAGGCTAGGCCTCCCTATGGTTGTGCCTAAGAGCCTCCTCCCGAATGCCTCTTTGTTGCTCAGATGTGGCCCTCTCTCTCTGGCTAAGCCAACTTGAAAGGTGAAATCACTGCCCTCCCCCCTACGTGGAATCAGACACCCAGGGGAGTGAATCTCCCTGGCAACGTGGAATATGACTCCCGGGGAGGAATGTAGACCTGGCATCGTGGGACGGAGAACATCTTCTTGACCAAAAGGGGGATGTGAAAGGAAATGAAATAAGCTTCAGTGGCAGAGAGATTCCAAAAGGAGCCAAGAGGTCACTCTGGTGGGCACTCTTACGCACACTTTAGACAACCCTTTTTAGGTTCTAAAGAATTGGGGTAGCTGGTGGTGGATACCTGAAACTATCAAACTACAACCCAGAACCCATGAATCTCGAAGACAGTTGTATAAAAATGTAGCTTATGAGGGGTGACAATGGGATTGGGAAAGCCATAAGGACCACACTCCACTTTGTCTAGTTTATGGATGTATGAGTAGAAAAATAGGGGAAGGAAACAAACAGACAAAGGTACCCAGTGTTCTTTTTTACTTCAATTGTTCTTTTTCACTCTAATTATTATTCTGCTATTTTTGTGTGTGTGCTAATGAAGGTGTCAAGGATTGATTTAGGTGATGAATGTACAACTATGTAATGGTACTGTAAACAATCGAAAGTACGATTTGTTTTGTATGACTGCGTGGTATGTGAATATATCTCAATAAAATGAAGATAAAAAAAAGAAAAAAAAAGAAAAAAAAAAAAAGAAATGCAAAAGAAGCTCAGAATAGAAGACAGTATTTTGCTCTGGATCCTCATAGGTTTGCATTGATCATTCTCAACTAAATCAAAGCAAAATATTTTGGTGTCCTGGATCTATCACGCAATCTCAATTTTTATTCCTCATTCATTAAATGCTTTTCAATAAACTGTAAAAAAGAGAAAAAAAAAAGAAAAAAAAAAGGGATGTTGGATTTTTTCAAATGCTTTTTCAGCATCTATTGAGATGATGATTTGATTTTTCCCTTTTGAATTTTTAATGTGTTGTAATACATTGATTGATTTTCTTATGTTGAACCATCCTTGCATGCCTGGAATGAACCCCACTTGGTCATGGTGTATGATTTTTTTTAATGTGTCTTTGGATTCGATTTGCAAGTATTTTGTTGAGGATTTTTGCATCTATATTCATTAGGGAGATTGGCTGGTAGTTTTCCTTTTTTGTAGCATCTTTGCCTGGTTTTGGTATTAGATTGATGTTAGCTTCATAAAATGAGTTAGGTAGTGTTTCATTTTCTTCAATGTTTTGAAAGGGTTTGAGTAAGATTGGTGTCAGTTCTTTCTGGAAAGTTTGGTAGAATTCCCCTGTGAAGCCATCGGGCCCTGGGCATTTATTTGTGGGAAGATTTTTGATGACTGATTGGATCTCTTTGCTTGTGATGGGTTGATTGAGGTCTTCTATTTCTTCTCTGGTCAGTCTAGGTTGTTCATATGTTTCCAGGAGATTGTCCATTTCCTCTACATTATCCAGTTTGTTGCCATACAGTTGTTCATAGTATCCTCTTATAATTTTTTTAATTTCTTCAGGGTCTGCAGTAATGTCACCTTTTTCATTCATTATTTTGTTTATATGGGTCTTCTCTCTTTTTGATTTTGTCAGTCTAGCTAGGGGCTTGTCAATCTTGCTGATCTTCACAAAGAACCAACTTTTGGTGATATTTATCCTCTCTATTTTTTTTTTTTGTTCTCTATGTCATTTATTTCTGCTTTAATCCTTGTTATTTCTTTTCTTCTACTTGGTTTAGGATTGGTTTGCTGTTCATTTTCTAGCTTCTTCAGTTGATCCATTAGTTCTTTGATTTTGGCTCTTTCTTCCTTTTTAATATATGCATTTAGTGCTGTAAATTTTCCCCTCAGCACTGCTTTTGCTGCATGCCATAGGTTTTGGTATGTTGTGTTCTCATTTTCATTCGTCTCTATATATTTAGCAATTTCTCTTGCTATTTCTTCTTTAACCCACTGATTGTTTAGGAGTGTGTTGTTTAACCTCCAGGTATTTGTGAATTTTCTAAGTCTCTGATGTTTATTGACTTCTAATTGTATTCCATTGTGGTCAGAGAATGTGCTTTGAATAATTTCAATCTTTTTAAATTTATTGAGGCTTGTATTATGTCCCAGCATATGATCTATTCTGGAGAAAGTTCCGTGAGCACTTGAAAAGTGTATGTATCCTGGTGATTTGGGATGTAATGTCCTGTAGATGTCTGTTAAATCTAATTCATTTATCAGATTGTTTAGGTTTTCAATTTCCTTATTGGTCTTCTGTCTGGTTGATCTATCTATAGGAGAGAGTGATGTGTTGAAGTCTCCCACAATTATTGTGGAAACATCCATTGCTTCCTTTAGTTTTGCCAGTGTTTCTCTCATGTATTTTGTGGCACCTTGATTGGGTGCATAGACATTTATGATTGTTATTTCTTCTTGTTGAATTGCCCCTTTTATTAGTATGTAGTGGCCTTCTTTGTCTCTCAAAACATCCCTGCATTTGAAGTCTATTTTATCTGAGATTAATATTGCTACACCTGCTTTCTTTTGGCTGTAGCTTGCATGAAATATTTTTTTCCATCTTTCACTTTCAGTTTCTTTGTGTCCCTGTGTCTAAGACGAGTCTCTTGTATGCAACATATTGAAGGTTCATTTTTTTTTATCCATTCGGCGAATCTATATCTTTTAATTGGGGAGTTTAATCCATTTACATTCAACATTATAACCGTGAAGGCATTTCTTGAATCAGCCATCTTATCCTTTGGTTTATGTTTGTCATATATATTTTTCCCCTCTCTCTATTAATATCCTTTATTGTACCCATACTGAATCTCCTTAGTACTGAAGCTTTCTCCAATTCTCTCTGTCCTTTCTCTGTTTCTCTGTCTGTAGGGCTCCCTTTAGTATCTCCAGTAGGGCAGGTCTCTTGTTAGCAAATTCTCTCAGCATTTGTTTGTCTGTGAAAAATTTACGCACTCCCTCAAATTTGAAGGAGAGCTTTTCTGGATAAAGTATTCTTGTTTGGAAATTTTTCTCACTCAGAATTTTAAATATATTGTGCCACTGCCTTCTCGCCTCCATGGTGGCTGCTGAGTAGTCACTACTTAGTCTTATGCTGTTTCCTTTGTATGTGGTGGATTGCTTTTCTCTTGCTGCTTTCAGAACTTGCTCCTTCTCTTCCGTGTTTGACAGTGTGATCAGAATATGTCTCGGAGTGGGTTTATTTGGATTTATTCTATGTGGAGTTCGCTGAGCATTTATGATTTGTGTATTTATGTTGTTTAGAAGATTTGGGAAGTTTTCCCCAACAATTTCTTTGAATATTCTTCCTAGAGCTTTACCCTTTTCTTCCCCTTCTGGAACACCAATGAGTCTTATATTTGGACGTTTCATATTATCTATCATATCCCTGAGGTCCGTTTCGATTTTTTCAATTTTTTTCCCCATTCTTTCTTTTATGCTTTCATTTTCCATTCTGTCATCTTCCAGGTCACTGATTCATTGTTCAACTTCCTCTAGTCTTGTACTATGAGTGTCCAGAATCTTTTTAATTTGGTCAACAGTTTCTTTAATTTCCATAAGATCGTCTATTTTTTTATTTAGTCTTGCAATGTCTTCTTTATGCTCTTCTAGGGTCTTCTTGATATCCTTTGTATCCCGTACTATGGTCTGATTGTTCATCTTTAGTTCTTTGAGTAGCTGTTCTAGGTGCTGTGTCTCTTCTGATCTTTTGATTTGGGTGCTTGGGCTTGGATTATCCATATCGTCTGGTTTTTCATATGCTTTATAATTTTCTGTTGTTTTTGGCCTCTTGGCATTTGCTGAACTTGATAGGGTTCTTTTAGGATTTGTAGACCAATTGATGTCCTTATCTCTAATTTATCAGATCTACAGCTTCGTGGAGTACACTTTCTCTAACTAACCAGCAGGCGGCGTCCACAAGCCACCTGTTCTCCGCAAGCCTGTTCTCCCCTGCTTAGCCTTTGTGGTGAGTGGGGGAGTGAGTCTTGTGGGGTCCAATTGGTGTACCAAGCTTGCGTGTGTAATTGGTGTTGCCCGCCCTGTGTATGGGGTGTGTTTTTGGGCAGTCAGGGAGGGGGAGGGGTGGCTCTAACAATCAAATCTCCCTGGTGATCCTGGAGTTTTAAAGCTGCTGCAATAGTCTAATCCTTCAGTTCAGTCCTGCCACAGTTTGTCTCTGCCACTGACCCACAAGTCCTTGGTATTGGCATATGGCTCCTGAGACTTGCAAGTGGGTCCTTCTTCCAGGCTGTGCACCCCCTGGTCCTCTGTTGAGGGATGACTGTGCTATGTCACAGGTGAGTGCCATCTACCCAGGGCGGTTCTGGGCTGCTGGGCTGTGTAGGGAGGCTCCCAGTCTGCTGAAATGATGGCTGAATGGGGCTTTGTTAATTCACACTGCTCCACCTTCCCAACTCTGGGACAATCAGCTGAGGTTGCAGGGAAGGCTAATGTCCACTCCCAGTTTTGTGGTGTGTGCCTGTTATTTGAAGCACTTCCATCACACTGGGTTGTCTGGGGCAGCTCTGGGCTATGGGGCTGGCGATGGGCAGGAGTGTTTCCTGTCCACCAGGATGATGGCTGTGAGCGGACACCCCCCCTTTTCTTGGGAAGTTGTCGTGTTTAGTGAATTTTCTCAGCCACTGGATTATTGCCTTTTGTCTCAGAGCTCTCTTAGTTCTGCTCTTGTCTTGACCTGCCCAAATTGCAAGTCTTTGAAGCTTTCTGTATTGGGCTTCTTAGAGTAATTGATTTAGAAAAAGAAAAAAGGATAAAAAAAAAAAAGGGCCCTCCTCAGAGATCTAATGGGTTATTGAAATGCTAAGAGACAAAGCAATTATGGCCATTAAGGAAAGGTCCACAGGGCAGAGAGATCAGCTTTTCTTCGGTATTTGCATATAAGCCTCAGGGCCTGAGCTCTTCCCTTCCCCTTTCTATGTTCACCAGAACTCCAAAAATCCTCCACTTTTATTTTGGAGTTTTTCGTGCTGCTTTTTTCTATGCCTGTCTCCTCTCTGCTGGGCTGGCTGCTCTCAGATTCTCTGGTGTCTGGTCTCAGTCTATCTATGGTTGGAGTTTGGATCAGTAGAATGAGTTTCTGATAAGGGCTGCCACTGCAGTTCTCCCTTCTCCTTCCCGGAGCTGACAGCCCCTCTTCCCATGGGACTGAGTCTGACAGGGAGGGGTGCGGGTCCCCTGGCCGCAAAAACTTACAGATTTCGCTGATCTCAGCAGTTCCACGTTTTCATGAGTGTTGTATGAAGTATGCCCAAAGTCAGAGTGCTCTGTGATGTCCAGTCCACGCAGTTCCTGGCTTTCTACCTACTTTCCTGGAGGAGTAACTAAAACATACAGTTCACCAGTCCACCATCTTGCCCTGCCTCTCAATATATTTTAGTAGATTCCGCTTCAGGTTGTGTTGATTTTTCTCAAATTCTTTGAATATATTCTCACCTATAGTTGTTCCATGCAGACTTTTCACAGAAGCTCATTCTTCGGTCACTTCAAACTTGTACTCACTCTTCCAATAAAAAACAACTGAGCAGTAACATCTGCCTTGTTTTTAATTGACTATTGAAGTTGCTCCCAATGTCCTAAACTCTTCAGGCAAGTATCCTCAGTGCAGGCCTAATATTCTCAAACAAGTTTATTTTTCCTGGACACAGTTCTTCAGCTGTTGCAATCAAACATGATTTAATTAACTTACCATTTGTAAACAGCTTTCTCGCTTGGCTAACAAATGAGCCACTTGAAAACTTACTTTAGTTGCAGGGTTTGTTTTTTTTTTTCCATTTTTAAATTTTGATTTTGTAAAAACATTCCCTCCTGATGAGATAGCCTGTTTAGAATTTCCTAATTTCTCTGACTGTTTCTTTCCTGTGAGTGGGAATATTGTGATGAGTGCTTATTCCTGTAATGTTGATTATGGTCATATTCTTTTAGTGCAGCTCTGGTGTCATTGTACAACAAGCACAATGCTTTACCATGTAATTTGATAACAAAGTAATCCACACTCCATTGTGTCTTACAAGAATGATATTCGAAGTCCACTTTTCTTTTCTTGTTTAGTCATAAGGTAATAAAGCAAAAGCCACAGTATAGTGACGTGTGGCACTCAGAATGCTGTCGAATTGTAACTGTCGCTGCAATTTGTGGTGTCCAAGCAGCAGTGTACAGCAACGAGAGCCCCACATACTGCCTCTGCCACAGGTACTCACCTGTACAACCTCAGCCTGCAAGACCCATAGACGATAGGTCAGCAAAGAGCATGGCTGTGTTCTCGTAAAACATTAGTTATGGACATTGAAGAATTTCACATAATTTCTGTGTGTCAGGAAGTATTCTTTTCATTTTTTTCAATCATTTACAAATGTAAAAACTACTCTTGGCTCATGGGCCGTAGAAAATCAGGTGACAGCCAGATTTGGTTCACGGGCTGTAGTATGCCCACTCCAGCTATAAATCAGTAAATGTAATTTTCATTTTAAATTCAAATTAATTTAACTATTTGTATAGATAATACTTGGCCATGGTCTAAAGTGTAATACATTAGCGAAGGATAGATGCTGTAAAACCTCTCTCCCACCCCAGCCACCAGCTATCCAGTTCCCCTCCCTAGAGGCAGAGAATCCAGTTGCCAGCTTCTCATCTAATCTTCCAGAGCTAGTCTGTATACATGTAAGCAACCACATACAGATCTTTTCTTCTTTCCTCTTCATGTTTACGTAAGATGTAACATACTCCTGATGAGTCTGGCTTCTGGCAAAAAAACTAGTGTGATTTTCCGGGCCCAATCGTGGGCAATTACGAAGGCTTAACCCATCAGCCCCATGGGGAGAGCTGCCTCCCCACGTCAGGCTCGGTGCACGGCCCGTGCAGGAGCTGCAGACAAGGATGTGGCCCCTGGCTGGCTATGCTCTTATGCACAGCTGCACTCCTAGCCCTCGTGCCTCCTTTTATGGGGTGTGGGGAGGGGGCTCAAACCAAGGCCTTCCTCAGAGAACTCTGCCGAGACCTCCTCACCGGGGACAGGAGGGAGAGAGCTTGACCACATGTTTCTCTACCCTGACTCGGATTTCAGTACTTTCCTCCTCCTCCCCCGGCCTGGGTCCACTGAACTACGGGAGATTTTTGTTTGGGGTTCTCTTGGCAGTGAGACAGCCCCATGTCCACAGTGATCCATCTGATTCTTGCGCAGTGGTGCTGTTCCATGGGGGGAAAATGGAAAAGGGAGGCTGGAGCTTTCTCTCTGGGTTAGCCTCTTGCTTATATCATCAGAGAAAGTGATTAACGACTTAACTGTTATTTCAATTTTGACTTGATTGTCTTAATCAGCTACTTTAGATGCTTCTCTCTCAGTTCAGCTAAGCCCTTGACAACTCTGCCTCACATCCTCTAAGACCAGTATAATCAAAGAGATGGACATCAACAAGAGTTGGCAAGGATGTAGAGAAATTGGAACCCTCATGTATTGCTGCTGGGAATGGAAACTTTGGAAAACAGTTTGACAGTTCCTCAAAAAGTTAAACACAAAGTTAACAAATGGCTCAGTAATTCTGTACTTAGCTATATACCCAAGAGAATTGAAAGCATATGTTCACACAAAAACTTATATACAAATGTTCATAGTAGTATTCATAACAGCTAAAGAGTGCAAACAACCCAAATGCCTATTGACTGATGAATGGGTAAACCAAATGAGATACATCCATGCAATGGAATATTATTCAGCCGCAGAAAGGAATGAAGTACTGACACATGTTACAACATGGATGAACCCTGAAAATATTGTGCTAAATGAAAGAAGCCATCACAAAAGACCACATAATGTATGAGTCCACTTATATGAATTGCCCAGAGTTGGCAAATCCATGGAGACAGAAAATAGTGATTGCCTAGGGCTGGGGATATGAGGGGAGTGGGGAGGGCCTGTTAATGAAACAGGGTTTCTTTCAGAGTTGATGAAAATGTTCTGGAACCAAATGGTGATAGTGACTGTTCACTGTTGTGACTATACTGGAAACCATTGATTTGTACACTTTAAAGGGGAAAATTGTATAGTTGTGAATTATGTCTCATAAAAGAAGTGGTATCGTACCACCCAGGTCCCTTGCCTTTTTTCCTTAACCGTATTCAGAGGCCAACTGAAAGGGGATGAGAAATGCAGAAACAAGCAAATCGAGTGGCTGCTTCTGTCAGCATCAACTAACTTGGAACTAAAGTCCCAATAGCCCAGATCTATCGCAAAATATCTCGGGGAAGGGAGTAAAATCCCAAAGCCTTTCTGCATCTGTGTTGAAAGTCTCTGTTACAAGGAGCTTAAGACCCCTGAAAACAAACCTATCTGAAACTGTTCCTACAACTGCTGAATTAACACAGTGCAATACACTGTCTGCAGTACTTTTAACTGAAAATTAGGGCAATGGTTGAGAAAGAGAGAAAGCCTGACAAATTGAAACTGGATTGGCAATATCCAAAAACAGTCTGAGAAACCCCCAGCCCCCTCCACTCTGGAATGCTCCTTCCTGTGCCTCTCCTCCCTTCCTCACAAGGAAAAATAACCATTTCTCTGGTGCCTTCCGACTCCAAATTCTGGCTTAGCTGGTAACCCAGTATCCAAATGCAATGTGGCGTAGGAGTGACTTGAAGAAGCAGGGCAGGATAAAGAAGAGTTACTCTTTGAAGGAAGAGCAGGAGCCTGTGTGGCTGCGTATCTTGGGTATGTTTGTGAGAAGGGACTTACAGGCACTCAGGCATGGAAGGAGGACTTCACGTCTCGCTTGGGACAAAGCTCTGAGATGGGGACCTCCTTTCAGAGGTGCAAGCAGCTGCTTGGCAGTTGGCTGGATTGGCTAATGTTCTGAATTCTGCTGTGTGCAAAATGGCGTGGAAAGGCTAGAAAACACTTTGGCGTAAGAGAGAGGAAAGAATTCAAAGACTTCAGGAGGAAGGAATGCCGCACTGCAACTGTCCTAGGCCCACTCATCCAAGCCCGCCTTGCCGTGGGTCCCATTGGACCCTGGAAGACTCTTCATTGCCCTTTGCCTTGAGAAGTAGGTTGGTGAGAAAAATGTCAGTGTTTTAAATGGGCTTTTACTGGCTCTTCTCCCAGGCTGGTGGGGGTGGGCGTGCAACTAAAAAGGCCTCTCCGGTCTCAGTGGGGTTGGGAGGAGCCAGGGTGGCTCAGCCCAGGTGGTCACATTTACCTGCCAAACACAGAGCCGTCCTGGTTTTCAAAATAGATAATAGAGCAGGCATGGTTTCTAGAGTCCACAAAATGGGGTGATGCCCAGGGATCTTTAGTTGTGGTTAA
The DNA here is from genome assembly GCF_015220235.1 of Choloepus didactylus. Classification (NCBI taxonomy): domain Eukaryota; kingdom Metazoa; phylum Chordata; class Mammalia; order Pilosa; family Megalonychidae; genus Choloepus; species Choloepus didactylus. Next base: position 61,459,540 of record NC_051325.1, read on the forward strand.
TTAATTGCAGGGTTCCAAAGAATTAAAGTGACAGGTAATCCATGTTTTTGTAGGTGACCATAAAATAAAATAAGTATAACAAAATAAAATAAAATAAAATCCAGGTCTAATGAAAATAGATCAGGTTTGAGAAAAATCAAGATACAGGAACGTCAAGGGCTTTGATCTAATTGCCAGAGCTGGATCCCTTTGCTGATCCAGATGCTCCGGTCTAGAACTAAGTAGATGTCAGGGAGCTCTGAGACTTGGGTAGGCACAAGTTAAGCTGCAAGTCTTTCTGATAAACGTCCCCTGGGAGAAAGCACGTACCCAGACCTTTGGTCTGCTGGATGCTGGCCCAGGGTCACGCTAGCTATGGGGACACTGACTGTCACCTGGTCTGCCATCCTGAGTGAGGGCTCTGTGGCCCCAGGGGGGATGGAGCTCTGGTCAAGCCGACTTTGGCAAGCCTGGCCTGTTAAGGTGAAAAAGGCTGGGGTGGGTCTCCAGGTCAGGCCGAGCCCCTCACGGGCTTGCTAAGGCATGAGCAAGTGCTGTTGCAGTCAGGGAGCCAAGAGGCAGAGACTGGAGCGTTCCCTGCCCTCGGAAATAGCCCTCAAAAGCAATATGGAGTCTCTGAGAAAAATACAGACGGTCACCACCATCAAACACACGGAAGGGAGTTTTGGCGATTCCTGCCGCCTCCGCTGAACACATAGTTTGGTCACCACACAGGTTGCCCATGAACTAGCAGCAGTTTGGCCGGGCACTTTCTCTAGTTGTGGTGCCCATTCCGACAGCGTTCTCCTGCCTGGAGAACATTCTATAGAGCTGGGGGGCTGGTGTGCACTTAGTGACTTAGCAAATGCTTGTTTCTCTACCAATAAAAAGAAAATACCAGAGGCTGTTTTCTTTCACCCCTTTACAGTCCTGCTTCAAAGTCCACTCTCAACCTGGGACGTGAATTGGTCCAGACACCTCCCAAACAGGTCACAGGTCAACTGCACTGAAAGCATCATGCTGACAGCCAGGAAGACAGCAAGTAACCACAGCCCAAGGGCTTTTTATTGTTATCATTATTATTATTTTAAATGGCTTTTCTGTAACAGCGTGCCCTGCAGGGGTGGAGGGGTAGGGGTGGGTTCATCTGTCATCTAGCACATGGGTTTCTGAAGCAGGAATAGTAACATTCAGACATGATTGAAAGAAACATCACACCCAGAGAAGCTGCGCTTTGAGGTGTGTGTTGATTGTATGTGGCTTTGCATTGTCTTCCTTTGGAAGAATGAGATTTTTTTAGTTATTCAGGAGATGCTTATGGGGGGGATGATTGAGTTTGGACATATTGGGATTATGAGTGTGTGTGTGTGCATGCACCGCGAAAGCCAGTGGGTAAACTGCAGTGAACATTTATGGGCTTTGCCCGTCCAGTATCCGCAATGCTTTTGGGGAACAGCTACCCCCAACTCCAGTCAGATGATGTTGAACTGGACACTAGAGTGTCCTGCACCCATGACCACACACATGGGCAAATGACCCCAAATGGGCTAATAATAGTTGCCGCTCTAAGTGACAAGACATAGAAAATCCAACGAAAATGACTTTTAGGTGAAGGAACCTAACTGGTATTGATAGAATACTACATACCACAAGAGCAGATTACACATTTATTTTCAAGTACACCTGGACCATTCTCCAAGTTTAGATAGCATATTCTGGAAACAAAATAAACCTCAACAAAATTTAAAGAACTGAAACCATACATAGTATATTCTGTGATGAGAAAGGAATTAAACTAGAAACCTGTAACAAAAAAAGTATGAGGAATATCTTCATATATTTGGAAATTAAACAACACACTTCTGTCTAACCTGTGGGTCAAAGAGAATGTTACAAGGGCAATTAGAAAATATTTTAAATGAAATGAAAATGAAAACACAACTTATTGAAAGTTGTAGGATGAAGAACTTAGAGAAACATTAATAGCAGATAAATACTTATATTAGAAAAGAAGAAAGTTATCAAATAAATGACCTAAGCTACTGCCTTAAGAAACTAGAAAAAGAAGAGTAAATTAAACTCAAAGTAAACAGAAGGAAGGAAATAATAAAGATAAGAGTAGAAATCAGTGAAATTGAAAACAGAAAAATAAGAGAGAAAATCAATCAAACCAAAAACTGATTCTTTGGAAAGATCAATAAAATTTATAAACCCCTGGACTGACTGATTGAGAATAAAAAGAGAGAAGACAAAGATTATATCAGGAATGAAATATCTTATAATGCATATCTTAGACAGAAAAAGGATAATAAGGAAATATGTTAAGCAGCATTATTTCCACAAATTTGACAAATTAGATGGAATGGTGTTCCAGTTTGCTAATGCTACCATCATGCAAAATACCAGAAATGGATTGGCTTTTATAAAGGGGGTTTATCTGGTAACAAAGTTACAGTCTTAAGGCCATAAATGTCCAAGGTAAGGCATCAACAACAGGTATCTTCAAGACAAAGGCCACTGGCATCTGGAAAACCTGTTAGTGGGGAAGGCATGTGGCTGGCATCTGCTTGCTTCCAGGCTGCGTTTCAAAATGGTCTTCTCCAAAGTGTCAGCTTTCAACAGCCATCTTCAAAATGTCTCTGTAAGCTGCAGCTCTTCCAAAATGTCACTCTTAGTTGCTCTCTGCTCCTTCTGTCTGTGAACCCTTTATATGGCCCCAGTGATTTAATTCAGGCCCACCCTGAATCAGTCGGGTAACACCTCCATGGAAATTATCCAATCAAAGGTCTTGCCCACAGTTGATTGAGTCACATCTCCATGGAAACGCTCTATCAATAGGTTCCAACCTAATCAACACTAATATGTCTGCCCTCACAAGATTGCTTTAAGCAATATGGCTTTTTCTGGGGGGACATAATAAATACAAACCACCACAGATGAATAAACTCCTTGAAAGATACAAAATTCCTAAGCTCTCTAAGGAGGAAAGAGATAATCAAATATTCCTATATTTAAAAATTCCAGGCCTACATGGCTTCACTGATGAATTCCAGCAAACATTAAGGAAGAAATAAAACAAATTCTCACAAATTCTTTCAGAAAGTGGAAGAGACGAACACTTGCCAGCTCTTTCTATGAAGCCATTACCCTGTTACCAAAACCAGAAATGAACTTTACAAGAAAAAAACTCTTTCAGATTACTATCCCTCATGAACGTAGATACACAAATACTCAACAAAATGTTCTCAAACTGACTCCAGACATATATCTTAAACATCATGACAGAGGGAGGGTAGTTGATAAAGGAAAATGCAAAGTTGATTCAACATTCAAGAATCAGTTAATATGGTTCAACACACCAGAGAAGAAAATCCATGGTCATTTCAATAGACGGAGAAAAAAAAAATTAGATAAAATTCAACATCGATATGAATAATCATCAATTCATGACTATATACATATATATATAAAAACTCTCCGTAAATGAGGAATAGAAGGGAACTTCCTCAATCTGATAAAGGGCAGCTGCAAAAAACCTACAGCTAATATCATACTGAATGGTGAAAGACTGAAAACTTTCCCCTATAATTAGGAACAATGCAAGGGTGTCTTCTCTCACCACGTTGATTCATTGTTATCCTAGAGGACCCAGCTGCTGAACAAGATAAGAATAAGAAATAAAATATAGATTGAAGAGAAAGAAATAAAATTGTCTTTATTCACAGATGACACGATTGTCTATAGAGAAAATACAAATGATTCTACAAAAAAGCTTCTGGAATGAATAAATGCATTTAGCAAGGTCATAGGATACAAAGTCAATTCAATCAATTGAATTTCTATATACTAGCAGTGAACAATTAGAAAATGAACATTTTTAAGGTACCATTTTAAAAAGCACCAAAAAATTGTGAAATACATGAGTAAAAATCTAACTGTGTGCAAGATCTGCATGTTGAAAACTGATGAAAGAAATCTAATAAGACCTAAATTCATGGACAGAGAATCTGTATTCATTAATTGGAAGACTCAATATTGTTAAGAAGTAAATTCTACAAAAATTGACCTATAAATTCAATGAAATCAAAATCAAAATTCTAGACAGAGTTTTGTAGAAATAGACAAGCTAATTCTAAAATTTATATAAAAAGGCAAGGGAAGTAGAAGTGTCAAAATAATTTTGAGAAAGAGCAAAGTTGGAGGTGTCAAACTACCTGATTCAGGATTTACTATAGAGCTGCAATAACAGTACTGGGTGCTATCAGTTCAAAAATGGGTCCACACATCAATGGAATAGAATAGAGTCCAGAAAAAACCCCACATATATACGGCCAAATTTTTTTTTTTTAATTAGGGAAAAATCATGCAGAAATTACAGAGTTCCCACATACTCGACCCTCTCAAGGTTTTACCTGTCATTAACACTTTGCATTAGTGTGGTATCTTTGTTACAACTGATTAGACAATATTACTATAATTAGACTATTTACTATAGTTTATAGTTTACATTACAGTGTACTGTTTCTGTTGTAAGGGCCTTTTAAAATTTTTATTCTAGTAACATATATACAATCTATCATTTCCCCTTTTAACCTCATTCAAATATACAATTCAGTGGTGTTAATTATATTCATAATGTTGCGCTACCATCACCACCACCCATTACCAAAACTTTCCATCAACCCCAACAGCAACTCTGTACCAATGAAGCAGTAACTCCCCAATACCAATTATTTCTTTTTTCCTAACGGTTGGAGGGACTGGTTCTTCATTTCAAAAAGAAACTTGTCAATTTTCAGTATCAAAACAACTGCATTATTGGTTTCTCTTTCTGCCAATTGGCCCCCAAAAGAGACCACACCCGAGGAGGGTACACAATTTAAGCCAAGAAGCTGCAGGGTGCACCTCTAACAGAACTGCCAGGTCCCTGCAGGGGGAACTGGGTGGGGAGAGGAATTGTAAAAGATCAGCACTCACAGCCAGATGGGGTGACCGGTGCTCCCCAACCCCAAAGAAGCCAAGTTTCAGAATGAAATAAAATTAAAAAAAGTTTTGTGCAGAAGCTGTTCAAGTTTTCCCCAGCACTGGCTGATACGACGCATGGGATGGCACTTTTAGAGACAGCAGCTTCAGACTCGGAAACGGGTGATGCGTTGTTTCATGTGGCTAAACCAGGGGCAAAAATGTAGTTTTCTTTACTTTCCTCTCTTTAAGGAGGCAGGAGAGTAAACCAGTGGGCACACGATCCACCCTGTGAGCTGTTGGGAAGGGACAAAGATTTGGTCTCAGACAGAGGCCTCACCATATTAATTTGGTCACTTCCGATGAGAAACAAATAATAAACATAATAATAAACTTTCCCTGAGATACCTTAAAGCTGAAAACCTTAACAGCCCCCATTTTTTTTTCCTAACTCCTGGCATCACCTTTCTGGTTGGCTGGTGCTTTGCATAGAGCAAGGAGCTTTCTGTCCCCCAGTGGCGATTTTCCTGGGTTCTGTTCGCTCTCAGCCAGGCAGCCCCTACTTCTCTGCCGCTCTCCCTCCTCTATGGAGAGGACAATATGCATCCAGCTGAAAAGTTACCTTCCAAAAGTGAGAAAGGGATTAGCTTGCTGCTTCGGAGCTGCCGAATTGTATGGAATGTTTTACAAATGGTTGCCCCAACAACAACAAAGGGGGGGGGGCGGGTAATGCCAGAATGCATGCATCACCACATGCTTTTAAAGACAGGTGCATTGTGCTCGCATTCCTGTAAATGCCCTTCCCAAAGGGGCTCAGCCCCTAACCCAGCTGCAGTCCCTGGGAGGGGCAGAGAAGGGATGATGAAAAAGACGCGGGCTGGGGCCGGGTGTTCTCGGGCGGAGACAGCAGCTTCCAGCTGAAGATCTGCCTGCAGTTGAAAGGCCAGCTTGCGGCAGGCTGGCCTCAGGCGGGGTGGGGGGCAAGGGCAGGAGCAGGGCCAGGGCGCGCCTGGGGTGCTCCCCTCTCCTTCAGGTCAAGCAGAGTCAGGTCTCACCTCCTCTGGGTGGAAGATGCTTCTCTTTGGTGCGTTTCAGTTTAGCTTCCAAATCCTCAAGTGTCTTTCCCAGCTGGGCCACTGATCTCTCAGCAAGCTCAGCACAGGCCCCTGCCTCCTTGATCAGGAAGATTCTCTCTCTCCTCCTCACCCTTGTCTTCGTCAGCAGCACTCACACTTCAGGTTCTGGGCCATCTGTCTGACATCTCCCAGCCAGGGGACTCGGCCATCAGCTGGTTCCTCAGTGTCCCAGTCCCCGTGCATCATCACCAGCTTCCAAGGCTGCAGCGTGCGGCGCTGCTCTGAGTCGCGTGTCCTGCACTTGCATCTTGTCTTCATCTTGCATAACCTCAGCACCGCTCTCGCCCCCGGCGGCGGCTCTGCGTCCTCCCGCGCTTGCGGGGCGGCGGCCGGGCGCGGTCCAGCTCCGCTCCAGCCGGCTGCGCTCCACGCTCCAAGGCCGCCGCCGCCTCAGCCCGTCCTGGGCCGCGGTTCTCCCGGCGCTTCCCGCTGGGGGCCCGGGCTCTCCTCCCGGCCTCGGCCTGCTGCCGCCGAACCCGGACCCGGCGCTGCCCGCCTCGACGGCGCCGATGCAGCCGTGGGGTCCTGCCGCCCCCGCTCGGCTTTGCAGCTGCTGCTTCTCCCAGCCGATTTCCAACCAAGAAACAAAGCAATTCAAGGGAGAAATGACAGCCCTTCCAACAAACAGTGCTGGAGCAATTGGACATCCACCTGAAGAAACATGGAACTTGCTGGAACAACTGGGCATCCATATCAAGAAATATAGAACTTGCTGGAACAATTGGGCATCCATGTGAAGAAACATGGAACTTGCTGGAACAACTGGGCATCCATATCAAGAAATATAGAGGAGGCGGGGCAAGATGACGGACTGGTGAGCTGTATGTTTTAGTTACTCCTCCAGGAAAGTAGGCAGAAAGCCAGGAACTGCGTGGACTGGACACCACAGAGCAATCTGACTTTGGGCATACTTCATACAACACTCATGAAAACGTGGAAGTGCTGAGATCAGCGAAATCTGTAAGTTTTTGCAGCCAGGGGACCCGCGCCCCGCCCTGCCAGGCTCAGTCCCGTGGGAGGAGGGGCTGTCAGCTCCGGGAAGGAGAAGGGAGAACTGCAGTGGCAGCCCTTATGGGAAACTCATTCTACTGATCCATACTCCAACCATAGATAGACTGAGACCAGACACCAGAGAATCTGAGAGCAGCCAGCCCAGCAGAGAGGAGACAGGCATAGAGAAAAAAAACAACACGAAAAACTCCAAAATAAAAGCGGAGGATTTTTGGAGTTCTGGTGAACATAGAAAGGGGAAGGGCAGAGCTCAGGCCCTGAGGCGCATATGCAAATCCTGAAGAAAAGCTGATCTGTCTGCCCTGTGGACCTTTCCTTAATGGCCCTGGTTGCTTTATCTCTTAGCATTTCAATAACCCATTAGATCACTGAGAAGGGGCCTTTTTTTTTTTTTTTTTTTTTTTAATCCTTTTTTCTTTTTCTAAAACAAGTATTCTAAGAAGCCCAATACAGAAAGCTTCAAAGACTTGCAATTTGGGCAGGTCAAGTCAAGAGCAGAACTAAGAGAGCTCTGAGACAAAAGGCAATAATCCAGTGGCTGATAAAATTCACTAAACACCACAACTTCCCAAGAAAAGGGGGGTGTCCGCTCACAGCCATCATCCTGGTGGACAGGAAACACTCCTGCCCATCACCAGCCCCATAGCCCAGAGCTGCCCCAGACAACCCAGTGTGACCGAAGTGCTTCAAATAACAGGCACACACCACAAAACTGGGCGTGGACATTAGCCTTCCCTGCAACCTCAGCTGATTGTCCCAGAGTTGGGAAGGTGGAGCAGTGTGAATTAACAAAGCCCCATTCAGCCATCATTTCAGCAGACTGGGAGCCTCCCTACACAGCCCAGCAGCCCAGAACTGCCCTGGGGGGACGGCACTCACCTGTGACATAGCACAGTCATCCCTCAACAGAGGACCAGGGGTGCACAGCCTGGAAGAGGGGCCCACTTGCAAGTCTCAGGAGCCATATGCCAATACCAAGGACTTGTGGGTCAGTGGCAGAGACAAACTGTGGCAGGACTGAACTGAAGGATTAGACTATTGCAGCAGCTTTAAAACTCTAGGATCACCAGGGAGATTTGATTGTTAGGGCCACCCCCCCTCCCTGACTGCCCAGAAACACGCCCCATATACAGGGCAGGCAACACCAACTACACACGCAAGCGTGGTACACCAATTGGACCCCACAAGACTCACTCCCTCACTCACCAAAAAGGCTAAGCAGGGGAGAACTGGCTTGTGGAGAACAGGTGGCTCGTGGACGCCACCTGCTGGTTAGTTAGAGAAAGTGTACTCCACGAAGCTGTAGATCTGATAAATTAGAGATAAGGACTTCAATTGGTCTACAAATCCTAAAAGAACCCTATCAAGTTCAGCAAATACCAAGAGGCCAAAAACAACAGAAAATTATAAAGCATATGAAAAAACCAGACGATATGGATAACCCAAGCCCAAGCACCCAAATCAAAAGACCAGAAGAGACACAGCACCTAGAGCAGCTACTCAAAGAACTAAAGATGAACAATGAGACCATAGTACGGGAGACAAAGGAAATCAAGAAGACCCTAGAAGAGCATAAAGAAGACATTCCAAGACTAAATAAAAAAATGGATGATCTTATGGAAATTAAAGAAACTGTTGACCAAATTAAAAAGATTCTGGACACTCATAGTACAAGACTAGAGGAAGCTGAACAACGAATCAGTGACCTGGAAGATGACAGAAGGGAAAATGAAACCATAAAAGAAAGAATGGGGAAAAAAATTGAAAAAATCGAAATGGACCTCAGGGATATGATAGATAATATGAAACGTCCGAATATAAGACTCATTGGTGTCCCAGAAGGGGAAGAAAAGGGTAAAGGTCTAGGAAGAATATTCAAAGAAATTGTTGGGGAAAACTTCCCAAATCTTCTAAACAACATAAATACACAAATCATAAATGCTCAGCGAACTCCAAATAGAATAAATCCAAATAAACCCACTCCGAGACATATACTGATCACACTGTCAAACACAGAAGAGAAGGAGCAAGTTCTGAAAGCAGCAAGAGAAAAGCAATTCACCACATACAAAGGAAACAGCATAAGACTAAGTAGTGACTACTCAGCAGCCACCATGGAGGCGAGAAGGCAGTAGCACGATATATTTAAAATTCTGAGTGAGGAAAATTTCAATCCAAGAATACTTTATCCAGCAAAGCTCTCCTTCAAATTTGAGGGAGAGCTTAAATTTTTCACAGACAAACAAATGCTGAGAGAATCTGCTAACAAGAGACCTGCCCTACTGGAGATACTAAAGGGAGCCCTACAGGCAGAGAAACAGAGAAAGGACAGAGAATTGGAGAAAGGTTCAGTACTAAAGAGATTCGGTATGGGTACAATAAAGGATATTAATAGAGAGAGGGGAAAAATATGACAAACATAAACCAAAGGATAAGATGGCTGATTCAAGAAATGCCTTCACGGTTATACCGTTGAATGTAAATGGATTAAACTCCCCAACTAAAAGATATAGATTCGCAGAATGGATAAAAAAAAATGAACCATCAATATGTTGCATACAAGAGACTCATCTTAGACACAGGGACACAAAGAAACTGAAAGTGAAAGGATGGAAAAAAATATTTCATGCAAGCTACAGCCAAAAGAAAGCAGATGTAGCAATATTAATCTCAGATAAAATAGACTTCAAATGCAGGAATGTTTTGAGAGACAAAGAAGGCCAATAAAAGGGGCAATTCAACAAGAAGAAATAACAATCGTAAATGTCTATGCACCCAATCAAGGTGCCACAAAATACATGAGAGAAACACTGGCAAATCTAAAGGAAGCAATTGATGTTTCCACAATAATTGTGGGAGACTTCAACACATCACTCTCTCCTATAGATAGATCAACCAGACAGAAGACCAATAAGGAAATTGAAAACCTAAACAATCTGATAAATGAATTAGATTTAACAGACATATACAGGACATTACATCCCAAATCACCAGGATACACATACTTTTCTAGTGCTCACGGAACTTTCTCCAGAATAGATCATATGCTGGGACATAAAACAAGCCTCAATAAATTTAAAAAGATTGAAATTATTCAAAGCACATTCTCTGACCACAATGGAATACAATTAGAAGTCAATAACCATCAGAGACTTAGAAAATTCACAAATACCTGGAGGTTAAACAACACACTCCTAAACAATCAGTGGGTTAAAGAAGAAATAGCAAGAGAAATTGCTAAATATATAGAGACGAATGAAAATGAGAACACAACATACCAAAACCTATGGGATGCAGCAAAAGCAGTGCTAAGGGGGAAATCTATAGCACTAAACGCATATATTAAAAAGGAAGAAAGAGCCAAAATCAAAGAACTAATGGATCAACTGAAGAAGCTAGAAAATGAACAGCAAACCAATCCTAAACCAAGTAGAAGAAAAGAAATAACAAGGATTAAAGCAGAAATAAATGACATAGAGAACAAAAAAACAATAGAGAGGATAAGTATCACCAAAAGTTGGTTCTTTGAGAAGATCAACAAGACTGACAAGCCCCTAGCTAGACTGACAAAATCAAAAAGAGAGAAGACCCATATAAACAAAATAATGAATGAAAAAGGTGACATAACTGCAGATCCTGAAGAAATTAAAAAAATTATAAGAGGATATTATGAACAACTGTATGGCAACAAACTGGATAATGTAGAAGAAATGGAAAATTTCCTGGAAACATATGAACAACCTAGACTGACCAGAGAAGAAACAGAAGACCTCAACCAACCCATCACAAGCAAAGAGATCCAATCAGTCATCAAAAATCTTCCCACAAATAAATGCCCAGGGCCCAATGGCTTCACAGGGGAATTCTACCAAACTTTCCAGAAAGAACTGACACCAATCTTACTCAAATTCTTTCAAAACATTGAAGAAAATGGAACACTACCTAACTCATTCTATGAAGCTAACATCAATCTAATACCAAAACCAGGCAAAGATGCTACAAAAAAGGAAAATTACCGGCCAATCTCCCTAATGAATATAGATGCAAAAATCCTCAACAAAATACTTGCAAATCGAATCCAAAGACACATTAAAAAAATCATACACCATGATCAAGTGGGGTTCATTCCAGGCATGCAAGGATGGTTCAACGTAAGAAAATCAATGTATTACAACACATTAAAAATTCAAAAGGGAAAAATCAAATCATCATCTCAATAGATGCTGAAAAAGCATTTGACAAAATCCAACATCCCTTTTTGATAAAAACACTTCAAAAGGTAGGAATTGAAGGAAACTTCCTCAATATGATAAAGAGCATATAAGAAAAACCCACAGCCAGCATAGTACTCAATGGTGAGAGACTGAAAGCCTTCCCTCTAAGATCAGGAACAAGACAAGGATGCCCACTGTCACCACTGTTATTCAACATTGTGCTGGAAGTGCTAGCCAGGGCAATCCGGCAAGACAAAGAAATAAAAGGCATCCAAATTGGAAAAGAAGAAGTAAAACTGTCATTGTTTGCAGATGATATGATCTTATATCTAGAAAACCCTGAGAAATCGACGCTACAGCTACTAGAGCTAATAAACAAATTTAGCAAAGTAGCGGGATACAAGATTAATGCGCATAAGTCAGTAATGTTTCTATATGCTAGAAATGAACAAACTGAAGAGACACTCAAGAAAAAGATACCATTTTCAATAGCAACTAAAAAAATCAAGTACCTAGGAATAAACTTAACCAAAGATGTAAAAGACCTATACAAAGAAAACTACATAACTCTACTAAAAGAAATAGAAGGGGACCTTAAAAGATGGAAAAATATTCCATGTTCATGGATAGGAAGGCTAAATGTCATTAAGATGTCAATTCTACCCAAACTCATCTACAGATTCAATGCAATCCCAATCAAAATTCCAACAACCTACTTTGCAGACTTGGAAAAGCTAGTTATCAAATTTATTTGCAAAGGGAAGATGCCTCGAATTGCTAAAGACACTCTAAAAAAGAAAAACGAAGTAGGAGGACTTACACTCCCTGACTTTGAAGCTTATTATAAAGCCACAGTTGCCAAAACAGCATGGTACTGGCACAAAGATAGACATATAGATCAATGGAATCGAATTGAGAATTCAGAGATAGACCCTCAGATCTATGGCCGACTGATCTTTGATAAGGCCCCCAAAGTCACTGAACTGAGTCATAATAGTCTTTTCAACAAATGGGGCTGGGAGAGTTGGATATCCATATCCAAAAGAATGAAAGAGGACCCCTACCTCACCCCCTACACAAAAATTAACTCAAAATGGACCAAAGATCTCAATATAAAAGAAAGTACCATAAAACTCCTAGAAGATAATGTAGGAAAACATCTTCAAGACCTTGTATTAGGCGGCCACTTCCTAGACTTTACACCCAAAGCACAAGCAACAAAAGAGAAAATAGATAAATGGGAACTCCTCAAGCTTAGAAGTTTCTGCACCTCAAAGGAATTTCTCAAAAAGGTAAAGAGGCAGCCAACTCAATGGGAAAAAATTTTTGGAAACCATGTATCTGACAAAAGACTGATATCTTGCATATATAAAGAAATCCTACAACTCAATGACAATAGTACAGACAGCCCAATTATAAAATGGGCAAAAGATAAGAAAAGACAGTTCTCTGAAGAGGAAATACAAATGGCCAAGAAACACATGAAAAAATGTTCAGCTTCACTAGCTATTAGAGAGATGCAAATTAAGACCACAATGAGATACCATCTAACACTGGTTAGAATGGCTGCCATTAAACAAACAGGAAACTACAAATGCTGGAGGGGATGTGGAGAAATTGGAACTCTTATTCATTGTTGGTGGGACTGTATAATGGTTCAGCCACTCTGGAATTCAGTCTGGCAGTTCCTTAGAAAACTAGATGAAGAGTTACCATTCGATCCAGCGATTGCACTTCTCGGTATATACCCGGAAGGACGCAAAGCAGTGACACGAACAGATATCTGCATGCCAATGTTCATAGCAGCATTATTCACAATTGCCAAGAGATGGAAACAACCCAAATGTCCTTCAACAGATTAGTGGATAAATAAAATGTGGTATATACACACGATGGAATACTACGCGGCAGTAAGAAGGAACGATCTCGTGAAACATATGACACCATGGATGAACCTTGAAGACATAATGCTGAGCGAAATAAGCCAGGCACAAAAAGAGAAATATTATATGCTACCACTAATGTGAACTTTGAAAAATGTAAAACAAATGGTTTATAATGTAGAATGTAGGGGAACTAGCAATAGAGAGCAATTAAGGAAGGGGGAACAATAATCCAAGAAGAAGAGATAAGCTATTTAACGTTCTGGGGATGCCCAGGAATGACTATGGTCTGTTAATTTCTGATGGATATAGTAGGAACAAGTTCACAAAAATGTTGCTATATTATGTAACTTTCTTGGGGTAAAGTAGGAACATGTTGGAAGTTAAGCAGTTATCTTAGGTTAGTTGTCTTTTTCTTACTCCCTTGTTATGGTCTCTTTGAAATGTTCTTTTATTGTATGTTTGTTTTCTTTTTAACTTTTTTTTTCATACAGTTGATTTAAAAAAGAAGGGAAAGTTAAAAAAAAAAAAAGAAAAATAAGGGAAAAAAAAAAGATGTAGTGCCCCCTTGAGGAGCCTGTGGAGAATGCAGGGGTATTCGCCTACCCCACCTCGATGGTTGCTAACATGACCACAGACATAGGGGACTGGTGGTTTGATGGGTTGAGCTCTCTACCATAAGTTTTACCCTTGGGAAGACAGTTGCTGCAAAGGAGAGGCTAGGCCTCCCTATGGTTGTGCCTAAGAGCCTCCTCCCGAATGCCTCTTTGTTGCTCAGATGTGGCCCTCTCTCTCTGGCTAAGCCAACTTGAAAGGTGAAATCACTGCCCTCCCCCCTACGTGGGATCAGACACCCAGGGAAGTGAATCTCCCTGGCAACGTGGAATATGACTCCCGGGGAGGAATGTAGACCCAGCATCGTGGGATGGAGAACATCTTCTTGACCAAAAGGGGGATGTGAAAGGAAATGAAATAAGCTTCAGTGGCAGAGAGATTCCAAAAGGAGCCGAGAGGTCACTCTGGTGGGCACTCTTACGCACACTTTAGACAACACTTTTTAAGTTCCAAAGAATTGGGGTAGCTGGTGGTGGATACCTGAAACTATCAAACTACAACCCAGAACCCATGAATCTCGAAGGCAGTTGTATAAAAATGTAGCTTATGAAGGGTGACAATGGGATTGGGAAAGCCATAAGGACCACACTCCACTTTGTCTAGTTTATGGAAGGAAGAGTAGAAAAATAGGGGAAAGAAACAGGCAAAGGTACCCAGTGTTCTTTTTTACTTCAATTGTTCTTTTTCACTTTAATTATTATTCTTGTTATTTTTGTGTGTGTGCTAATGAAGGTGTCAGGGATTGATTTAGGTGATGAATGTACAACTATGTAATGGTACTGTAAACAATCGAAAGTATGATTTGTTTTGTATGACTGCGTGGTATGTGAATATATCTCAATAAAATGAAGATTAAAAAAAAAAGAAATATAGAACCTGCTGGAACAATTGGGCATCCATGTGAAGAAATATGGAACTTGCTGGAACAATTGGGCATCTACATCAAGAAACATATACCTTATACCATGTTCAAAAATTAACTCAGAATGGATCTAGACCTAAATTGTAAAACCCCAAACTATAAAACACCTTGAAAAAAACATACAAGAAAATCTTTGTGACCTTGAGTTAGGCAGAGATTTCTTAGATAGATACAACACCAAAAACAAAAACCATAGAAGAAAAAGTTGATAACTTGGACTCCATCAAAATTTAAAATTGCTGCCATTTGAAAGATATCAAGACAATGAAAAGAGAAACTGTAATCTTGGAGCATGTATATTCAAAATGCAGACCTGATAAAGAGCTTGCATCAGAGACCCCAACACACAAAATTGGACTTGAAACTAGGATATTGCAATTTTACCCTGACGATTGTTTGAAGGGTGGGAATATACATTTAGGAGCTGCTGATGGCCATGCTTTCCACTGTGCAGACTAGAAATTCATCGCAAGTTAATCTGTTGAGATCGGGGGATCACAGCAGGTGCAGAGAGCGAGTCCTGTCTGGCTCCTGCTTCCCGCCTTCCAGTGCTTGCTTCCTGGAGCTGTCTCATAGCTTTATGATAAATTCTGGTTTTCTTCTTAAGCTACCTGCTAGTCCTTGCACCAAGTGCCCTTACCAATTCAGTAGGGAAGTGACAAGCTGAAAATTTCATCTAAAGGAGTCCTCAAGCCACTTAGTAATATTTATCAGTAGGATGAGGTAAATAAAAAATAGTGCGGAATTATTAATTCCCATCAATAAACCTGAATGTAAAGGTAATCTACATTGAACTGATAATAGTACAAAGAGGGAAATTACTGTGAAAATGGCATAAGTTAACCTGTATGTATAGAAGTTTCTTAGAATCCTAGGACACATTTGATAGCAAGAAGGAGACACTCATTCAAGTCTGCATAGCAAAAAAAAGGGGGGTGGGGTAGGATTATTTAGGACACCAGGGGAGCACCTCATGGCACCAACGGTCAAAAGTAAGCCAGTCTTCCTGAAGAATCAGGCACCTGGAAGTCAGGGATGGCGCTTGCTGGCCTGTGGGAGCCATGTGATCCCTGTCCCCAGCAGCTCGGCTGATGTCCCTGCCAGCCCCACACTGCCTTTCGGCTGCAGCACCCAACACCTTTGAACTAGAGTTTCTGGTGCCAATTCCAAAACCCAGGAAAGAAAAATTAATCACCCTGGCTTGGGACAGGTGCCAACCCCAGTCCATTCTGCCAAGGCCAGGTGAGAGTTGGAATGTTAACACTGGAGCTAGTGCCATCCCTCCAGGGCGACTGGGGACACAGGAAGTTCTCAGTGAGGGTGAGAGCTGGCAGGCCCCCCGAGAAGGTCCCTCTCTGCTAAGTCCCCAAAGCAGAATTCTAGGAGCCTACTTTGTCGACTTTTGCCTGGAGCAGCTGCCTTATCTTCTGTTGTGTGCTCCTGACTCCCCAGCCACACCCGACTGTAGCAAAGGTGGCCCCTGAAGGGCTTTTTCAGTAGTTATTCACGGAAATCCAGCTTGACCTGAAACAAAAAACGTGGGATGGGAGGAAATTAGCTGGCTCACCCAATCAGGATCATGGTGGCGTCGGGGATGACAGGACCCAGGGCCGTGAATGCCACTGTCAGGACACTGTGTGGCCCTCTGTCTCTCCATCCCTCACCTTTGCTTCTCTCAGGGGCTGGTCTCCTTCTCTCCTACTGTAGACATCCTCTGTGGTTGTGTCGGGGAGCACGGCAGCAGAGTTCTCCAGGTTTATATCTTACCTGCCCAACAAGAAGGCATCCTTTCTCCAATTTGAGTTTGAAAAATCTTCCATGAATCCTTTTTTATATAATAAAAATTTGAAACATAAACAAAAGTAGAGAGAGAAAGTGGTATTTATTTTTTAATCCGTGTCTCCATCCCCCATCTTCAACAACCATGAGCACATGGTCAGTCTTGTTTCATCTGTACCCCTTCCCTCCACTGGATTGTTTTAAAGTAAATCCTAGATATCACATCACTTTATCTAAAATACTTCTGGTTGCATCATAAGGATTTTTAAAAACATAATCACAATACCATTGTCATGCTAAAAATAAGCAGCCATTAACCATCAAATCTTCCATCAGTGTTCACATTTCTCCAGTTGTCTCAAAATTTAAAAAAATTGGGTTCAAATCAAGACCCACACAAGGTTCCCTCGTTGCATTTGGTTGACGTGTCTCTAAAAGTTCTTTTAACCCATAAATGCTCCTTCACTTCTCTTCTCCCCTTGTAGTTGATTTGTTAAAGAACCTGGGCCATCTCTCCTCCAGAGTTTCCCACATTCTAGATTTCGCTGTTGTGTTTCTGCAGTGTCTTGCAACATGTTCTTCTGTCTGTCCTTGTAAACTAGTAGAGCCAGAGCCTTAATCAGATTTGGGTTGGACAGTGTGTGTGCTTCCTACAGCATCAAACCGGGAGACACATAAAGTTTGGTCATCCCTCTTTTGTGATGTCACAAGTGGTAAGTGGGGACAGGTGTCATCACCTGGCCCATGGTTACACGGTTTCCCCATCAGGTTTGTGCTTAATGGCTTTAGCAGCTCTTGATGATCATTGCTGAGATGCATCAATTCTTTAGGCATTGCAAAGGAGTGATATCCATCTATCAGTCCTTCACTCATTATCCAGGATTCTTTCTAAAATAGGGGCTGGCCAACGTTTCCTGTAAAGTACTATTTCTGTGGTTGGTATTTTAGGCTTGATGGGCCACATTCAGTCTGTGAATATTTTTCTTTGTTTATTCTTTACAGGTCTTTAACAATGTAAAAACATTCTTATAGAGTGGGCAGTAGGAAAGCAAGCCACATTTGGTCCGTGGATCATAGTTTACCAACCCGTTTTAAAAAAAAGAACTTTCCCGCTCCCACTGTTTGGTTGTCACTGGGGCCGGAGAGGCAGCATTCTTTCCTTTTATTTCTCAGTTTCAGATAATGGGTTGGAGACATAGTACCCTCTGCCAGGGAGGAACTGGGCACCACGGGGAACCCTGTCTCCCTCCTGCAGCCCACCTTCTACTCCTGCCACTTCTGCAGCAACCAGCTCTGCCCTGGGACATGGGGCTGCTCCCACCTGGCTTTCCTCCCTTCCCACGTCCCATCCAGGGCTCCTGTGACACTGTGGCCTGGGGGAATTGCCAAAACCTGCGAGACATACCTGGGCAACCTGAGAGTGCAAGGAAGCTAATGCCCCACGGGCGACCCTGCCAGCAGGGCATGAAAGCAGGGGCTAGAGGAAAGCGTCCCCTCTTCCTTCAGTGAGCAGTGGGGAGGCACGTTCTAGATGGTGCTGTGACCAACTCAGCACTGGACCCTTGGGTGGCTTCTGTCCTTCGTATTCCACCCCTCTCCTCTCCCCCTGCTCCCGGAGACCAGTGCAGAATGAAACCACCTGCAGTTCTGCCCAGCCATGGTGCCCCCGCCAGCGGCCCGGTGTTCGCTTTGCGTGCCACACCGGTAGGAAGTTCCCGGTCAGGAACGGCTTCCTGCCAGTGCTCGCCGAGCTGGGCAGCAAATTGACCTTCGAATAGGCTAAGCTCCTCAAATATGCGATGCCTTTCCTCCAGAGAGGCAGAGAGCCCAGGGGTCAGTTTGTCTCTTCTTTAATAAAGTAGCTTTGTAATGATTAAAAACATGACTATGCCCTTCAACGCCGCCACCTCCCACAGCAGTCCGTGGGGCGCCGCGTCTCCAGGCCCAGCACGAGACAGAGCCCCACGGCACCAGCAGATCCTCCAAGCCCCACGGGCCACAGCTGAGTCCTCGCTCGCAGGGCATTCGGAGAGCACCGAGAGCCTCCACCCAGAACCAGACCAGTGCCTGGCAGCCAGGGCAGGTGCAGGGAGGCGGGGCAGGAGACACAAGGGTGCTGGAAGAGAAACCCAAACCTTTCCTCGTAGTGACACACCTCCACGATGATGATAACACATGACCTGTGACCCACTCAGGGGTCACCAATTGGGAAGCTCTGCGGTGGTGGCCCGGCATCCCCAACCCTGGCCCAGGCTCCTTCTCATCCGTGGACCTGGTAGCTTCATTTTCAACCACAAAGCTCATGGAAAGCCCCCTACTCCTAGCTTTCTCCTTGGGAATGGGGAGTGGATGCTCAATTGGTAGAGAATTCCTGTTTGGGGTAAGGGAAAAGTTTTGGTAACAGATGATGGTGATAGTAGCACAACGTTGTGAATGTAATTAATACCACTGAATTATATAACTGAATGAGGCAAAAAGGGGATAGCTTAGGTTGTATATGTATGTGCTACTAAAATGAAAATTCTTAAAAAAGTAAAAGACAATAACAATTAAATGCAATACGTGATACTAGACTGGAACTAACAATGGAGGAAAAAAGGCCTCAAAGGACATTATAAGGACAAAAGGCTGTAAGCCCTATATCAGGGTGAAATTGCTCAAACATGATAACTGTACTGTGCCATTCCTATGTATTATGTTCCCCCAAAATGCCATTATCTTTGATGCAATCTTGTGTGGGCAGACATACTAGGGTTGAGTAGATTTTGGAATCCTTTGGGTGTTTCCATGGAGATGTGATTCAATCAACTGTGGACAAGACCTTTGGTTGGATAATTTCCATAGAGATGTTGCCCCACCCATTCTTGGTGGGTCTGAATTAAGTTACTGGAGCACTATATAAGCTCAGACAGAAGGAGCAAGCTTGCTACAGCCAAGAGGGACGCTTTGAAGAATGCACTGGAACTGAGAGAGGAGCTTCAGCTTACAGAGACATTTTGGAGATGGACTTTGAAAGCAAACTTTTGCTCCAGAGAAGCTGAGAGGACAAATGCCCCAAGAGCAACTAAGAGTGACATTTTTGAGGAGCTGAAGCCTAGAGAGGAACATCCTGGGAGAAAGCCATTTTGAAAGCAGAACTCTGGAGCAGACACTGGCCACGTGCCTTTCCAGCTAACAGAGGTTTTCTGGACACCACTGGCCACCCTTCAGTGAAGAAACCCAATTGTTGATGCATTACCTTGGATGCTTTATGGCCTTAAGACTGTAGCTGTGTAACCAAATAAACCCCCTTTTATAAAAGCCAGTCCATTTCTGGTGTTTTGCATTCCAGCAGCATTAGCAAACTAGAACATGTACTTAAGGTGGTTAGATAAGTGAATATCTTTGTTCTAAGGAACTGTACATAGAAGTATTAGGTGTTTAAGGAATAGGATTATAAAACCTATTCACAAATGTTTACAAAATAGGTAGAGAGATAGATAGATGGATGGATGATGGCTGGAGGGATGGACAGAAAGAGAATAATACAGCAAAATGTGGCAAAATGTTAAAAGTTGGCAGACCTGGGTATCTGAGTGGAGAGTATGTTGGAATTCTCTGTTAGTTTTGTATTGTTTTTGCAAGTGTCCTATAAGTTTGAAATAATTTCAAAATAAAAAATTAAACTGGGGTGGGGGTGGGGAATAGATGCTTTTAAAAAGGGACTGAAAGAGAAATCCCAATGTTTAGAAGTTGAGCCGATGGCTGATGTCCAAGAAAGATCCAGTCTTTAGACATCCAATGTCAAATAGCTGCAACCAAAGCCTTCAATATCCATCAGAAGAAAAGAGCAACAACTTCAGAAGGGACTAAAAGATGTTTTGGAAGCATAAAGCTGCTCTCACAAGAAGCCGAAGAATGCAAAAGAAAAGTGAATGAACTTATTACATAGAAAAAAAAGTTGGGAAACTCTAAAGAGAATCACATGGTTGACACTTGCTAAAGATGAGAGATTGAGCTGCTTGCTTTCTTGGAGAAGACAACATAGATGGTAGGGACTTGGAGTCGGATATATTGAAGTGTTCAGAACATGGAGGCCTCCTAGAAGATGAATCATAAGGAATTTTGAAAAAGCTGGTCGAAGTGCCTAAGTTAAATATTTATTTTTAAACTCTCCAAGTAGAAAGAAACCAAAATGTACACTAAATTAACTATAGAAGATACAAGAATTTATCCATTAAAAGGACATATTAAAAGTCTCTAAATTGAGGAACCGGCACTACAGTCAGATAAAACACAGTTCAAAAGGAAGAGGCAAGAGCTCCAGAGGCAACTTGAAGTCCTTCTGAACTGTCTCAGGAAAATGAAGTGAATTTTAACCAAATATCTAATTTAGAGCGAATTTACCCTGTAAAGATAGTGGAGACTTTTGTTGTTGTTGTTGTTGTTAGCGAATGACAAGATAAGCCACGTATGTGAAGAGCTGGACACCGATAAATATAAGCCAAAATTCTTCCAGAAAAATGAGAATCATGGCTATATTTGAAGCCAGCTGACGTCCATGAGAGAGGCTCTCATGATAACGGGTTGGGAGCTGGGCTGGCTGAAAGATGCTCGATAACTTAAGAAAAGGAAATGCATACGTGAGATGAAAAAAAAATTATTGAGGAAGAATGTAAATGTTTCAAAAACTGGGTATTTGGCAGAGGCCCGGGAGGAACACCAGGGAATCCTCTGGGTGACCAGATCCCTCCCTGAGGAAGGAGGAGCATTAGGCTATGATGGCACCTGACCCCGATGGGGTCAACCTATCAGGTCAGGATCACAGGAGAAGGAAGTGTCCATCAAGCCATTGTTGTGATGCAACAATGTCTCCACAAGGGCAAGAGAAAGAGGATCCTGGGGCTTCTCAGGTTTGTGACTTTCTTTTGGTTCAGCCCTTTCACCTGAATGGGGAACCCGTGGCCCAGGCTCGGCTTCTCCATCTCATCCCCCCAATAGTGTTGGGATGTTCTGGAGGGGCTCCAGGGGAGCTCCAGAGCAGGGGACACCCTGTCCTTCCCCCTGTTTTGGAAAGCAAGGATGACTCCCCCTAGGAACCCAGTCCCCGCTGCCCTCCCACAGTGAACTTTCCTGGTCCAGTATATTCTCCGCTGGCCTCCAGAACTGTCTCTACATCACGCGCTGGATTCCATCTGGGTCTGCACAACTTTTGCGTCAATTCCACCTTCCAATGGGTCTACTTCAGAAACACAACCATAGCAAATCACCTTTGCTCTTTCTACTAAAGACATGTTGAGTTTTTGCTCTTTTATCTCCATTGTCATGCAAGGGCTCAGTGGAAGTTTGATAGGATTGTAGTTGCTGGGATAATGTTTTATAGCTGTAGATGAATTAAATGTGAATCTTATAAGTTAATTGCTCCATTTTATTCTATTTGTAGGTAGGGTATTTTTGTTATTGTTGCCAAATCTGCTAAAATAATCCAGAACCAGCACAAGAACATTTTTGTTTTCTTTTTTTTTTCTCGTCTTCAATCATTTTGATTTTTTTCTCTCTTTTGGATTTATTGCATTTTTAAGTGATTATAAAACAGATCAAATGGAAGTCTGAAAGGATTATAATTCTTAGAGTAGTGTTTTATAAATGGACATTATGTAAATTTGAATCTTACTAGTAAATTGTATTCATCTTATTCAATCTCTAGATAGTGTATATTTGTTGTTGTTACTTAACAAATCTCTTCTATTGATCCAAAACACAGCGTATATTTTGTCTCTCTTCTGTGGTAAGTTTGAATTGTCTCTCATTTCATTTCAGTGCTGTGTTTAAGTGATGATACAACTGCTCAAATGAAAGCTCAATAGAATTATAGTTCTTAGGACAGTGTTTTATAAATGTAATTTAGGTAATAGTAAATTTCATGAGCAAATTGTCTCCTTTAATTCAGTTTTTAGCTAGGATAAGGCTAATATTTGGTTTGTTTGATTTAACAAGCACCCATAAAGTGAACTACATTTAGAGCTTTACCTGAGAAGTCTCAAAATTGGAGACACTTGGAACTCAATATTTCTGTATTTCAATGGGTGAATTTACTCTGGGTATAAGACTAACATGTTTAAATAAATAAATTTTGCATTAAAAATGTTTAATGTTTATACATGTGCATAAAAAAGTTGAATCAGTCTCTGCATTTTTTTTTCTTAATCTTTCATGTTGGAGCCTGGGTGTGGAAACCGAGGTAAGACAGCGACCAATTATTTTTAGTATCATTATGAACTTATGGATTTTACTATATTTGATGCACTTTAATCCATGGAAGATATTCTTACTTGATGCTCGGATTGAGCTGTCTTTGGCTATAGGAGGTCCTGTAGGTTGCCTCCCGAGTCCTTCTGATACAAGTCTGGATC
The DNA here is from genome assembly GCF_015220235.1 of Choloepus didactylus. NCBI lineage: Eukaryota > Metazoa > Chordata > Mammalia > Pilosa > Megalonychidae > Choloepus > Choloepus didactylus. Next base: position 61,482,433 of record NC_051325.1, read on the forward strand.
TTGGATAGATTTTCTAGAAGATTTAAACAGGCCAGCTGCTACCTTGGATCCCACGTCATTGCCATTTCTGTCTCAAAGTCCTTGCCCTCAATTTTACTGCTTCCCTCCTGGGCCCCCACATCAGGGCAAGGTGATCAATAGGTGGGGACCAGAAGCTGGGATCCAGCATTCATCTACCCTCTACTCCGAGACACATCCATGAGAATGGGACTCGACAGTGGAAGGCATTATTAACGCTCTCAGGAGAAGTGGATAGATAGACAGGTAGCAAGAGGTTCAGGCCTTCAGGAAGCAGACTCTGAGGTGGATGTTTTTAAGGAGTGTCCTTGGGATCAACACCTGTGGATGGGAGGAGAAGGAAGTAGGATTGAGCACAGAGAGAAGACAAAATGCCCTGCAACAGCCTTAGACTGTCAAGCATTCCCGAAGCAGCAGTGCAGTGGGTAGAGGGGACACAAATGGCAGGACTTGTGTTAGGCTGGCTCACCACATGTCCACAGATTTGGCCACTAAGGAGACAAGGCAGTATCCATTTGTAATGTATACCAATAGCAAAAGCAAGACAACCTGGGGTCAGCGCCCCATGGCCCCACGTCCACAGAGGTCAGAGAACAGATGACACAAATGTTGGGTTGTGCTGCCCCGAGGAGTTGTGTTTAAACTACTGCCAAGCATTTCATAGCCTTACCAAGAAGCCTGCAGCTGCGTCCTAATGTGTCCTTCATTTAACTGGAACTCAGGAGATGGACAAGAAACGGCCTTGAGGCAGTTGCCCACAAGATGGGGACTAGAAACTTCCTCCCAGCTGCTACTGACAAAGCTTATCTACCCTGCTGTAAGAGGTGTTCCCCCAGAGCTCAGGTCAGACTGCGGTCAAATTTTGCCCATTTGGAGACACACAAGGCCACCGGGACATGGTGGCAGAGACATTCCCCTACAAGTCAACTGTGCCGGTTTGAATGTATTGTGTCCCCCAAATGCCATTGTCTTTGTAGTCTTGTGGGGCAGATGTTTTGGTGATGGTTAGATTTGCTTGGAATGTGCCCCACCCAGCTGTGGGAGATGACTCTGATGAGATGTTCCCATGGAGGTGTGGCCCCGCCCATTCAGGGTGGGCCTTGATCAGTGGCGCTATGTAAATGAGCTGACTCAAAGAGAGAAAACGGAGTGCAGCTGGGAGTGATGTTTTGAAGAGGAGCAAGCTTGCTAGAGAGGAACGTCCTGGGAGAAAGCCATTTTGAGGCCGGAGCTTTGGAGCAGACACCAGCTGCCTTCCCAGCTAGCAGAGGTTTTCCGGATGCTATTGGCCATCCTCCGGTGAAGGTACCCGACTGCTGAGGTGTTACCTTGGATGCTTTGTGGCCTTAAAACTGTAACTGTGTAGCGAAATAAACCCCCGTTTTATAAAAGCCTGTCCATCTCTGGTGCTTTGCATTCTGCAGCATTAGCGAACTAGGACATCAACCCTCCAGAGATCTGCGGAATGTATGGCTCATCAGGGTTATCCCACGGAGGGTCATAGTGGCTGGGCTTTTATACCATCATTGTGATTAGTCACTGACTCTTCCCTGGGAAGACTGTGCTCTTGCAGCTGGGCAGACCCTGAAGGAGGGACAGCTGGAGGCCGTCCAACGATAGCACACCCAGCAGCTGAATAACATGTACTTAAAGACGGATCAGGGAAGTTCATTTCTGAGTCCACCACAGTCCACCCCTGTGTCATTAAACTCCACTTCTTCATATATGTTCAAGGGACAGAATTCTTATAGATCCCTCTTCCTGGAGGAACCTAGAAGAGGAATATTAGCAGGGTGGTCAACAGTTCTCACTGCTGCAACTGGTCTCAGAACTACAACAGATACTTACCGTCTCCCTTCTCCACTACCCATTCTTATTTCCCCTCATGCTCAACTAGCACCTCTGCTCATCTCAGTGGTGTGACTCTGAACTGAATCTCAGAGCTCCTGGTCACCATACTTTCTTCAGGTTAGGGTTGCTGTATTTGCTCATCTACTGACACTGTTGGGCAGGAAAGTGATGAGAAACACTCAAGGGAATTACTGGCTGCTGAGACAGGTGCTACATTGCTCCATGATGGCAGCCATAATTTATAGTTCTATGGAGTTCTTGCTGTGTCCTGGCAAAAAGGGAATCAAGTCCTCTAATACTGCAGAGCCCATGGCTGTGGAAATGGAAAGCACATATCCCCTGAGGTGGGTCATTGGGAATCACTCCTGCATCTACTTCTTCATTTCTAGAACCATGCTTTCTTCCTACTGGGAGTCCTATAAAGACTTTTGATTCACGGTGTATAGTGCACTCTGAAAGTTGGCACTGCATCCTCATAAAGCGTTAGCTTTGGCTTGGCTTTTTGGCCATGCCTTGAGCAGGCTGTTCTAACACTCTGTCAGGTTGGTGGCCTTCAGTGGTGCAGATTGTGATAGGACTGATGGAACCCAGTGTTCCAGTTTGCTAATGCTGCTGGAATGCAAAATACCAGGAATGGGTTGGCTTTTATAAAGGGGGTTTATTTGGTTATGGAGTTACAGTCTTAAGGCCTTAAAGTGTCCAAGGTAAGGAATCAACAATAGAGTACTGCGATGGTTAGATTCATGTATCAGCTTAGCCAGGTGATAGTATCCAGGTGTCTGGTCAAGCAAGCACTGAACTAACTGTTACTGCAAGGACATTGTGGCTGGTTAATAAACCAGAAGGCTGGTTTATTAAACCATCAGTCAATTGACTGCAGCTGTGACTGATTACATCAATGAAGGGCATATCTTTCACAATGAGAAAATGCAACCTGTTGGATTTAATCCAATCAGTTGGAGACTTTTAAGCAAGACAGATAGAGGACCTTCACTTCTTCTTCAGCTAACCAGTGAAGCATTTCCAGAGGAGTTCATTGAAGTTGCCAGTTCATTTCTGGAGGAGTTCCTTGAACATCTTCATTGGAGTTGCCAGTTTGTTGCCTCCCCTACGGGATTTGGACTTGTGCATGCCCACCATTACTTGAAATGCTTTTATAAAATCTTATATTTATAGATATCTCTTGTTGATTCTGTTTCCTTAGAGAACCCTAACTGATATAGGTACCTTCACTGAAGAAAGGCCATTGGCATCTGGAAAACCTCTATTAGCTGGGAAAGCACACGGCTGGCATGTGCTTGCTCCAAGGTTGCATTTCAAAATGGTGTTATCCAAAATTTCAGTGTCAGCTTTCAACAGCCATCTTCAAAATGTCTCTCTAAGCTGCAGCTGCTCTTTGGTCCTTTTGTTTGTGAGCTTTTATAGGGCTCCAGTAAACTAATCAAGACTAATGCTGAATGGAAATAATCTAATCAAAGGTATTACCCACAATTTGGTGGGTCACATCTCCACAGACACAGCCTAATCCAAAGATTCCAACCTAATAAACACTAATATGTCACCCCCCACAAGATTTCATTAAAAAACATGGCGTTTTGGAGGACACAATACATCCAAACTGGAACACCCAGGAATAGATGTTGGATTTTGTCAAATGCTTTTTAGGCATCTATTCAGATGTTCATTTGGTTTTTGTCCTCTATTTCATTAATGTATTATATTACTTTAATTCATTTTTGGATGTTAAACCAACCTTGCATGCCTGTACTAAATGCCACTTGGTCCTGGTTTATAATCCCCTTTATTTGTGGCTGGATTTGGTTTAGTTTGTTCTTTTTCCTATTTCTTGAAGTGGGAGCTTCAAGCGTCAGTTCAAGGCCTTTCTCCTTTTCTGATATAGGCATCTATGGCATAAATTTCCCTTTAACCCTGTTTTAGCTATATCTCATACATTTTGTCATGTGTTTTTGCTTTCATTCTGCTCAAAATGTATTTATGATTTCTTCTTTGGCTCATAAGTTATTTAGAAGTGAGTTGCTTAATTTTGAAATATTTTGTGATGTCCCAGCTTTCTTTTGGTTGTGGATTGCTAATCTAATTCTTTTGTGCCCAGAGAACATACTTTATATGGTTTCAATTTTTTAAAATTCTACTGAGGACTTCCTGGAAGATGGTGGATTAGGAGAGGCAGAATAAAATTCTCTCCCATAAAAAAGACTAGATAAAGGGCAGAAAGCCCCCAGAACAGCAGTTCCAGGGTGCCACCTTCTGGTCAGGAACTTCTACACCACGGAGTGGAGACTTAGCTGGGGAGGCAGAGAGATTGCATTTGAAAGATGGGGTGTGTCCCACCATGGGGGACAGGTGGCTGGAGCTGGCTGATGAGCGTGGGAGGGAGCTGCTTTCCATGCCCCTGGCACCCTTCTCAGCAGTTGGCTGGGGAGATATTTCTTCAAGCCCTGTGGCCAAGAGCTCCCGTGCTGGGGACTGGTGGCTGGAGCTGACTGCTGATTATGGGAGGGAGCAGCTTTCCAAGCCTCAGGCATCCATCTCAAGAGTTGGCTGGGGAGATAACCCTTCACAGCTCCATGGCTGAGAGCTCACATGAAGGAACTTGGGATTTGGTAGACTTGTGGTGACCACATTCACTCTTCCTCCATGGAAGCATATGGTGAGCACAGCCAAGAAGCAAGAGCACTGCACAGAAGTGCCAGGAGCCCCTTGCTAACCCCAGGGACTCATGGGCACATGGTAGACAAGGACTGCAGTGCGTTTGAGCTGGAGGGCAACAGCGCAGCTCCACAGCCTCAGAGTGGTCCACTCACAGCCCCAGGAACTGCTGGGACCACTGTGTCCTGGAGTGGACTCCCTGACAAACTGCACAGGGCCTGAGCCCACCCACTGGGCTGGCATTCCCAAGTGCACACAGAGAACTGGTACACTGATTGGATTTCCATCCAAGTTGGGCCCTGCCTAGTGCACAGGTGAAGTTGGGGGAGAGCTGGCCTGAGAGTAAGAGGTGGCTCAAGAGCACCACCTGCTTGTAGGACAGGGAAAGTGCACTCCACCAAGCTGTACCTTGGCCAAATTATAGCTAAATGCTTAAGTAATACTGCATGTATCAAAATGAACTTATCAAGATAAGCAAATGCCCTGAGGCCAACAACAGAAAATCATAAGGCACGTGAGGAAACAAGAGAATATGGACAACCCAAAAAAAACCAAATTAAAGAGCCAGAGGAGACACGGAACATGGAGCAGTTAATAAAAGAATGACACATAAGTCACCAAAACAACTTCAGGGAGTTGGCTAAGGACACAAAGGACATCAAGAAGACTTTTTTTTTTTTTTTTTTGGCTTTTACAAAGGGGATTTATTAAGTTACAAATTTACAGCTTTGAGGCCATAAAAGTGTCCAAACTAAGGGGTCAACAAGATGATACTTTCAAGAAGAATTCGGAGGAGCATAAAGAAGAATTTGTTAGAGTAAATAAAAAACAGAAGATCTTATGGAAATAAAAGATACTGTTGATCAAATTAAAAATATACTAAAGACATAACAGCAGATTTGAAGAGGCAGAAGAATAATAAGTGAACTAGAGGATAAAGCAATTGAATGTGAACACACAAAAGAACAAATGGTGAAAAAAATTTTTAATTGAAATGGATCTCAAGGAAATGATGGACAACACGAAGCACACAAATATAAGAATCATTGGTGTCCCAGAAGGTGAAGAGAATAGTAAAGGGCTAGGAAGAGTATTTGAAGACATAGTGGGGAAAATTTTCCAGTCATTCTAAATGACATAAATATGCAAATCAAAGATCCCCAACAAACTCCAAATAGAATAAATCCAAATAAATCCACTATGAGACATATACTACTCATATTGTCAAATGCTGAAGAGAAGGAGAAACTCCTTAAGGTGGCAAGACAAAAGCAATTTACCACATAAAAGGGAAACCACATAAGACTAAGTATTGACTCCTCAGGGGGCACCATGGAGGCAAGAAGGCAGTGGTATGACACATTTAGGATTCTGAATGAGAAAAATTACCAGCCAAGAATTCTTTATCCAAGCAAAGCTTTCCTTAAAAAAAGTTTAAAATATTCACAGGCAAACAAGTGCTGAGAGAATTTGTTAACAAGAGACCTGTCTTACAAGAAATATTAAAGGGAGTCCTCATGGCTGTGAAAAAAAGAAAGGAGAGAGAGGTTTGGAGAAGGGCACAGAACTGGAGAGTACTAGCAAGGGAAACTTAAAGGGGGAAAAAAGAGAGAGGGAAAAAACAGGTCTGACAAATAATAAACCAAAGGATAAGATGGTTGATTCAAGAACTGACTTCACAGTAATAACAGTAAATGTGAATGCATTAAACTCCCCAATTAAAAAGTGTAGATTGGCAGAATGGATTAAAAAGTACAAACTATCAATATGCTGTTTACAAGAGACTCATCTTAGACCCAGCGACACAAAGAGATTGAAAGTGAAAGGATGTAAAAAAATATTCTAGGCAAGCTACAGCCAAAAGAAAGCAGGGGTAGCAATGTTAACGTCAGACAAAATAGACTTTAAATGCAAACATGTCATAAGAGGTAAAGAAGGACACTATATATTAATAAAAGGGACAATTCACCAAGAAGAAATAACAATCATAAATGTTTATACACCCAATCAAGGTGTTCCAAAGTACATGAGACAAACACTGGCAAAGCTGAAGGAAGCAATAGACATTTCTAAATAATAGTGGGAGACTTCAATACACCACTCTCTTTTATAGATAGAACAACCAGAGGATCAATAAGGAAATTGAGAACCTAAACAATGTGATAAATGAATTAGAATTAATAGATGTATATAGAGTATTACATCCTAAATTGCCAGGATATACATTCTTCTCTAGCATTCATGGAATGTTCTCCAAGATAGATCGTATGCTGGGGCATAAAACAAGCCTCAATTAATTTAAAAAGATTTAAATTATTCAAAGCACATTCTATGACCATAATGGAATGCAACTGGAAGTCAAAACCATCAAAGAACCAGAACATTCACAAATATGTGGAGGTTAAATAACAAACTACTAAAAAAATCAGTGGGTCAAAGAAGAAGTTGCAAGATAAATTGCTAAATATCTAGAGATGAATGAAAATGAGAACACAGCATACCAAAACCTATGGGATGCAGTGAAGTCAGTGCTGTGGAGAAAATTCATAGCTCTAAATTCATACCTTAAAAAAGAAGAGGAGGAACCTAAGATGGCGGCTAGGTGAGACAGGGCAAAAAAAATACTTCTGTGAAAAATACTAGATAAAAACCAGAAAGTGACCCAGAACACCAGTTCCAGCGATGCGCCAGCTGGACAAGGTCTGCTAAATCCACAGGGACCATGCATTTGGTGAAACCGGGAGTCTACATTCTGAAATGAGTGGGTGAGCTGGCTGAAAGTCTAGCAGCTGCACTGCAGTGTGGGGAAACTGTGGGTTGGCATTTGGAGATGGACTAGTTCTTTTTTAAAAAAAAACAACCCAGGAGTGGCTGTGGATATGACGGGGAGAACCGCATAGTGAAGCACGGCAGGAGAGGGCTGTACAAATGCCTCAGTGTCTGGCGTGGAGAATAGCTCTTCCCACACCCATTGCCAATTGTCTCAGGGCCAGGGGAGCAGAGGGGAGCCAAAGGAGAAAGAAACTGCGCCCCTTGCAGCCATCTCTCCGGTGGGCTGGGGACGGTCCCGCCTGGGGCTGGACCCACAGCCCAGAGCTGCACCAAGAAACCCAGTGTGATGGGGAGTGTCTCCCACAGCACCACATACACACCACAATATCAGCTGTGGACAGTGGCCTTTAGTGCACCCACAGCTAATTGTTCCGGAGCTGGGAAGGCAGAGGTGTGTGAAAAAGGGGAAGTTAACATGCCTCATTCAACCATCTTTACATCAGGATGGGAATGCCCCTGCATGGCCCGGCAGCCCAGGGCTTCCCTGGAGGGCCGACATGCACTTGTGATGTGGCACAACCTTCTCTCAGCAGAGGTCCTGGAAGAGCATGGCTGAGAAGGGGGACCCGCTTGGAAATCCCAGGGACCATATGCCAATACCAAGGACTGTGGGTCAGCAGCAGAGACAATCTGTGGCAAGACTGAAAAGAAGGATTAGACTTTTGCAACAGCCTTAAATCTCTGGGAATACCTGGGAGGTTTGATTATTAAAACTGCCCTGCCTCCCTAACTGCCCAGACACACGCCCCACATTCAGAGCGGACAGCACCAACAACACACCCAAACTTAATGCACCAATTGAACCCCACAAAAATCAGATCCCCACACACCACAAAGACAAAGTTGGGGACAACTGACTTGAGAGGAATAGGTGACTCACACATGCCATCTGCTGGTTAGTTAGAGAAAGTGTACGCCACCAAGCTGTAGATCTGACAAATTAGAGATTGGTATTTATTATAACCTGAAAGAACCCTATCAAGTAAAGCAAATGCCAAGAGGCCAAAACAACAGAAAATCTTAAAGCATATGATAAAACCAGACGATATGTAGAACTCAAACCCAAACACCCAAATCAAAAGATCAGAAGAGACACAATACTTGGCGCAATTAATCAAAGAACTAAAGACAAACAATGAGAGCATGGCACAGGATATAAAGGACATAAAGAAGAACCTAGAAGAACATAAAGAAGAAATTGCAAGAGTAAATAAAAAAATAGAAGATCTTATGGAAATAAAAGAAACTGTTGGCCAAATTAAAAAGACTCTGGATACTCATAATACAAGATTAGAGGAAACTGAACAATGACTCAGCATCCTCGAGGACCACAGAACAGAGAATAAAAGAACAAAAGAAAGAATGGGGAAAAACATCAAAAAAATCAAAATGGATCTCAGGGATATGATAGATAAAATAAAATGTCCAAATGTAAGATTCACTGGTGTCCCAGAAGGGGAAGAGAAAGGTAAACGTCTAGAAAGAGTATTCAAAGAAATTGTTGGCAAAAACTTCCCAAGCCTTCTACACAATATAAATACACAAAGCATAAATGCCCAGTGAACTCCAAATAGAATAAACCCAAATAAACCCACTCCAAGACATATTCTGATCAGACTGTCAAATACTGAAGAGAAGGAGCAAGTTGTGAAAGTAGCAAGAGAAAAGCAATTCACCACGTACAAAGGAAACAACATAAGACTAAATAGTGACTACTCAGTGGAGTAGTCACTACTCATGGAGGCAAGAAAGCAGTGGCATGACATATTTAAAATTCTGAGAGAGAAAAATTTCCAATCAAGAATATTTTATCCAGCAAAACTCTCCTTCAAATTTGAGAGAGAGCTTAAATTTTTCACAGACAAACAAATGCTGAGAGATTTTGCTAATAAAAGACCTGCCCTACTTCAGATACTAAAGGGAGCCCTACCAACAGAGAGACAAAGAAAGGAGAGAGACAGATAGAGAAATTTAACAGACATATATAGAACATTACACCCCAGGTCACTGGGACACACATTCTCCTCTAGTGATCATGGATCTTTCTCCAGAATGGACCATATGCTGGGACATAAAACAAGCCTCAATAAATTGAAAAAAATATTGAATTTGTTCAAAGCACATTTTCTGACCACAATGGAATACAAATAGAAGTCAATAACCATCAGAGACTTGGAGAATTCACAAACACCTGGAGAGTAAAAATGAGGGGGAGATGAAAACATTCGTGGATAATCAAAAGCTGAGGGACTTCATCACCAGTAGATCAGTCCTATAAGAAATGCTAAAGGGAGTTGAGCAGGCTGAAAGGAAGGGGCACTAAACAGTTGACTGAAACTACATGAAGAAATAAAGATTTCTAGTAAAGATCACATGGTAAATATAAATACCAATACTACTGTATTTTTGATTTGTGACTCCACTATTTACTTCCTACAGGATCTAAAATACATAAACTGTAATGATTAATCAGTGGTTTTGGACTCAATGTAAAATATGTAATTTTTGACAAGGACTACATAAAAGTGGGGGAATGGAGGAATATAGGAACATAGTTTATGTGCCCTATTGAAGTTAAGATGTTATCAAAGAAAAACAAGATTTTATAGATTTAAGAGGTTAAATTTAAGCCCCACAGTAAACACCAAGAAAGTATCAGAGAATACGACCATAGAGATGAAAAGTAGAGTATGGGTTACGAGAAGTGGGGGAAGGGGCAATGGGGAGTTAAGAAATGAGTGTAGGGTTTCTCTTTGGGGTGAAAGGAAATTTCTAGTAATGGATGGTGGAAAGGTGATAGCATTGCAACATTCTAACTGTAATTAATCCCACTAATGGAATGCTAGGGAGGGTGTGGAATGGGAAGATTTAGGCTGTATCTATGTTTCCACAATTGAAAAAAAAAAAGACAGTCTAAATAGATGACAATTAAATGCCAAGGATGATCCTGGATGGGATCTGAGGAAGGAGGAGAGGAGGCTCAAAGGGACACAGATGGGACATAAGAAAAAAAAAAAAAGGGAAATATAGAATGCAAGCTTTGTATCAATGTTGAATTTCTTGAACTTCTTAGCTGCGCTTAATGGGATTGCATAAAAGAATGTTCTTGTTCATGGGAAATGTATATGTGAATTATACTGTTTGTTCAAGGATGTGTGCAGCTTGCTCTCATGTGTTCAGAAGACAGAGTAATAGATGGTGGATGATAGATAAGGAGGGAGGGAGGGAGGGAAAGAAAGAAATGGTGATGTGACCGGATGTTAAAGTTGGTGGATCAGGGTATTGGGGGAGGAGGGACGGGTGTGCTGGAGTTCTGTGTATTGGGTTTGTATTGTTTTTGCCACTGTTCCTGTATGTTTGAATTTATTTCAAAATAAAATTTTAAAAAAAAGGAAGAAAGAGTTAGAATCAAAGAACAAACAGAACAACCGAGGAAGCTAGAGAATGATCAGCAAACTAACCCCAAAGCAAGTAGAATAAAAGAAATAAAAAGAATTAAAGCAGAAATAAATGGTACAGAGAACAAAAAAAAAAACAATAGGGAGAATAAATAAAACCAAAAGTTGGTTCTTTGAGAAGATCAACAAGACTGACAAACCCTTAGGTAGACTGACAAAGTCAAAAAATACAAGACCCAAATAAAATCATAAATGAGAGGGGGGCCATTACTGTGGATAGCAAAGAAATTTTTTTTAAAATCATAAGATTTTTTAAAAATCATAAGATTATGAACAACTGTACAACAACAAACTAGACAATTTAGAGGAAATTAATAACTTCCTGGAAACGCATGAACAGCCTAGACTGACCTGAAAAGAAATAGAAAGCCTCAACAAACCAATCACAAGTAAAGAGATCCAAGAGATCAAAAACCTTCCTACAACTAAAAGTCCAGGGCCAGATGGCTGCAAAGGGGAGTTTTATCAAACTTTCCAAAAAGAACTGACACTATTCCTGCTCAAATTCTTTCAAAAAACTGAAGAGAAAGGAACACTACCTAAGTCATTTTATGGAGCTAACATTACTCTAATACCAAAACCAGATAAAGATGCTGTAAGAAAGAAAAATACAGACCAATTTCCCTAATGAATATAGATGCAAAAATTCTCAAGAAAATACTTTCAGATTGAATCCAAAGACATATTAAATGACTCCTACATCACGACCAAATGTGATTCATTCCAGACATGCAAGAGTGGTTCAACACAAGAAAATCAATCAATGTAATGCAACTCATTAACAAATCAAAAGGGAAAAAATCAAATGATCATCTCAATAGATGCAGAAAAAGCATTCAACAAAATTCAGCATCCTTTTTTGATAAATTCACTTCAAAAGGTAGGAATTGAAGGAAACTTCCTCAATATGATGAAGGGCATATATAAGAAACCCACATCCAGCATAGTACTCAATGGTGAGAGAGTCAAAGCCCTCCCCCTAAGATTGGGAATGAGCTAAGGATGCCCACTGTCACCACTATTAATCAACATTGTGTTAGAAGTTCTAGCCAGAGCAATCTGGCAAGACAAAGAAATAAAAGGTATCCAAATTGGGAGGAAGAAGTAAAACTGTCATTATTTGCAGATGATATGATCATATATTTAGAAAATCCTGATAAATCGATGACACAAATTCTTGAGCTATTAAACAAATTCAGCATGGTGGTGCGATACAAGATTAATGCACAAAAGTCAGTAATGTTCCTATACACTAGAAAGGACCTAACTGAAGAGACACTCAAGAAAAAGATTCCATTCACAATAGCAACTAAATAATCAAGTACTTAGGAATAAACTTATTCAAGGACATAAAAGACCTCTACACAGAAAATTACATAACTTTACTAAAAGAAATCAAAGGGGATCTAAAGAGGTGGAAAAATATTCCGTGTTCATGGATAGGAAGGCTAAACGTCATTAAGATGGCAATTCTACCCAAACTGAACTATACATTCAATGCAATTCCTATCAAATTTCCAGCAACATACATCGCAGACTTGGAAAAGTTAATTATCAAATTTATTTGGAAGGAAAAGGGGTCTCGAATTGATAAAAATATTTTTTAAGAAAATGAAGTGGGAGGCTTCCACTTTCTGACTTTAAAGCCTACTATAAATCCACAGTAGTCAAAACAGCATGGTATTGTCACAAAGATAGACATATTGATCAATGGAATCAAATTGAGAATTCAGAAATAGACCCCCAGATCTATGGTCAACTGATTTTTGATAAGGCCCCCAAATCCACTGAACTGGAACAGAACAGTCTTTTCATCAAATGGGGTTGGGGGAACTGGATATCCATATCCAAAAGAATGAAAGAGGATCCCTATCTCATACCCTGTGATGGTTAGGTTCAAGTGCCAATTTGGCCAGATGATGGTTCGCAGCTGTCTAGTCAAGCAAGCACTGGCCTAACCGTTGCTGTGAGGACATTTGTGGCTGGTTAATAAACCAACAGGCTGGTTTATTAAATCATCAGTCAGTTGGCTACAGCTGTGACTAATGAAGCCAATGAAAGGTGTGTCTTCCACAAAGAGAGAATGCAGTCAGCAGGATTTACTACAATCAGTTGAAGACTTTTAAAAGAGACAGAGGACCTTCACTTCTTCTTTGGCTGAGCAGCGAAGTGTTTCCTGAGGAGTTTGTTGAAGTTGCCACTTCATTTCCTGAGGAGTTCATTGAACATCTTCATTGGAGTTGCCAGTCTGCTGCCTGCCCTACAGAATTTGGACTTGTGCATACCCACAGTTTTGTGAGACACTTTCATAAATCTTACATTTATAGATATCTCTCATTGATTCTGTTTCCCTAGAGAACCCTAACTAATATACACCCTATACAAAAATTAACTCAAAATGGATCAAAGACCTCAATATAAGAGGTAGTACTATAAAACTCTTAGAAGATAATGTAGGGAAATGTCTTCAAGACCTAGGATTAGGAGGTAGCTTCTTAGACCTTACACCCAATGAAAGAAAAAAATAGATAAATGTGAACTCCTCAAAATAAAAAACTTCTGCACCTTAAAGGAATTTGTCAAAAAAGTGAAGAGGCAGCCAATGCAATCAGAGAAAATATTTGGAAATCATATATCTAGTAAGAGACTGATATCCTGCATATAGAAAGAAATCCTACAACTCAATGAGAATAGTACAAACAGCCCAATTACAAAATAGGCAAAAGATATGGAAAGACATCTTTCCAAAGAGGAAATACAAATGGTTAAAAAGCACATGAAAAAATGTTCATATTGACTAGCTATTAGGAAAATGCAAATCAAAATCACAATGAGATATCATCTCACACCAATAAGAATGGCTGCCATTAAGCAAACAGGAAACGACAAATGCTGGAGAGGATGTGGAGAAATTGGAACTCTTATTCATTGCTGGTGGGAATGTATAATGATACAGCTGCTGTGGAAGATAGTTTGGCAGTTCCTCAGAAAACTAGATATCGAGTTACCCTATGATCCAGCAATTTCACTTCTCCGTATATACCCAGAAGATCTAAAAGCAGTGACATGAGCAGACGTTTGCACACCGATGTTCATAGTAGCATTGTCCACAATTGCCAAGAGATGGAAACAATCCAAGTGTTCCTCAACAGACGAGTGGATAAACAAAATGTGGTATATACATATGGTGGAATACTATGCAGCAGTGAAAAGGAACGAGGTCCTCAAACATATGACAACATGGATAACCTTGAAGACATAATGGTGAGTGAAATAAGCCAGACACAAAAGGAGAGATACTGTATGTTACCACTAATATGATCTCCCTGAATAATGTAAAAATCAGTGTCATCTTATAAAGTAGAACATAGGGGACCTAGACATAGTAGAAGCTAGTGAAGAGGGAATGATAATCTAATATTTACAGAAATAATGAGGGTGAATTTAAAGGCATGGGAATGGACAGGGGTGATTATGGTTCATTAATGGGATTATAAGTTATTAGTGCTGCATTGAAGGTGAACTTGATTGACAGTGCTTGTTTAAAGGCACATAACCCACAGAGTAGCACTACAGATATTAATAAGGGTTTGCATGATATACTTCTAAGGTATGACGCTGGTACAAAGAGTTAACAACAGAATGGTATATGGAAAAACTACCCATTACATATATTAGACTCTATTTAATATGACTACCTTACCAGCACTACCTAATACTAGGGATAAATAATTAGTGGTTGATAAGAGCTCTGGGATGTTTTGTGTTATGATAATTGTTTAAAATTTAGAATTCTGACTGTACAACTAAGTGAAGATGATGTGAGACACTGATTGTTTATCTTGGATAGGATATATGCTATGTGAAATTAGGAACCCCTTACTTAATAAGTCACGTTCTGGATCTTGAGGCTTGCTCTTGTGAAACTTAGGGCTATAAATGGGAGGCTAAGTTTTCCTATAATTATACCTAAACGGCACCTCCAGAGAATCTCTTTTGTTGCTCAGATGTGGCCTTTCTCTGTCTAAGCCCAACTCAGCAAATAAATCCATTAACCTCCCCTCATGTGTGACATGACTCCCACAGGAGTGACTTTCACTAGCAACACGGGACATGACTCCCAGGAATGAGCCTGGCCCTGGCATCAAGGGATTGAAAATGCTTTCTTGACCAAAAGGGGGAAAAGAACAGTAACTGAATAAGGTTACAGTAGCTAAGAGATTTCAAACTGAGTTGAGAGGCTATCCTGGAGGTTTCTCTTATACAAGCTCCAGCTAGACTTCCCAAATGGCCACAGTATGCCAAGTCCTAACCAATAGTAGTCCCAAATACCTAGGTACCCATTTGAGATTCTATAAAAGTTTTACTAAGTTTATCTCTCAGAAAGTTAAATCCACCAGAGTGCTCCTATGCCAGACAAGTCCTAAAACCTAGAGGCAACAGCCTCTTTAAGAACATCAACCAGGTGCAGCCCCCTTCCCCATACTGTCAACACCCCCTTTCAGTATGAACAAATTAGGGTGCTCACTGTCTAGACACCCCTGACAATTAAAAAAGTGATTAAATTAGAGGACGGGGTAGCAACAAACAAGATAGGATTTAGCAAAGGATTATGAATACTGAATCTTTATATCAATATTTTTTCAGATGCTAGGGTATTAGAATAGCTAGAAGGAAATAACTGAAATGGTAGAACTGTAACCCATAACATTTTTTGCAATTTATTCTGCAGCTACTCATTAAATTGTACTTTGAAAATTATCACCTTTCTGTGTATATGTTATATTTCACAACAAGGAAATAACTTAAACTTAAATTCCTGTATAACCACTTGTTAAATTGTACTTTGAAAGTTATCACCTCTCTGTATACATGTTATATTTCAAAATAAGGAAATAACTGAAATTGTGGAACTCTAACCCATAACATTCTTTGAAATTTGCTCTCCAACTACTTGTTAAATTGTACTTTGAAAGTTATCACTCTTATGTACATATGTTAAATTTCACAATAAATAATGAATTAAAATATCTACTGAGTTTTGCTTTGTGGTCCAGCTTATTGTCTGCCTTGGAGAATATTTCATGTACTCTTAAAAAGAATGTGTATTCTGCAGTCTTCAGGTCGAGTTTTCTATTAATGTCAGTTAGGATAATAGTATTTTTCAAGTCTTCTATATCCCTGCTGATTTTTTTTGTCTAGTTGATTAGTGTTCTAGTTTGCTAATGCTGCCGGAATGCAAACACCAGAAATGAGATTGGCTTTTATAAAAGGGGGTTTATTTGGTTACACAGTTACAGTCTTAAGGCCATGAAGTGTCCAGGATAACACATCAGCAATTGGGTACCTTCACTGGAGGATGGCCAATGGTGTCCAGAAAACCTCTGCTAGGTGGGAAGGCATGTGGCTGGTATCTGCTCCCAAGTTCTGCTTTCAAAATGGCTTTCCCCCAGGACGTTCCTCTCTAGGCTGCAGTTCCTCAAAAACGTCACTCTTAGTTGCACTTGGGATATTTGTCCTCTCTCAGCTTCTCCGGAGCAAGAGTCTGCTTTCAATGGCCGTCTTCAAACTGTCTCCCATCTGCAGCTCCTGTGCTTTCTTCAAAGTGTCCCTCTTGGCTGTAGCAGCTTGCTCCTTCTGTCTGATCTTATATACTGCTCCAGTAATTTAACTCAGACCCACCCAAAGGGTGGGTCAATAACTCCATGGAAATTATCCAGAATCATCACCCACAGTTGGGTGGGATGCATCTCCATGGAAACACTCAAAGAATTACAATCTAATCAACCCTGATAACATCTGCCCACACAAGATTACATCAAAGATAATGGCATTTGGGGAACACAATATATACAAACTGGCACAGTTAGCAATTATTAAGAGCAGGGTATTGAAATCCCCAACTATTCTTGTTGATTTATCTATTTTTCCTTTCAATTTGGTAAGTTTTTGCTTCATGTGTTTTGGGGCTTTGCCAATAGGTGCATAAACATTTATAAATATTATATCTACGTGATGTATTGATCCATTTGTCATTATGATTTGTCTTTAAACTCTGTTTTGTCTGATAATGATATAAAAACTCCAGTGCTCTTGAGTTACTGTTTTTATCTTTCTCCCACCCTTTTATTTTCAACCTATTTGTGTCTTTGAATCAAAGGTGTTTCTGTAGTAGACAGCATATAGCTGGGTCTTCCTTTTTCATCCAGTCTGACAATCTCTGCCTTTTGAAGTAGTCTAGTTACATTTAATGGAATTTAGGATATGGTTCAATTTATGCCTGGCATTTTTGCTTTTTAATGCAATTTTTGTTGAGATATATTCACACTGCATCGAAACTATCCAAAGTATACAACCACTGGTTCACAGTATCATCACATGTTTGTGCATACAGCCCCATGAGCAAATTTAGAACATTTTCATTACTCCAGAAAATAAATAAAAATAATAAAGAAAACCCCAATCCTCCCATACCCCTTATCCCCCTATATTACTGACCCTTAGTGCTGGTGTGGAACATTTGTTACTGTTAATATTACTGTTAACTATAGTCTATAGTTTGCAATAGGTACATTTTTTCCCCATTTACCCCTCTGTTCCAGTTTGCTAATGCTGCTGTTATGCAAAATACCAGAAACGGATTGGCTTTTATAAAGGGGGTTTATTTGGTTCTAAAGCTACAGTCTGAAGGCCATGAAAATGTCCAAATTAAGGTATCAACACAAGTATACCTTCACTGAAGGAAGGCCAATGGTGTCTGGAAAACCTCTGTTAGCTGCGAAGGCATGTGGCTGGCATTTGCTGATCCTGGGCTGTTTCCAGCTCCTCTCTCAGCTCCTGTGCCTTCTTCAAAACATTGGGGTGTTTTGTCCTCTCTTAGCGTCTCTGGAGCAAACTCTGGGCTAGCGTAAGTCTCCTTTCAATGGCCATCTCCAAAATGTCACTCACAGCTGCTCTCTGTTCCTTCTGTTTGTCAGCTCTTTTATATGGCTCCAGTATGGGTGGGGTAGTACCTGCATGGAAATTACCCAATCAAAGGTCTTGCCCACAGTTGATTGAGTCACTTCGCCATGGAAACACTTATTCAAGAGGTTCCAACCTAATCAACACTAATACGTCTGCCCCCACAAGATTGCATCAAAGAGCATGGCATTTTGGGGGACATAATACATCCAAACCGGCACACCCCCTATTATTAACTCCTTATAATAGTGTTCCTCATTTGTTCTAGTTCATGTAGGAACTTTTTTATATATGTACAGTTAATCATGGACATTGTCCACCATAAGATTCACTGTGTTTTGTTTTGTTTTTATTCTGGAAACATATATACAACCTAAAATTTCCCATCTTCTCCACTTTCAACCATATAATTCAGCAGTGTTTATCACATTTACAGTGTTGTGTCACCATTACCACCATCCATGGGGTTTTCCATCACTCCAAACCAAAGCTCTGTATACCAAGGAAACATTAACATCCCATTCCCCATCCCACCTGGACCCTCTATTCTAATCTCCGACTTGTGAATTTGCATATTGTAATCATTTAGATCAGTGAGATCATACAATATGTGTCCTTTTGTGTCTGATTTATTTCACTCAACATGATGTCCTCAAGATTCATCCACATAGCAGCATGCATCAGAACTTCGTTTCTTTTTATGGATGCCCAACATTTTGCTATTTGCTTTCTATTGGCCTCAAGGCTCTTTTGTTCTTTTTTATTGCCTTCTTTTGTGTTAAATATTTTTTTGTGAACCACCTTTATTTATTTACTTCTTTACTTATTTATTACTATTTTCAGTGATTGTGCTAGGGATTAGAATGTGCATCTTAATTTTGCACAATCTACTTCCGAATAATACTAACTTAATTTCAATAATGTCCCGGCCCGCGGGACGATCAACGGAGGCTCCAAATCCTGTGAGGGAGGAATGGTATGGGACAAGAGACACGAAGAACGACAGCAAGACAAATATCCTGATCAAGCTGCAAATCTTTATTGAGGAGGCAGAGCATATATACTCTAGGAGAAGGGGAAGTGGCTAGCAAGGGCTCGTGGCGGTCTAGGATTGGTGGCTGCTGTTGCTAGGGCGGATGGCAGATGTAGGGTTAGCATTTTTGGCACGAACTAGCACTTTTGGCGCGAACTACTTCCGTAAAGAAGGCTGAGGGTAACTTAAGCTATTGTTGTATCAGCCCTGGCGGCCATGTTGCACATCTCCGGCATAGCTGAAGGTGGACTTCATGCATGCTACCTTAATCGCCCTCTACATCTCCTCCCTTTGTTTTTCAAAAGGATGGGGGAAGAATGCTGATCGAGCATTCTTTTGGCATTAACCTGCTGGGGGAAGTAGAGGCCTCATTCCCCAAGTTGTTTGTGGCTCTGTTTTTCTGGGGAGGGGAATTTGTGCAGAGCGAACCCCTATGCAAATGAGGCATACTTCTCAAGGAGCTCGAAAATGGCCTTTAATTGTTTTGACCCTCCTTTGCAGTGCTTTGCCTTGCACCCAGCGGTACCAATCATAGCATAAGCTAGAAGCATACTTTCGAGTTACATGCTGCTCCCGTAGGAGGGGGCTTTCTTACCCGTCAGGGTGGGTAGCAGGCAGATTTTCTGGATCCACACCTTGGTCAGCGAGGTGAAGCCGGTGATAATGCACTTGAATAGGCTTGCCTAGGGCAGAATCAACTTGGTCCTTAACTAGCTGTATTATTCTTTTTATGGCCCAAGGTGCAAAAGATATTATAAGGAGTATGGTTATCAAGGGGCCTAATATAGGGAGGAGGTAAGGGAGGATTCCATTAAGTCCCCAGGAGGGGCCTCCTTGGGCTTCCCGCTCATGCTTGCGGTTTGCAATTCCTTCTCTAAGTTTGGTGATGGAATCTCTAACTACGCCAGAATGGTCAGCGTAAAAGCAATATTCCTCACCTAGCGCAGCACAAAGCCCTCCTTGCTTAAGGAAAAGTAGATCTAAGCCTCTCCTGTTTTGGAGAACAACTTCTGATAGAGATGTAAGGGATTTTTCAAGATGGGTGATAGAGGTTTCAATACGGGCTAAGTCTTCATCTATTGCAGCTCTCAGGCTGGAAAAGCCTTGGTTGTGGAGGATAATAGAGGCGGTTCCGGTGCCTAGGCCAGCAATACCTAAAAGAGATGCAATAGTGACAGCCGTGATAATTTCTCTTTTGTTTCTTAGCACGGTTGGAGGTTGCGTGGTTAAGTGGTGATAAAGGTCTTCCTCTGCATGGAAGAGGACATGGGGTAGCACAGCCACTAAGAGGCACATTTCCTTAGTTTCAGTGAGGGCTTTTGCTGATACGCAAGGAGTAAGCCCCATGGAAGAGCACAGCCATTTTGCCCCTATTGGGGGAATATAGAATTTACCTTCTGGAAAGGACGACTGTGCACAGACCTTTTTTAAGGAGGAGGAAATGTTACCAATACAATGCCCAGAGTGAAGAACGGATTGCATAGTAAGGCCGATTTTTCTGTTTGCATTCCAAGGACATTGTGGAGGATTGTCTTCGTCAGAAATATTAAATGAGGTATTAAGGGCTACAGCATCATAAAAAGGGGGATTAACAGAGAAACATAGCCAGCAACTGCGAGTAAGGTTAGGCTGGGAGGAGTTTAGAGAAAGAAAAGTAGCTTGGAGCACTGGCCAGAGTGGGTTATTGGCCAGTTCGAATGCTACGGGAGAATTTGAAGGTGGTAATGTTGAAATGGGAGTAGAAGAAGTAGTTAAATGAGTTTTGTTGGCATAGCGGGAGGCGTTAATGGAAAAGGAGGCTTGTATAGTGATATTGGTTCATATAATTGTGGAATCTTCCCACCATGCTAGAGTCCATTTCCAGGGCTGATGGGGGTTGGAATTGCCGAAGGTGGCACGCACACTTTGCAGGAGAAAATATAAGGTGGCAACTTTAAATGGCAGTAGGCTTAACAAAGCCATACTAATAGAGGCTATTGGTTCTCTCTATTAAGGGAAGCAAGCTAGCAGAGTGATACACCCTACGACGCACAAATATGTTATAGCAAGCAGGATTTTTTCTAACGGGTTCCAATCTTTTGGAGCAACGGTTGCTAATCTGGCTGCAAACAGCAAGGCCAAAAAACCAATTAGTAAAAGCCAATAGTAATTCAAGTGGTAATTCATGTGATTAGTGATGGAATAAACCTGTAAGCAGGACTTCTTTCCACTTCTGGTTGTGTGTGGGCTGGTCGTCTCCGGATGGGTTATAGCAGGAGTTATTGATGCACTGGAAGAGAGAAGAAAGATATTTTTCTCAGGGAGAGGCTTCTACCCTGGAAAGGTTATCATTAAGAGGAGGGGAGGGAAGTGTCTCAGGGGTTTGTTTTGGCAATGAGGAATTAATATGTTTTATTAGCCTTTCTGGAAGCCAGCGAGGACCTTCCCTCTTTTGGTCGTATATGCAAGCAGAGCCTCGTCCCCAAATAATCACGGGGTCAGGCCCATTCCATTCTGACGTTAAGGGGTCACGCCACATAACAGTGGCTTATTGCATCTGTGTTTTGGGATGCCAATGTCTGTCAGCTGCAGATTGCCCTTTATCATCCAGAGTTAGGAAGTTAAGAACAAAAAGAGCATGATGTAAAAGGTCTCGGGGACGTTGTTTTGTGAGGTTGAGAGTGCTTTCGGCTAGGCGACACAAAGCATTTTTTAGGGTGCGATGTGTTCGTTCTACTATTCCCTGGCCCTGGGGGTTATATGGTATTCCCGTAATATGCTTAATTTGTAATTGCTGACAAAAGGTTTGAAAATTTTTTCCAGTATATCCAGGCCCATTGTCTGTTTTAATGAGTTTAGGCTGGCCTAAAATGGTGAAACAATGCAGCGAGTGAGAAATAACATGTTTTGAAGCTTCTCCTGTTTGCAAACTAGCTTGAATAAATCCACTATATGTGTCAACGCAAACATGAATATATTTGAGTTGCCCAAAGCTGGCAAAGTGGGTGACATCCATTTGCCAGATTTCATTTGGGATAAGCCCTTTTGGGTTAACTCCCAAATGAGGGACTGGCAGTTGGGTTACACAGTTTTTGCAGGCTTTAACAATTTCCCTTGCTTGTTCCCTTGTAATATTGAATTTTAGGCGGAGGGTGTTTGCATTTAGGTGGTGTTGGGCATGGGCTTGGGAAGCTAAGGTTAGAGAATTAGAAAGATTGGGACATATTAATTGGGTGGCAGCATCTGCTAGCGCACTGCCTTCCGCTAGAGGGCCTGGTAGATTTTGGTGGGCACGGAGGTGTCCTATGAAGAAAGGGAGCTGTCGTTTGAGAATTAATTTTTGTAGCCTTGAGAATAAGGGGACTGCATTGGTGGACGGTTTGATAAATGGAGTTGTTTCTAATAGCGGTATGGACTGAGCTATATATGCACTATCCGTGTATAAATTAAAAGGTTGGTTTTGAAGGTGGGAAAAAAACCTGTAAGACTGCATAGAGCTCGACAAGTTGAGCTGAAGTATAGGGAGAGTTCACGGAAAATGCTTGACCCTGGATGATGTATGCTGCGGTCCCATTTGCTGAACCATCAGTAAAGACTAAGGTAGCAGAGTCTATGGGTTTTGCTTTAGTGATTTTTGGGAAGGTGAATTGATGGATTTTGGCGAACTGAATTAATGGATCGCTTGGGTAATGATTATCAATATTGCCTAGAAATGAAGAGCACGCGATAGCCCATTCGTCGTCGGTTTGAAAAAGCCAATGGATTTGACCTTGGGTGTACAGGACGATAAGGGAATCAGGGTCTTTTCCAAACAATTGGCGACTAGTTTGTCGGCCTTTAGTTATGAGGGCAGCTATAAGAGAAATATACGGTGAGAGCACCTTTGTTGGAGTAGCTGGAAGGTGAACCTAGAGTAGTGGGTGGCCTTGCCCATTTGGTTGTTTTAAATTGGATTGCCAGAATACACCTGTAGGTGTGTGGGTTGTAGCAAGAATTATAAAAATTAAGGGTTGGTGGTAATTTATTTGATAGCAAGTTTGATTTTGGATAGCTTGGTTTACGATGGTAAGTGCCTGCATTGCCTCTGGAGTTACGCTTCGGGGAGAGGAGGGGTTTGCGTCTCCTTTTAAGATATTATTGAGTGGCAGAAGAGCTTCAGTGGGTAGCTTTAGGTAGGGGTGAAGCCATTGAATGTCCCCTAAAAGTTTTTGGAAGTCATTTAACGTTAGTAGATGGGAGGTTCGCAGTTGAATGCGGGGTGTTAAAACTTGCTGGTGCCAAAGCTCGAACCCTAGATAGGAAAAGGGGTCTGAAGTTTGTACTTTGTTAGGGGCTATTTGAAGACCTTTTGCTGTTAAATTTTTAAGAAGGTCTTGAAAACAAGAATGTAGGTTGGACATATCCTGACTCGCTAACAGGATATCATCCATGTAATGGAGAATGTAGATCTGTGGCCATAGTTGTCTGACAGGGTTACCGGCGGTGTCAGCAACAAATTTTTGGCATAAAGTCGGACTATTGGCCATGCCCTGTGGCAAGACTTTCCATTGAAATCGGGGCATAGGGCCTTGAAAATTGATTTGAGGAACACTAAAGGCAAAATGTTGCCTGTCTTCCGGGTGAAGAGGTATGGAGAAAAAACAATCTTTTAAATCTATGACTATTTTATGAAAATTAATAGGGATAGCAACTGGTGAAGGGAGGCCAGGTTGCAGTGCTCCCATGGGCAACATTGCTTTGTTTACAGCTCGTAAATCTTGCAAAAGTCTCCATTTGCCTGATTTCTTTTTTATAACAAAAATAGGAGTGTTCCAAGGGGACTGAGTAGGTTCAATATGTCCGGCATTAAGTTGTTCCTGTATTAACTCTATAGCCGCTAAGGTTTTTTCCTGAGTTAGGGGCCATTGATCAACCCATACTGGTTCTATGGATTTCCAAGAGATTTTTTTCAGCATGGGGTACAGGGATGTCAATGGCCGTCAGGCTAAATTTTGGGAGAGCCCGAGTCCTGTTCTAGCTACATTAGGTGTTATAGAAATGGGCTGTCTTATTCCTTGATTAGCTTTGCCTAGGCCTTTGCCAGGGAGAAAATTCATTTTTAGCATTTGAGCAGTAACTGTCTCACTAGGGCTGCACATAAAAACTTTCATTTGAGTTAAGATATCTCTGCCCCATAGATTGATGGGGAGATAGGGGTAACATATGGTATAACTGTACCAGTGTTTCCTTCCTCATCCTCCCATTTAAGGGTTTGTGAACTCTGTAGGGGATTTGTGGCTTCACCTATTCCTTGTAAGTGGGTGGCAGTGGCCATGAGAGGCCAGGATTTAGGCCAGTGATTTGAGGATATAATTGTGGCGTCAGCCCCTGTGTCTAAAATTCCTTCAAACGGTTTACCATTTAACTTTAATCGTAAGATGGGCCGATTATGGGATATTGGTTGTGCCCAAAAAATATCGGAGGATCCAGGGGCCTCTGTAGGGCGCTGGAGTTTTTTGAAGTTTGAGTTGATATGCTGAATGGGGAGTATTATAAGTTGGGCTATTCGAGAGCCAGAAGGAATAGGGATAATATTGTTTGAGGTGGCTGCAATTATTTGTATTTCACCTTTAAAGTCATTATCTAGCACACCTGGGGTGATTTGAATCCCGTGAAGGGCGGTACTGGCTCTTCCTAAGATGAGGCCAAAGGTATTTGGGGGCAGTGGTCCATAAACTCCCGTTGGTATGAGGAGAGGATTGTTTTCTGGGGTTAATATTGATTTGGAGGTGGTACAGAGGTCCATCCCTGCGCTTCCTGCTGTTGCTCTCCATAAGTCTGCGACACGGCAGCATGGTTTATGGTGGGGAGAGCTGGTATTGTGACTGAGGATGGTCGAACGAACCGTACTGCCCCTGGGTTCATTCTGGTTGGGGCCTGGGGCTGGCTCCATTGGAAGTTTCCCTGGGGCTTAGGCTTAAGGGGTTGGCCATTTATGTCTGCTCGAGAATGGCATTCAGACGCCCAATGGAACCCCTTTTTACAGCGGGGACAAATAGAGGGCGGCAATGGGGGTTTATTAGTAATGGGTAAGGAGGAACTGGTTTGTGGCATGGGACAATTTTTTGAAAAATGGCCAGGTTGTTTACAGTTATAGCACGTTGGAGGCTTTGCTTGTGCCGTAAAATTTCTATGCTGTGCTGCAAAATTTTGAAGGGCAGCACCAATGGCTATTCCAAGAGTTTGAGTGGGCCCAATGCCAGAACAGAGCTTTATGTAATTATTAAGATTGGTATTACGAAAGGGGCGGATTGCTGCTTGGCAGGCAGCGTTGGCATTTTCATAGGCCAGGTGTTTAATAAAATCACTTTCGTTTTCGCTGGCCCCAAATAGGCGCTCAGCCATGTTTTGCAGGCGGCTAAGGAATTCGCTATATGGTTCATCGGGCCCCTGTCTTAATTTAGCAAGAGAGGCAGTGGCGGCACCCTTTTGTGGAAGTTTTTTCCATGCTCTAAGCGCGGTCGTTTGTATTTGCGCTAGGAGACCTGGGGGGAATTGAGCCTGTTTATTATTCTGATGGTAGGGGCTTTGACCTAAAAATTTGTTTAATGTCCAGGTTTTAGAGGTGGTCTTACGGGCATTACGGGTGGCATACTTTTTACAATGCTCTTCATAATCGGATTTCCACAACAGGAAATCACCGCCGGACAGGGCAGCTCCGGCTAATTGGGACCAATCGTTAGGAGTGAGTTCTTTTTCACTGAGGCTCTCCAATAGGGTGAGCGTGAAGGGGGCGGTAGCGCCATAATCACTCACTGCCTTTTTTAATTTTTCTAAATATTTTAAACTGAGTTTTTTATATTTAACTGTTGAGGTAGTACTAGCTTCTTCCTGCTCTTCTTCGTTAGAACTAGGGGGATTTGATTGTTCATTTTCCTCGCTTTCGCTACTAGAATAGCCATTTTGGGAGCTGGCGGTGCCATTTTGGGTTTGACTACGTGTAACTGGAAAGGCGTAGGTGTGGTGAGCGCAATGGGGACGTGATGAGGGGGCGTTTTCTGGAAGCACAAGGGCTGCAACGCTTTGAGTTGCCGACCGGAGGTCGGCGAGCAAATTGGCGGCTCGCAGCCGCTCTTGATTATAAGTTTCTCTAAAGTTATCGGCGTGTAGCCGGAGGTTTTCTGTGGCCTCTTCCAAAGCACGAAACTGAGGTAAGGACGTGACTGGATAAAAATGAGAATACGATTTGGGAAAATCAGGTGCGTAAGGGGGTGGCCAAAACGGAGGAAGGGAGTTGTTCTCCAAAGAGGGAGAGATTTTAGCCTCCGGTTCCTCCAAAGAGGGAGAAATTTCAGCCTCTGGTTCGATTTTGTGCTGATCGGGCAATAGACTAGCTTGACTGGTTGGGGTATTTGGCCTATCCCTGTTGGAATTTTCGTTTAAGGGATCCTCAGGCATGTTAATAATTACTGAGCTGCATGCTGAAGCGGGACGAGAGTGCTCTCTTAAAGCTTCCTCTCCCTTTTTGCAGAGGTTTTGAATGTCTGGAGCTAAAGAATGGACTCTTAGGATTTCATTAATTAGATTCCAATAAGAAAAGGCAGTAACCGGGACCTTTTCGGACCAAAGGTCCGGGAATAATCTTTTAAACAGTCGCCGACTCTTAGCCAGCATTGGTGGTCTATAGTACCTTCTTGAGGGAACCAAGGGCAGGTTTTTAACAAAAAATCAAAAAAGCGCGTGAGATCTTTTTTCTTAACTCTAGTTCCTCGTGCCTTGAGCGATTGTTTGACCTGACTAATATATAATTCATGTTGGGAGATTGCTTGTCCCATGTTGGGGATGGGGGCTTACCTTTTGTTGCTTTCTTTTCTTCTTTCCGTTTCTTCCTTTCGCCGGCACTGATCGACTGGTGAACGGATCTGTCTCGCGAGCGCGCTTCCCCGCGGCGATCCCGGGTGCGGTGAGTGTGAGAGGCCTCTCTCCTTGAGGGCGGCGTTCCGTCTCTCACAGAACTCAGGGCCCCACGTTGGGCGCCAGTTTGTCCCGGCCCGCGGGACGATCAACGGAGGCTCCAAATCCTGTGAGGGAGGAATGGTATGGGACAAGAGACACGAAGAACGACAGCAAGACAAATATCCTGATCAAGCTGCAAATCTTTATTGAGGAGGCAGAGCATATATACTCTAGGAGAAGGGGAAGTGGCTAGCAAGGGCTCGTGGTGGTCTAGGATTGGTGGCTGCTGTTGCTAGGGCGGATGGCAGATGTAGGGTTAGCATTTTTGGCGCGAACTAGCACTTTTGGCGCGAACTACTTCCGTAAAGAAGGCTGAGGGTAACTTAAGCTATTGTTGTATCAGCCCTGGCGGCCATGTTGCACATCTCCGGCATAGCTGAAGGTGGGCTTCATGCATGCTACCTTAATCGCCCTCTACACAATAAAATATAGAAACTTTGCTCCAATTTATTTTCTTTTTCTCCCCTATCCTTTGTGCTATTATAAACCCAACAGTACAGTTACAATTATTGCTTTCTGTAATCATACATAACTTTTAAAGGTAAGGGAAGAAATGAGAAAAAATATATTTATAGAGTCTGTTTTGTTTATGATTACTGGTGTGCTGGTTTGAAGCTGTCATGTACCCCAGAAAAGACCATGTTCTTTTGATACATTCCTGTGGGGGCAGACCTATTGTGGGTGGGCCCTTTTGAACAGGTTATTTCAATTGAGATATGACCCGGCTCATTCAGAGTGGGTCTTAATCCTCTCACCAGAGTCCTTTATAAGAGGACAAAGGCACACAGAAGCTAAGAGATGAAATTAAGAGATGCTTATTGAGAAAAGCCTGGAGAAGCTCAGAGGGAAAGTCACTGGATCCAGAAGCTGAAAGCAATGAAACCAGGGAGTAAAGGACCAGCAGGTCAGCCACGTGCCTTCCCATGTGACAGAGGTGTCCCGGATGCCAGCAGCCTGTCTTCAGAGTCCAGGTATTGGCCTGTTGATGCCTTGAGTTGGAAATTTTCATGGTCCAAAAACTGTAAATTGTACTTTAATAAATTCCCATTGTAAAAGCCAACCCATTTCTGGTCCATTGCATTCCGGCAGCTGTAGCAAACAAAAACAACTGGTGAAAGTCATTTATTCCCCTGAATTCAAGTTACTGTCTAGTGTTACTCTCAGGCGGAAGAACGACCTTTCGTATTTCTTGTCAGGCAGGTCTGCTAAAGCAACACATTCTTTAGTCTTTGTTTATCTGGGAATGTCTTTATTTTACCTTCATTTTTGAGGGATCGTTTTGCCAGATATAGAATTCTTGGTTGACTGTTTTATTCCAGTACTTTGAGTATGTTATTCCAATGCCTTTGGCATCCATTTTTGCTGATGGGAAGCCTGTCATTAATCACACTTTGTACGTGAGGAGTCATTTTTCCCTCTTTGCTTTCGAGAATAGGAGCATTCACAGGTAAAAAGGTCACAGGCTCACTGCTCTTACCTGAGGCTTAGTAATTTTCATTAATAAATGCTTCTCAGTTTGTTGTATACCTTGGTCAATTTCCAGAGGGCTGCAGTGGTTATTCTTGACAGTTTTGTTCAGCTTCAGAGTTGCTTTTGGGCAATAAGATTTGTTGACCTCAACCTGTCATCATGCCAGCAATCAGAAAATGGATTGGGTTTCTCCAGGTGAAATGGGATGCCACTGAGGAGTGTTAAACAGAGAAGGGACACAATCCGATGTGCATTTTAAAAAGATGCTTGTTTTAGTTCCTTATTGCTGTGTAACAAATTATGCCAAACTTGGCTTTAAACAGCAAACATTTATTTTCTCATGGTTTCTGTAGGTCAGAAACTTGGAAGCAGCTCAGCTGCATGGTTCCAATTGGGGTCTCTCAGGAGATTGCAATCAGGAGGTCAGCTGGGGCTTGGCCAAGGGCAGAGGATCCACTCCCAGGCTCGTTTCCTTGGCTATTTGGTAGGAGGCTTCACCTCCTCACCACGTGGGTCTCTCTAAAGGGTTGCTGTCTTCCTCCAAAGTTTGTGATCTGAGGGAGAAAGCAACCAAAATAGAAGTCACGGAGTCTTTTTAGGACCTAGTCTGTGAAGTTGCATGCTGTCACTACCTGCTTTATTCTACTCATTAGAGTGACTCGCTAAGTACAGCCTAAACTCAAGAATAGGGAAATGAAGCTCTATTCTATGCTTTGCTATCTGACAGAGGAATCCCGGATGCCAGTGTCCTTTCATCAGAGAAGGTATCGGTCCTGTTGATGCCTTGAGTTGGACATTTCATAGCCTTAGAACTGTAAGTTTGTAAACTAATAAATCCCCATTGTAATGAATACTCTTTGAGGAGTATCAGAGATTGTGTGGATATATTTTTTAAACTACCACATTCCTATTTGGAGAATGGATTGTATTCGAACAAGAATTGAGGTAGTCAGATCAGTTTGAGCCATAGCCCTCACCCAGGTAAGAGACAGTGGAAGCACGAACAAAGAAGGTGGTTGTGCAGATGGAGACGGGTGGATTGATTTGAAGTAGAATTGATGCAAGATCTGCCTTTGGTTTGGATGGGGGTGGGGCAAGGGAACGGAAGTTTAGGCTGACCTGCCGGTGTCCAGCATTGCTAACTGTGGAGCTGGTGGTTCAGTTCCCCAACAGGAGATGACAGCAGAAGGACCATGTCTGGGTGCTCATGGAGAATGCTGAAATGCCCATGGGGAAACCTAATGGTGAAATCAAGGGGCAATTAGGACAATTAGATACATGCGTCTGGAGATGAGAGAAGACATGAAAGCTGGCGATTGAAATTTGAGAGTCCTCAGTCTAAATGGGTTGAAGATATGGGATGGTGTACTTGCAGTAATGGTATTGTACCACTGCTAACTTTACTTTTGATAAGTGTATTGAGATTATGTAAGATGTCTACATTAGGGAAACTGAGTGAAGGTTATATGGGAACTTTTTCTACTATCTTTGCAATCCTTTTGAAAATCTAAAATTATTTCAAAATAAAAGATTTTTTAATAAAAAAAAGATATGGGATGGATGAGATTCCCTAGGGGATGGAAAGATCCCTATGCTGGTTTGAAGCTGTTATGTACCCCAGAAAATGCATGCTGTTTTAATCCATTCCTGTAGGTGCAGACCTGTTATGGATGGGACCTTTTGATTAGGTTGTTTCAATTGAGATGTGACCCAGCCCATTCCAGGCAGGCCTTAATCCTTTACTGGAGTCCTTTAGGAGGTATAAAAGGCAGAAAAAGCAGAGAGAGATTAGAGAGTAAAGCCTTGGAGGAGTGAAGAGAGAGAAGAGGCCCGAAGGAGCTAAGAGAGGAACCACAGAAGCTCAGAGAGGACGCCAGTGGAACCAGGAGCTGAAAGCAACAAGACTCAGGAGTGAAGGACAAGCAGACGCCGGCCATGTGCCCTGCTAACTAACAGAGGAATCCCGGATGCCAGTGGCCTTTCTTTTAGAGATGGTATCGTCCTGTTGATGCCTTGAGTTGGACATTTTCATGGTCTGAGAACTGTAAATTATACATTAATAAATCCCCATTGTAAAAGCCAACCCATTTCTGGTATATTGCGTTCCGGCAGCTTTAGCAAACAGAAACAATCCTCTAGGGAAAGAATGGAGGTAGAGAGGAGATCTAAGCCTGAATCCTGAGACACTGCAGTATCTGGATACCAGGAAGAGGGAGAACAGGAGGGAGGTCTGAGAAACAACAGTGGCTGAGGTCAAAGGAGAGCCAAGAGAGCGCGGTGATGATGATGCAGAAGGACAGTGTTTCAAGGAGGACAGAGCCACATCTGTGGTAATAACTGCTGAGAGATCAAATAGAATGAAGGCAGAGAAGTGTTCCTTGAATATGAAAACATGGTGGCATTTGCAAGTGTGGTTCAGTGGAGTGAAGGGCACAGAAAGCAGATGTGAGTGAGTGTGTGAATGGAAGATGAAGAAGTTAAATCTGGGGATGCTTCTTATAAACCCAGAGGATAAGCTTCTTCAAACTCCGTCTCTCCAGCTCCCTGACTTCTCCCAAATGTGTTCACTTCATCCTTACACCACTGCCTTAATCCTGGTCACCATCAAGTCTCAGCTCCACATTGGTCCCCTTAGATCCTTTTTCCCCATGGCAGCCAGAAAGAAAACCCTGTATCTGATCATGTCACTCTTGTGTTTAAGAGCCTTCAATGGCTCCCCCGTCCTCTGGGGATAAAGTCCAAAGTCCAAAGCCCTTGGGAGTTCCTTGGCCATCTGGCCCCTACCTACCTCTCTGGTATCTCAATCTCTCTCAATCTCTCTCTCTTTTGGCCTTTGCATTCCAGCCATTTTCTCCACCCCCCCACCCCATCTCTTTGTCCTCCAGGATTTGCAGGTCTCAGCTGACACATCATTTCCCTAGTAGGGCCTTCTTTGACTTCTCTTTTAGGTCAAGCCCCCCTCCTCGCACTGTCCCCATCCTTGGAGGTGGCTTTTCCCTCTTCCCGACATAAGCAGTGATAAACTGTGCCTCTGTTTACTTCTGGGTCTCAGCACATGTCACTTTGAGGGCACTCAGTAAATATTTGCATTCAATGAACCCGACTTCTCATTTTCATGGGAATTCTCTACCAGAACTGTTCATAAACAGGCGACTATTCTAAATGACTTCAGAATGTTTAAGTAATGCAAGCTAATTTGGACATGCCATAGAAGGATTTAAAAACAAAAGAAGACAGGTCAACAGTATCCCTATAGACTCAATTATTCTAAACCATTGCGACTTATAGACTGAACGTAATGCTCTCATTATGGCTTGTTTGTTAATCCATTTAATAATAAGTAAACTTCCGGTTGAGGGAGAAGTGAGTTAAATAATCCCTAAATCTGTAGGAGCAATTAGTTACACATATATGAATTTGTCTGCTTTTAATTCAGGCACTATGTAAAAAAAAAAATAAATCCAAGAGGAGAGGCTGTAGGAGTTTAACAGCCATCCATTCTTTCCAACATTTTCAGATAGCAAATGAAAATAAATCCTGAAACAAGTCAACAGCAGGGACACTCATTAACTTAATACACTTTAATCTTGTGAATAGAATAGAAGCTGGGGCTCGATTCATTGAATCCGGGAGCTGCAGACTTCCACCTCCAACCACCTGCAAGAGATCTCCACATGGGTGTTCCGCTGTGCCTGCAATTTAGCACGTCCTAGTCTGAACTCATTATCTTCCCCTGCAGAAACCTGCCCTCCTCCTGAGTTCTCCACCTTGGCAGTGCACCGACCCCAGCCACACAGGCTGAAGTCTCAGCAGCATCTTCCTGGCCCCTGCTCCCTGGCCCCCCAAAGCTGCCACGTCTTCATGCCCTTACCCCAATCTCACAGCAGCTCCCCAACCCCATTCCAGCCTCCATGAACTCTCAATGAGTCCACAACTCGCATTCCCACCTCCTATCTCCCCTCTGTAATGCCTCCTGCCTCCACGATGGGAGATGGCTTTGAAAAATCCAGATATGATCCTTCACCCCCTCAAAGCAAGCAACCCCCAGAGCCAAGCATTTCATTCTCCTCATCATTACTAATGTTTACTGAGCACCTCTATGTGCAAGCTCCATGCTCAGTGCTTTACACACATTATTGCTTTAAATCCTTCCAAATAGCCCTCGGTCAAAGACTTAACTCCTTACCAAGATCTGGACCTACCCGCCTCTCCCACCTCATCCGAGCTTCTCCCTGGCCTCCCAGGTGCCATTCTAAGTCCCAGAACTTATGCCAAGCCTTTACTCTGGCAGTTTAGCTCTTCTAAAATGCTCTCTCCTCAGTCCTCACTTGCTTGACTCCTTTTTATCATGTAAATCTCAGCACGAATAGTTTCTCAGAGAAGGTTATTACTTCTGCTATGGGTCGGACTGTATCCTTCTAAGAAGCGGAGAGGAGAAGGCCATGTGAAGATGGAGGAGGCAGAAGTTAGGGTGCTGCAGCCGCAGCCGAGGAACGCCAACGATGACCAGCAAACCCCAGAAGCTGGAAGGGGCAAGGCAGGCTTCCCCCCATGGCTTCAAATGGAACACAGCCCGGCTGGCACCTTGGGCTGACTCCTGGCCTCAGAACTGTGAGACATAAATGTCCATTGTTTGAAGCCTTCATCTTACAGTACTTCATTACAGCAGCTGTAGGAAACTAAGACGCCTTCCCTGATTGCTCTGAGCAGGCCTCTCCTATGATCATGGAATACTCACCCTGATCACCGTTCATCATTAGTTTGTTTCCTGTTCATCCCCCTTGGGAGAACGTGGGGTCCACAGGAGCAAGGACCACATCCAGTTTGTCCAGCACTAGTTCTGGGGAACAGCATAGCACTGGGCACTAAGGGGACCCTCAGGAAATAACTGAAGGAAAGAAGAAGGAATGCATTAAAACATGATGCTATTGCCAGCATCCCAGGGCTCTGCCCTCCAACGCCCCTTCCTTGCAGCCATGAGCATTACCTTTCAAAGCATCCAGATCTGACGGTGCTAACCTCCCTGCCCAAGACTTTCCCTGATCAGCACTGGAACTGGCATTTTTTGACCCTCCTACTCCGTGCTGGGAACGGTGCTGAGGGCTTTAAAAACATCATCTCATCTGTGCTTCACAGCCACCCCACGAGATTGCTCTGGAGGGCTGCATTATTTTAACTTTCTTGGGCCCTTGGCACTTTTGCCTTCATAAAAAACATATTGAAAATGATATTTTATGACTGCCTTGGCATGTTTATGTGAATTATCTTTATACAAATACAATCCAGGCTGGATTCATTATTGCACTGTCCATTTTTTTTCTTCTGATTTTAAAAGAAATTAAAATTAAAACATTCTCTGGGGCCCTAAGCTCTATGCCCGGTGGATAGGTCCGCCCTGCTATTGAGCCCAGTGTCAGCTAGGAAGACGCGCCCAAAGGCGAACTAACGCTGGTCTGAGTCGAATACGAAACTTCCGAGTTCCCGGCCGAACTCGGCTCGTCCCCGGGGCCCAGGACACCCCTCAGCCGGCCCTCGGAGCCCGGAGCGAGGAATCACCCTCAGCCCTTTGTCCCCCGCGCCGAAGCCCGCAGGCCCCGCCTCCGCCTGCCGGCCACGCCCCCAGCTGGGAGCGAGGCGCGCGCCCGCCCGCCCGCCTGTCCCCGTCGCGCGCATGCGTCGTGCTCTCTCTCTCGCGCGCGGGAGAGGATGGCGGGGGCCGCGCCGGGCGCCATCATGGACGAGGACTACTTCGGGAGCGCGGCCGAATGGGGAGACGAGGCGGACGGCGGCCAGGTGAGGGGGGGCGGCGGGCGCCTCCCACGACCACTGTGGGTCTCCGTCGCCCGCGGGCCGGCCCCGCTCCCGCCGAGTGTGAGGCGCAGGTCAAGCGTGCTCGCCCCGTGGTTCAAGCACCGCCCGCCCCGCCCGCCACCGCGCCCCCTTCCCCGGCCCCGCGGGCGGGACCACCCCCCGGCCCGGCGGGACCCCCACATTGCCCCGCGCCCCCCATTCTCCC
This sequence comes from Choloepus didactylus, assembly GCF_015220235.1. Taxonomy (NCBI): domain Eukaryota; kingdom Metazoa; phylum Chordata; class Mammalia; order Pilosa; family Megalonychidae; genus Choloepus; species Choloepus didactylus. The sequence goes on from NC_051325.1 coordinate 61,516,718, forward strand.
TCCCAGCGGAGGGCTCGGCAGCGCGGCCTTTCTGGGCCTCAGTTTCCTCACTTGAAGAAAGACGGGGGTGGAGAGGCCGAGAGGGCGGAACGTCCCCACCCGGCGCCGGGCCCCTTCCTGGGCCCCCGAGGCGAGTAGGACACTAACTCCAGGGGGGGGTTAACATCTGACAAAGGCCGAGTCAGCCTCACGCGAGAAAAGTAGAACTTTGGGCATGTGTTTTGCAAACTGTCATCTTTTCAGGGCTTTGGGCTGGTTTCATTCTTGACCAGGGGTTGGCGTGGGAGCGGGGAGAGGACCGCGCGCTTCTCCCTGAAGGCGAGGCTGGAGCCCCGGAGCAAGGCGCTCTAGCTCGGCCGTGTATCCCACCTTACTCTCATCTTGAGACCCACACAGCGCGTGTTTGCTTTCTGGGCCCCTCTCCTGGAGACTGATAAGACTCATGTGGAGGGGGGCCTGGAAATTTGCCTTTTTTAACAACAGTTAAGATTAGAAACATTTGGGAAATAACTGAACGAATGTTTTGAAGGAAGAAATGGGGTTTACTTGGTTGAAAGGGGGTGGTGGTGAGAGGAAGGTATTGGAGCCACAGCGCTGGATGCAAAGATGTGTGCTGTGTTCCTGGGACTGAAAGGAGCGCTGTCTGGTTAGTTGCCTCCTGGAGGCAGTGGCAGAAGATACAGGAGCACAGTAAGGAGCAGGTTCTGAAGGGCCTTTGAAAGCTTCTGAAAAGTGTGACTTGTTCAAGAGTTTGGGGCAGGGAGTGAGTTGAGTGGCTTTGTGTGTCAGATTCGTCCACAGTATTGGAGAATTACAGAGGAGTGGAAAGAATCACATTTAGCTAACTGAGAGCCTGTGCTAGGTGTCCATTCAACCCTCAGGGGTTTGAGTTGGGCGTTAACTCTCCTTATTTCACAAAACTAGTAAATGGAGGCATGGAGATCCAAACCCAGGTAGGTCTTTTGTCTCCAGACAGCTAACTGCTGAAGTCGTCCGGATGAGAGAAGCTTAGGGTTTAAATTGGTTTAGTGGTGGGTTGGTTAGGGGCATCCTGTTCAAAATGTAGTACTTGTCACATTGAGTTTACTAGTTAAAGAGTGGGACGTATCTTAAGGGCCATCTAATCCAGTGCTCTCATTTCATAAACTGGGTGCGTGAGTTTACAGGAACATTCCTTCCTGTAAACTGGGTTGCCTTAGTTTACAGGAAGGAATGGCAGAGCCAGACCTAGACCCCACTGGTGGGAGGTTGGGGAGGCTCATGTTTGGAAAACATTAACTGTGGTCCTCATTTGACCCATTGATCCTGGTGGACTTTCATTGATAAAGGGGGGTGGGCCAGATATTGGTTTCACATTCATTCTAATTGTGATTCAGCTTGGAGGGAGGGAAAGCCAGGAAGGTGGCAGACAGAAAGGGTTTCCATTAGCTGATCTTGAAAAATAGTGGTAAAATTCTGTGTGCTTTATGCCAAGTTAGGTGGCTTTTTAGCAGCAACTATGTGTGTAAGGAAGCTACACATCTGGATGGTTAATCCAGATGGTAGAAGCAAAGAGTCACTGTAGTGCAAATTGTTCAGTCTGGCTGCAGGTTGCAAGTGGTAAGGGCAAGGCCATGTTAAAGCGTGGATTTTTCCCCCTGGAGGGAGATAGGAAAGGTTAAGCTTGAGAGCAATAGCAGATTTGTGGTTTAGGATGATCACTGTGGTATCAGCATGAAAGATGACTAAAAGGAAGGATGAAACTTGAGGCATTAGGGGAATATTTGCTACTGCAGACATGCAAAACATTAGAAACCATAGAGGTCAATATGGAAAGAAGGGGCCAAATTGGATACATAGGTGAGAGAGAGAATTGATGGATCCCTGTGACAGCATGTAAAAGTGCAGTGAGGGAGAAATTGAGGATGACTCCCAGGTTTCTGGCTTTTAGGGAACAGGTAGATGCTGGAATCATTTACTAAGACATGAAGATGTGTTTTTAGGGAAAAGGTGAAGTCAGTTTTGTCCTAGTGAGCTTGGATTACTTGTTGCATCCAACCAGAAATGAGAGACAGTTGAATGCTTGAGTCGGGAGCTCAAGAGGCAGCTCCAGACTAAATTGTAGACTTTTGAGCATGCAGGTGGCATGACCCAAGAGAAGATGTGGTAGTAGACGAGAAGTGGGCCCAGGGTAGAGGCAGACCCATAAGGCCAGCTCTCTTGGTGAAGTTATGGCTTTCATAGCCTCGCTCCAGGCCACCCACACAAATGCACCTGGGAGGAGACTCCTGAGTCTCCGCAGGAAAAGTACCATGCTCCATCTGCTCCTGAGCACTTCTTTCAGAATGTTAGTCTAGATCAGGGGTGGGCAAACTTTTCTGTAAAGGGCCAGATAGTAAATATCTTAGGCCGTGCAGGTCTGTGTCGCAACTATTCAACTCTGCCATAGTAGCGGGAATGCAGCCAATATGTGATAGAATGGGCATGGTTATGTTCCAATAAAACTTTATTTACAAAAACAGGAGGGCTGGATTTGGCTCCTGGCTGAAGTTTGCCAATTCCTGTCCCAGCTTTTATTAGATAAGTTCCATAGAAGTTTGGGCTGCCCTACTAATTTAACTCCTTAGATGGAAGAAACCATGTGTTTGTCTTACATAGTCTTAGATTCCATGGGGTAGTGAGCACAGTGCTTGGTACGGAGTGTTCAAAAAGCATCTGCTTGTTAGAATGATAGTATTAAAATTGGACAGAACCGTGGAATCATTTGGTCCATCATTGTCATTTTACAAATAGAGAATCCTGCTTTGCCCTTAGATTCAGTGACTTGATTAAGCTTATTCAGTTGCTTACAAGCAGAATGGGACTAGAATCCAGCCAGGCCTGCTAATTCAAGGCAAGTCAGTGATCTTTACTTTTTAATAGAAAATTGATGACTCATGCCTTCAAGAATCACTTTGTTAGTCTTCGATTAGAAAGAGTTAAATGACATGTCTGAAATAATTAAGTAATAATAAAAACAATAATAATAGCTGACATCTGAGCTCTTACTAAATGTCAGGTACTATCTTAATACCTCCAAAAATTAGCTCTTGGAATCCTCACAACAGCCCAATGGGAAAGGATGCTATTATAATTTTTGTTTAATGGAGGAGGAAACATACTCAGAGAGGTTAAATAACTTGCATGACTGCAGTGCATGCTCACAAGCGGTGGAGTGGCAACATCCCCCACTCAGTGTGATTCCAGGGCCCATCTTCTGGCCACTCACTACTTGTCCAGCCCGCTTCATGAGATTGTCATGAAAGTCAGATGTCATGAAAGACAAATAATATGTGGGAAATACTTCAGAAATGGACAGCAGTCTGCAGATTTCAGATGAGATTATTATAGGATATTAATGAAAAAATAGCATGGCTCATGGCATTTACCAACAGCAAGAGGATGATTATGGAGAGGGAGAAGATGACGCAGAAGTCCAGCAAGAATGCCTACATAAATTTTCTACCCGGGATTATATAATGGAACCCTCCATCTTTAACACTCTGAAGAGGTATGTGAGAAAGGCTATTTTTATTGGGAGGTGGGTGGGGGATAATATAGGGAAAACTTTGTAATAGACCCAGAAGATGATATGTTAAAGTAAAATACTGTGATATTGGGATGGAAGGCTTCTAGCCAACCCCCCCCCCAAAAAAAAAAATCTTAATAACCTAGCTCTCTTCCTCCTTTGCTCCCTATTGTCTCCAATCCCCATGCCCATTGCCTTTGATTTGAGCATACTAACCGCTTTGTTACTTTTTCTAGGTATTTTCAGGCAGGAGGGTCTCCGGAGAACGTTATCCAGCTCTTATCTGAGAACTATACTGCTGTGGCACAGACTGTGAACCTGCTGGCTGAGTGGCTCATTCAGACAGGTGCTTCGTGGGTGGCCCCATCCTGGCTATGTCTCCTCCACCCGCCCACCCCCATTTTTAATAGACCTTTGATCATTATACTGCCACTAAATAGGAAAGAGCTCCTACATTGTCCTGTTTTTTAAGACTTGTATAAGTAAGAACTGAACTTCTTAACCATCTTTGTCTGCTTGATTGTTAACTTTGATTCAGTAATTAAGATTTGCAGATAGCTTACCAACATGATTTTCATTGAGCTGTTTCCCCTACTATGTTGTAGAATTATAAGATTATACAATGTATTTTCAGTGTGTCATTTTCAAGAGATGTATTATAGCATGCAGTAAATGATAGATAATTTAGGACTGGGTATGATTATGGCTTTTAGCTAATATGATCAAAGTAGAGCCTTACTATAAATCCACTGAACTGGGTGCAGATGACATCATTGAGGAAAGTACTGTCTGGAAACTAGCCAATTCACTGCTTTGCAGTACTATCACTGTGATTAGATACAAGCATGTCTCTCTTGGCTGCCATCTGCTTTCTTCTACTTTGTAAGGGTATGTTTTTCATCCTCCCACCTGTCTATTTTGACAGTTTGCCCTTCGCAAGGTTATGAAGATGTCACTGCCCTTTCTAGGTAAACAAGAGTAGAACATCCTGTATGTTCTGCTCTCCTTCTCGTTTTTGGGTCTTATTATTGAATATAAGTAATACATACTAATTTTTGTAAGAGGTCCAAAGTCCTAAGTGGTCAGAAGCAATTTTGTGATATTTGATTCATATACAGAATTTTGACCCTTTTGCTTTTTCTAAAGTAATATAAGGAATTAAGAGAGATTGCCATTCTCCATCCAGTTTCTTCTTTTCTTTCAGGTGTTGAGCCAGTACAGGTTCAAGAAACTGTAGAAAATCACTTGAAGAGTTTACTGATCAAACATTTTGACCCCCGCAAAGCAGATTCTATTTTTACTGAAGAAGGAGAGGTGAGGAATAGCTTTGTTTTCTAGTACCGGTTCCCAGGGTCTTTCACTAATCCTGTGTGTGCATATTATGCAGGTAATTTAAGAGTTAAGTTGTAAAATCAGAATGTGAGATGGAAATCACATATAGTTAGATCTGCCCTTTAAATCCAGTGCAATGAGATGCTTGTGTGCTGAGAGGCACACAGGAGCTGAGGTGACAGAAGGAACCGCAGGTTTGCACCTCCTGTCTTCTGCTGACTTTTGGGCATGGGCTCTTTGAGTGGTGTGGTATATTCAGGTCCTCCAAGAAGCAGATGCGAAGGCATTTGAGATCTGTAAGAGATAACTGAGGAAACACCAGGGAGGGAAAACGGGGAAGGGCTGGAGGAGGCTGGGAGAGCTGCCAGACCGTGATGCAGGTGTGATCACAAGCTAAGGAGAGAGGGAAGAGAGGAAGCTTGGGTAAGAAGAATCTTAGACCACAGTGGCCCATCACAGAAGCCCACAACTTCAAGGAATAGGCCTGCCTCAGTACCCTGCTGCACTCGGTCAGTGGCTGGGACCTGGCCTTGGCACAAGCAGGATGGTGGATCCAGAGCACAGCACTGGGGCTGTCAGTCGCACAGTGGGAGATACAGAGACACCTTTTCATGGCCGCAACACATAGCGATGGGCAAATCCACCTGTGCTATTTAAATTACTTTTGTCTCTTTGGCCCAGGGCATGCAGTGATTGTGTGTGGGTTAACTGTGTCTATCATCCCAGTCCACTGTGCACTGGAAGCACCTTTCATTACCCTGCTAGGCTTGTGTCATATCTTCCATAAGCACAAGTGGGCATTTGGGGGCTCCAGCTTTTGCTGTTTAGCTAACCTTGTGGCCCTGACTGGCTCAAGTCTTTCTGTGTCCTCCTCTGGGGATGGTTGAGCCAGAGCTGGTTGCTCAAATAGCCTGTGATCGTTTATCCATCATCATATTCACTTAGGCTAAAGCTCGGCCTCTTAGCCTGCTATTTGTTTTTTGTTTTTGTTTTTGTTTTTGACAGACCCCAGCTTGGCTTGAACAAATGATTGCACATACCACATGGCGAGATCTTTTTTATAAACTGGCTGAAGCCCATCCAGACTGTCTGATGCTTAACTTTACTGTTAAGGTAGGAAGAGCACTAGAGTTGGAGAAAAGATAAAAGGGTTTTGGGAAAGGGCTTCATCATTTTTCTTTAAAAAGCCTTACATGGAGAAAGGAAAAATATAGAATTTGTATCTCTATTTTTGGGTCATGATTTCGTTTTAGGATTTGGCAAGGATGTATTTATAGAATCAGTTGTGTTCTGAGGGGAGCTTTTAAGAATGCCTAGTCTCGCCCCTTCATCTTACACATGAAGAAACCAAGTAGAGAAATGGTTAGTCTGGGTCACAAATCGAGTTCGTTGTGAAGCTGCAATCAGAGTGAAGGTTTTGAGGCCTCTGGACCAGTGCTTGCCTGCTTATTCCACTTCACCACAAGTAGGACCAGCCAGTTTTCTGTGAAATATGTGGTTATTCCGTGTTGATAATTTGTTTGACTTCTTATTTTTGTATCATAGCTTATCTCTGATGCAGGATATCAAGGGGAGATTACCAGTGTCTCCACAGCTTGCCAGCAATTAGAAGTATTTTCTAGAGTACTCCGAACTTCTCTAGCTACAATTTTAGATGGAGGAGAAGAAAACCTTGAAAAAAATCTCCCTGAGTTTGCTGTAAGTTCTTTACTTTACGTATCTCAGATTCCTAGGAGGCTGTTTTGGGTTGTGTGTTTTCAAACCTGAACTGTTCCTTCCTTCTAGAGAGTCTCCAGGTCAGAAGGAACCTTCCAAGACAATGATGACCTCCATGCTGGAGAACTCTTAAAGTTTGACTTCTGTCTTCACTTGTCATTGCTGCAATAGTGAAACCCCAAACCCTTTCTCCCTGCAATTTTTCAGAAAATGGTTTGCCACGGTGAGCACACCTACCTGTTTGCCCAGGCGATGATGTCTGTGCTGGCCCAAGAAGAGCAAGGGGGCTCCGCCGTGCGCCGGATTGCCCAGGAAGTTCAGCGCTTTGCTCAGGAGAAGTGAGGGCAGTGTTTCTGCTCAGCCCATCCCTTGTGCAGTGCTCCCCCACAGAATTCCCCCCACTGCCCTTATTTCCACAGCCCAGACTTCTAATTCTTCCAATTTTGGCATAGAGATGAACTTCCTTTTATCCAGTAGATCAGTAAGAGACAGGATAATTTTAAATACTTGTGGAGAACTTGCTTTTTAAAGTATTGCTTTGATGAATTGTTTGTAGAGGACTTGATTATTTTTCACTTCATTGGATTTATGAATCTGTATTTTCATAAGTTGGAATTCATCAATAGCAAATAAGCATAGTCCTGAAATAGTTATTTAATAATCTAATTGTTATATTGTGGTTCATATCATATAGAACAAAATTAGCCCTTACTAGTTTCATTTTTTACTACTAGCAGAGTCTTAATAAGGTATTTTAAAAGCGCATGGTTTCTTTTATAAAGTCTGCAAGGTCTATTGAATCATTTCCCATTTTACTCTGAATGTTATTTCATAGGTCAGTTAGTCAGTACACCACTGAATGACAGAAATATGAAAAAAACAAAGGGATCCCAACAATTCAAAGCATTAAATGCTAAAGAAAAAGTCACTTTATTACTGTCAGGGTCTGTGATTTTTTTTTTTTTTTTTTTTTCTTTTTCATTAAGAGGCCACGATGCAAGTCAGATCACTCTAGCATTAGGCACAGCTGCTTCCTACCCCAGGGCTTGTCAGGCCCTTGGGGCCATGCTGTCCAAGGGGGCACTGAATCCCGCCGACATCACAGTCCTGTTCAAGATGTTCACGAGCATGGACCCTCCTCCTGTTGAATTAGTAAGTTGCTTCTCATTTAATTAATAAGATGGGATATCCCCAATTCTGTTGGGAAGGATTATTTTAGAAAGTCCATGTTTTTCTTATTCTCTTAAGTCACGGGGTGCAAAGTCCCATTGAAGTGTTTCTGTCGTTTTCTGGCACTTCCCCATCACACCATCAGCCGTCAGACATGTTTGAGCCCCTGCTGTGCACAGAGCCCTGGCAGGGGCTGGTGTATGTGTGAGCTCTTCAGTCCTGCCTGGTCGTTCAGAATTGACGGAGTGCCCCGCTCTGTCATCCATGAGTTTATATGGACTCACATACCATCTCTTCCTTTTTCTTTAACAGCTCTATTGAAGTATAATTCACAAACCATACAATTGATCCATTTAAAGTATACAATTCAGTGGTTTTTTATTTATTCACAGATGTATGCAATTATCACCACAGTCAGTTTTAGAACGTTTTCATCACCTCAAAAAGAAATGCATCACTTTAGCTATCACCTGTATCCCTATCCCTCCCAGCCCTCAGGAACCACTTACCTACTTTCTGTCTATAGATTTTCCTATTCTGAATTTTCATATGAATAGAATCAGGTAGTATGTGGTCTTCTGTGCCTGGCTTCTTTCACTTGGAAACCTTGAGTATTTTTAAGATTCGTCCCTGTTCTAGCATGTATCACTACTTCTGTTTATGGCCCAATACACCATTGTCTGGATAGACCATGGTTTGTTTATCCATTTGTCAGCTGATGGACATTTGAGTTGTTTTCACCTGTGGGCTGTTGTGAACAATGCTGCTGTGGATGTTTGTGTACAGGTTTTGGTGTGGACATATACTTTCATTTCTCATGGGTATATACATAGGAGTTGAATGCTAGGTCTTATGGTAACTGTGTTTAATCATTTGAGGAACTACCAGGCTGTTTTCCAAAGTGGCTGCACCATTTAAAATTCCTACCAGCAATGTGTGAGGACTCCAATTTCTCCACATGCTCACCAACATTTGTTATTATCTGATTTTTTGATTCTAGCCATCCTGGTGGGTGTGAAGTGGTGTCTCATGGTTATGATTTACAGTTCCCTGATGACTAATGATGGTGAGCATCTTTTCTTGTGCTTGTTGGCCATTGGTACATCTTCTTTGGAGAAAGGTCTAATCGGGTCCTTGGCCCACTCTGTAACTGGGTTATTTGTCTTCTTAATACTGATTTGGAAGAGTTCTTTGTATATTCTAGATAGAAGTTAATTATCAGATTTGTGGCTTGCCGCAATTTCCTCTCATGCTGTGGGTGTCCGACAGCCTCTGAACATGTGGCCTGTGTCTCCACAGATCCGGGTGCCGGCCTTCCTGGACCTGTTCATGCAGTCCCTCTTCAAGCCAGGGGCCAGGATCAACCAAGACCACAAGCACAAGTATATCCACATCCTGGCATATGCAGCAAGCGTGGTTGAGACCTGGAAGAAGGTACTGTCGGTCCTGGGAATTCTCGGACTTTTAGACAGATAGGTGTCCTACTCTGCTTTGGTATTATTTAGGAATCTTGAGCCCATCTAGTGCTGTAAATGTCTTCTCTTCTGTTTGTGCATAAAATAAGCCAAGTGCTCAACATCTCTAGTGTATGTAGCATCTGTAATACTTCTGCAAACTGTAATTTGAAGTGACTAAACAAATGAAACATTTCCATAAGCCACAAACACCCGTCTCATTAGTTTTCAGTTTCTATACACTATGTGACTGTGAAGTTTGACAATTAAATTGACTCCTCACTTCAGAGATAAGGGGGTTGATTTGCCAAGAGAAGTGGTCAATCCCAGATTACCCTGACTGCAAGAATATGTGCTCAGTGAAGATTCATCAACTTTTGTGTGTGTTTTCAGAACAAGCGAGTGAGCATCAATAAAGATGAGCTGAAGTCAACGTCGAAAGCCATCGAAACTGTTCACAATTTGTGTTGCAATGAGAACAAAGGGGCCTCTGAACTAGTGGCAGAATTGAGTACACTTTATCAGTGTATTAGGTAAGCAGACTGAACCTTATTTCTAAGCATAATCCATTTGGGAGTAGATGGTTTGAATTTTCATATTAGGAGCTCAGAAAAAAATTACAAAAGCTTTGGAGATATTTATCCCCACCCCCCCCACCCCCCTTAAAACTTAGGTAGAAAACAGTTTTAGTAGCATGAGTACATTTCAGGTGTTTACTTGTTGGGAATATGTATAGTAAATCCTCACAAATGAAGACTTGTAAAAGGAAGACCAGCCAGAATTACAAAAATTGATGTGAAGAAAGGGTTTATTTATAGTAAAAGTTAGGCCAACAGAATATTGCTTAGATGAGAATGATGTGTGATCATACCAATTATGTAAATAGGTCTTCCCTGCGAAAGCCTAGAAATGGTGTCCCTTTAGGTCCTTGAATCTTTCGCTTATGTCTTTGTACTCGGGTTGAAGAAAGGGTTTGATAAAGAAAGGTGAATACCTGGTTCACCACTGAGTTTTATATTAATCAGCTTTTCCTTCTAAACCAGTAATGCAGTTTAAAGTGAGCTGAGAATTGAATTCAGGTTCTTGCTCTGCACGTTTGAGATGCTTATCTAATTAGAATACTCACTAATAAACTTCACTGCAAGAGCATATTGAAGAGTGAACTGATGGAATAGTTTGAGGTTGTTTTTTGTTGTTACCTTTCCTAACCTTTCATGCTTTTCTAGAATGCTTTTGTGTTTTTTTTTTTTTTTAAAAAAAGCACTGTTTGTTTAAAGGAAACATTCTGCCTTGTTTACCTGTAGGTTCCCAGTGGTGGCGATGGGTGTACTGAAGTGGGTGGATTGGACTGTGTCAGAACCCAGGTACTTTCAGTTGCAGACTGACCACACCCCAGTACACCTGGCATTGCTAGATGAGGTAAGACGCATTTACAGAGTACACAGTTGTCCGAATGTCACACTGTTTATCTGAGAACTGCCATTGTATCTCTTCACTGAGTTCAGAAGATACTCTTTTCAAAGGCACTTATTCCCATCCTAAATGAGGGTTTTCTGTTTAAGGAACTAGTTTCGTTGCCTCTGTAGATTTCTGTTTTTATAGTGTCACTGAAAAGATGAGGCTGGCAAAGAAGCTAACTGGACCATCCTTGTCAGTGATAAGTTGTCTCTGGCTGCTTTACAATAGCGGTGTTCTCTGTGTGCTGAGAACAATTCCCCTGGGAATTGACCCCACTTCTCAGAGAGGCTCCCTCTGGCCTGTTTGTAGATCAGCACCTGCCACCAGCTCCTGCACCCCCAGGTCCTGCAGCTGCTTGTTAAGCTCTTTGAGACTGAGCACTCCCAGCTGGATGTGATGGAGCAGGTGAGTGGGTGCCCTGGTTTGTGGTGGTGCTTGGGAATTCGATCCCATTCTGATAGACTTTCTGCCCCACCTCCCTCTTTTGTAGCTTGAGTTAAAGAAGACCCTACTGGACAGGATGGTTCACCTGCTGAGTCGAGGTTATGTACTTCCTGTTGTCAGTTACATCCGAAAGTGTCTGGAGAAGCTGGACACTGACATTTCACTCATTCGCTATTTTGTAACTGAGGTCAGCAATACACCATTTGTTTCACGTTTCATACTCTTGACACTAGCAGTGCCCCTTTTGGCTAAATCTAGTTCATTTTGTCACTGAGAATTGCACTTTCTGATAAATCATGGGGATAATGACAGATACCTCCTGTCTGTCAGGAGCTGTATTATGTGCTTTACCTACGTTACCACACTGGGTACGTTCATGCTGGGTACTGTCTCCAGGGAAGCAAGAAAAAGGGGGAGGGTTCTTTCCTCTAAACTGGTGGCCATTTCATCAGCATGTTATGTGATGCCTGTCATGTCCTGTGTGGTAGGAAGAGGAATAACCCAGTGTTTTGCCTCATAGGTACTGGATGTTATTGCACCTCCATACACCTCTGACTTTGTGCAGCTTTTCCTCCCAATCTTGGAAAATGACAGCATTGCAGGCACCATTAAAACAGAAGGTGAACATGACCCTGTGACGGAATTTATAGGTAAGGCTGACGTGAATGTCCTTTTGCTACAAGGTTAAATATTGTTTTTTATGTTGAAACACTGTTTCTAATCTACTGACTATTTCTCTTCTCTTAAAGCTCACTGTAAATCTAACTTCATCATGGTGAACTAATTTAGAGCCTCCCCTAAAGCTAAAGCAGAATATTCCAGAACAGATGTGGAAGAACCCTTCCAAGACATTGTTTGAAGAGGCTCAGTTAACACCTTGGAAGTGGACTCTGGTGGGAGGAGGTAGATAACATTTTTTTAAAAAGGAAAAATGTTAGCAATGTAAGCGAAAAGTTGGTGTCATGAAAAGCTGGTGTCACGAATGGTTCCTTTTCTTTGTTGTAAACCCAGTGCTGCCCCTAAATCCTGTTGATGGTATTTGTTTCCCTCAATATAGGAACTAGGCTCATGTTACCTCCGAGGATGGACCCAGCTTTCAGCCCCGGGGGTAGTAGGAATTCAGAACCGCAGACCTTCCTTGCTTAACTTAGAAGAACGGGTATCAAAATGAACTATTTTCAAAGCTGACTCTTGGGTTTTCTCAAAAGAGCCAAATTGGTTAATTGATATTTTATTTGTAATTAATTTGCCAATAGCACATTAAAAAAGCCTTTTGGCTAAGTTTTAAGGTGTTGATTCTGGTGTTCTGTTGCTCTTGTGTGTAAATGAAGCACACTCAGGTTCACTTCTTACATGAAGTCTTACATTTTATTCATTACTCAGGCAATTTGAAATTACTGTCCCCTCCCACTGATTCCAAGGTGATAAATCTAAACTCTTTAATCTCTTAAATGCCACATTATAGACCATGATTGCCAAAAAGAAAATACAAAGCCATCTATCTATTAAAGAAAACTGAGATCACACAATGGGATGTCTCTTGCAGACCCCATATCTGCCAGGTGGTTTCAGTGCAGCCACGTAAAGAGGGAGCCTTCCTGTGCAGGTGGTTAAGTCATTCCAGTTTAGATTCTTCTCAAGAATGATTTGCCAGCCAGTACCACACTGGTCCCCATGTTGGCAGGCACCCCTTCCACGTGCTCAGTGCTGTTACCAGCCGTCAAATACTTCGAGTGTCACCCCAGGTCGTTCAAAGCACAGCAGTATTATCCTGGGGCTGGGTTGACAGAAGCCCTCTGGTTAAGCTTTCTGACATTGTTTTTTTAAAACTGCTCTTCCAGAGACACCCACCTTAAACAATGGGGTCCCCAAATGTGCACGCCTTTTCAATGGCGAGGTTGTAATAGTCGCCCGTCCCATCTTTATAGGTGCTGGTGACGATCCTCATCCAGCCTCTTTCGCCCTGTGAGAGAACAAGGATTCAGTGTGTCATCTCATCATCACTCACTCCATCTCCTAACTTTCCTTCCTGCTCTCCATCTGTAGATGTTTTTCTTTCCTCCATCATCCTCAGGCTTGGAGGACATTGAGTATCCGAATGATCTACTCAGCTGCCTCTTCACCCTTTCCCATGACCCCTATTCAGAAATATCACTTGGTTAATATTTAGCATGAGGGTTATGTGGCCCTATATGTCCAAAACTAAAATATACCAACCAAAGGTGTTGGCTTTTTAGACCAGAAGACTTCTCTACCAGTTAACAACCCCATTTAAAACACTGATTTTTCATCACTCGCCACATTAATCAGCTTCCCCCAGTTACAGTATGAGTTTCTGTGACCTAAACTGTTAATGGGTAATACCAGGCCTTAGAAATTAAACTCTGACAATTAATATATCTCCCCTGGATCTTTGACCTAACTCAAAAGTACTTTAGAAAAAACGACACAACATTACTTTTCAGAGTCTGAAACCACGATGGGAAAAAGAATAAGATGGCTGTGGAGGAATAAGCTAGCTGAACTGAAGCCACTGAAGCGTGGTTTTTAACTCGGGGTCATTCTGCCTCCAGAGGCATTGGACAACGTCGGGGGACCTTTTGGATGTTACAACTTGGGTGGGGGGGACACGACCAGCCTCTGGTAGGGCGAGGCCAGTGTTGCCGCTCAGTCTCGCTCAGGGCCCTGGATGGCCCCGGGGTCCCCAGTCTGTGGCTGGGAGACCCTGGGCCAGAGCCAGAAACCCCTCTGCAGAGTGCTGTAGTCCTTGGCGCCCAAGCTAACGGAACCCTTGACGCCAGAGGGTGCTGGAATCCGTGCTCTAGATGAGTACTTAAGAAAGTGAAAATGTCTTACCCAGGGTTCACCCCACGAATTCCGTACAATCCAGTACTCTGTCCCATTGCTGACACCCCACCCGGCGACAGAGACGATGTGGTTTATGAAGGCCTCCTCGTTGTATTCCGTGTAGATGCCGCCAGTGTATTTATCCATCTTTTCTGTTGCCATTATACCACAGCTGAGAGCAAGGAGATGCAAAATTACCACTTTAAAGACTTTGCCATTGTTAGATATAGTCTGATACTATCATTTGTAAATCCAGTTCATTACGCATTACCAGATGATTCTCAATCACTTCTGCTGGTCTTCCCTATTGAAACAACCCCACCAAACTCTTTCCCTAGCACTCTACAGCTTTGAAAGCTTTTCCACGTTATTTCTATCACTCTCGCAATAATCCTAGGAGGAAGTAGAATAGTTAGTGGTTCAGCGTTACTTCTGAGAAAACTGGAAGTGACATGGCAGTTGTGTCACGAGATGAGAGTGAATAAAATCTGTCTAGAGGAAAGGGGTGAGAATGACTTGGGTCCCATTCACCCAAGCACAAAAAAGAAAATTGCACACACTCCCATGGGCTCTGGTCCAGCACTCACCTGATGGGGCCATTCGCGTAGATTTCTGCCATCATCTTCTCCCTCCCGGAGAGGGAGCCGTAGTCGCCCACTTTCCAGAGGGTGTAATTCTGAATGACGTGGCACACTTTGAATTCGGTGCATGTCCCACACTGGTTGAACTTGTCACATGCTGTGGGGGCACAGAAAAGTCAGCGTGAGACTGTCTCCTCATGGGCCCACTGACAAAGGATCTCGCCAGAGCCCACTCTTGCCACTTGTCTAATTCAGCTGTCGTTCATTCACTAATAACAGAAATAATCTTGGTATCAGGTGCAGTTTAATTATGTTTTTCTTTCAGCTGCAAAGGAGTTACGAAAATGCCCTTTCCTGGCCTTGGCAGAAAATAAAGATGACAAACGTTAATTAGCACATAGTAGGCATTCAAAAGACAGCCTTTTTTCCTTTTTCTTTAGATCATGGGAGAAGGGCCTTTTCACAATGCTTTATATTGAAGTTGAAAATAGAGTGTAATCAAATTATTAGCATTTAATCAGATGATTCAAAAGCTAGTCAGTGGAGAAGTCAACCAGTACATTTGGGAAAAAAATAGGGTTTTTTTTGTTATTTTGATTTGAGATCTCACAAATTATGGTTAAAAAAAAAAAAAAAAAGGTGCAGCTGAATTCTGTAAAGCTCGGAGCCACCGCTGTCCTGCCACAGCCCGTCACTCCCACCGCCTCCACCCTGCCTGCCTCTGGGCCTGCCGTCGCACCACTGTGCTGTCACCTACGTCTGTTGTACTTACACGCCTGACTGGATTCACTTCTTTCCCAAGGACATTAAACTCCTTGGGCTTAAAGTGCTGGTTTAATTTGTCCCTCAGACCCCAAATGCCCATTGCCCAATGCAGCTGGAAAATGGTGGCTCTGTGGCCTTGCCAAGGCAAAGACGGGTCTATTTATTGCAAAGACAGGATCCTTATGAGTTCCACCCACCTGCCAGGACGGTGGGATTAGAGGGGCCCGGCCCAGGAGGGACAAAGGCAGTTCATGGGGCAGGGGCAGGGGGAGGCACAGACACCCCCATCCCTGCAGAGCAGTCAGCTGACCTTCCCCGCCCGCCGCTGGGTCTTCCCCTTCCACACACAGCTCACCCAGGGAATTCTTTAAGGCTGGGCAATTCAGCCTGGGAGGCCAGCCAGGGGAACCCCTTCCGGAGGGCACAGTGCCGCTGGAGAAACCCTTTCATACGGCCTTTCCTGACTTTTCCACAGCTCTTTACTCCAGCATCAAGGGGAGCTCTGACAGGGTCCGATGACTTAAAACTGCCATTTATGGGTTGGGGGCCTGGATGTTTTCTCTCCTTTGGTTCTAAGGGGAGCAGCCTGCAGGCACATACCAACCACAGCTTCCAGGCCAGCTGGGGTCTGCTCTTCCCACACGGCGGCCCCTTGGCTCCATGTGCACCTGGTGCCCCAAGCCCGGCCGCACGGGGTGGGAAACAGGCCCCCTGGAAGGCCCACTTCCTCCCAGCTCTCCACCAGTCTCCTGGGAAGCAACTCGCTTCCCTCAGCATGGCCCTCGTGTTTGCTCTGCATTCCCCAGGCTTCACAAGGCCTGCGTACAGGTCCCCACAAAACCACCAGCAGGCCAATGTGGCAGGCCCTGGACACCATGCCCAGGCCCATCTCCACCCTTGTGAGGCCACAGAGCACAGCAAGGGGTACACAATGTGACTCGTACAAACAGGAAGGTGCCCTTCAGCCCCTCCCAGGCCAGGCTTTTTCACTGATCTCAACAAAGAACAAGGGTCCCCATGTTCTGCTGCCCAGGCTGCACTGGGTTCAAGGTGGTAGGGGACTTCCACAGGCCGGCCCGGGTTCACGACGCGGGTTCAAGGTGGTAGGGGACTTCCACAGGCCGGCCCGGGTTCACGACGCCCGTTTGGGCCGGTCTGTGGGCTGCAGCGCTTACCCTGGTCCTTGGCCTGGTAGTTGTTGCAGGTCTCGTCGGGAATGCCATGGCGGTGGGCATACTCCCACACCTCCAGGTCGTTGCCCCCCTCGCAGGAGCCGGCATCGCCACAGTCAATGACGTTCTGCACTGACAGCAGGGTGGAGGGCCACACCCCCTTCTTCTTGATGTTGATCCGATCTGCAAAGGGCAGGGGGACGGCAGCCCGGTCAGCAACTACTCCCACCCTCCAACAGCCTCCCGCCCTGCTGGGAGCACAGCCTGGACAAGGCTGGGGGCTGGGGTGGGGGGGTTCCCACTGCTGGGAGCTCCTGGGCCATGTCACCAGGGGACACAGGTCTCCGAGCACGTGGTGGGTGTGTGGGTCCCACGGCACCATTCCCCCAGGGCAGTGGAGAACACC
Source organism: Choloepus didactylus (assembly GCF_015220235.1). NCBI lineage: Eukaryota > Metazoa > Chordata > Mammalia > Pilosa > Megalonychidae > Choloepus > Choloepus didactylus. Next base: position 61,533,610 of record NC_051325.1, read on the forward strand.
TGTGAGCACGCCTCTCCCCCTCCGTAGGCACTGTCAGGAGGTGAGGCAACCTGGGGGCCTGTGGTAGTCACTGGGACAGCCGACAGTAGCCACGGCACCCACACACTGACTGACCTGCCTCCCCCTCCAAGCACAAAGAATCCCGGAAGGGCCCCTGGACAGGCTCACCTCCTCACACCTCCTGCCCAGCCCTCCCGTCTCCTGTCCTAGCCCTCGGCCCACCAGCACCTCCTGGAGTTCCTCCTCCCAGGCACCGGGCCCTCCTGCCCCATGTCTCCCCCATGCCCAGCCCTCGGCCTTGTGGAGCTTGTGCTCAGTCACCAGCAACATCTCGCTGTCCTCAGCCGCTGCCCCCTGGTCCGGAAGGCTCTTCCCCAGACACCTCACAGCCTGGCTTTCTGCAGGGCATCCCCAGCCCCTTGCCCAGCACGGCCTCCCCAGGCCCCCCATTTGCCTCCTGCCCTGCTTTATTTTATTCTCCTAAGCAGCTCGCACCATGTATCATAGTAAATATTTCAGGACCCCCTCTCCTAAATCTGCTCGTCAAGGACCGTGAGCCCCACGCTGCCATCCCGAGGGTCCCTTTCCATGTGGTCTGAGACACCCCAGCGGCAGCCACCCGATGTGAAGCACCTCGCTCCCGGGCTGCTGGGCACACATCTGCCTTAGCCCCTGCCTCGCTGGATGCCCGGCTTGGCAGCCTCTGCTGCCCCCCAAACCCCGTGGGCGATGGGGCCATGCCCAGCACTCAGGACTAGCTCCACTCTGGCTTTGCCCCTCAACCCTGGGCCTGTGCAGCCACCACCTCCTCGACTAACCCACTGGGGCTGCGCCCGGCCCAAGCACTGCCTCCGAGCCCTCCCGCCCCTTCATCCCGGCCTTCCTTTTGTAGAACAGACGCTGCCACCCATCTCCTGGGTGCCGGCCTGGAAACGGTGCAACTTTCCACCCTCAGGGAAACTCACGCTGCAGTGGGCAGACAAGACAACAAAATAAACGTGCTCCTACACAGCACACAGAGCTCCGTGAACACAGAAGGGGCGGTTAGCACTTTAAATAGGGTGCCCGAGCCTTTTCACGAAGATGGCGCTGAAAGCAAAGAAGGCAGTACTGAAAGGCGTCCGCAGTCACAAGAAAAAGAAGATCCGCACTTCACCCACATTCCGGAGGCCCAAGATGCCGCGTCTCAGAAGACAGCCCAAATCCTCGGAAGAGTGCCCCCAGGAGAAACAAGCTCGACCACTGTGCCATCATCAAGTTCCCCTGACCACTGAGTCAGCCATGAAGACCGAAGACAACAACACACTTGTGTTCATTGTGGATGTCAAGGCCGACAAGCACCAGATCAAACAGGCTGTGAAGAAGCGCCATGACACTGACGTGGCCAAGGGCAACACCCTGATCAGGCCTGATGGAGAGAAGAAGGTACATGTTCGACTGGCTCCTGACTATGATTCTTTGGATGTTGCCAACAAAATTGGGATCATCTAAACTGAATCAGGCTGGCAAATTCTAAATATTAGTTTTTTGACCATAAATAAATAAATAAATAAATAAATAAATAAACAAACAAAAAAATAAATAAATAGGGTGCCGGAGGACGCCCATCCCGGGTGGACATTGAGGGCAGAGGAAGCCGGGAGAGCATCCAGGAGGGGCGGCCCCAGACCTGTCCCGGCACACAAGGCCGGCGCTGCCCTGAGAGCCAGGGGCGCGAGGAGGGGTTGAGTGAAGGCCCGGCCCAGAGGCCCCGAGGCCCGGCTCCCCAGGCCGAGGAGGGACGCTGAGTGGAACCACCGGGGACTGCATGTGACAGGGTGACGGGGCCCAAAGGACCAACAGGCTCCCTGGCGTTGGCCACCAGGCCTGGGGGACTGGAGGGTGCTCCGTGCTGGTGGGGACCAGCGTGCACAGAGGGATGTGAGAAGGGGGTGAGTTCTGAGTGCGTTTGGAAGACCAAACCGACAAGATTTGCCAATGGTTGTAGGAGGGACACAAAACCGGCATCAGGCCTGGCTCCTGAGGAAACCAAGTTTCCCTCTGCTGGTGTGGGGAGGGCCGCAGCTGGAAGGGGCTCGAGGTGAGGGAGGCAGGAAGAGGAGAAGGTCAAGTTCAGGTGAAGGGTCCTGGCTGAAGCGTCCGGGGACCAAGTCCTGGGGCGCCCGGTGCTCCCAGATCGGGAAGCTGAGGGGCAGCCAAGGGCCCAGGGCAGGAGTGGCCAGGGAGGGGAGGAGAGTGCGGGGAACACGGGCAGGCGCCCAGGAGCCGGGGTCGAGCGCAGGGAAGGGGCCCACGGCCTGGGGACGCACCGCTCCTCCTGCCGGCCGGGTGGGGCTGGGGCCCCAAGAACGTCCCAGTGAATGGGAGGTGACCGTGAGGCTGGAGGGGGGTCACCAAGGGAGAAGAGGAAGCAGAGGGGCCACGAGCAAGGCTTCCGAGGGGGTGGTGGCTGGAGGTGGAGGTGGGGTCCCCAGGGCTCACGCTGGGGGGTTGCCTCGGACAGCCCCGGGCAGAGAACGGCATCTCCTGCACGTGAGGAAGGGCCCCGTGGGGGGCTCGGACGGGTGACCCCAGGGACAGAGGGAGGGTGGCAGCTGGTCCGGGCGCTGGGGCGGAACCCCCCGATGGCTTCTGTTTTCTCAGGGAACAGGCAGCGAGGGCCCGTCTGCTGGGGAAGTCGCTGAAGGTTTGAGGAGGGAGAAGGGGTGAAGCGGCCGTCTACTAGGGGAGGGTTCCGCTCCAGAAAGGTCTGCGTGTGGCTGACCCACTGGGCCCGGGGCCACCACCCATCCACAGCCCACCTCCGCCCAGCTCTGGCCTCCCTCCCCTGCAGTCTTCTTCAAATGCAAATCCTGTCCCACGTCTGCCGCTCCCTCACTAAAATCCTTCAAGGCCCGGGGGTAGGGGCCCCTCGACCTCCCAGCTCTTCCAGTCCTTCGGCCCCACCTCACCCCCCACCACAAAGGTCCTCTTTCACTTCCTCAGTCGCCCTTCTTGCTTTCAGCCTCCAGGGCCTCGAGCCCGCCCACCCCTACCCAAGGAAGGGGTGGCTCAGACTCCCTGAGGGGCTCCCACACCTGAAATGGGGCCTCCGCCCAGCTGCCCCCTTCCCCCTCTGAGCTCCTCTGTCTCCAGGGGCCTCTCCAGTCCCCAGAGACAGGCAGGGCCAGGCCGCCTGGGGGGACCCCGCCCAGCGCCCGGGCCAGACCAGAGACAGCTCGATGGCCCCGGGCCCCAGCCCAGAACAGAAACCCCTTGGCCAGGCAGGGGCCCTGGTAAAGTCCAGCCCCAGCTTCTCACATGTCTTCTGAACGCCCTGCCTCGGTTTCCTCGACGGCCCTGGCAGCTGCTTTCCAGTGCTTGTCACCCTGACGTCAACAACGCCAAGTTAATGCAATGCCACACCTACAACAGGCCTGCCTGACACGGTTCCAAGGCGAGGGGAGGAGGGGACAGCACCCCAGGCTGCGAGTTCCGCACCCCACCCCCACCCATGACTCACAGCAGGGTTCAGGCACCGGGCAGGCCTGGGGCTGATCAGGGGCCCAAGGTTGGTTTGAAGCCTTCTCTGCTTTTACAGAAAGTGCTAGAGCCACCCTTCTCTCTCAAAGCAGGGCGTGGCAGGCAGGCTGGCCAGCCTGCGGACTGCTAAGATCTCGGCTTCCCCTCCCCTCCTGGCCACCAGCCTCTGGTCCCCACTGCGACCACACTACTGAGGAGCAGATTAGAAAAGCAGCCGGGCTGTGAGCAGACCCGGGAAGGTCCGGGCTGCAGCCTGCCAGCCCCCACTCTACACCCCAGGCCCGGAGCCGGCAACCTGTCAAACACTAACCACAGCTGAAGACCAGTTTCACTTCTCTGGCCCCAAATATAGACAGGGGCTTTGCATTTCCAGTTTGACCCACAATGGTGGGTGGTTGGGGGGTGTAGTAACAGGCTCTGGGGAGTGAGAAACGGCACCTGGGGGGCTGCATCTCACTCAGCCTGAAGCTCTAGTCCTGCTTGTCCCCACGGGTCCCAGGCAGGCCCACCCCGCACCACGGAGACCCTCCAGAACAATCGAGCCTCGTCACCACCGCCTTCCCTTGCTGCTCAGAAAGTGGTGAGAGGACAGGGGAGGGCAAAGGCCGGCTCCCGGGGCCCCTGAGGCCCTGCCCGGAGCGGTGGCCCCTGGCCCCTGGGCTGCAGACCACCCGTGCCAGCCAGGAGCCGAGCCCACCTACCTGCCATGGCGCTGGTGCTGCCGTGGGCCCAGCAGGAGCCGCAGTACTGGGGGATGTGCTGGTTCCTGGTAACACTGGCATAGTTGATGCCTTTCACGTTGCGCCAGTCCCAGCTCTCGGGCAGCTCCGACGGGGACAGGTACTCGTGAGGTCGGGGATAAGTTCTGGGAAGAGACCCCCCAACAAAGTCAGCGCTGGGGCTCGGGGGCAGCTGGGCACCCACACCCCACCCCCGACTGGGGCCACGGCACAGGCAGCCCTCCCCCTCCCCGAAAGCTCAGGGGGTGGGAGCGGGCCCCTCAACCACCAGGGCGACCCCATCCAGCTCCAGGAGACCAGAATGTGAAGGCGGCACAGTGCTCCCGAAACGGAACCAGAGTGCCCCCCAAACGCCAGGGTGTGGGGCCCTCCAAACAGGGGTGACTCGTCCAGCCCCTCCAATACCCGGGCTCCCCTGCGCGTGAAAGAGCACAGTGAGCCCCGCAGAGTGAGGCTGGATCTGACCCTCCAAAGTCGAGGGCGCCGTGGTTCCCCCGACCCCAAGGGGGCGCGTTGCCCGGAGGGGCGGGAATGCCGGGCCCCGGCCTGGGGTCGGCCCGCCCTCCCCGCGCCTCCCGCCCCGCGGCGCCGACCTGCGCCCCAGCCGCGACAGCTGGTCCCCAAGCAGCGGCCGGTAGCAGCTCCGGCCCGGGCTGGACGTAGAGGCCGGCCCGGGCCGCGCCCGCCAGCAGCGCGAGGAGCAGCAGCGGCCCCGGCCCGCCCCGCGCCATGGCTCCCGCTCCGGCCCCGCGGCGCCCCGTCGGCTCCCGCGCTGGGCCCCCCGCCCGCCCGGCCCTTAAGGCGGCGGCGCCCGGGCCCGGACACTCCCCTGGGCGGGGCCGCCCCCGCCCCCCCCCGCCCCCGCCCGCCCCGGGTGACCTCGGCCCGGTCCCCGCCTCCGCTGCCGGCCGTGTAGACGCGGCCGCCGGGCCTGAGAGCCGGACCCGGGACGGCCCCTACACGGGGAGGGGCAGGGCCTGAAGAAGCCCCCAGCCCTGGAGAGTGGGGACCCCCCGCCCTGGGAAGGGCCCCCCGCCCCAACGCCCCCAGCCCAATGGGGGGCCCGTGTCCCTACAGAATTACACCCGGTCTGGCTTTCCGAGCCCTTGCTGGGGAGCCGCCCGCCCTTCCCGGAGAAGAGGGGCAGGACCTTCCCTCTAGAAAGTGCCTATGAGGGAAAACTTCATTTTGCAGATAAATCTTAGATCTGCCTTCGGACTTCCGAAAATGCTTGAAGAGTTTCCTGCTAACCAAATCCAAATGGGGAATCCAAAGCAGAAGTGGGACCATGGGACTTGGTTTCACAACTTCAGGGAGCGTGGGTGGGAGAAAAGGCCTCCTCTGCTGGAAGGGAAGGGTGCGGCCCTCTGCTCCCCAGGGTCTCCCGGGCCTTGCAGATGGTCCTGCAGGAGCTTGCCCGGCCCCTCCCAGACCCCAGGGCCCCTTCCCTCGGCCAGCACCACGGCAGCCACCAGAAATCAAGAGGGCTGGGTCCCGGCCTTGCAGCTGTGTCTGGCCACCCTCGGACATGCTGAGGTGGCTGCAGGGGCAGCAGGGCGAGGCCTGAGAGGCCCGGGGCAGCACAGCTTTAATGGCCCAGAAGTTTCCGCCCTTGTTCTGGAAAGCTGCTGCTGCGGCACAGTGGGCTCCAGCTGGTGGGCTCATCTTCTTGGAAAGTCAGCTCACAGTCACCTTCTGGTGGGTCAGGCCATCTCCCTCTCCTCTGAGAGACGGTGAGCTGAGCTGCAGGGGTGAGGGGAGATGGGCCCCGGGCTGGCCTGGGACAGACACCCACTCCTCCCACTTCCAGGGCTAACGCCAATCGGCTCGTTCCAGTGAAGTGGCAGCCCCCCACCCCCTCCCCAGAATGCTTCCACCCAGCCGGGGTCTTCAGACACTGTAGGGACCCGTGAGCACCCAGAGACTGCCAGGGGCCCGATGGTGGCCGAGTGCAACTGGGGAAACAAGCCCCGCACAGGGAGGGCATGGCCCAGGCGGAGCTGTGCCGTGGCTCCTGACCCCATCCTGGGTGAAAAGGCACCCTGTTGCCAGTGTTTCCAGTCAAGGTGGGGTTGGGAGGCCTGGGGTGCTCTGAAATGCCGGGGAGCCTCAGGGACGCTCACACGGTTAGAAGGCATTGTGACTGGCAGGGTGGCTGCGTGGGCGCTTGGCACCCCAATCCAGGAGACCCCACGCTCAGCAGGCCCCACACTTGGTTTAATGCTCTCGTCTCGGATCAAATCGTATCCCCGAAGAGACAGGGTGGAGTTCTGACCCCCAGTACTTCAGAAGGCGACTCATTTGGAACTAGGGTTGTTGCAGATGGAAGGGGTTAGGATGGAGGCACCCTGGAGGAGGGTGGGCCTGACCCAGTGTGTCCTTATAGGAAGGGGAGAAGGGAGACAGACAGACACACACGGGGAAGACAGAGGCAGGGGCTGGAGAGGTGCCACCACAGGTCAAGGACCACCTGGGCTTGACGGGAACACTGGGCCGTTGGAGGGACGTGGCCCTGCCTCTGTGCTTTGGGATATCTGGTCTCTGGAACTGGGGGAGAATCGCCTCTTAGCCCCTGGGCTGGGGCAGCCTTTTGCTGCTGGCAGCCCCAGGAAAGGTGTAAGAGTTTGCTGGGAGGTGCCCTTTGGCCTGGGGAGGGGCCCCACCTGCCCCCAGGGCCCTCCCTCTCCGACCAGGCCTTCCAGGGGGTCGGATCGGACCAGCAGATGCCTGAGGGGTGGGCATGGCTGCGGACAGGAAGTGCCCACAGTCCCTGCTCTCTCAGGCAGAGCCCGCCTCGATTCTCTGAGACCTCATGTTCACCCTCTCAAATGTGGGCTCAAGCTGACCCTGGCATCGAAGGGTTGAGAGTGCCTTTTAGACCAAAAGCGGGAACAGAAAGGCAACGATATAAGGTTTCAGTGGCTAAGAGATTTCAAATAGAGTCAGAGGCTGTCCTGGAGGTTTCTCCTATGCAAGCTTCAGCTAGATATGCCAGAGGGCCACAGTATGATAAGCCCAAGTCAACAGTAGTCCCCAAAACCCTAAAGAATATCCAGATCCCTATCTGAGACTCTGTAAATTTTCAGTCACTAAGTTTATTCTTCAGAAACTTAAATCCTCCAGAGAACACCTGTGCCAGCTAAGTCCCAAAACCCAGAGGCAATAGCCTCTTCAAGAACATCAACCAGATGCGTCCCCTTTTCCTATAAAGTTGACACCCCTTTGCAACATGAACAAGTTAGGGTGGTCACTGCCTAGACATCCCTGAAGATCATGAAAGTGATTAAATCACAGGAAGGGGTGGCAACAGACAAGAAGGATTTTTAAAAAGGATGATGAATAGTGAATCTCTATATAATTTTCTTTTTCTTAGTTGCTGGGTTATTAGAATAGCTAGAAGGAAAGAATTGAAATGGTAGAATTGTAACCTATAGCATCTTTTGAAATTTGCTCTATAGCTACTTGTTAAACTGTAATTTGAAAGTTATCACCTTTTTGCATATATGTTAAATTTCACAATAAGAAAAGAACTGAAACTGGAACTGTTACCCATAACATTCTTTGAAATTTACTCTCTAAATACTTGTTAAATTGCACTTGGAAAGTTATCACTTCTATGTATATATGATATAATCCACAATTAAAAATATGATTAAAAAATGTGGGCTCCAGGGAGGAGGGGGTGTCTTAGGGCTGGTGACGCGAGGAGCCCAACTTGACAGGCTGTGGTGCCCTGGAATGTCCCCAAAATAGAAGCAGCTAATGATTAGGAAATGATGGAAAAATGGGGTGGGATGGGGAAGTACAGGCGTTTGAAAGCATGTTTGTCAGGCCGAGAAGGAGGAAGTGAGGCTGATGAGGGGCACCACGTGTCCTTCAGCCACTCATGACCACCTCGTGGTGGAGCAGGGCGAGGGCCCATCTCCCTGCAGGTGGACGTCCACCTGGTGAGTGCTCCCTGCAAAGCAGGCTGGCTGCGTGTCCCCTCTCAGGGGACAGGGACCCTTTCAGCTGGGGGAGGAGGGGGCCACGGCCCAACCGAGCTCCGGTTGTGATCCACGAAGGGCCGTGCACGCAGGCTGCTCAGCTGCCGTCCGTGAGGGTGTTGGCTGAGCGGCCCCCGAGACCCCCGGGGAGGGGGCTTCCTGGGGGTGGGTGTGCGCTCAGGCTCGCCTCTCTCTAGAAAGCAGATGTGGCCGAGCGGCAGCTTCAGGGAACCTTCGGGAACTCGGAAGCTGGGTCTCTTCCCAACACTGCTGGGTGTAACTGGGAGGACATTTTGTGAATAATGGCAGGGTGAGGGTCAGAGGTCAGGGCGTGGCCGTCTCACCTGTGAGCCCCGAGCTGTACACCTGGCAGCTGCATCCTATGCCACCCGCTGCCGTGGCCACGCTCCAGTTCTAGACGGCGTCTTGTGGCTACTAGCTGTAGCCCCTGATATCCCTGGAAAGTTCTTTTTTTAAAAATTCATTTTTATTGAGATATATTCACACACCATGCACTCATACAAAGTGTACATTCAGTTGTTCACAGTACCATTATATAGTTGTGCTTTCATCACCAAAATTAATTTTTGAACATTTTCATTACCAAACACACAAAAATAGTAAGAATAAAAATTAAAGTGAAAAAGAACAATTAAAGTAAAAAAGAACACTGGGTACCTTTGTCCGTTTGTTTGTTTGTTTCCTTCCCCTATTTTTCTACTCATCCATCCATAAACTAGACAAAGGGGAGTGTGGACCTTATGGCTTTCCCAATCACACTGTCACCCCTCATAAGCTACATTTTTATACAGTCGTCTTCAAGACTCATGGGTTCTGGGTTGTAGTTTGATAGTTTCAGGTATCTACCGCCAGCTACCCCAATTCTTTAGAACCTAAAAAGGGTTGTCTAAATTGTGCGTAAGAGTGCCCACCAGAGTGACCTCTCGGCTCCTTTTGGAATCTCTCTGCCACTGAAGCTTATTTCATTTCCTTTCACATCCCCCTTTTGGTCAAGAAGATGTTCTCCATCCCACGATGCCGGGTCTACATTCCTCCCCAGGAGTCATATTCCCTGGAAAGTTCTTTACTTGGGTGGCTTAAACATGTGCTTTGGGTGTTTCTTCCTGGACTGACAGAGTCGTTCCTACTCCGGGCAGCGTTTAAGGGCAGGGGCTGAGGTGTTCTAGGGGATTCTCCATCTGGGAGATGGTTTTCCCTGTGTGATCCTGGGGACAATCTGGAAGGTGGGGCTGATACCATCACCCCATTTGGCAGGTGCAGGGACCAAGCCAGAGCGAGGGAGGAGGCCTGTGCTGGTACGAGCTCATGGGAGGCGAGTTTGAATCTGGTACCCCCCATTTCTCCCACCCCCACACTACCCCTCTCCCCGCTTTTTTTAAAACTCCGTACAGTCTCCTGGCAAACACGTGATCTAGGCAATGGACACAAAAACCTATTCATTTCTAAAAATAAGGCTGGTTTTCCCCCCTTGTCCCAGTCAAGAACAACACATGTATTTTATGGTTAGGCCGGGGATAGCCAACTTTCACGCCGCAAAGGAGAAGACGGTGGGCGAGCGAGGCTTTAGCTTCCCGTGACTCCTCAGAACCCTCCTCCTTTCCTTCCTCCTTCAGGCTGCGTGGTCTGGCTCCCACCCCGGCAAGCGGCAGAAACTTCCTATTATTCCACATTCCTGAGTGTAGCCACATCCTGGAGCCCGCGTTTGTTTCGATGGACGTGGCCAGTGCCGGGCAGTGAGTCTGATCTTGCAGCACATGGTGGTCTCTTCACCAGCGGCAGGGACCCCCTCTTCCAGCCACGTGGCCGTTAGGTCAGCAGCACAGGCCGACTCCCGGCCGCCTTTGCAGCGTCACCGGCAGGTGCTGCTGAGACACTGCCGCCTTTCCCGAGCGCCCACCGGGCCGTCTCAGCCCCCGGGCTGCAGAGGGGCTGCCGCACACGCCAGCCACGAACCAGCCCGTGGGCTCCTCCGAAAGGGCCCGGGTGGGCACTCGCGCGTGTGGCCGATCAAACTGGATGCCCCAAAGCCAGGCAGCCAGCAGGGTTCATTGAGCACCTCGCGGAGCTGGAGACGGCTCTCAGCCCTGGGGAGACGGCTGTTTGGCCAGTCCCTGCTTTCACGGAGCCCTGTTCTGGTTCAGGAACGTGTGGAAGAACAACAATCTCAGGCAGTAGAAAGAGTTTGGAAAGGATGAAATGGTGACGTGCTGGAGCCCAGTTACTTTGGACCCTGTGGGCTGCGGATCTGCTCTTAGGTGTGAAGTGGGTCAGGGTTGCACGTTGTCCATGAAAAGTGCTGGACAAAGAGGCCATGCGAACGACTTCAAGAGAGAAAACGCTTGGCCTGTGGCTAAACCGTGAGGAGCCTGAGACGGCTGGCAAAGGGGCAGCAGGGGCTGCTCGTGGAAGATCCTCGTGATCTGTGCGGCCGTGGAGCATGTCTCTCCGGCCTCCAGGCTGCAGGGAGCCAAGCGGACTGAGAGCCCCAAGGCTGCTCCGAAATCCACCACGACGTGGCGCCCAGGCCCCACTTCCTGCAGGACGTGGGATCCTCTGCTCCTGCACTGCGGTCCTGCCCATCTCATCTCTCATCTGCATTTTGGACAAACACATCAGCTGGGCAAGAGGTTTGATTTTCCACCCTGGATCTGACGTATATTTGCAAGGATCCTCTGGGCTGTGGGGAGTCCCGGAGGCGAGAGGAGCCGTTCCGTTACAGAGTGGGGAGCTGATGGTGGCTGGGTTAGAGTTACAGCCGGAGAGGTGGTGGACTGGACGCCCTGGGGTGTCTAGCTGGGAGGTGGGGCCCACAGGACCCAGAATGGACCAGAAGAGAGGTTCGAGGTGACACGAGCAATCAGAGAAGGCTCAGGAGCCTGCCTGGCCCACCTGCCCCTCAACCCCCAAATTGTGCCCTGGCCTGCATTCCGGTTCTGTTCAGCCACACTGTCCCGAGACATGAGTGTGTCGACTCCCTGCTGAGCCTCGTTTCTTCCTCTGCAAAGTGGAGACATCCCCCGCTCCGCGGTGGCGTGTGAAGGACGGTGGCCGAGAGATTGGTAAAGGCCAGTAAGACGGGGCCTTGGCTGCTGTTATCACCTCGAAGCCCCTGCAGGGCAGAGCCCGTGCTCTCTCCCCGTCCCCCGAAGAGTACTCAGCCAATGTTTGTTGAATAAATGAATGGATTTCTGAGACTTGCACAAGAGAGATTTCTGGGACAAATAGCTGGCTTGAAGAAGTATATATTTTTGTTTGATTTCAGCTCTAGGGGCTGACCCATCTTCTTTTCTGTTGGTGCCACAGACCACTGCTTATCGGTAGCTGCCCACCCTGGGGACGGGAGGATGTACCTGAGAAAGCACAGGTGTCCGTGCACCTTCAGGTGATGGCAGCTCAGGGGGGGTGGTGGTGCTGGTGGTGGGTTGAGTGTGCATCTCCAGCAGCAGATCAGAGACGCTGACCATCAGGGTGCCCAGTGCAAGGGTGAGATGTTTTCACTTTCCAGGCTGGGGCTGGGAAGCCGTGGAGGGCACCCCCGAGAGGGCAGCCTGGCGTGGAGACGGTCCAGTGTTTTGGCTGTGGGGGGTGAAGGTACAAAGCTCCTCCGGGTGCTGGTTTAATGACAACCTGCAAGGCCCCCCCCCGGTCCCTTGCCTCTTAGTTGACTTATTAATCCTCCCAGAGCTAACTCTTACAGTGAGAGAACGAACGTCGAAGGGAAGTACGAAAAGTGGAGCTCGGTGCGTCTGCTGATCTGCCTACACCAGCTGACTCACTCATAATGGCCCCTCAGATGTCATTTTCTTGCTAAGACATTTGGAAAAAAAAAATTTCTGCTTCTGAATCACAAGCAAACACTATAATTCAACAATCTTCCCTGAGTTATTCAAGGAACTTCAGTGCGCTCAGAAGTGGAAGGAGAGGGGCAGATGAAATCAATGAATTCTCTGAGTGCTCTGTTTTGCTCCTAATTATTTTTCATTTGCCGAATGGAGAGGGGGAGGGAGCTCCATCTGGCCGCTGGAGGACGTCTCCCGGGGGAAGTCTGGAAGCGGCTGATTTGGGTTTTCCGGGTGACACTTGGTTTTCCTTATCTTCCTAGTTCTGTTCCCATAATAGACTCAAGTGTCATCTGGGAGAAGACTTGCCTCCGCCGTGTCCTGGTGGAGCGCTGGCCATGTCCTCCTGTGGGAGGGGAAGGGGCTTCGGGCCCCCGCCGGCCCGTGGCTGAAGTCAGTGTCCTTCGGCCGTGTCCTGGTCCAGCAGGACAGCCCACTGGGTGGCTCTGAGGACGCCATGACTGGCCTCTCCTTCAAGGTGGGCCCTGTTCACCCGCCTTGTCTAGCTCCTTGGAGACGGTCACTGCTAACCCCTTGCTGCAGTTCAGGAGGGGCTGGGGGTCACCTTCGGTGATGCCGACGTCCCCAGGGACCCCTCACCTGTGCCCGGGGAGGGGCTGCTGCCACTGGTCTGAGCGTGGCACTGTGTGTTCACCATTTCCCTGGCTTTACCAAGTCAGCAGGGCCCTCGGGAAGCAGGAACCCTCATAAACGAGGACAAGAGGCTGGGTGGGTGCCACCCGGATACAGGCACACCTCGTTTTAGGGTGCTTGGCTTTATTGTGCCTTGCAAGTATTGCGTTTTTTAACCAGTTGAAGATCTGTGGCAACCCTGCCTTGAGCAAGTCTATCAGTGCCATTTTTCCACCAGCCTGTGCTCTCAGTGTGTCTCTGGGGCCCATTTTAATCAAGGTCTGTACATTGTTTTTTTAAGACATAATGCTACTGCACACTTAATAGACTGCAGTGTAGTAAACGTAACTTTTATATGCGCTGGGAACAGCAAATTTGGGTGACTCGCTCTTTTGTATATTCGCTTTGTCGTGGTGGTCTGAGCTGAACCCGCAGTGTCCCCAAGGTGTGCCTGGATTCGTGATTCAAATAGAGACCCCCGGACCGTGGCCATGGCTGGCGCCAGACACCCTGCATGCGCAGTGTGCAGGACCGAGCATCGGGTCCATTGCCTGGAGACACATGCCTTGTCCTCCCTCCCGAGCACCAGTGTCCAGGAGCCAGCCACGTCTTGCTTACTCCTCACGGCAAACTCACGACTTGGGCACAGGTCACCTCGTTCTAAGATGAGAAAAGTCAGGTCGAGGGAGGAGAAGGGCCCTGAGTAGGGGCCGAGCTGGGCTTGGGCTCTGGGACCTGCTGCCCTTCCCTTGGCCAGCATCCGCCCCTCCCCTCACCCCCACAGAGTCCAGTGTCCAAAGCTCAGCCCCGGCAGGGCCGGAGTAAACACGGCAGTGACAATTGAATCAAAGCAAACAGGTTTTCCCTTTTCTCCCCCTTTTAGACAATAGCTCCATTGCAGAGAAGCCTTTGAAGTGTCCATCTGGAAACATGGCTTTTTCCCTCCCCAGGTGAACTGGGGGGACCCAGGGACATGTGCCCCAGGTAGCCCTGGCACCCTGGATCCTGCTCCTGCAGCCAGGAGTGAACACAGGGAGATCAAAAATGCCCGGCCCTGGCCCAGCAGGCTCCCGAGACCCCATCCGCGAGCCGTCCGCAGGTAGCCGGGCACCGGAAGTACTTCATGCCTTCAGCCCAGGCCGCCTCGAAGGTGGGGTCTCTGCAGGCTGGAAGGCCTCGGGCACCACGGGCCTGCCTGCCAGCCACCAGCAAGACAACTCGTGAATAAACAGCCTTGGCCTTGAGAAAACCGGCCACCGGGGGCTCAGACCTGCGCAGCTGTTTGTGTTCACTTCACAAACGTGGACCCAGGCGTGTTGGGTACCCACCACTTTGGGGATTTGAAGGTGAAGTGACACGGGCAGCAAGCAGGCCAGTGGGGAGACAAGGCCTGTGTAGGAGGAACTGGCCACAGGAGCCCAGGGGCCAGCTGCAGACTGACGTGCCTGGGCTCACAGGCGCCAGGGGTCTCCCGGCTGAGGGAAGAGCAGGGGGTCCTGGGGAGCAGCGGGGCTGCCTTTGAGCTTTGGAGGAGCCTGATGAGATGGTGGCTGTGGGGAAGGGTGGGGGGGTTGCAGAGAAGAGGTGGAGAGGCACCCCAGCAGAGGGAGGGAAGATGGGGTAATGTAGGTGAAAGCTGAATGACCCATCCTGTGTATTTTCTAATTTGTGAAAAAGACTTGTGAATGCACTTGTGAATTTCTTTTGGATTTACACATTCCTCTCTTTACCCTTCGTGGGGTGGACCAGAAGTGTCTGTGAAGCATGTGGCCATTTGGATTTGAGTAGAAATAATTTCCAAGGTAGAGAGACCTTGTATGAGCACGAATCTTGCCAGGTTTCTCGAAGTTTGAGAAGATCCACCAGTTGCCAGCATTTCCTGCGTTTGCTTCGTTGCTCCCTCCACTCTCATCCCAGCCTTCCCGGTGCTGTGCGCTGTGGAGAGTAAACTGCAGATGCCGAGACCCATCATAGCGTCTCCTGGAAGCCAGGCCTTGTGCTGACATGGCGCTGGGCGGTGGCCACGTTCACGAAATGGAACATGGATACAACATTGTTATCAGATGCACTCTGTCCGTATTCAAATTTTGACAATTGTCCTGTTTTATAGCAACTTTCCCCCTGGGTCCCGTTTCAGGTCAGGCAGGCCAGTCCCAAAAGCTGCACCACTGACTCCTGCTGAGGGATGGGCGGGCCTGGGAGAGGGTCCCTCTGCCCACACCTAGGTGTCTTCTTGTGTCTGACCAGGCCCCCTTCTGTGGTCCAGCTCCTTTGAGAGTAAGTAGAGGCTATTCCACCCTGTACCCCCCCAATAGTCCTGCTCATATTACTGTCCTCACCTCTGGGGCCCCATCGGATGTAGGAGTCAGAGGCCAGGCAAGGACAGGCCCCTCGTGAACAAGTGGGGGCATGGTGACATGTCCCAGCAAGGCTGGGGTCAGAGTTCAGGGTTCAGCGTTCCTGCCTTTGGGGCCGCATCCTGTGGGCTGGTGTCCTTGAGCTGCTCTAGGGCTCGACGGGGGACTTGGTGCACAGGGTCTGCTGGCACCTGTCCCTCCAGCCCTACTTCACAGGCTCCCAGCATGTGGTCTCCATATTGCAGGAGCTGTTTGGCTCCTTGGGGAGCCAGGCGAACTCTGGAGAGGGGCCTCAAGCCAGGCTGGGGCCTGCAGGGTGCCCTGGGCCTGCCCATCTGCCCCTCCAGAGGGCGGCTCTTGTCTGTCATCCACCCCCACGTCCTGGCTCCCTCTCAGGGGGCTGCACGTCCCCCTTCCATCCACCAAAGGTGGATTTAGGCTGGTGCCTGGCTGGCTGCCCTGCCCAGTGCGTCTGGGTGGCTCGTGGCACAGGGTGATGGAGGGAGGCTGTTTTGGAGGGTGTTTTGCCCGCAGTGTGGGGAGGCTTGCCGAGGACCTGGAGGTGGAAGAGCTCGTTCGAGCGACTGAGGACTGTGGTCGGTCTCTGCTGGGCATTGGGGAAATGGGGGGACGGTCCCGCCCGGCTCTCCTGGAAGAATTCAGGGTCTGGGGAAGGGAACGAGTAGCTACAATCAACCCCCAGTCAACATGAGCAAGGAGGTCGAGGTCGAGGGGGCTAGGAGCTAGGGAGGGGGTGGGACAGCTAGGTCCCGGCAGCGTGGGCAGGGCCCCCTCTGCAGAGGCCTGGGCAGAAACGGGGGAAGGGGCTTCAGGGAGGGAGAGTGTGAACAGAGGGGAGACCGTGGGGGATAGGAGCAGGCGGGGCACGGCCTGTGGACGGGGGTACTCTCCAGGCCAGTCCCAGCACAGGGTTTCTGAAGACAGGACTCTGGGAAAGGCATTGGGAGGGTAGATGGGGGGCAGATTGGGAAAGGCCTTGAATGTGGCGCCGTGGAGTTTGGATTTTGCCTTTACCACGGTTGCCCAAACGCCAAAGAATCCCATGTCAACTTCCCCACTTTGGCTGAATTCAAAATGGAAACATTTATCATTAGCCTGTTATAAAACACTAGCTTTTTTCTTTTAACATTAAAGTATACAGCTTAAAAAAAGAACTTTCCACCCATGTGCCACCCAAAGTCACCTTGGTGCCACCAGGGGCTTTCACACCACCTCTTCAGAGGGGCTTTCACACCACCTCTTCAGAAACATGCAGAAGGCGGTGGGGAACACGTCTTTCTGGTTGTGTGACTTCACTCTCTGGGGCCCCGTGGCCTCATCTGTCTATGATGGATTCAGATAACACCTTCGCAGGTGGACCTGTCGACCTGGTGAGCTGGGAGCCAGGACACCCTCTCCCATCACCCAGCAGAGCCCACAGCCCACGCTGCTGCCAGAGGCCCCCGAGGCCAGGCCTGCCGATGCCCCGGGCTTCCATGCGCCGGGCACACAGGCAGCCTTTGGTCTTGCACCCTAGGAAATGACGGGGCGATGTTCTGTACCGGAAAGGAAAGAGCAGCCCCTCCCGGGTGGACGAGCGGCAGGGAGGAGGGGTGGCTGGGCCGGGCCTCTGGGATGGACACGCCCTCGGGGTGCTCTGGGAGGGTGGCTTGTCAGCTGCCCCCTCACTGCCGTGCTGGAGTGCTGACGGCTTGCAGGGTGAACAGAGGCTCCCCCCAGTTCTGAGGATTCCGCGAAGACCAAATACTTGGGTGTGAAGCAAGAATGCGTGAAATTGTGCACATCCAGATCGGCCAGTGTGGAAACCAGATCGGAGCCAAGGTAGGAAAGGTTGGGGGATAAGGACTGATCAGGACTGGCCTCGCCGCCGCCCATAGGTACAGCCAGCTGAGAAAACGCCTCGGATTAGCAGGGAAAGCAAAGCAGAGCAGCCTGTGTGCACTTGCCAAATATTTATTGAGCGACATCTTTAAAGAAACACAGGAAATATTAAAGGCTGAGAGGGTTGATTTAATTTATGTTAATTTTGTCAGGAATTACATTTGTATAATTGACAGAAGCCAAGCAGTTTTACTTTTATCATCTCAGCAATGAACTTTTCATATCTATAAACAGTAATTTGTCTCAAAACAGTTTTCCAAAGTTTGTTGGGGAACTCTTCACTAATTTTGTCATTCCCTCCTTTCTCAGGTTCATGTCATAAAGTAAAATCAATCAACTACTGTTCTATTCAGTATGCAATAAAAAAATTAAAAAGGTAAACCTAAATTGAAGTTTTCCTGTATGGTGGCAGAATAGTTTTACACCCTCTGGAATATAAATGAGTTTTTCTCCCCCCACCCCCTAAATTTTTCAGCCGATGCCAAGAAGCTTGGGGCCCCAGGTGTCTAGTCCTGATGTTAAGATAACCACTCTCCTGAGTAACATCTATGCGGCTTGTTCTCTTTGCTGTTTTAAAATCGCTCTTCAGGCCTGGACTGCAAAGTTTTACTGCTAAGGTCTCTGAACGCAGGTGTTTAAAACTCGGGGCAGATGAGAAGCAGCTGTCCTCTTTCTAGGCCACGGTGACAGGACAACTTTCTCAACTGACACGGGATGGGGGGCAGGCGGGAGCTGCCCTGTTCTGAGTGGCAAGATGAAGAGGGGGCAGCGCGAGGGGCTGCGGGCCTGGGTTAGGGACCGCTCCCATGGCAGGGTCGTGAGGTCTAGTGGTTAGGGCCCTGGTGGCTCCTTACTATCTGGGGCCATACAAACTTTAAGACACATTTCATTTGTGGTTCATAGAACTAACTTATCTTTATTTATTCTTCTGCTCTCTGAGCAGTGCTGGTGATTTCCTCTAAAACAGAGTCTTGTTATCCAGCCAGAGGCCAGAGCTGAGCCGTCAATTACAAGACGTGGTTGGGAAACCACCCTTGGGGATTTTAACATAAGTGAACATATTTTCATTGCACTTTAATCTGTACTTCTCCTGGGCAATCAGAAGGGGCCATCTCAGTAACTGCTTCCATATTAAGAGCTTGGCACATACCTATATTATAAATACTGTGCAGGGATTGAAAGTGCACCATGCTTCAAATAGTCACGAGAAGAGCTCTGCAGAACTTGGAATTGTGTGCCTCCCCAATCATCAGAAATGCACATTTCTTAGTCCATAGGCTTTTTGGGAAACTGTATGAAAATAAACCCCTGAAGTGAAATTCGATGTTATTGTGAAGTCAGATAAGAATTCAGCTTACGGTCATGTCGTGGGGTCTACACTTCACCAGCCTGGGGCACTATGGGGTGAAGTTAGAAGTATGCCTTCTGATGTGAAATTCAAAAACAACAGCTTTCAGGTGTACCACAGCCTGAATTTAATAGAGGCAAATCCACCTGAGTATCCTATGTGCTTGGCAGTTTATCTAAGGAGTTCAGGTGGGTATAAAACGCAGACGTCACGTTCCCATTTAGTAGAGGCAAAAAGGGACTAGCAGCTTGGAGTGGTCATTTATGAACATGGCCGGCAAACACTGTCTGTGCTAGGGGACAGGCAGGCTGCTCAGGCCGCGGCCGCCCGCCTCCTGCTTTCAGTTCTGGGAGGTGATCGGCGAGGAGCACGGCATCGACCCGGCGGGGAGCTACGGCGGCGACTCGGCCCTGCAGCTGGAGCGAATCAGCGTCTACTACAACGAGGCCTACGGTAGGCCCCCCGGGGTCGCGGCCCCCCAGCAGAAAACCCGCAAGCCCACAAAAGCCAGGGGAAGGGGCCCCAGCCCCAGCCCGAGGGGAAGAGCCGGGAAGAAGCCCCAGAGGAGAGCTGGTTAAGCATCTCCTTCCTCTTTCCTTTTTAATGGAAAACCCAGAATCATTTCCAACAGGAGGGAACAGAATCTCCCTCATTGGCCATACCACAAACCAAAATAAATGATGGAAACAGTACTTTTTAGGAGTTTTGTAGATTTTTGTAATTGTTGAGGTTGATAGATGAAAAGTATCTACCCAAGACCGCTTTTTTAGGATCGCTTTTTTTTTGGGTGGGTGGGTGGGGTTGGGGAGGAGGGGAGTCCGGTATCACAAGGCTCTATTTTGATGAAACATAAACTTTTTAGGAAAAAACAGTTTGCTGACATCTTCCACTTTTCCCGTGCAGGCAAGAAATATGTGCCCCGAGCCGTCCTGGTGGACCTAGAACCCGGGACCATGGACAGCATCCGATCGAGCAAATTAGGAGCCCTTTTCCAACCAGACAGTTTTGTCCATGGTAGGTTTTTCTGGAAGGATCCATCAGGAAGCTATGTGCAGCCCTCCCGGTGGTGCCCCTCTCTCCGCTTTCTTGCTCCCCACCCCCTACCCTGGGTGGGGCCCCCTTACGTGTCCTTTTTGCCACAGGGAATTCTGGCGCTGGCAACAACTGGGCCAAGGGGCACTACACGGAGGGCGCCGAGCTGATCGAGAGGGTGATGGATGTGGTGAGGGGCGAGAGCGAGAGCTGCGACTGCCTCCAGGGCTTCCAGATAGTCCACTCCCTTGGCGGGGGCACGGGCTCCGGCATGGGCACGCTGCTCATGAGCAAGATCCGGGAGGAGTACCCCGACCGCATCCTGAACTCCTTCAGCATCATGCCATCCCCCAAGGTCTCCGACACGGTGGTGGAGCCCTACAACGCCGTCCTGTCCATCCACCAGCTCATCGAGAACACTGACGCCTGCTTCTGCATCGACAACGAGGCCCTCTACGACATCTGCTTCCGCACCCTGCGGCTGACCACGCCCACCTACAGTGACCTCAACCACCTGGTGTCCCTGACCATGAGCGGGGTCACTACCTCCCTGCGCTTCCCGGGCCAGCTCAACGCCGACCTGCGGAAGCTGGCCGTCAACATGGTGCCCTTCCCACGCCTGCACTTCTTCATGCCCGGCTTCGCCCCGCTCATGGCCCAGGGCAGCCAGCAGTACCGGGCCCTCTCGGTGGCCGAGCTCACCCAGCAGATGTTCGATGCCCGCAACACCATGGCTGCCTGTGACCCTCGCCGGGGCCGCTACCTGACGGTGGCCTGCATCTTCCGGGGCAAGATGTCCATGAAGGAAGTGGACGAGCAGCTGCTTGCTGTGCAGACCAGGAACAGCAGCTGCTTCGTGGAGTGGATTCCCAACAACGTCAAGGTCGCCGTCTGTGACATCCCTCCCTGCGGGCTGAACATGGCTGCCACCTTCATAGGCAACAGCACGGCCATCCAGGAGCTCTTCACCAGGGTTTCCGAGCAGTTCTCGGCTATGTTCAAAAGGAAGGCTTTCGTGCACTGGTATACCGGTGAGGGAATGGATGTGAGTGAGTTTGGAGAAGCTGAAAGCAACATCCATGATTTGGTATCCGAGTACCAACAGTTTCAAGATGCCAAAGCAGTTCTGGAGGAGAATGAAGAGGTCATGGAGGAGGCGGAAGCTGAACCAGAAGATAAAGGACACTAACCATGAGAGACACTGCATGCACGCAAGCAATCAGTAGTCACAGAACCACCTTCCCAAAGATGAGTGCTTTTCCTGCGACCACCGGAAGCCTATTCTGCACTGCACACAGGGAAGACTTCCCAGCCTTGCTAGCTTTGACACCGGGACGCCTGGAGGGAGGACGGGCAAAATAGCAGAGGGACAGGAGGGCCTTCTGCTGGCACTTCCTAACCTTGAGGAGTGTGGCATTCACTGTTGAGGCTAGTAACTTTTTTCAGTAGCAATATGAATTGATGGCAAAGCGTGCCCTTTATTTAGCTTACGGGTACCTGCCCTATGCTCAGTCAGGCACCAACTGTGCGCCTACGGATCTGCAGGCATTCTCTGCAGGTGACGCTAATTTTTAAACGCATTGGCATGCAGCATTGATAAGCCCCCCGGAATCCCCACTTGGCCTCCTGGGGCTGCCTAGACCCTTGACTTGGGTGCCCTCTTTTCCAACACCAGCCAGCACCCTGTCCGCTTGCACTTGCTACCCCTAGAAAAGCCAGGGCAGTTAGCATGTGGGGAGCCAAGGAGTCTGGGAGCACATGATCAGTGTCCACTAGGGAACTGTGCAGGCCTCGTGGAGACCTCACCCCACTAAATGGAAAAAGAAAAAGGGAGGAAAAAAGCCCTAGTAATCCTCTCCACAGAAATACCTGATGAAAAACAAACCTCCAAACGACCAGCAGAATGAAAGAACTCCAATCCTTAGATCGTTATTTCTGAATAGCTAGCTTTCAACACATACATATTTATATATTTTTAAGTTTGCTATTAGTGCTAGGTTCTGGGAATTCATTAATGATCATCCCTATTTTCCTTTTAAAGGCTATTTTGAAATGCCCTTTTCACTTTCATTCAGTAATCATCCCCTGAAAATGCTCTGCAGCCTCTCTGCTCTTTGAGAAAGGGCACGGTGTGTGCGCGGCCACCATTCAAATGGAGGAATTAAGCAGCAGCGGTTGCAATGTCCTTCCCGGGTACAGAGGACATCACCTCATTAGGGAAGTTTTACAGTTCAAATTAATTTGCAGAAGTTGCCATAAATGTCTGTGGGATGACACAGCTTTAACCATCACACGATTTTAATCTGCTCACATTACAAGACCAAATACACAAGAGCATAATCAAATCATCCATAACTTCTTCATTGCAGTTTACCCACTTCTGACATACAGCACTGCCATCCCTTCCAGAACCATAAGGGTTTTCAACAGCTTTCTTGAATTGCCGCTGAGCTACACTAGTCCACAGGTAGCTGGGAATGGGAAGATGCTGCAACCCTCACTGTAGGAAATAGTTACTCGCAGGCAACTGGATTTTCATCTCCCGACTTGCTTTTGTAATCTGCAATAAAATAGCGAGTAGATGGGTAACAGTAGGTCAGCCAGAGAAATTATAAGGAAACAAGCAAAAATGGATACCAAGAGAAAATTCAGGTTTGCTGTCAGAATCACAGACAAGTCTATTTACACAATTGAAAAAACAGCTCCCTGATGTTTTAAACACTTTCTACCTGTGGTTCAAGAAGTGCTAAACTTAGTAAGGAATTTCAACTATATACTCTTAGTCTCTTAGTTTGAAGTTAAAAACTTCCTTAGATGCTAAAGACTTATAACCTGTGATTACCTAAGAATTTATACACATGCTTCCCACATGAGCTCTTTCTTCCTCTTATCTAAAAAGGCAATTAAATAGATGCCAGGAAAGATAAAGATTTAAATGTTTAAAACCAACTTCTGATTTACATTACTGTAAAGATTTTTGTTTGCTCAATAGTAATCATTAATGTACTGAGAAATTCAATTTTAAATGGCTAAACTGCTTTCTTTCAGACCAAATAAATTCCTTTTCTTGGAGCCTGCCAGACTGATTAATCTGAGTGGTTAAAAATGTTTCAAAATGCATCTCATCTTTCTACTCTTTCATATGGTAGAAACAGATTAAAAAAACAAAACCGGAAACCAAGAGAAATCTGTCCCCTCTGATTCTGAGGAGCTTATTCCTTTAGTGGCGTGGTTGCTAAGGTGACATTCATCTCTCGGAGAAGGTGACAGCAGAATCTCCGAATTTTAGAGCTTGTTCAATTTTTCTGCTTTACACACAAGGATATAAGATTAACCAACTCCCTCAAAAACCACCCAACTGGTCAAAGGGCCACAACCAGGTGATCAGGATCTGCTGGCAACTTGGGCCCCACACCCCTGACAGGTCCGTGGCAGGCTGGAGGTAAGTTTATTTCATCACATCACAGTATCGGCTCAGGGTTTTTTTTTTTTTTTTTTTTTGTATCACAAAGAAATCGTCTCAAAGAAACTCTGCTGGCAGTAAACTTTTTTATTCAGTTACTTTGATCCCTTCCAAATCACAAGCCCTGTCCCTAAGCCTCACCTCTAATTATCCCACCTGCCTCCCTAATAAAGGACTTATTTCTAATTACTTGGCTGGAAATAATTTAGCCCTTGGCCGATTAGTTACTTTATTCTTCTGGTCTCAGAAAGGCCCTGCAGCCATGTGACTCGTTTATTCCCGTCCCCTGTGATGCAGGACACTTCCTGGGCAACTGCAGCAGACACCCAGCTGCTGTGAGTTCAGACTCCGGGGCTTTTAACCTGTGCCTGTCCAGCGGACCCCTGCTCTCCCCAGTCTGGTACACTTCTTCGCATGCTCTGTGCCTAGAATGAAATAAAACCTGTAAGTGTCCCGTGGCAAGTTGTCACCTCTAGAAGACAAGGCCAGACTATTTTCTTCGGCTCACCCCCAGCACTGCCAGGAGTTGGCCCTGATAAGTTACTGTTACCTGAAGTACCATGTGAGAACTGGTTCTACAGAAGCTGAGCAGTGTTTCAAAATTTCCTGTTAAAATTCATTTCTCCATTCTCCAAGAACAGTTAAAATCAAGCAGGTAACTTTGCAAAGGTGTTTGGCTTGGTCAAGTGCTTCCAAGTATCAAGGAGAGATAAAAACAAAGCATTTGCTACAATTATTCATCAGTAAATACTGAATGAATGAATGAATCCCCATGCAAACACCACTGGACTGCTGTAATCATCATGGCCGGACCTCTAGTCTAGAATCTTAGATTTTAATTTCAGCTCGGCCATCCACTCAATAAGCAAGTTACTCAACATCTTTGCCTCATTTCCTATGAGAATGCTACCAAATATGAAGATTCATTTATAAAACAATCTGAAAAGCATTTTGTGCTTACATAAATAATTGTATTAACAGTTTTTCTCTATAGGTTTTAAGTGCACGATAAAAAAAATCAGTACTACAATTTAGTATCTGTTGTTCTAATTTACACTTTTATAGTTGTTATTTTCACTGAGGCTCCTGGCTAAGTGGCACTACCTAGAGACACTGCTGCCTCCACAAAACGATGAGGACAGGGGATAATGACCCATCTGCTGCTCTGGTCCGACTTCTGCAACTCAAAGATAAGGGACGAGAGAGCCTCAATGACAGGGTGCAATTCTGACCACCAATTAATGTCATGAGCAAGAGCACGTCCTCTCTGGAGACATTTTCAACATGTTTCTGCAGCCCTTTGGTGAGTAGATTTTAAATCCCCTCTGGTGCCTCCTCTCTAGAAGCCGCCATTTACATGGTCATAATCCTCCAGATGTACAGATAGTTTCAGCAACAGTTCAATGAAAATCAAAACACAACAGAAGAGTAAACCACACTTCATTTTATTGGCATTGTTGATCTATGAACAAGACAGGTTTTTTTTTTCCACGAAGCCAGATTGCTTTCAATCCGCCATAACATGTGCCCACATATCTGCACCTTGGAAATGTAGCATTTCAAGCTTTAATCAGGGTCTAGGAGGAAAAGAGAAAATGCAACAGTTGCTAGTTCTTGTGTCTTCTGAAAAATCCAACATGAACATGGGACATAACTTCCTTACAGTGAACTGAATAATTTAAGTGTGGCTTCAGTGCACTAGGGTGGGACTGAGCCTTGGCTTTTCGCTGTAAAAAGTGCTGGTTCACATGCTCGGTTTCAGCTGAACAGGCTTTTCCCTGCCTAGTGAAATTAAAACACTATCCTAGCAACAAAGAAATTGCTTTGCCTTTAATGATACAAAAATCCTCCTGTGCTAATGGGGTATGGACCCCCATCTCCTGCAGGATATAAGAGGAAGGGATTGTCATTTTCTTTATAGGAGCTGGGAACTATTTTGTGATGCCAAAGACATCACTAAGTCAGGAGAGTTAGATTGCTATGCTGCAGAGGAAGGCTAAATGATTTTCTCAGTTACTTCATTGTTAAAACAAAACAACCCAACATAAAACCAGTTCTCATTACTCAGAATTATGAGATTAGACAGAGAGCCCCTAGAAAAAGAGCTAAATTCAAAACACTGCATCTCCAGGCTTGTAATAAAATATTTACTAATTCAAAATGAAAATGAAAAGTGCTTAGGGGAGACAGTTCCAATAAGTAAAATTGCTCATAACCACAAGCTGCCAAAGGATTAATATTTATCACATTTGCTAGCTACTGTGAAATTTTCAGAAAATTATACCTGAAAAACATCTCTCTGATAATTTGTCCTGTTTATCTTTGAAATAACAACGTCAAGAAAGTAGTTTAGAGACCAAATCAATTTAGTAGTTCTGGAGCACAAAAGTCTGAACTGATGAACTGTACAAAACTATCTTCCTATGGCATGAGAATGTAACTTTATATCACCATCATCTTTGGAGAAGTAAAATTAACCAAACCTCCTGAAAGCAAAAATTTGGCAGAATAGTATTCATAGGGTCTTGCAGAATTTTTTCGGCTGATCAGAGTAGGACCTATGCCTGTAATTTTAGCCTTTATCTTTAGCAAGCAGTGATTTATGAGAACAGTAGCAGATGTGGGGGAAATAAAAATGCAAAGAAATATAATTTTTCATGCTACTGGTTGTTATGTAACTCCAGTTGCAATTACAAAGGTGGGGAGTTTATCCTCTGAATTATTTGATTTTGTGCAGACAAATGAAATAGGTTTAATTAAAACAAGATGGCTCTGTACCTAGGCATTGCTAAATTAACTGAAAATCAATGTGCCAATTACTTTGACTTGTCAGGGCCTGAAATGACTTTCTTTTCTTGTGCCACAGGACTTCTATAACTTGTACGCTTTAAGTTATTGTTCTACTAAGTAACTTCGAATGGACTTATTGTCCAAAAATTGGGGGAGGATGCAACTAAAAATACTTTTACTTTTTAAGGTGATCTGAAACAAAATTTAAGATGCAAATCTTCTTCTAAACAAATCAGTAACTTACAGATTACTCCTTTTTCACTTTCACAATTTTTATGCTGCTGCCAGAAGTCTTCTCGGCATTTGCTTTGAATTCAGTCTTCAGTGCATCTCTCACTGCTTTTGCACAGATCTGGGAGTACCGGATGTAGCTGGGAAAAAAACAGATGAGACAGTCGGTTATCAGTGCTCTGGCCAGTCTGTGGTGTTACCGTGTTTTTGTTTGCCTTCCTTTACTTGTAATTTTGCTTGTACATGACTGTAGATTTAAAACTGACTAGCATCAGAAGAAATCTAAATCAAGAAAAAGAACATGACCAGAAAAAAATGTACCAAACTATTAACTGGTGTTTAGAAGAGTGAACTTTGCTTTGTGCTATTTTCATTCCTTAATGCACATGTATTAGTTTAAAATAAAAGTGTAAACATCAAAAAAAAAAAAAAAAAAAAAAATCCCAAAGCACAGGAAAGAAAACAGACCAAAACGCTAACAGAGGCTACACCTTTTCTTTTCTCTATTTAATTTTTTTCTTTAATTATAGTATTCTAACAAGATATACAAAATTAAGAGAAAAAAACTATTTTGATTTAAAATCGTTCTTCCTCTGATAAAGATTTTCTTGATAATACTGGATTCAGTTTCACAAGTCTGATGTTGAAAATACCTACTTAATCAAGGTTTCTAAATTAAACTGAAAAATTCGTGGAGAACAGCACCAATTTTAGCAAAACACCTAAAAGCTTGTTTCCCATTTGGTAGATAAGACTCTAATCAACATCTTATTTCCCAAAAGATGACAGCTCCTCTTTTATACTTTTAGATACAGGAAGGAGAGTGGGGTACTTTTTTTTTTTTTTTTAATTAGAGAAGTTATAGGTTTACATAAAAATCATGCAGACAACAAGAGTTCCCATATACCCCCACCTCCATTATTAATACCTTGCATAAGTGTGGTAGCTGGTGATAAAAGCCTATTATTATAATTGTACTATTAACTATAGTCCATTATTTACATTAGGGTTCACTGTGTGTACAGTCCTACGTTTTTTTTTTTAAAACTGTTATTCTAGTAACACATACACTATATTTTAGATTGTATATATGGTACTATTTTCTCATGCTCTAAAACTGGTTTTTGGGAGTTAGAGGTAAGAGTTCTAATGCCTACTTCCACTCTTGCTAATTGGGTGACCTTCGAGCTGTTCAATCTTTCTGGCTTATTTACTCACCTGTAAAAATAACATAATAAAAAAGGATAATAATACCTGCCTTGCTGGTGGTTGGTAGGATGAGAGACAAAGTGTGAAAATGCATGGAATGCCATAATTGTCACACAGTAGGTGTACAATAAATGGCACCTATTATGGAGGCTATCATCCTTCCGACTCTATAAAACTTTGCTGGACCTCAGACACATCAGGACACCCTTGGGTTTCTCAGCTGTATCATAATCACATACCCACAGAATGTTCCCTTTGGAAAGTACTACTACGCTACTTAATCAAATGATAAATTGTGTCACCTGGAACAAGGTACTTTTGTCCAGCCAGGTGCACAGGCCAAGAGATCAGGTGTGATACTTAGACCACTGGTTGTCCCATTACACCAGGGGCCACCTTCTCCAAAGGGTTCCACACCTCTGTGCAAAGCGGACTACAGCCTACCAGGGGCTTTCACCCGTTTCACCGATAAAACCTGAGATTAATGGGGGTTACTTAAAAAGATATATCTGTATATCTATATGTAACATTGAAGACTCCACCTCAATGCTGGAAACAAAGGCCAAAAATGCTAACAGTGGTGATATCCAGTGAAATCTCCTTGCCCCTTGTTTCCCAAATTTTACAAACTATATTGCCTTTACAATGTAAACCAGGAGAATTCAAAAAGAAAAAGACTCCTTTAAATAAGATCACTCTTTCTTTGACAGATCTATCACATGCCCCAGAAGTTCTCATTGCTATTTTTTCTGAGGCGCATCTCCACTCCACCCATTTCACAGATGAAGGCCACTCCGAGTTACGCACTCTGCCTCCACCCTCGACAGATCTGAGTATCTGGGAAGGGGCTGGAGCCTGAACCTGCAAACTCGGGCTGGGCAGGCCTGGGCCTCCCGGGAGGGGCGACCAGGCCCCCCGCCGCCCCAGGGAGCGGCCAGGAGGGGGCTCCGGGCCCGTGCGCGTGCTTGGTCCACAGAGACGCCATCTTGGCTGGCAGGTGCAGGGCCCGATGGCTCCGCGGTCCCGCGAGGGCCACTGACCCCGGCCTGCTCGGCGTGACCTCCTGACCCAGGGGCGGGGCGGGCCGGGCCGTGCCGGGCCGTGCCGGGGTTTCCAGCGCCCTTCCTTCCGGAGGCCCGGGCCTACCTGAGCCCAGCCTGTCGCCAGTATGCCACCATGATGTCGCGAGAGTGGAGCGCTTCGGCCGAATCGCGAGGGAAGCGTCAATATCGCCTCACAGCAACGCCGCCCAGCTGCAGGAAGGTCAGGCCCGAGAAGCGGAAAGGGCGGGGCCGCGCGGACCTGCCAATCCCGCCGCCTTCTGCCCCGCCCCTCCATGAAAGCCCCTGCTGTCCCGCCATGGGAGCCAATCCCTGGGCGGGCCGGCCGCCTGCGCCTGCCTATTGGCTCCGCAGGGGTTCGGAACGGGTCGGCCTACCCCGGCTTGTGCCCCTTGGGCTTCCGTAGTACCCCCAGCGGGAGTGGCCGGCGCGGGCTTTCCGCTCCCCTGACCGAAGAGCCGCGTGGCTCGGCGAGGCCGGGCGGCTGCTGGCCAGGCGCCCCGCGAGCAGTGACCCCGAGCGCGCGCCCCATGAGCCGCCCTGGCCTTCGGCCCCAGAGAAGGGAACTGGGGACGCCTCTGTCATTACAGCGAGGTCTGGGTTCTAGATCGTGTACTACAGTGAAACGGCTCTTAAAGAGGTTTTCATTGAATTCCTGGGAGCCAGACAACAGTGTCCTGATAATTGAAATTAAAATAAAAACCAAACACTTAAGTATCTCTACTTTCCTAGAGTTGCATTTAAACAGACATTGGGAACAAAAGCGGAGCCTCTGCAGAAAGTGTGCCAATCCCGCCTGACACCAGTTTTAGGATGTAACCTATGACCATGCGACGAGACGGGGGGGGGGGGGGGGAGCGGGGGCAGTGGCCAGGGATGGCGTGGGAATAACAATTTGAGGGGAAAAACCCGGAGCCAGAAGAGATACCACAGCAGCAATGAAAAGTCCTCACATCCAAGCTTCTAATTCAAAAGAACGAAACCCTAACCTTGCAATACAGGAACGTTTTATAGCCTGAAGCAATTCAAGTGTGGTTTCTAATGAGAAAAAATTACCTTTGCTCGCCCCTTTTAGTTACTAAAAAGAAATTATAATCAGGAAAAACATAGTTCACGGGGAGTTTATAACAAGGTTTTCCTTAATTTGCATAAGTTCCATTTTTAATATTAAATAGGATAAGGCGCTCAAAAGTCCGAGAGTTTAATGAACATTTTATTCCAGTCTAGTCCTCTTAAATTTCCTTGATGTGTATTTATATTTTCACAAGTAAAAGCCAAAATCACTAGCTGTTTAACTGAAAGAGGCAACTACAAATGAAAATTTACAGAATTTTATCATTAGGTCAGAGTAAAAAACAAAAAAAAAACGATAAAGAATTTGCTTAGAAATCTTTTATCATTAGGATATTACACTTCTCTCAGAACAAGTATTATTTACACGAATCATACAAGGCAACTTTTTTTTTTTTACCAAATATCAAAAATTTAGCAATGTTGTTGAGCAGAAATGTTATTTCAGTTGCAAAAACCATCTCTAGTTACAAAAAATAATCAGAAAATTACTGGATTTAATGTGCTTTTACAAATGTCCTAAGAAAGTCTTAAGCCAAATAATATTTTAAGTAGAAAAAACACTAATTAAAAAAATAGTTTGATATACTATTTCTGTGGTTTATGTACATACATTAACTTGTCTCTTTTATAGGAAACCTGACTGGATGTTTATCACTTGTAATGTAAAGCACTGGAAAATAAAGGCTAGAGCTAATCACTTTTAATAAAAATACTTGGTATGCAACAAATAAGTATTAAAGATATCATTTAGTGGTTAATAATTACCTGATACAAAATATAAAACAAAATACATTTACTAGATTGTTTTTCAGTTGCAGCTGCCCACTGGCATCCCAAATAAGGATTTCCCATAAACAAAAGCTGCAGTGAAATTCACTCAGTGGTTAGTTTAGGTCAATCCTTTTTTTTTTTTTTTCTTACCCACCACCCCCCATGCCCTGCAGTGGCACCATATTATTAAAAACATTAAGTACCGGGGATTTATACTTCAGATCAAGACATCATTTGAGTAATTTCAAATGACGTACAGCTCTTCATGTAAAAAAGATGTTTTGTGGTCACAATTACTTCAAAAAGTAATTATAATCAAATAACCTGACATATCATGCTTTAGCAATTACAGAACCATGATTTTGACACATGGCAATTTATGTTAGGCAAATGTTAAATGCTAAAAGATGTGAACAGCTGTTCTTCTGTTTAATGTTTAATGCTGCAAAATTCAGGTAATAACTTTATTTTTTCAGTTAACCAGCCCATAGTACAGCATACTAAATCATAAAGACTTTTAGAAGTACAAATCCAAGGAAGGTAATATCTTTACTAAGTTACAAAAATTTGGCAAATCAATACAGTACTCTTTTAATACAATAAAATCGTATTTTTGCTGGAGTCATATATTACTTTAGTGATAATTTTCATTCCAAAAATATCACTTACGTACCAAATCAAAATACTGTGGTTTTTAATGGTGGTTTAGAGCAGAGCAAATTTTTTTTTTTTTTTTTTTTTAAAAACAAATTAACACGCTTTTGGAAGTTACAATTTCTCCTTTTAAAGTGAGTTCTCAACAGTTAAACAACTGTTGAAATTTAATGCAGTAAGGCAATCATGGTTGTATATGAAAAGGTGGCTCTGCTTTGCTCTGGGGTTGGTCCAAAGCCAGGTAGAGTTCCAATGCATGAAAAGCTTCAAAATTCTACCTTAAGGAGATTCATCACTATGCCAATATCAATTTTGAAGTACTTTTTCAAAAATTGTAAAATTTTAACATAAATACTGGAATCCTTACAACTGGATGGTCATTTCAAATAACACAAATTTCTTCTGGTCTCTTTTACTTAGAAGCCCTGCATCTCTTTGTTTTCAACAAAAATCACATACTTGTTCTCCAGCTTATTACAAAAAAGTCCACCTAAAATATAGTTGTTTTTTTTTTTTTAAATAACAAATAAATATAGCCAGCTTGGAAAGACCCAGGGGATCTGATGTTATACACCAATTTTCACTGTCATTTCTCTACAAATGCTGCTGCCGCCATCGGTGTCCTTATACTTCCTCTTGCTGAAGCTGTCAATTCTTCAATCTCGGCATTTAATTTATGTATTACCCATTCCATTGCTTCTCGGCCCTTTTAAAAATCCAATACATTCATTGTTACCAAGGGAAAGCAAAGGCACGTATGAAATACATGGCACATCAGGAAGTAACAAGGAGTGTTACAAGCATAACCAAACCTCACCAGGACAGACTGTTTTTGCCCTTGCTTTTTTCTTCCCTAATGTTATTTACCAAATATAGCAAATGCCTTAAGCTTGATCTGTAAACTGATTTTTATTTTGTATGCAAAAGGTGTTCTCAAAAGGATCTTCAATTAAATGACAGTGATGTCTTATTTATTTCATGATTACAGTGATCACCTTTTTTGGGGTGAGAAGGTCACTTATTGATTCTTTTTAGGTCCACATTTTAAACCAGAATTCTGTACAAGGACCCACAGGATCTGGTCTCTGACTTCCTACTTGCTCCTTCTCTCTTTGGGCTCCAGGCAGTTACCTGAAGAACCAAAAAAAGAGCATTTCCTGCCTGGTCTGTCTCAGGGCCTCTGCAGCTACTCTGCCGGGACAGATCTTCCTTGTGTTCCCCTCGTCACCAATGGGCTCCTCACTCAGCAAAAACATCACTTTCTTGACCGCCCCACCCAATGCCTCATTAATATTCTCATACCTTTCTGTACTTTTCATTTCCTAAGGACACACATGATTATGTGACTAATGTCACCTTCCTTAGTTCCATGAGGGCAGGGACTGCACTTGTTTTGCCCCCCCCCCCCCCCACCGTACCCCATATTCAGCCTAGGCTAGCACTCTGCCTGGCACAGAGAAGGCATCTAATGAGTATCTTTTGACTGCTGAGTGATACTATATTAAACATGTGTTATAAAACAGTGCATTAAGCATCTCTTTCTCTAAACACTTACTTTGTTTTAAATCATACATTCTCAATGGGGTGAAAATACCCCTTGGGGGTGTGTGTGAAAACACCTTACTGTTTTTATGTGTAAAGTACAAATATGTTTATCAGGGGTATTAAATTTTCACTGGGGGTGTTTAGGAAAACAATGTCCAAAATGGATCTGGAGGTGGGGGGTGGGTAATGAAAAAAGGCTGAGAAATGGTGTTTTCAACAATGGTAAGCCAGTTACATGTGGCCAAGCACTTCCTGTGTGCAGGGCTACACATATGCCATGTTACCTCCTTTACTCTTCATGCTGACTCTGTAAGATGCATAGTTAATCCCCACTTCACAGATGGGAAACTAAGTCACAGAAAGATTAACTCAATGGCCCAAGGCTGAGAGGCTGGGAAGGGTCAGAACCTGGATGCGAACCCAGGTGTGGTGGACCCCAGAGCCTGTGCAAATCACTACCTCAAGCTGTATGGCTTCTTGCCCACAGTGGTTGCAAGGTAGCTTACAAAGAACACATGCACTTGGAAGCAAGTTCTCCCAAGAAAGGAAACCAGGGAATAACAACAAGTCAGAAGCAGCCTTACTTACTTTATTAGCATTTGAAGAAATTGTACTTGCCATCAGCCCTTCCAGGTAACTGCTGAGGCTGACTCCTTTCACAGTGATTATGGCTTCTTGAGTCAAAACAGTTCTGGAACAAAACACATTCACACAGCTTCAGAATGACCCCATTTCCACTTTTCAAAGAACTAGTTGATTAAAAAAAAAAAAAAAAAGAAAGAAAGAAATTAAACCACCCTGTAAAATAAGTTTGTAGAAACACTTTTTACTCACTTTTCCGGGTCTTGAGAATGTGGTTTGTATATAAGTCTCTCATCTACTGAAACCATATTTGTAAATGAAATCTATAGAATGAAAAAAACAAAACAAAAGTAAACAAAAAAAACCAGTGTCAAACCATTTTGGAAACTAAAGATTAAAAATATTTCCAACATTAACCCCCAAACCAAAACCTTACTACTAAATGTATAAGGAAAAAACAGTAACAAAAATAAATAATCCACTTTGATTTTACTGTGGAAATAGCATTTAAATTTCACTATTTATTGTCTACTTATTAAAATAAATTTCAGAAAATAATAATAATAAAAATGTTATTCCCAAATTCATCTTCTTGGGAATTCTATTCTCTAGAAACAGCCAGGATCACTTGAGTAGTGAGGCTAAGAAAGCTGCAAACATGCAAAGAAAATGCAGCCAGTAAAAATTGACTTTTCTAAACCACACTGAAGAACACATATTCATATACATATCAACTACAAAAGAGACAAAAAATTAAGCCAAATATTTCAAAATTGGAACAAAAGGGAGCCCAAACTTACATTAGTAGATTTAAGTTCCATTGTTCTCTCTACAGGATCAACTACCGAATGTTCCTGAACATATGTTTTGGTTCTTGCTGCACCAATAATCTAAGTAAAACATTGAGAATTAGTAATCAGGGGAGGAAGGATTTCTTACCAAGGGTATAAATATTTTATTTTAAAGGTAAAAATGTGTTCTAGTATCCTAGTATCCTGAACAAAATCTGTTCCATAAAAAAAAATGAGGAGGCCCATTTGAAAGGAACAAAAATTCACAAGCCATGGATGAGATGAGACTGCCAGCTACAAAAAGGAACCAGTCCACTGAAAACGTAAACAATAGAAAGCAGGACACAGAAACTGCCAAGGTACAACGATGGGGCAGTGAAGCTGAAACATGGGAAATCAGATTTGGAGAACTACAGCTTCAAGAAAAAAGGAGAGCTCAAGTGTCAATATTTTCTTAGAGCATTTTAGGGGAAGGGTGTTGTGACTTTGTTCTTCAGACAAAAAAAAAAAAGCAACCTCATGACGGAGGACAATGCATTGACACTGAGAGTCACTCCCCATGCTCTGACCCCAAGCCAGTCCCCGATCTTACTCATTTCTGTGTCCCCATGATCTAATGCAGTGGTTTGTACAAAAGAAGTAACCAGTAAATTCCTACGGAAAAATGTTTACTTTTCTGAGTGGACCTTACTTCTAGAAAGAGACCCTCTATAGAAAATTGGATCCATTTATCACACTAGCATTTTCTCACATTATGGTAACCTAGCATTCTAGTTCCTTGTTGGACAAGGTTATCAGTTCACCACAGCCTGCCTGCTTTTAACTGAATAGAATTAAGTTTCTAAACCTACAACAGGAGTACCAGACCTTAGAACAAATGTGGCAATTGCCAGGTCTGAGAATATGCTCCTTATTTAATGTGTACAACCCACCACTGACCACAGGGATTGTCACCTACCAACCATAATCACACCATTACTTCTGAATCTTATCATTAGTCTGAAGTTGCCGGTGAAATCAGGAAAAGCAGAACGTAACTCCTTTTAGATTAAACAGCATTAGCTGGCTTCCTTCAAAAGGTTTTAGCGGGTGCCTTCATGAAGACTGTAATAATATTTCCAATTCATTATACACTCATAACTCAAGTTTATTATAATACAATTTGAACTGATGCAAAAATGACATTCAGAATTGGCGCCCACAACCTATTTGAAATTATAATGTGGTTTAGAAAACTTCTCTACAGCAGTCACATTTCTACAGTCCTTAAGACATACTTACAGATTTCACAATGGAAGGCAGTCCCCACTCTGTGCTGAGAAGTCTGTGGCTGTGCAACTTTCCAGAGGGATCTATATGTCTGTCCAATACATCAACTCCAACCACACTTGGGTTCATAGGATTTGGGTATTTCTGCATTGCAGCTGTTGTAACAGTTTCCCATGGGTGGCTGTCAATATGATCCAAAAATCAAACATTTAAAAATATGCATATGAATTACACAATAAACCTACCAATTATTCTTTACAATTAAGGTTTAGTTAGTTTACTTAAGAAAATTATTTTTACATAAGTTTCTTAGAAGTTAGAGGTTTACCGAAAAATCATGCAGAAAATTCAGAGTTCCCATATTCTGTCCCCCATACCCTATTATTAACACTGTGCATTAGTGTGATGCCTTTGTCAAAACTAATGAAAGAATGGGAAAATTACTTTATGAAACATTGACTGAATGATGATTTTGGGGACTCAATCAAAATTTTATAATTTCTCCAGCAAACAGGGCACCCAATAAGACCAATGTCTATAAAAGATGAACATGGCTTATAGAGCATTATAGTACAATCTTTCCTATCTCCCATTATCCACTTTCACATGTAAACTTTGCTTCTATGAAGAGCCACTGATACACTAAAATGCATTTAAAATTATCTTCTTCAGAAACAAGCAGCAAAAACTGTGATTATTATACCCTTTATTCTTTCATCTGACCCTAATTCTACAGAGCTATAAAGAAGTAACAACAGTAAAACAACTTATAGGCACTGTATATTTTCATAGGTATTAAAAAAAAACTCAAATCATCATTGATCTACATACCACAATATTAAAACAGCATTTTTCTCTATATTATGGTAATAAACAACAGTGGCCTCTCTAAGACAATCTTTATTCATTGTTTCTCATAAAGTTCTGATTTTGACTTCTGCTTTTAAAAAGGTCACTCAATAGAATGTTATTTCATAAGCCACTCCTAACATGCTATTTTCTAATATCCCCTCTTATAAAGTAAGCATTGGCTTATTGCCTAGGATTGAAATGATAGTATCACAACATTCGAGAACTTGTAGCACCTTTACTTTCTCAAAAAAGCACATGCTTGGATGATTAAAAATGTGATGTACATTTGTTCACTTTACAACGTATGTGAATAAGACACTAATACAAAAGCTATCCTTTTTAAAAAAGCCCTTTATTAACTACATTGAGTGTTAGAGGTGACTGCACCGCAAGTCTGATTCTAACCCCTTCTATACCATTTACCTGTGCTCACACCTTCATTTAAAGGGAAAAGACAAATTCTGGATATGCTATTTTAAGCTACACTGATTCATAAAACCACACAGCTTACTTTTTATTTTTTCTAAAAGCAAAACAGACATTAATCTATTTCAACTTTTCAGAGAACTCAGACTGACAACTACATCTTGTCGAGAGAAAGAAATCTCAACACCATTCATTTCTCAGAATTCTGGATGACCAGTGACATCATTTTTAATATTTCCATTTTCTCCATAATATTATATAAATGGACCTTATTCTGTTTTTAATCTCAAGACTTACTTAGCAATCAATGCCAGTATATAAACAGAGCTGCTTCCTAAGTCTAAACAGTCCCCACAAACAGAAGTGATACAGGTCGTGTACTCTGATTGTTACCAAGGCAACAATCTAAAATGAAAATCAGATGAACCTCTACCCTGTCTTCATCTAGTCATATACCATGGTCAGTTGACTTCCATGCACTTATCTCTTTTCTACAACCCTTCTGAAAAATTAATAATTGCATGGCTTCAGGGTGATTTTGTAATTTAGTCCCTCTTTCCCTCTCTGAGCCAACATGAAAACATGGATGTTGACTTAGCTTGGACTAAGACTGCATTATGAAACCCATAACTAACTCAAACACTACAGAGGATGCATATTATGATTAACAGTCTTCCAGCAATTATTTTAACTGTGTTAACATAATTATGAGAAAAAGATCTCACACTGGAAGAAAACCAGCACTGTGGTCACAGCACTAAAGTGGAGTCAGGAGAAACTGGCTGTAGTTTACGGATCTGAACAATTTCTTCACCTATAAAATGAGGTGGGGGACACTGTTAACTCCACTGAGGCAGCAACAATGTCTAATTCATTTACCAAAATGAAACCAATCCACAGCACGGTGTCTGGCACATCTTGGGCATTTGTATTTATTGAAAGCATCAATGACTGAATTCAACTATGTGCCAAATATATGCTAGGCTTCCTTTTAAGTGTTGGGAAATCAAAGATGGGTAAGATAAACAATGACACAGGGATAGGGTAAGATTTGGGAAGGACAAGTATGACTTCAATTTCAGGCATGCTGAGTTTGAAGTGCTGTGGGTTGTGTGGGTAGAAATGTTGGGTAAGCACCTGAAAATAAGGACTGATCTGAAGTTCCAGAGAAGTTGGAGCCAAAGGTACAAATTTGGGTGCCTTAAGTGTATATGTGTCATCTGGGACCTTGACTGAATGCTTAGCTCATCTGGGGAGAAAGCATGGATCAAGGCTTCTTCTCTCAGAACATGTACAGCCCTTATTTGAATGCGTCTATCTTCTGGGAGGAGGGTCCCAGAGCTTTCATTGAATCTCAGATATGAAGAGAGAGAGAGAGGAAAAAAAAAAAAAAGATTAGGAATCGTTTATGAAATACAGGAAGGCCAACAACAGACTCTCATTGAACATTTACACTGATGTGGAAAAAAGAGAGGGAATAGTTGAAGAAAAGGGAAGAAACAATAGAGAGCGGGGTAGGGGATAAGCCTGGGAGAAGAGTGTATTAGGGAAAACAAGGGGAAAAGAAAGTTCTAAGGTGACACAGAGTCAGGAACTTCCTAAGCATTCAAACCCACAAGAGAATTGAAAGTAAGAAACCATCCACCATCTCAGGTGCTGAAATGGAGTAACAAAGGAAGTAATCAGGCTAAAGAACATGAAAAGGACTACAAATTCAGGGTCTTTTTCCCTGAGAAAGACTGTAAACATTAGGGAGAAAAGAAAAGACTCCTTCTGAGTCTATCATTTCATAGTTTCCAGGACTCTCAGATGTGGCTGATTAACGGAGCATATAAAAATGTTTACACCTTCTTAAAAAAAAAAAATGCCCTCAGAAACACTTTCGAAAAATCAAATGGCTAAAATAAAATGACTACAAAACTCTAATAACTAAAACAGTATGGCAAAATAGCAAGATTGGTGGAATGGAACAGAAAGCTTAGAAATGGATCCAAATATAAATCACAAAGATATCCTTTCTAATCAATGAGAGAAAGATGAATTAGTCAATAAAGAGTGGTGGGAAAATGGACTATTTACGGGAAAAATGAAATAAACCTGCTTACATTTGCAGTTCTTTTGTATAGGCAATCATGGAATCAGAAGAGAATTTAAATTTAATTTCCGACATCCAATTGGCTTAAAGCCTAACTTTTGTTAGGAAAACTTTCACACTGACCAAAAGATGTTGCTGAGGTGGTCCCAAAGATAGTATACATTGTCCAGCCCAGGTGACCAGATGAAAATGAGTAACCCAAGGTCACACAGCTAGTTAGCGACGGAGCTAGACTTTGGACTCCAAATCCAAGGCTCTCTTCCTCAGGCCAAGGAGCTATAAAAAAACGCTCCATGTCTTGGTCGCCCGACCTCACCCTAAATTCACATTCCAAATGGTGGCCGAGGCAACGAGACTCCTGGCGAAACCCACGCTTTCCCTTCGAGAGCCTTCGGTCCACGAGCCAACACGGTTTTGCAAAGCTGGATGTTGCTAACTCTGAGCGTAGTCGAGGACCACATGCTCCGCAAAGCCCCCGCCACCCCGACGGACAGGGCGGAAGGAGCCCGTCTCTCGCCACCCGCCGGGGCGGCCGCCTGGACCGTGACCTTGAAGCCTCCGCTCCCTCATCACGCTGTGGGGCTTCGGCTCAGCTCCCCTCACCAGGTCCCACGCCTGGAAGCCGCCTGAGGGGCGCTTCCGCGTCGCCATGACTCCAGCCCGGGCCTGCCTTCGCGCCGGGCATGTGTGCCCCCCTCCCCTTGCCTACCTAGCCTCATACCCCAGACTTACTCAAAGACGTGCTCTGAAGTCCATATCTTCATGGTGCCGGCGACGGGCGCGATGTCCGGGCGGCGCTAGGGGACAGCGAGGTAAGAGGCAGCACCTGCCCCGACCCCACCCCCCAGCCACCCCAACCACCCCAACCACCCCAACCGGCTAACACTGCGCAGGCGCCGTCAGGTCCGACGCGAGATACGTCCCCGACGCGCCTGCCCCACGTCCTATCCTGGCCGGGGTTTTGCCCTAGCGTTGCGCGCGGCGCAACGAAACCACGCCCCTTAGCGCCGGGCGCACTGCGCCGGCGCAGTTCCGAGGGCGCGCCCGGGGCCGCCGCTGTGGGCGCTGTGTGCGCAGGCGCGGTACGCGGCCTCCATCCCGCCCCCTGGCGGGCGTCGAGGGAGCGCTGACCTCTAAGCACAGTTGGATCCGGCCCAACCCGCGGGGTGTGTGCGGCAGGTTGCTCTGCGCGTGAGCTCATCACACCGCAGCCCTGTGTTGGAAGGAGGTTGACGGGTCCAGTCAACCCGCATACCGAAAATCCCTGACGAGGAGCCTCTATTCAAATATTCCTCCCTTCTCCTGTCTCAACCCAGTCTGTGGGGGGTCCGAAGTCAGCCGATCAACCACCCCAACCAACCACCCAAGGAACCAGGTGATAGCTCTGTGCTCCGCCGCCTGCCCGCGAGGAGATTCGGACCTTGGGTGGCGATAAGGCATGGGCACATGGACGAGATAACAGCCAGCAGGAGGATTAATGCCAAAATGAAGGGTCCGTTCAAGAAGTGGAGAAGGGCGAAGAAGATAAACCCTTAGGAATAAACTTAAGAAATGTGCAAAACTCCTGAAAAACACAGAAGTAGACTTAAACAGATGGACGGATGGTCCTTGTTCCTCGATAGGCTAACACAACATTAAAAAAAAAAAAAAAAAAAGCGGAGAAGGGAGGTATGACATGAAATGGAACAGACGGAGACGCTTCATGGGGTCAGGCGGCCGCACGGGGTTTAGATGGGGCGTCTTAGATGTCCCGCTCCAGGAACGGCTTCCCTCGTCACCCTGTCTCAGCAGGTCCTCCAGCACAACGTCCTGTTGCGTTTTTCTTAACACCCATCACTCTCCAGCATCTTATTTATTTATTTAGCTTCCACTGGAATGTAAATCCTTGGAGGCATCTTGCCTCACTTGTTCAATAATGATTCCCAGTGCCTCCTCTATATAGTCAAAGGCTCAGCAATGATTGAAAAATGAAATCATCAATAATTGTTCGTGGAATGAGTTAATTAATGAAATCATCTAACTTATTTGTTTAGCTTCCACTAGAATGTGTGTTCCTGAGGGCGAGGCTCTTGCAGGAGTTGTTCAGTGATCCCCTTGTCCCTACATAATGCTCATTTGTGGCATAAATGAATGAATGACTAAGAAAGGAGGAGGCAGGAGGGGACGGCATGGGGTTTCCTTCAGAGATGTGAGCCTTCTCTAGCGGACAAACTGCCTGGCCTAGCTTTCAGGGTAAGTACCCCCTACTCTTGTCCCAGTCAGGCTCCATCACCTTGTGCAGCACAATTTACCACTGAAGGATGGGTATGGAGGAAAATCTTTACATCTTGTTACTTAAAAGCTGGTTAGAAGCACCACGTCATTCTTGTTCTTAGGTGGTCTGATTGTTAAAAACAAATAAAAACCCAGGTTAGTTTTGGAGGGAGGCTAAGTTTTTCAAACAGCTGAAGTCCTTTATATAGAAAAACAGAAAAATTACATTAGACAGGAAGGAAATAATATGGTTGGGTAGTTGTTAAGTGCAATTTGTGGTACCTAGGATTTTTGTTGTCTTTTAAAACCTACAGTACATAGAGTGAATTCTTGGGGAGGTAATGCTTTAAGGGCTGCTAAGAGTGCCTTGGCCTTGATTAAGATGCTAGGTTAACGTCGCAGGGTGTTAAAAACACTGGTTGAGGAACAGTCAGCACAGAACAGCCTGTCCCTGCTATTCCTGGAGCTCCATGAAGCTGTTGCCCATCCAGGACTCCTATTCTGTTTATTTTAGAGAATGTTTTTCTGCCCCTTGGTTCAAGATTTCTATTTTTTAAAGTTCTTAAAATCAAACAATGTTCCCTTCCTCCATTCCATATCAGTCTATTGATTTTATTTTCTACATCTGGAGTGCTGGGGAGGGGGCATGGGAGGATGGAGGTCCGTGACCCAAGGACCGATTGTGGGGTCTCCCTGGGGCGGTAACGATGCCACCTCCTACTTGGATTGGGAGAGCAAGACCTTTACATAGATTATCTCCCAGAAACTAATTTAGAGTCACACAGAGGAAGCAAGTTCATGAAGTTTAGATACCTAAATATTGTATCACTGACAGCACCTCCCTCAGAAGCAGCAAAGTCGTTAGCAGGTTAGCATTTCATTGACTTGAAATTAAGGCGGTGGCAATCTCCAGTGGCTCTGCAGGAGGAGGGATGACACACCTCCCCAGGTCCCCACGCCCTTCCCGCCCTTCCCGCCCTTCCCGTTGGGAGTCCTCCGCCCGGCCCTGAGCCTGGATAGGGAAGAATACAGATGTGTTTCCTTCATGTCTGGCTGGGGAGCCAAAACACAACTCAGGAAATAACGCGAAGATATTTACAAGCTCCACGCAGTGGGGCTGGCCTTACTGAGGATTTGGGGTTCAGAGTGGAGGGACCATGGGGGCTGTGAACTGCAGCCCCTTGGGTAGGCTTTATGGAAGTAGGGGGGGCACCTTCCTGGAAGGCAGAGGAGGCTTTGGCTGGAGCTTGAGATCAGGGGTAGGTCTGTGAAGAGGCTCCAGGCATCACCTACTCGTTGGTGGCAGATGAAGGGGGAATATTCGTGTGCTCTGACTGCCAATGAGCCCCAATCCTTTTATTTCCAAACCTCAGCCATTTACATACCATCTTCCCAATTTTTTACCCTATTGTAAAGGAGTTAATATTAAGAAATTATTACTTAATTCCATAATTTAATGTTAATTCCTTTACAAATATACTTTAAATGAAGCTTTATGTAACAATGGTAAATAGAAAACCTGTATTCCCCCTGTGATGCACATGAAATACGTAACTATTCAAATCAGACAGTAAGCCCCGTGGGCTCCCTCAGGCTGTTCGGTGTTCTCTGGTAGTGGGTGTGTCTCACTTTGCGGCTGATCTCCAAGCTTCGCAGTTGCTCTTTTGACTCTTGTCCATTCTTCTCAAACCCCAAACCCACCTTTTCCTTGGAACCGCTCAGCAATAACCTTTATCTCCAAATTTATTGTGAACTTCTTCAACTTCTCTCCCCTCCTCCTTAAAATGTCTTCTATTTTCATCAACTCTCAATATTTCTTCTTGTCTCAAAGAACATATCCTTTCTTTTTTTCTAATCCTTTTGCCTTTCATCCCTTCATATTTATTCATTCTACAAGTAGCCACTCACCAACATTCTTATCCTCGTGGAGCTTACAACATAGCCAGTGGCTCTCAATTAGGGATGATTCTTCCCTTCAGAGGAAGTTTGGAAATATCTGGAGAGCTATGCTTTTTGGCACTGTTGGCATAGAATGGGTAGAGACCAGGGATGCTACTAAATATCCTCCAATGCACAGGATCACTGCCCACTTCGAAGAATCAGCTGGTCCCAAATTAGAACCATGGAGGAGAAACTTAGCTTAGAGTTAACAGGCTCTTGTATTCTGGCCTTGACCTTTTGCCCTTCCATCCCCAACTCAACTGAACCCAACAGCTACCTCAATTTTGTGCTGTCCTCAACAACCATGCACTTCTGTGCCTTGGACTTTGTACCTGGTGTTCTCTATGCTCAGAATGCACTTTCCCTTCTTTGCCCTGAACAGACTTACCCATGTCTCGAGACTGTGCAAATATTATACTCCCGCAGAACTCCTCACTGATATCCATCTCCCCCAGCTCAGCACAAAGCTTTGTTTCTGCCTCTGTGCTCCCACTGGTATCTTATATAGACACTCCAGTATAGTGCTGTATGTGTGTGTGTGTGTAATTTAAAATACACATTTAATATACAAACTGATGACTTCTGTGTTAGAGAGATAGAGCCCTCCTTATCTAACTCTTCATTACTTGAGTCTTCCCTGTAATGTGGCCATATCAGGAAACAAGAATCATCATAACATGAAAATATTCAGCTCCAAAGAAAATACTTACAAAATTGGTGCCTGCCAAAAACACCAGCATAGATCCTCATCTGTCGAGCCTAAGTGTTTGCTGGTTAGTCTCTCCCTGGCTGTGCAAGACTCAAAATGTAACACAAATGGCTTGGAAAGGGAAACTCTTGGAAAAGATGCAGGATTTCATCAAGTTGTGAGCGTGATGTACAAGAACTTCTTAATCATATGTGAAGCCACTGGCAAATGACTTTGTGAATTAAGGCAGTTAACATTTGAGAAGAGAAAAGTGACAAGGGATGGTTCCCAGTGAAAAAGATCAAAAGACATGATTTGAATAGCTAAGGATTGGAAAAGACCCTTGGGAAAACTAATCAAGCCCTTGAATATTTCTGCAAAGTCATCTACCGCTATGA
Organism: Choloepus didactylus; assembly: GCF_015220235.1. Classification (NCBI taxonomy): domain Eukaryota; kingdom Metazoa; phylum Chordata; class Mammalia; order Pilosa; family Megalonychidae; genus Choloepus; species Choloepus didactylus. The sequence continues at coordinate 61,577,083 of NC_051325.1, forward strand.
TTGGGCTGTGAAATTCAACCATGATGTGTAGTTGCTGTTTTACAGTTTGGTGGGGAAAATTATGCCAAAAAATAGCACTTGATTCATTCTATGTAATAAGAGTTTGCATAAGTTACAATTTTAACCTAAGTTAAATACACCCATATATATATGTATATATATGTGTATATATATGTATTTATATATATGTATATATACACACACACACATACATGTCACTATTTATATAAATGTACTATCATTTTACATTTCATTTTATAGGATCTTAGCCACACTTTTTTTTTTCATTATTTACTATGAAAATTTGGCCTCAGTTTTAAGTAGATCCACCTTCAGTGGGCTTTATTGGGACCAACCTTACACTGAAAACGAAGGCTTTCTTAAACCCCAAGAGCTAGGATTATGTAGAGGAAAGAGTGTCTAACTTCTTGGGGGAAGCTTTCTTAGGAAACCTTCACAGAAAAGATTTGATCTAAACTTTGTTTTGAAGAATGAATAGGAATTTACCAGGAAGAGAGAAAAGAGAAAAATGCATTCCAGGCAGCAGGAAGTAGTTTTATTGGATGAAGGACAGGATGCTTGAACAATAAGCCGGAAAGACAGGCTGAAGCCAGGTTGGCAAGAGCTTAGAGGAGTTTGGACTTCATCCCGTGAGCAATGAGGTGCCATGAAGGGCGTTTAAGCAGATGAGTGATGTGATTGAGCCACAGTTTGGAGTAGACTAGTGTTTTCCAGCATGCATTATGTGGTGGGTCAAAGATGGCTGAAAGTTCTTTGCCACCAGTTGAGTGTCCTGATAACTGTGCCCACTGTGCAAATTGTGTTAAGCAGATATAAACCAACAGAATCATTAGAGATGATAAACTGTTGCTTCAGGCCACTAAATTCTGGTTGGGTTTGTCACATAGCAATAGATAACCTAAACATGGTATTTGTACTCCTGGTGAGTAAGCAAGATGAACTTCCTGGTATACACAGGTGAATATTTAAAATTTCCATTATTTAGTTTCATGTCATTAGGAAAATACTGGCTTCCCAATTACAGCAATGATGTGAAGTGCCCTTTTCCAACACGCTCATTTAAGTGATGGTATTAGTTTTCTCTGGCTGCTGTAACAACCCAAACATAGTGGTTTAAAACTACACAAATTTATTGTCTTACAGTTCTGGAGGTCAGAAGTCTGAAACCAGCTTCAGATGTCAGCAGGGCTGGTTTCTCTGGAGGCTCTGCAGGAGAATCTGTTTCCTCGCCTTTTCCAGCTGCTTGTCTGATTCTCTCTGTGGCCCAGTCCACCACAGTGACCAAAAGGAGTTGGTTTTTAAAAAAATCAAGTCGTTGATAATCAGGTTGCCACATGCACATGGCAAAGTGAAGAGTGGTTGTGGCCTGGGCGGAGCTGTTGCTTGGGAGCGGCTGGTGTGGATGGTGCTGGCCGGGGAAATGGGTTCAGAGCGGGGAGGGACGGCTGGGGGTCCTGGGGATTGGGAGGGTCAGGTTGTTGTCCTGGGACTTAGGGCGAGAAAGAGGAAGGGCAGAGTTGGAGGGGAGGGAGGAGGCTGAGTGAGTTTTAGGAAGCCCTCCTGGCAGAGGTCTCGATGCTCTCTCGCCTTTTCGCATTGTGACTCAAGCACCCCGATGGGGCGGGCAGCCCATGTGGGCCTGTGGGCTGCAGCCTGAGGCATGGCCCCCGCAGCCCATACCCGAGCCTCTGGGATCCCTGTGGTTGGGACCCAGCGGGAGAGGGGCTCAGAGGGGCCTGCTGAGCCCCCCAGGGCCAGGAGCCCCCACCTTCTCTGCAAAGGGGGCTCCGATTTCAGGAGTCTCACGGTGCTTACCATTTAACAAGTATGTAGAATCCAGTGCAGCTTAGTTCCCATTTTGTGATTGAAGAACTTCCTATCTGGATGATTTTTTCCCCGGCTTTCTGTTTACCTAAATGTTTAACCAAGTTGTCTCTAAACTTCTGTCAAACAGAAGGAATATCTTCCCCTGGGAGAATTTGGAGTATTCCAGTAATTCCTCGTCCTGAGAAATTAAGGGTAATTTCTTGAAGCTAAATCAATTTGTCGTCTTAGCAGTCTTCCTATAACTGGGCAATCTATAGCAAAAGTAGCTTTACCTTTTCACTACGCCAAAAGCTTTTACTATGAAAAGAATCTCTGCCACACATACACACGCACACACATGCACACACACGCGGGAACACACACACATACATGCACACACCCAGAAGGCCTTACCGGGAAAATAGAAATGTCAGCAGCTCATGTGTGGCCTGAGATGGACATCCCTTGCAATCCTGCCTTTCACATCCATTTGCTTTATTTTGTTTGGTCCTTATTACTACATCAGGAGATGGGAAAGGTGAAAGGAGGCCCAACCGGCCAACTGCCAGGAGCCTGAAGTCCCAAGAAGGCTCAGAGCAGCATTAGCCGGAACATAGACACAAACCGCACGGGTCTTCTTTCTTTCCCCTTGTGGAGGACATTTCTTATTTGCAGACACTGGATGGTGACCTCCTATCTAAAGTGACCACTACAGCCGACTGGGTGGGTCTACTGCTCACCTTTCATGTAATGAAGGTTGAGGGGGTGACAACCTGTGCACCCCAATTCACCCTCTCTGTAGGAGGCATAGTTAGGGTTACAAAAGGGGACCGAGCTTGGCCTTTCTGTGTGGAGCATGGCAGGTTCCTCCATGTTACTGGAGGCAAATTGGTTCTCTGCCTGGGGATAAAGTGGACCAATCCAGAAACCTTGTAGGGGCTCCCCTTCCAAGTACCCCCATCCACAGGGGACTTGGAAATAGGGAATTAGAAATGCAGCCGCACATTGGTCAGGGATAGATTCTGACAGGTCCATTTTGTGTGGCCCTGTTCTTGCTCGACTTCATCTTGGTGACTTTCGGAGATAACGTCTCAGAGGCCAACAGTATGCACAAGGAGGGAGAGAGTAGGTATAGCCGCCATCCACTGCCCTGGAGCATTTCGGCTGAGCTGCAGCTTCAAAGGCTCAAACCCGCACCTCTCAACCCCCTGGGGTTCTGGGCTCAGCCAGCCTCTCCAGAGATGCGTGCCCGGGCAGGATTCTGGGCTGAACAAATATCTTGTCTTTCTCCAAAGCAGCTCAGCATGTCGCATATATCTTCTCATTTGCCAGTATAACATCTTGTAAAGAAAGGAAGTGGGGACTATTATTCTTGTCTTACATCTAGAAAATGGAGACAAAGAGATGTCAGTGCCTTTTCTGTCACTGGAGCTTTCTAGTTCCCAGCCTTATTCTCTTTTCACTCGATTATGGGGCTGGGAAGAGAGGCGACTCTCCAACACCGCAGAACTTGTCCAGTGTGCTGCCCTTGGTTCCCAAGTTCTGGATGGCCCAGTCAGCCCCGGCAGGGCAGGGTACTTCAAGCAGAGGGGCGGACTGGCCAGCTCACTGTCCTCCCTTCTGCAGGAAGGAGGGAGGGTGGTAATGTTCTGAGTGGAAGTGAGAGTGCACTAAATACTTGCCAGAGTCTGTCCACAGGACTTGGGGTACAGTCAGCTTTTCCCTTTATTACAATCTTCCTAAGAAGTCCGTTCTACAGAAGTCTGAATTTTCTGTACGTCTTAAAACTGAATTTTAAAAAAAATTCAAAAAAAGTAGAACAGCAGAAGAAAAGTTTGTGTTTGCCATGAATCACCTTGTAAGGACTGTTCTGGCCTTTTTTTTTTTTTTTTTTTTTAGTACTTTATTTCCCCATCCATTCTCTGAGCCCACAGTACAGAAGGACTGTGTGAGACTGTGGAGTACAGCAAGGAGCTTAACATCTTGTGGGGAGAAGGTTCATGAATGTGGCTCCAAAGGCACATTTGGGGGTTCTTTCCAAGGCCCTCAGAGTCTACAGGTACTGGGCAACAAGTACCCGCTGGCTCAGCAGGACGTCCTTGCTCCACCCACGTGGGAGTCTACCGTTGTCATGTTTCCGTGATACCCTAACCGGAGGATTCAGTCCGTTCAGTGAAAGAAAACACTAAACTGGATAAAACTGTCATCAAAGACGGAAACCAAAGGGTTTGCTGGCCAGCCACACTGGCTTTGCCCACCGGAGCATCCTGCTGGCAAACCCTTAGGAGGGCAACTCGCAGAGGCCAGCTTCTGTTCACAGCGTGTGTTCTTGTTTCTTAAAAATTTTTCAATTTTTAAGCAGTTTTATTGAGATATAGTTCACATACTATACAATCCACCCATTTAAAATGTATAATTCAGTGGTTTTTAGAGTTGTGCTTCCATCACCACAATTTTAGAACATTTTCATTGCCTCTAAAAGAAAGCCCTTACCTTTTAGCTATTATGCCACCTCTTCCCATCCCCCCCTCTTCTAAACAACCACTAATCTACTTTCTGACTCTATGGATTTCCCTGTTCTGTTCTTTTTAATGGTTGGAATCCTATAATATGTGGTCTTTTGTATCTGGTTTCTTTCACTTAGCATAATGTTTTCGAGGTTCATCCACATTGTAGCATGTGCCAGAACTTTATTCCTTTTCACGGCTAAATAATATTCCATTGTCCGAATAGACCACATTTTAAAAATCCATTCATCAGTTGATAGCCACTTGGGCTATTTCCACCTTTTGGCTATTGTGAATAACAATACATATATAAATTTCTGTGTGAACCCATTGTGTGTTTTTATACTCTCCTCCCAAACAAAACAAAGCCAAGCAGTGTGTCTGTTCTAGCTTTATCTGCTTTTTGACTAAGAGAACAGAAGACCTGTTCACATCTGGATGCTCCAGTGTGATGAACATTTCCATGAATTATAAACTAAACTAAAATTCTAGACTATTTGGCAAAACAGACCCAAGTCCTAAGGATGGGGGGACCTGGAGGCCTGCAAGATTCCAGGATTTTGAAATTCACTGTTCTTGTGAACAGAGAGAACACTTTGCTTTCATCTTTGAGAACCTGGGGATCCCACCTGCTGTGTTCACAGCTGTATCTTCAGTGTTTACCCATGTGGGTAGCACAGTGTCAGGCACATTGTAGCTGCTCAGTGAGCAGTCATTAAATGAATAAAGGAAAGAAAAGACTCCAAACCAAGCCCTAGCATTCGGGGGCACCATGTCTTATTTATTGATAGGGATCAACAAGCGCATGGACAGGTTTATAAACTTGGACAATTACCAAGATTTGGAATTTGCCAGACACAACACAAAGTCCAAAATCCAGAAAGAACTCAAGGGGATGGGGAGAATCAGCAGGTGCCTGTGTCTGGGCAGTGCCCCTGCCAGCTCTAGAGGCCCCAAGGCTGTGTCTACAGAGACTGGTCTTTGGGGCCAGAGTGGAGAGAAGCAGGGGTTGCACCCCCATTGGCACCAGAGCAGACTTGGAGGGTGTTCTAGTTTGCTAATGCTGCCAGAATGCAAAACACCAGAGATGGATTGGCTTTTATAAAAGGGGGTTTATTTGGTTACACAGTTACAGTCTTAAGGCCATAAAGTTTCCAAGGTAAACACATCAGCAATCAGATACCTTCATGGAGGATGGCCAATGGCATCTGGAAAACCTCCATTAGCTGGGAAGGCACGTGGCTGGTGTCTGTTCCAAGTTCTGGGTTCAAAATGGCTTTCTCCCAGGACGTTCCTCTCTAGGCTGCAGTTCCTCAAAAGTGTCACTCTCAGTTGCTCTTGGGGCATTTGTCCTCTCTTAGCTTCTCTGGAACAAAAGTCTGCTTTCAATGGCCATCTTCAAACTGTCTCTCATCTGCAGCTCCTCTGTCAGCTTCTGTGCATTCTTCAAAGTGTCTCTCTTGGCTGTCACTCCTCTTCAAAATGTCACTCTCAGCTGCACTGAGTTCCTTCTCTTTGAGTCAGCTCATTTATATGGCTCCACTGATCACGGCCCACCCTGAATGGGTGGGGCCATGCCTCCATGGAAATATCTCATCAGAGTTATCACCTACAGTTGGGTGAGGCAAATTTCCATGCAAACAACCTAATCCAAACATTCCAACTTAATCCCCACTAATATGTCTGCCCCACAAGATTGCATCAAAGAATATGGCTTTTTCTGGGGGACATAATACATTCAAGCCAGCATATTCCATCCCCTGGACCCCAGAAAAACATATTCTTTCCAAATACAAAATACATTCATCCCATCACAATATCACAAAAACTTAAATCATTTCAGTAACAATAGTTAAGTACAAGATCCCACCAAAATCAATTATAGGCGTGGTCAGTCCTAAGGGATAATTCTCCTTCAGCTGTGGATTTGTGAACTTAGAACAAGTTATGTGCTTCCAATACACAAAGGAGGGACATTCATAGGATAAACATTCCCATTGCCATAAGGAGAAAGAGTAAGGAAAACAGGATTAACAGGACCAAAACAGTTCCTAAAACCGGGAGGACAAACTCCCATTAGATTTCGAAGTCTGAGAGTCATTTACAGAGTGACGTTGCATTCTTGGGGCTGGAGAAAGTGCGAGTCTAACCCATCCTAAGAGCCTTTTCAGCAGACCTTTCCTTTCCAAATGCTTGGGTGAGTGTTCCAACATATCCACACACTGGGGAGACCACCTTCTCGGCCCCACCCTCCTCAAATATCAGGGCAGCACCCAGATTCCCTTCCATCTCCGGGGCACACGCTCAACCCCTTCAGAACAGTGTGGTGGCAGTCAGGCTCTCCCCAGTTCCCTGGGAATGTGCTCCACCCTCTTTGGGGCTTGGGGTGGCAGAACATTTCCTGAGCATCAAGGCGGAATGCCTGCCCTCGACCTCCAGGGCAAATTCACCCTTTCCATGCATGTGGGCTGCTCCGCTCTCCCAGCCCGAGACCTCTTGACTCCAGACCTCAACCTCTGTGTCTCTGTCTTTGAAGAAATTTTTCCCTCAATTTCTTCCTTGTCTGTCTTCTCCAGTCCAGACTGGCAGTGGCTCCGTCTATAAAGATCTTGCAAAAATTCTGTTGGCTTCACATGAAGCACACAGGGGTCAAAGATGTCAGACAATAGGACTTTCCACAAAACCTTTCTGGATAATTCCATCTCCAATCTTGGCTTGTACTGAAATGGTGGTCGGGTTCCATGTTTGGTTAAATCCTCATGTTGGACTGTAGCTTCTGGGATTCCACCCCCTGGAAGCCCGTAATTTTCAGCTTCTGGTTTCTTTGAACCCAAGAGTTCAGTTCTAAGTTTATCTCTCTCCGCTCGCATTTTACTATAAGCTGCAAGGAGAAGCCAGGGTACATATTCCACACGTAGTCTGGAGAGCTCCTCAGCTAAGTACTCCAGGTTGTCACTTTCAAATTCTTCCTTCCATCTGACACCAGGACTCAATTTTGCCAAATTATCTGCCACTTTAAAACAAGGATCACCTTTCTTCCAGTTCACAACAACACATTCATCATTTCTGTTCAAGGCCTCATCAGAAATATCTTTAGAGTCCGTATTTCCACAGACAGTCTCTTCAAAGCAGTTTAGGCCTTTTCTGTCAAGCTCCTCACAATTCTTCCAAAACCTTCCCCTTATCCATTTAAAAAGCCATTAACATGTTTGGTATTTGCACACTCAGCAGCAAAAGCACCCCACTCCTGGTACCAAAATCTGTTCTAGTTTGCTAATGCTGCTGGAATGCAAAACATCAGAGATGGATTGGCTTTTATAAAAGGGGGCTTATTTGGTTACACAGTTACAGTCTTAAGGCCATAAAGTGTCCAAGGTAACACATCAGCAATCAGGTACCTTCATGGAGGATGGCCAATGGCGTCCAGAAAATCTCTGTTAGCTGGGAAGGCATGTGGCTGGTGTCTGCTCCAAGTTCTGGGTTCAAAATGGCTTTCTCCAAGGATGTTCCTCTCTAAGCTGCGGTTCCTCAAAAGTGTCACTCTCAGTTGCTCTTGGGGCATTTGTCCTCTCTTAGCTTCTCTGGAACAAAAGTCTGCTTTCAACGGTCATCTTCAAACTGTCTCTCATCTGCAGCTCCTCTCTCAGCTTCTGTGTGTTCTTCAAAGTGTCCCTCTTGGCTGTTGCTCCTCTTCAAAATGTCACTCACAGCTGCACTGAGTTTCTTCTGTTTGTCACCTCCATGGAAATATCTCATCAGAGTTATCACCTATAGTTGGGTGGGGCACATTTCCATGTAAACAACCTAATCCAAATGTTCCAACTTAATCTCCACTAATATGTCTGCCCCACAAGATTGCATCACAGAATATGGCTTTTTCTGTTGGACATAATACATTCAAGCCAGCACAGAGGGGATGTGCCCAAACCGCCTTCATTTGAGAGAATAGCTGTTGGCTTGGCCTATGGCTGGATGAGAAAAGCTGAGCCATATGTCCTTTGTAAATTGGTATGCAGTCCTATTAGAAAAAGTGGCAGACAATTGGAAATTGCAAATGGTTAATAAATGTGAAAAGATTGTGTACTGGTGATAAAAAAAATGCAATTGAAACAATATACCATTTTTTGTCCTATCAAATTAGCCATTATTCAAAGTTGGTGTTATGAGGGAAATGGGTACTTCCACATGCTTTGGTTGAAAGTATAAATTGGTGCAATCTTTCTGGAAGGCAATTTAGCCATATCTACTAAGAGTTTTAAACATTCCTCTTTATCCTTTTGATTCCAAACACAGGAAACTAATGAAATATTAAAAAACTTGGACAAAGATCTAGATCGCAAAATTATTTGTAACAATAGAAAGATGGAAAGCCCTTAAATATTGCAAAGTGACTCACTAGCTGGATCATGAAGGAATGGCAGTTTCATGGGAAGGGAAGGGTAAGGAAGGGCATTCAGGTAGAGAGGAGAGTGTGGGTGACATCGAGGGTGTGTGGAAGTGCCCTGCATGGCCAATTTGGTATGGCTGGTGTGGGGCATGAGGCAGGAAGACTCAGAGGACTTTTTGTAGTTGTCTATCTCCCCCATAAGAATTTAAGATAAGGGGATTCCAGTTGGTCATCTTTACTTCCTCCCAAGTTCCTCTTAGGTGCTTCAGAAATGTCTTTTAGATAATAAATAAATAGGTTCCTTTCAGATGTTGAGTGGCTTTGTGTTTCATGTTATTGAGTTGTGGTGTTACTCTGTAGCTCATGAAGTTCCAGCAAAGTTTCTTAGGAAGAAAATCAATAAAGACCATTCCTAAATAACTCAAATGATTTAATTTTATGACATATGCTAAATGATGTTTCAAAACAGCCTGATTTGGACTTCAGTCAGTAGGGGGTGCACTGATGCTGGAGATTCTAATATTGATAAAGAATAACACTAATTGACTAATTGACTAATCAGATGGTTCCCCATCCTGGTCATTATCCATCTCTTCTGTGTCCCTCTCCCCACTCTCCACTCCACCCCTACATGTTTTCATTTCTCACTACCACAGACTCACTGCTAGCAGAAATAGTGGCCTCAAAATGACCAGCTATAAAACTGGGTTTTAAAAAGTGTTAATTTAATATTGTTATGTATTATAGTTGTTAAAGGTAAGTGTGACATTTTCAAGAAAGTGGTGGTGAATGGAAAAGAGTTTAAATTATGCTTATCATTTACTCAGGACAAATTTCTCATTGGAATAGGTGAGAAAGTACTCGAAAAAAACGGGGGTGATATTTCAACGATCCTTGAGGACACTAATGCTGTAATTGGAACAAGAGAAACTGTGACCTTTAGAGAAATGATATTTCATAAAGTGCCCATTAAGAAGAAGAACTTAGCTTTTGGAACATTATTTTCCCAAAGTTATTCATAAAAGAGAATTAATAAAATACTATGATTTATTGAACGTTTAAAAAAAAAGACAGAAAACTGTGAAGTTTTGTAGAGGAATTAAGGAGAAAGAAAAGTGGGGTTTCTATATGGCAGTTTTTGTACCAAAAAGAAACCCTTAAATGATATATTTGAGATTTGAGGAAGATACTTAATAATATTTTATTAGAATAATAACTTGGGGATCAAAACATAAGAAATTGGAATCAACATTTGATGGGAAACAAATGAACACTAATAGAATTCCAGAAAGCACCATGTGAATAAGAGGAGTGCTAGTTGTGGTGGGGGGAGTTTGGAAACTTGGAGGTACATAAATTTCATTAGACAATGTCGTGCTGTTTTGAGATGATGACAGAAGGAAATCCTGGACTTTCTCCCCTTCAATTCCTTTAGAATGCTAACAAATGGCTTAAAGCAAAGGAGATTTTCAGCTATGAAAACGTTTACTCAAGTAAATAAAATTCAATCAAAAATACAGTTGATAGTATAATTATAAAAATGTGCTTTCATCAATTGTAACAAATGCACCAACCAAAGCAAGATGTTAATAATAGGGTGGTATATGGGAACTCTGTATTTTATACATGATTTTTCTGTAAACCAACAACTTCTCTAATAAAAAAATTCAATTAAAGGTTTTAACACTGGTGTAAAAGGAAAATAAATGAAACTAAAATAAAAAGACATCATGTGGAACACCCATTAAAGGGCAATGATGTTTAAAAGGGATTCTAAAAGATATTTTAACATTGAGCTGCTTATCAATGGCATACTTAAAAAAAAAGTCACACAGACAACCTAAAATTAGAAGTTTTTACAGAGATAAAGTAATGATAATAAATATAGGAAAGCAAAAGTGGCAGTAATAATATAATTATCCATGATACAATATTAGGTGAAATAAATGAGTGATTATTCAAAGATAGAGTAAATACTTAAAATATAATAACTGTGACTTTATATGCACCAAATAACATAGCAGCAAATCACATAAAGTTAAGACTGCAAGAGTTTTAAGTAAAAACTAACAAAAATGTTGTTATAAGGGAGCATTACATTCTTGATAAATCAAGACTACAACAGATGAAGTAGGCAAAACACAACATCTGATGTAGCCATATTCCAGATTCAGTAGCCCATAAATTAGACATACTTTCTTGAGAATCATTCAGAGATTATTTACCTATTTTATCACTTGTGAGTTTACATATAATTAAATGAACACATTTTATGAGAGGTTTTATAGGTTGGATTCCTACCAAAATGCAATTAAAATTTGAAATTAAAAGCCTTAAGAATAAACAAACAAAATCACATATCACTCTTGATATTTTTAAATAGTATCCCAAGATAAAGAGCAACTGGGACAAAAGGAAAATTGAGAACTCAATAAAAAAACAATTTAGAAAATAATAATAATAATATACTACATTTCAAATCTATCAAAATCAATGCATAGAGAAAAATTCAATTACAGGTTGAAATGTTTTTATTGTAAAAATGAAAAAGAAAATAAATCATTCAATTTTATATCTCAGAAAAGAAAAAAAACACAGTGAAAAAATAAAAAAAAAGTGATAAATTGTGAAACAAATAATAAGCCATAAACAAAACCAAGAGCTGATTTGGAATACAGACGAACCTCTAATAAATTCAATCAAGACTAACTGTGAAAAACATAAGTAAATTAAAATATAAACTAGAGAGAGACTGGAAATTCTATAGAAATAAAAATAAGGAATAAGTATATATATGTATGCCACTGTATTTGTAAGTCTCAAGGAAATGGGTAATTTCATACAAAATATAAGTCACTAAAGTTGATGCAAGATGAAGAAAATCTTTATAGATTTATAAGAGAGGAATAAATTCAGGAAGTCATCAAAGAACTATGAAGATTTCAAGAAAAAGTCTTTGAATCTGATGTTGAATTCTTTAATATTTTTAAGAAATAGATACTGGTATGTTATAGAGAGTGTTCCTGACCCAAAACAGTAAATAAACTATTGATAAAGGTAAGTGCCCCAAACAATTGGCCAATGTCATGAATATAGATGAGGAAATCTTAAATAAACCCATCAAAAGGACACTGCATTATGAAATAAAATGTATCCTTGAAGTGCAAGGATAGTTCAATTATAAAATCTAATAATATCAAACTTATCAACAGATTAAATGAAAAGACATATTTGATAATTTCTCTAGATGCTGAAAAATAATTTGATAAAATTCAACACACATTCCAACTACAGATTTTTTTTAAAGGACTACAAGTATAATTTTTTAATACTTTAAGAAATTGTTTTTTATAACCAAGAGGGCACACGGTATTCAGTAGACAACCTGAGACATTCCTTTAAAAGCAGAACAAAAAGATTCTGGTTTAATTTAATTTTATTGACTGTCTGATAAGAGGAATTCATATTTGGCCTGTGGAGACAAAATATCCATTTTCAGGTGATAAAAATGTATGAGTAAACCCGCTAGATGTTGCCAGGTACAGAAGAAGTGTCTAAAATAAATATAATTGCTATGTAACAGCATCCGTGTCCCATTAATTATAACAAGAAAGAACATAAAATTATGAGGAATACACTTAATAAGGGATAGAAAACATGAAAAACAATGAAAAAATTTACTGGAAAGTATAAAGAAAGACTTGATGGAATGTAGAGCAATGCTGTGTTCTAGACAGGAATAGAGTTTCTAAAGATCATAATTCTCCCAAGTGCAATTAAAATCTCTATAAGACACTGAACAAAACAAACAAAAAATAACAGAAGCAAGTAATTCTAAAATCCATTAGAAAAGAATGCCATAGGAAAATGTAAAAAGTTTAAATAAATGGAGAATACCCCAGCAGGCAGAGGCGGATTTTCCAGGAAATTGACGCTAATGAAACTTAAGCTTTTATGTTCTCCTGGGCATAAGTCCCCCACAAGCCCTGGGGGAGGTCGAGCAACGTGTTCTCATGGTCACATATTTTTGTAAAATTTACAGGTGTTTTCGTTTTGGGTTTTTCTTTCCTTAAAGAGGGCCTCCAAGTTATATAAGCTTAAGATACCACAAAACCTGAATCTAGCATACTAGATATAAAATTACATTCTAAATCTACAATAATTGAAAGGTTACCCTACTAGGGTAGAAAAATTGGTGAGTAGAATAGAAAAGAGCCAATGATATCCAATGATATATAAAATTTAAGTATATGGTAAAGTGCCACAAAAATGTGATCAAAGAATGAATTAATATAATTAAATATGTGTGTAATTTAATGTTTAATATAATTACATATTGAAGAAAATCTAGGTGATATTCAAATTTTATCATCAGGTATGGCATGGGCACCATATGCTCAGAGAGAAGAGCAGGTGTTGCCGTTTCCATCCCCAGCTGCTGTCCTGGTGCGTGTGGCTTAAGGCAAGCCCTGGCAGGAGACAGGAAATTGGAAAGTGCATCTTAGATCTATATCCTATACTATTTTGAACTCCAGATGGATTATTATATTAAGATAAACTATTCAACTCTAGTCAGCTATTTGCAAGGGTGACACAACTTTCCAAGGACTGAAGCAAGAAAAAGAGACCAAATTTGACTAATTTGACTGTATACCGGTTTTACAAAATAAAAATGATAAAAATTGAAAAAGAAACAACTATTTGGAAAAAAATAGTCAAATATGACAAATAGTTAATATTTAAAGAAGCCACTTGAATATATACCAGTAACATAAAGAGTACAATAAAGAAAGAGATGCTTTACACAAGAGCAAAGGACAAACAAATACACAAAAAAAGTATTGGGTTTCCACATTAGTTAGAGAAATGCTAATTAAGATAACAGTGAGGTACCATGAAAAGTGTTCATGTCAGCAAAAATGTTTAAAAAGAGTATACTTATTGCTAGTAAGGCTGTGGTTATACTCTTATCTGTGTATATTCTAGGCAATGATTTTCTTTTGAACAGAAATAAAAATACATACACATTAGCAAAATCAAATTATAAAAATGTTTGTGACTTTTTACCCCATAGTTCCACATTTGAGGAAAAGCTTGGCACACTGATGGAATTTTTTTGCAGATTTTATTGAGTTATATTCATTTTTCATATATTCCATTCAAATTATACAATCAATATCCCACAGTATCATCACCTAGTTGTGCAATCATCATCCCACTAACTTTTAGACCATTTTCTTTACTCCAAAAAGAAAATTATCAGACACAAAAAAAGAAAACCCCAAACACCCTGTATTAGTTAGGGTTCTCTAGAGAAACAGAATCAACAAGAGTTATCTATAAACATAAGATTTCATAAAAGTGTCACACAACTGTGGGTATGCACTAGTCCAAATTCCATAGGGCAGGCAGCAAACTGGCAACTCCAACGACGATGTTCGATGAACTCCTCAGGCGGTGAGCTTGCAACTTTGATGAACGTGTTCGATGAACTCCGGAACGAGCTGGCAACTTTGATGAACTCCTCAGGAAATGCTTCACTGGTTAGTGGAAGAAGAAGTGAAGGTCCCCTATCTGTCTCACTTAAAAGTATTCATGACTGGATTAAATCCAGCTGATTGCATTCTCTCATTGTGGAAGACACGCCCTTCATGGATGTAATCAGTCACAGCTGCAGCCAATTGACTGATGATTTAATAAACCAAACTTCTGGTTCATTAAACAGCCACAAATGTCCTTGCAGTAATGGTTAGGCCAGTGCTTGCTTGACCAGATACCTGGATACCACCACCTGGCCAAGTTGACACATGAACCTAACCATCATAGTCCACCCCTTGTCAACTTAGCATTTATACACATCACCTTAAACCATACATTACCTCTAAGTACCAAACAATAACAGACATATATTTCACCTAACAATACTCCGCTGTCCTGCATATAACTGGAAATGCACTAAATCTCTCCAGAATAGGATGCAAGTCCTTGGGTAACATTAACTCTTAAAATTGATTTCCTTTAACTTAAATACTGCAAAATGAACAATATAGCTTATGTCATATGATACAAGGGGATATGATAGAGAAGAAAGCAAAGATATTTGCTTTATAGACAAATACAAACATACTCATAACAAAACAAGGAGGAAATATTCATGCCACCATAGTCCTCGTTTCTGTAACTGGTCACACAGCTGTAGTTCATATTTACCACTATCTTCTTCCACTACCCATTCCATGTTCCCTTTACCCTCAGCAAGCACTTCAGGTGGCCATGGTTCTTTGTTTGGTGGGGTGACCCAAACCTTCATTCCTGAAGTTTCTTGGCCATTGGTAATCCTGCCTGGATAAGGTTGTTGCAGTTTTCCATTGACTTTAATCACAGGGCATGGTGGTACTAAGAGATGCCCTAGGGGATCTCCTGTATTCCAGGAAAACTCTTCTTTACCTCCACTGTGTAGTTATAGTGCTATTTCCCCTTGATAGTCAGGATCAATAACCCCAGCTAGAACAGTAATTGCCTTCCTTGCCTGTTGATTCAGATGCATAAGAAGCCCAAAGTGGCCAGGTGGTAGTCTTAACTTCCAGTTCAATGGAATTATTGTTATGTTTCCTGGTGGAAGCACCCCTTCTTTTGGAACAAAGACTTGTAGACCAGCAGAGCTTAAGCTTGCAGGGACAGGAAGCAAAAATTTTCCTAGTGGATAACTAGGAGTGATAGTGAGTGGTGCCACTTGTTTCCACCCCTCGATTCCTGGATCCATGAATCCTGGCTATGGGAGAAACAGCACCATAGAGTGGACACTGATTCAGAGCATACACAGCCTCCTGGAGAACACTGCCCCAGCCCTCCAAGGTATTGCCACCTAGTTGGTGCCATAATTGAGTCTTCAACAGGCCATTCCACTTTTCTATCAACCAAGCTGCCTGTGGATGATGGGGAACATGGTAAGACCAGAGAATTCCCTGAGCATGTGCCCATTCCCTCACTTCATTTGCTGTGAAGTAGTTTCCTTGGTCAGAAGCAATGCTGTGTGGAATACCATGATGGTGGATAAGGCATTCTCTAAGTCCACGGATGGCAGTTTTGGCAGAAGCATTTCATGTAGGGAAGGCAAACGCATATCTGGAGTATGTGTCTATTCCAGTAAGAGCAAATCGCTGCCCCTTCCATGATGGAAGTGGTCCAATGTAATCAACCTGCCACCAGGTAGCAGGCTGATCACCTCGGGGAATGGTGCCATATCGGGGACTGAGTGTGGGTTTCTACTGCTGGCAGATTGGACACTCAGCAGTGGCTGTGGCCAGGTCAGCCTTGGTGCGTGGAAGTCCATGTTGCTGAGCCCATGCATAACCTCCATCCCTACCGCCATGACCACTTTGTTCATGAGCAACAGGAGTTGCTGGGGAAAAAGGCTGATTGGTATCCACCAAATGAGTCATTTTATCCACTTGGTTATTAAAATCTTCTTCTGCTGAAGTCACCCTCTGGTGAGCATTCACATGGGACACAAATATATTCATGTTGTTTGCCCACTCAGAAAGGTCTATCCACATACCTCTTCCCCAGACTTCTTTGTCACAAATTTCCTTCCAAGTCCCTGACCATCCAGCCAAACCATTAGCAACAGCCCATGAATCAGTATACAAATGCACCTTGGGCCAGTTCTCCTTCCAAGCAAAGTGAACAACCAGGTGCACTGTCAAAGTACTACCCACTGGGAGGATTTCCCCTCACCACTGTCCTTCAGGGACATCCCAGAAAGGGGCTGCAGTGCTGCAACTGTCCACTTTTGGGTGGTGCCTGCATATCGTGCAGAACCATCTGTAAACCAGGCTGGAGTTTTCTCTTCCTCACTCAATTGATTGTAAGGAACTCCCCAAGATGCCATAGCTGTGGGCTGGGAAAGAGAAGGTAAGGTGGCAGGAGTGGGGGCCATGGGCATTTGGGCCACTTCCTCATGTAACTTACTTGTACCTTCAGGACCCACTCAAGCTCTATCTTGTATATACCATTTCCATTTTATGATGGAGTGCTGCTGTGCACACCCAACTTTATAACTTGGTGGGTCAGACAACACTCAGCTCGTGATAGGTAACTCAGGTCTCATGGCAACTTGGTGGCCCATGGTTAAGTGTTCTATCTCTACAAAGGCCCAATAGCAGACCAAAAGCTGTTTCTCAAATAGAGAGTAGTTATCTGCAGAGGATGGTAAGGCTTTACTCCAAAATCCTAAGGGCCTCCATTGTGATTCTCCTATAGGAGCCTGCCAAAGGCTCCAAACAGCATCTCCATTTGCCACTGACACTTCCAGCACCATTGGATCAGCTGTATCATGTGGTCCAAATGGCAGAGCAGCGTGCACAACAGTCTGGACCTGTCACAGAGCCTCATCTTGTTCCACTCCCCACTCAGAACTAGAAGCTTTCCTGGTCACTCAGTAAATGGGCCAGAGTGGCACACCCAAATGAGGAATATGTTGTCTCCCAAATCAAAAGAGGCTAACTAAGTATTGTGCCTCTTTTTTGGCTGTAGGAGGGACCAGATGCAACAGCTTATTCTTCACCTTAGAAGGGATATCTCGACATGCCCCACAACACTGGACACCTGGAAATTTTACTGAGGGGGATGGCCCCCATATTTTTGTTGGATTTATCTCCCATCCTCTACCATGCAAATACCTTACCAACAAATCTAGAGTAGTGGCTACTTCTTGCTCACTAGCAAGAATATAATCAATATAATGGACCAGTGTGATGTCTTGTGGGAGGGAGAAATGATCAAGATCCCTGCAGACAATGTTAGGTCATAGGGCTGAAGAGTTGATTTACCCCTGAGGTAGCATACTGAATGTATACTGCTGGCCTTGCCAGCTGAATGCAAACTTTCTTGTGGTCCTTACTAACAGCTATTGAAAAAAAAGCATTTGCCAGATCAATAGCTGCATACCAGTTACCAGGGGATATGACGATTTGCTTAAGCAATGATACCATATCTGGAACAGCAGCTGTAATTGGAGTCACCACCTGGTTAAGCTTATGATAATCCACTGTCATCCTCCAAGATCCATCTGCTTTCTGCACAGACAAAATAGGAGAGTTGAATGGGAATGTGGTGGGAATCCCCACTCTTGCATCCTTCAAGTCCTTAAGAGTGGCATTAATCTCTGCAATCCTTCCAGGAATCTGGTACTGCTTCTGGTTTACTATTTTGCTAGGCAGGGGCAGTTCTAGTGGCTTCAACTCAGCCTTTCCCACCATAATGGCCCTTACTCCATGAGTCATGGAACCAATGTGAGGATTCTGCCAGTTCCTGAGTATGTCTATTCCAATTATGCATTCTGGAACTGAGGAAATAACCACAGAGTTGGTCCAGGGACCCACTGGACCCACTGTGAGAGGGACCTGAGGTAAAACTCCATCAATCACCTGACCTCCACAAGCCCCAACTCTGACTGGTAGACCAGAGTGATGTTTTGGGTCTCCTGGAATTAATGTCACTCCTGAACCAGTATATAACAATCCCCAAAATATCTGATCATTTCCTTTTCCCCAATGCACAGTTACCCTGGTAAAAAGCCATAGGTCCCCCTGGGGAAGGCTGGGAGGAAGATTAACAGTATAAATTTTTGGCAGTGTAACAGGGCCCTTCCCCAAGGTACCTGGCCTTCCCCTCACTCAAGGGGAATCTGGATCTGTAAACTGTCTCAAGTCTGGGAATTGATTAAGGGGCTGTGACTCTGTTTTTGTAATTCAGGTTAGACTTTTGTTCACTTGACCTAGAATTCTTCTGCTTATACAGCTCAAAAAAGAATTTAGTAGACTGCCCACCTATTTTACTGCTACATACTCCATGATCTACTAGCCAACGCCATAAGTCTCCGCGAGTCAGATTATTTTGATTGAGCCTGTTTTCCATTATAGTAGCCATGCCTACCTTGTCTTTGACAATTAACTGCTGCCATGTGGCTTCTGTGGATTCAGGATCTGATTATCCCCATTGTGTTTACAGATCCAGCTCAATGACAGAAGTTCCCACAGTAAATATCTGACTTCCAGAGAAGGGCGACTACAGAGCTCTTCAGGGATGATGGAGCTAGTCTCACAAATTTATTCCTCACAGTCCTGGTAAGAGGTAGGTCCTCTGGATATTCCAGGGGCATGAGAGCAGGTGTTCCATGGTAAATCCACTCTAACATTCCAATCTCTCTAAGCCTTTGAATCTACTCCTCTATACCAGGGCAGTTCTGGCATTTCAACCTCAGGTAATGTCGGCCACCTTTTGATCCACGTTTCAGCCAACCACCCAAACTGTTAACACCCATTTTAACCCCTTGAGCTACAACATTGAATGCAGAATCTCTGCTTAGTGGGCCCGTATCAGTAAATTCAGCCTGATCCAACTTTATATTTCTTCCACCATTATTCCACACCATTAATATCCATTCCCACACATATTCCTCTGATTTCTGTCTGTATAAGTTGGAAAACTCATACAGTTCTTTTGGAGTACAGCATAATTCCTCATGGGTCATTCTTTGTACCTCACCCTTCAGGGCCTGTTGGGACTTTATTCTAGTTGTAGGTCTTGAAGCAAAGACTGGTGGTGGGGGTGGGTCATGAAAAGAATTAGAAGTATCCCTCAAGCCATTTACCTTAGGACATTCTGTTGCAGTTTCATCTAATGAAACAGCATTAATCTCACCAGACAGAGGAGTGAGGGCTGCTTCCTCAGGGGAGGTGATTACAGGTTTAGCAGGCACTGAAGGTTTAATCTCTTTAGGTGGAGGTTGGATGGCAGGCTCCTCAGGGCAGATTGGAGGTTTGGTAGCTGTCTCCTCAGGGTAGACTGGAGGTGGGGGGGGGCTTTTTTTCTCAATACAGAACACTGCAGGTATATATAACAAGGACTCAGCAGAATCCAGGGTTCCAGTGTCCTTACAGCTATTATTATCAATCTATATGTCCCCATCCCACGTTTCAGGATCCCATTCTTTTCCAATCAATGACTTTACTTTAACAGCAGACACCCTGCAAGGTTGAGATTTTAGTTTACATTGTAAATCTGCTACTTTCACAATGAGACTCTGGGTCTGGTTTGCAGAAATCTCAAGTCTGTGACCACAGGAAATACGATTTTCTTTCAGGGCACACATAGAAACATTTACATCTGTCATATGGTGCTGAAATTTTAAATTTGAAGCCTTTAGCTCATCCCTTTCTCTTATAACTTTATCCAGCATATCTAAGAGCAACCAGCCAATATCATTATACCTCTTAACTCTGCATAACTCTGTTAAGATGTCAAAAACACTGACACCCAGAGCCTTGCTTCATACAAGAGTATGATTAGGAGAATCAAATGGTGATATTTTGCGTATCTCCATTTCCAACTCACGCCATGGACTGTCAGTGCCATCTTGATTATCAGAAATGGAGTCATCAGTGCCCTTGAATCTAATCAGAGTAGAAAACCAATCATAAAAGCCCATTTTAAGATTCTGTTTCTCAAGAACCACTCCCAGTACCAAGTTGTATTAGTTAGTGTTCTCTAGGGAAACAGAATCAACAATAGATATCTATAAATAGAAGATTTTATAAAAGTGTCTCTAACAACTGGTTATACACAAGTCCAAATTCCGCAGGGCAGGCAGCAAACTGGCAACTCCAATGAAGATGTTCGATGAACTCCTTAGGCAGTGAACTGGCAACTTTGCTGAACACGTTTGATAAACTCCTCGGGAACGAACGGGCAACTTCGATGAACTCCTCAGGAAACACTTTGCTGGTTAGCAGAAGAAGTGAAGGTCTTCTATCTGTCTTGCTTAAAAGTCTTCAACTGATTGGATTAAATCCAGATGACTACATTCTCTCATTGTGGAAGACATGCCCTTTGTGGATGTAATCAGTCACAGCTGCAGCCAATTGACTGATCATTTAATAAACCAGCCTTCTGGTTTATTAAGCAGCCATAAATGACCTTGCAGTAATGGTTAGGCCAGTGCTTGCTTGACCAGACACCTGGTTAGCATCACCTAGCCTAGTTGACACATGGACCTAACCATCCCTCACCCCCTATCCCTTATCTCCCCGTTATTGACCCCTAGTATTGGTGCAGTACACCAGTTACTGTTGCAAGAATTTTAAGGTATTACTGTTAATTATATCTGTAGCTTGCAATAGGTCTTCCCCAACCCTTCCCACGTATCACTGTATTATTAACTCTTTATACCAGTGTCATTCATTTGTACCAGTTCATTTAAATTTTTAGTGTTAATTGGTGACATACATGACTCTAAACAACCCCTTTCAACCAAACTCACCAACAGTACAGCACTAGTCTTTCTGTTCCTACCAACAGCTACCCTCACCCCGTTATCTATTTCCAAACATTTTAAGTTCAACCTCCTTATGCATTCTGACCATATTAGGTTACCACTCCCCCTTCTTTAACTTCTGTCTATTTCTAGGTATCCTATATTCTATCTTTTAAGACTTTGAGTTTACATATTCCTGTTCATATTAGTGAAATCATACAGTATCTGTCCTTTTGTATCTGCTTATTTCATTCAGTATTATGTCCTCATGATTCATTCATGTTGTCGCATGCTTCAGGACCGAATTTTTTCTTACTGTTGCATAATAGTTCATCATGTGTATATACCACATTATGTTTATCCATTTGTCTGTTGATGGACATTTGGATTATTTCCATATTTTGGCAATTGTGAACAATGCCACTATGAGCATCACTGTGCAAATGTCTGTTCATGTCCCTGCTTTCAGATCTTCTGGGGATATACCAAGCAGTGGAATTGCCAGGTCATATGGCACTCAGTATTCAGTTTTCTCAGGAACCACCAAACTGTCTTCCATAGTGGCTGTACCATTTGACACTCCCCTCAGCAGTGAATAAGTGTTCCTATTTCTCCACATCCTCTCCAACACTTGTAGTTTCCTGTTTGTTTAATGGCAGCCATTCTTGCAGGTGTGAGACGAAGCTCACTGTGGTTTTGATCTGCCTTTCCCTTATAGCTAATGAAGATGAATATCTTTTCATGTGCTTTTTAGCCATTTGTATTTCGTCTTTGGAGAAATGTCTATTCATATCTTTTGCCCATTTAAAAACTGGTTTGTTTGTCCTTTTATTGTTGAGTTGTAGTATTTCTTTATATATACTGGATATCAAACCCTTAACAGATATATGGTTACCAAATATTCTCTCCCATTGAGTTGGCTGCCTTTTCACCCTTTTGACAAAGTCCTTTAAAGCACAGAAGTGTTGAACCTTGAGGATTTCCTATTTATCTATTTTTTTCTTCCATTGCTTGTGCTTTGGGTGTAAGGTCTAAAAAGCTACGTCCTATCACTAAATCTTGAAAATGTTTTCCTATATTTTCTTATAGGAGTTTTATGGTACTGGCTCTTATTTAGGTCTTTGATCCACTTTAATTTTTGTATAGGATGTGAGGTGGGGGTCCTGTTTCATTCCTTTGGATATGGATATTCAGTTCTCCCAGCACCATTTATTGAACAGACCGTTCAGTGGATTTGGGGGCCTTGTCAAAAATCAATGACCATATATCTGAGGATCTATTTCTGAACTCTCAATTTGATTTCATTGATCAATATGTCTATCCTTGTGCCAGTACCATGCTGTTTTCACCACTGTGGCTTTATAATAAGCTTTAAAGTCAGGAAGGGTAAGACCTCCCACTTCGTTCTTCTTCTTTAGGATGTTTTTGGCAATTTGAGGCCCCTTTCTCTTCCAAATAAATTTGATAACTGGCTTTTCCTCATCTACAAAGTAGGTTTTTGGAATTTTGGTTGGCATTGCATTGAATCTGTAGATCAATTTGGGTAGAATTGACATTCTAATGACATTCAGCCTTCCTATCCTTGAACACAGAATGTCTTTCCAACTATTTAGGTCTTCTTTGATTTCTTTAAGCAATGTTTTGTGGTTTTCTGAGTACAGGTCCTTTACATCCTTGGTTAAGTTTTATTCCTAGGTATTTGATTCTTTTAGTTGTTATTGTGAATAGATTTTTTTTTTTCTTAATTTTCTCCTTGGTTAGATCATTCCTAGTGTATAGAAACACTACTGATTTTTGCACATTGATCTTGTATCCCGCCACTTTGCTGCATTTGTTTATCAGCACAAGTAGCTTTGTTGTAGATTTCTAGGGGTTTTCCAAATATAGGATCATGTGGTCTGCAAATAATGAGAGTTTTACTTCTTCTTTTCCAATTTGGATGCCTTTTATTTCTTTTTCCTGCCTAATTCTCTTGCTAGACCCTCTAACACAATGTTGAATAGCAGTGGTGACAGTGGCCAACTTCATCCTGTTCCTGCTTTCAGAGGGAGGCTTTCAGTCTCTCCCCATTGAGGACTATGGTGGCTGTGGGTTTTTCATATATGCCCTTTATCATATTGAGGAAGTTTCCTTTGATTTCTACCTTTTGAAGTGTTTTTATCAAGAAAGGATGTTGAAATTTTGTTGAATGCCTTTTCAGTGTCAATTGAGATGATCATGTGATTTTTCCCTTTCAATTCATTAATGTGGTATATCACATAAACTGATTTTCTTGTGTTGAACCACCCTTGCATGCCTGGAATAAACCCCACTTGGTCATGGAATATGGAATTTTGAGTACAAAATTCTAAGTTTGAATCATGATTCTAATACTTAGAAGCAAGTTGTTTAATTTCTCTGATACCCAGTTTCCTCATTTTCAAAACTGGACTCATTTTATGTACCACCCGGGGTGTGAGCGAGGGTTAAATGAAATAATGTGCATGTAAACTGAGACTCTATGGGTTTCCATTAGTACTCTACACCTTTGTCGATGAGCCTCAGTGTCCTCCTCTGTAGTATGGGGATAACAATGCCCATCTCACAGGATGAATGCATGCAATCATTCACTCAACCACTAGAGACTGAGTAGTTGGCGGGCCCTGATCGAGGTGCTGGTGCTAAGTGGTAAACATGGCAAGTCCCATCAGCCAAGCCTGGTCCTACAGGAGGCCATTCTAGGGACGGGCATGTCATCTGGCAAGCACAGGACTTAACAAATGCAGACATGCTATTGTTAGGTAATTGCCATGACTGTGCCATTCAGATCACACTATGTGCTCCTCAAAGGCAGATTCAACATTTGTATTCTTTGTTGGTGTCCTCTGCACAGAACTGGGATTTAAATAAATATGTGTTGGATGGATGGATAAATGCACGTATGAATATTTCCAAGAGTCTAATTTGTTTTAATGAAGAATCTGAAGTCTCTGAAATGTCCAACAAAAGAGGAATGGCTAAGTAAATGGTGTTATAGTCACACAGTAGAAGAGTGTGCAGTCATTAAAATGGAAAATTATGAACATCATGAAAGACACAGAAAAATGCTTGATGCAATATTATATGGAGAACAAAAGCAGAATAGAAAACAGTACATACTTCACAATGACAACTATATTCCAAAGTGGAAAAAAAATTTTTTATTACAGTGGAGGGTTCTGGGTGAAATTTAAAAATTCCTTTAATGGTTTGAAAATACTGTGTTAGGCAATAACATTACAACAAAAAAGAAAACGGCATCTGTGCAGACAGAAAAATAGTTGATTTTATTTTATTTTTTGTTGAAGTATAACTTATAAATAGTACGGTGCATCTAAGAGCACAGCTCAATGTATTTTTACATATGTATACACTTGCTTAATCTCCACCCAGATCAATGTATAGAATGCTAAAAATGGGTGCTTTTAAATGGGAAAAGTAATTTTGGTGTATAGTGTGAGAACGGACTAAAATTCAAAGATAACATTTTTTTTTTTTTTCAATTGTGGAAACATATATACAGCCTAAATCTTCCCATTCCAACCCTTCCCTAGCATTCCATTAGTGGGATTAATCACATTTAGAATGTTGCAATGCTATCATCTTCCCACCATCCATTATTAGAAATTTCCCTTCACCCCAAACAGAAACCCTACACTCATTTCTTAACTCCCCATTGCCCCTTCCCCCACTTCTCGTAACCCATACTCTACTTTTCATCTCTATGGTCATCTTCTCCGATACTTTCAAAGACAACATTATTTTGCAGAGATATCACTGTTTTACTAATGGAAAGATGAAATGTTAGAACATGTAACAGCAGAGTATCAAAAGCCCATTTTTAGATGGAATTCAGAAGTTGATAGATTTTCTGATGCAAACAATGTGAGCAGACCTGTTTTTTCCTTTTAATACTAAAAAGCCTATGGAGGAAAAACACTTTAGAATGATTACATATGATATGCATAACCATGAATCTGACATCCTCCAAGTCGTTTGCATAACCTCAGTTTTCCCTCCGGCAGAGTGAACAAAGCAACACAGAAAAAGCCGACTGCAAGTATGACCCTCAAAAGCCATCCCACAATTTGGGACTTGAACAAGACAGGAATGTCAAGGAAGTAGTGTGGAAATGGGGGCTATGCCTGTCCTGGCTCCTGTCCTCGACCTTCCCAGGGCTTTCCCCCAAATATGAGTCTCCATTCATATATTCCTCTCACAGCCACCCCAGCTCCCAGACTGCAAGTGCTGGCGCCGAATATGATTTCACTGTGATTCCCCCTGGGTTGTTGATGTGTCTGGAGGGTCGCTGGGCTGCTTTGTCATTCTTTCTCTACACGGCCTCTTAAATTGCTCTGGCAGATCCTAACCTCTCCAGAGACAGGAGACAGGCACGAAGCTTTGGGCCGGACCGAGCCAGGCCCCACGTCCGTGTGGGCGTTTAATGAACGCTGCACGATGGTGGGGATGAGTCACTGAGATTTAGGGGGGAATGTGGAGGAGGGTGGAAATGAAAACGGGCTCTGGCTCTGCAGGAGACGCAGGCAGGTTGGGAATCATGACGTCAGGCCTGAGGCCAGCCTTTAAAAATAGTGAAACTCCTCGGTGAATCAAAATGATTCTATGGGGAGAAACAAAATCGGTGATGGAAGGTTGCATTGCTCAGTAACATAAAAGTAATTTATACTTGACCTCAAGGAAAGCAAAAGTTACACATCAAAATAGAACCAGAAGTGCTCTAAGTATCCAGAAAATCATCAAAACTGTTGGAGTGAGTTTTCTGTGTTCTACACAACTAACAAAAACCACCCGACACCAGTGGGCAGCAGAGACACGGGCTCCTTCCCCCCTGGCAGTAACCTGGGCAGGCGAGATGACCAGCTTCTGCTTTCCAGCACATGGCATGTGTGCTGGGGCTCCTTACTAGAAATACTGGAGGTTTGGACATCAGCGGTTCAGACCTCGGAGGCTACATGGCTGAAGCTGTCTGAGCTTGCCCCAAGGGAAAATGGATGTGAGAATGTTTCGTGATTACATAACAAGCCCGGACTTGAACAGCCCAGGCTGTTTATTCACATATGCCTCGCGTGCCGGATTCAACCTGACTTAAGCAGTACCGGCTTCAATTCATTTAATTGGCTTTCACCTCTTGATGGAAAATAGGAAGATACTAGCAAACTACCCAAAAGGCCTTTGTTTGTCAGATGGCTAAATTCTTTAGTGTATGATTCTATAAGAGCACATGACCTCAAAAATAAGATTTAAATAATGCCAGAGTGTATAGAACATCTGTACACACAGCTAGCATTTAATAAATATCCAATAAGTTAGGCCACATCTGTCTTTCTAAATTCAAAATCAATTCTGTAACATTAATAATAAAACAATCACTCACAAGAATTGTTTGTTTTAGTGATTTACAAACTTCCGGTAATGTGTGTAAAAATAGGATTTATCTACTGAATAAAAATTTTTCTACCTGGAAAAACCAAGCTAAGCCAATAATTGAAAACTGCATGTCTTTAAGGTACAGTCTTTATTTTCATCTTTTTATAAAATTAGCTTTAATATGCTTTTTAAAATGATAAATAATACAGGAGGCTAGAGATCCTATTTTTTTTCCTAAATAACCTGAAGCAACTTTGTAATAAAAACAAACAAGTTAATTACAGTTCCTGTTGTTAGTCTTTATGTATCATCAAGCTGTTGTCAGAAAATGCAGGATGAAGGTGGAAACGGTGCTTTTAGTGAGGCACACTTGGTTTTTCCTGGTTCATTTCATACACATTTTATCCACATGACAAAACATCAAAGTAATTAAATATTATACAGCTGTTCCGGTTTGCTAGAGCTGCCATTATGCAAAATACCAGAAATGGATTGGCTTTTATAAAGGGGATTTATTCAGTTACAAATTTACAGTCCTAAGGCCATAAAAGTTTCCAAACTAAGGCATCAACAAGAGAATTCCTTAACTGAAGAATGGCCGATGGCACCCAGAACACCTGTCACCTGGGAAGGCATGTGGCTGGTGTCTGCTGGTCCTTTGGTCCTGGGTTGTGTTTCAAAATGGCTTCCTCCAAAATGTCTCTGGGGTTCTGTCTTCACTCCTCTCCCTCAGCTCCTGAATGTCTTTACTTCTTTCTCCCAGGGTATTTCTCACTAAGTATCTGGGGGTCCTCTCCTAGCTTCTCTGGGGCAAACTCTGGGCTTCATCTCTTAGCTTAGCATCTCCAAATGTCCTTCTGTCTGCATCTCCAAGCATCTCCAAGGGTCAGCGTCTGTGTCAGCTCATAGCTTCTCTCTTAAATACTCCAGAGAACTAATCAAGAGCCATCCTGAATGGGCGGGGTCCACACCTCCATGGAAATAATTTAATCAGAGTTCTCACCCATAGTTGCGTGGGTCACATCTCCATGTAAACAATCAAAAGCTCCACCCAACAAGATTGGGTTAAAAGATCATGGCTCTTCTGGGTTCCATGACAGTTCCAAACTGGCACAACAGCAAAGAAATAAAGAAAGAAAATATACTTTATTTTACCCTTTATTTCCCCCCATTTGCACTTAGTGCTATCAATGAGTTGAAAATGGAGACAGCTACAACTATCGATTTGTAAAGTTTGCTTCAGTTCTAATAATTTATGTCAATAACACACAATAGCAAACAGTTGTATGGAAAATCCAGCCCCAACTACACAGACAGTGGCACAAATACATAAAGGAAACCTGAGCTTGGATTACAAAATGATAAGCGTATGAAACACGAAAGACTTTAGGCTGGCTGCCTTAAGTTTTTAAGAAAATTATTGTGGGTATCAAGCAAGATAAAGAAAATGACTGCAAAACTGGAAGTTATGACTCTAATTCTGTAATTACCCCCAAGCTAATTTATAACGGACTAGGGGGATGGGAAAGATAATTGTATCTTCAAACGAAGTCTCCTAACTTTTTGGGGGGAGCCACATTCTATGTCACAACTATAGAAGAGAGAGCCATTGCCCTTTTCTTCTACATGTCTCCAGAAGCATAGAAGATAATTATGATAAATAGGCGGCAATTGGATCAAGACAACTTGGCATCTGCAATGTAATGGGAAGATCTGTATTGACATGATAGGTGAGGAATAGGATTATAAATTCAGAATGGTTTAAAAATGAAATACTCGGATAATCTGGCACTCTCCAGGCTATTCTGAACAATTGATTCTATCAGAATATGTATATTCTAATTATATATGTTAGTCTATTAATGTTGTTAATGATGTCTTTTTGGCTCAGAATAAATAAAAAGGTAGTGTGTCTGCCTGTACAACAGATGAATACTTTTACCTTCATGATTATAAAACATTAACCAGAAATATTTTAAAAGAGATATTTTAGAAGAAGATGTAATCCAGTGCTAAAGGCAAAAAAATTAGACTGGAAAATAACAAATAAAGGTGTTATTATTCACAAATGATAGGACTGCATACACAGAATATCCAAAAGAATCTACAAACTACACAATAGTAAGTTTGCAAGGTTGCCAGCTACAATGGTAATATAAAAAAATTGTTTCTATATACTGACAACAGGCAGTTGGAGAATGAAATTAAAAACACAATTTCTTTTAAACTGGCATAAAAAAATCAAAAGTTTAGGATTAAATCTAAAAGAATATGTGCAAGACCTCTGCACTGAAACTATATTATAAAGCATTACTGAGATAAATTAAAGAAGCCCTAAGAAATGGAGGGATATAACATGTTTGTGGATTGGAAAGCTCAATATTATTAAGGTCTCAATTTTCCCCTTAGTCTATAGATTCTATGCAGTCCCAGGAAAAGTCTCAGCAGGGGTGTGTGCATGTTTGTGCATGTGTGTGTATGTGTGCACGTGTATATGAGTGTATGTGTATATATACTGACAAAGTAAATTTAAAGGACCTAGAATAGCCAAGACAATTTTTGCAGAAGAAGAATAAAGCTGAAGCACTTATGTCTGCTAGATAGCGAGGTGTACTATAAAATTAGAGTAATGAGGACAATGGTATTGGCAGAAGGTAGCCAAATGGCAATGGAATAAAATAGTCTACAAACAGATCCCACATATATATTATCACCTGATTTATGACAAAGTTTCAACTGCAATTCAGTGGGGAAAGTATGATCTTTTCAATATAGGTGCTGGGTCAACGCAATGTCTACAGAGAAAAAAAAATGAGTCTTGATCCCCTAGCCCATATAATACACAAGAATTAACTCAAGATGGAGCAAATACCTAAAAGCAAAAGTAAAACTATTAAGATTATAGAAGAAAACATAGAAGAATATCTTCATGATTTTAGTATATGCAAAAAATTCTTAACTAGGATATAAAAGCACATATATAAGAAAAATTTATAAAATTAAGAACTTTTGTTCATCAAAGAAAGTAGGAGAGTGAAAAGCCAAGTCAGAGTCAGGGAGAGGAGATTTGCAGTACAAATATCCCACAGAAGACTCATACACAGAATATATAACAAACTCCTACAAATCAATAAGGAAAAGATAGACAACCCAACTGTAAAAATGGACAAAAGATTTGAGCAGATACTTCATGAAACAGGCTACCCAAATGCAATAATGCTTAACATCATATTATAGAAATACAAATTGAAGCCACAGTGAGAAACCATTACATACCCACCAAACAACTAACATCAGATCAACTGACAATACTAAATGTTGGTGAGGTGTGGAACAACTAGAACTCTCATAAATTGCTTGTGGGAGTAAAAACCATTACAGACGCTTGGTAAAGATGGTTGGCAGTGTTCACTCAAGTTGAACATGTGTGTCCCCCATGACCCAGCAATTTCATTTCTGTATATATACTCTGCTGAAATGAACGTCTATGTTTATCAAAAACACATACAAGAATGTTCATATCAGCTTTATGTGTAATAGCCCCAAACTGAAAACAACCCCTCAAACCATATATACTACAATGACTGAACTGGTTGCTGACAATCATAACAGAATATTTAACTTTTATCAATAGTTGGCATCATGGTGAGACTAGAAATCAACTACCAAAATTTAAAATGATTTTTAAATTATTTTATCCACACACACAGGATGGAGTACTATACAACAGATGAAAAAGAGCTGACTGTTGATATCTGCAACCACACAGGCGTATCTCACAGGTTTACTGCTGACTGAAAGAGAACATACCCTACAATGCCAGTTATGTGATGTTCAAAAACAAGCAAAATTAATCTATGGTTCTAGAAGTCAGAATTATAGTTATGCTGGGAGGTTACATGAGGGAATGTTCTGGAGTGTTGGAAATGTCCTGTATCTTATCTGGGTGGTGGTTGCATGAGTATATACACAAGCAAAAATTTGTTGAGCTGTACTCGTCAGGTTTGGGTATTGTACAATAAGCACATTACACCTCAATAAAAAAAGAAAAACTAACCATCATTGAGAAATGATTTTCTTTGCATGTTAAACTGTTCCAAAGGGGTCTAACTCTTTTATTGAAAAAAAAAGAAAATGCTAAAATGCTTAATCTGATCTCTTTTCAGTCACTGAGAAATGTGATTTTTCAAATTTTTATAGTCTCCTTAAATTATTACTGATATCAGTTATAAATAAAACAGGAAAACAATTACTTAGAAACCCCAAAACTGATGTAAAATTATTCTGGTCAAGATATTTTTATTGAAATATCATTATTTTAAATTTTGGCAGTTGATTTCTAGTCTCACCATGATGCCAACTATTGATAAAAGTTAAATATTCTGTTATGATTGTCAGCAACCAGTTAGTCACTGTAGTGACTGAAAATGAGGGGGTCAGCATAGCAGCTACTACTCACTACCTCAGTCTCCAGTGCCTGTCAGCCCAGCCTGGAACAGGGAAGAGGGAAAACGCCTGCAGACTCAAACTGTCTCTCACACCTGTCACCAAAGGAACAATGAAACTCTTGGTTTATTGCTTTCATCAGAGCCTCAAACACAGGATATCAAACTTGCAAACAACATTTCACATAAAAGAATTCTGATGGCCATTTCACTCGTTTCAATTTCCTGTTCATTGCAGACACTGCTGTCTGGGAGCAGCATTCAAATGGGAGATGGCAGGCGGCGGTTCTCTCCCAGCATTTTCAGGCCCTGGCGTGAAGACGTGACAGCCTTTTCTTTTTAACACGAGCAGGCGGTTTGTTTCCTTGGGGTTTGACAGTGGCCTCAGCGTTTCAGTTTTCTGGGCATTTGGAGGCTCAGGTTCAGGGTGATTTGCCCTTCCTGGTAAAGGCGCCAGTGCTCCGGCCAGCCGAGGTTGCCAACTCCCTGCAAAATGATTCGCTGGCACACCATAGACATGGGACAGATTCCCGCTTCTCGAGTTGTCCCAGGCATATTTTGGAATTGATAAGTACAGAAATCCCGTGGGAAGAATGTGTATCCATCCTCTAAGGCAGGGAAGGCAAACGATGGCCCTCGGGCCAAGTCCGGCCAGCTGCTTGTTTTCGTATGGTCCATGAGCTAAGGATGATTTTCACATTTTTTAATTGTTGGAAAATTAAAGACAATGTGTTGTATGTGATACATGACATGAAAATGGTATGGCACTTGGATTTCACAGTCCATAAATAAAGTTTTGCTGGCACATAGCCATGCCCAGTGGTTGTGCCTTGTCTGTGGCCGCTTTCCCGGCATCACAGGTTGAGTCGTCACAACGACTTTATGGGCCACAAAACCAAACATATTTACTGTATGGCCCACTCCTGATGTAAAGTGAAAAAGCACAACTATCACCCACTACAAGTGCTAGTGCCCTTTTTAGTTCACTGGGTTCTTGGGAGGGTCTGAGTTCAAAAAAAGCCACAGCTATTTCTTCAGTTTCCTCCCACTGACGCCCCTGGAAAGCTGCTAGCAGGACCTGGAGTTCTCTCTTGACATTGGGGCTCTGGCTATAATGGCCGTCTCCTCTCGGCACACTCAAAATTCCCCACGTGACACACACCTTATTTTTCCCAATAGCAAACCAATCAAGAACTGTCAGTTAAACTCCCACCTGAACCAACTTCTCATATTCTCCAATTCAAAAACTGTAATTTTCCAAAGTGGCTTTCCTTTTGAAAGATAAAACAAAAACAGCTGAGTACAGATTTCTTTCTACTAATGTTTCAAGAACATCCAATGGTGGAACTGCCCAACAGAATCCCAAAATGTAGAGAAACCTTCAGCTTTTCATTTTAATACCCCAAACAATAAAATGAAAAATGAATGTTTCAGGTCCCCTTTAAGAACATTTTAAGGGACCAACCCTGCATTCAAAAGAGGATTCAGTGAAAGTATTTGATGAAAAAAATTACCATTGAGAATAGATAACAAATTTTCCTCATCCATGTTTTATAATCAGTCATTCACAGTTTTTAAAGGACCTAAGCCACTTGTAGAAGTCACTGCAGTATAGGCACAAGCTGTTAATGCAACACGATATGAAAACCTAGGTGTGCACCTAAGAAAGTGAGGAGGAGATTATTCACGTTAACCGCAGGACTTCTTTTGTTAATGATTTGGTTTATAAGCCTTTGATTGCTGTACACTGTTCCAGCAACACTGTTCCACTGCTGTACACTTTGCACAAAACAAAGCACAGATTTCTGTTCAAACAAAAGAGAGATTTATCAAGAAGCTTCCTGGAGCCTGGTTCTAATTCTGGTGCTATGGGGACAAAAATCCACTGAGACATACACTTTGACCTCAGTGAATTTATGGAATTCAGTGTTAGCCTGCTTGGAAAGATGAGAAAAGCATATATTTGAGGGCTCAGTGGACAGAAAGGCTGATATGTGCAGTCAATGTTTGGAGCAGACAAAAGTCCTTGCAGCAGTCCTGCAGCCACAGGCCAGGCTGCCCCTCGGAGGAGAAGGGTGACCTGGAAGGAACGAGGAGGGCAGGGACAGGGTGCGGCGGGTCCGTGACGGCTTGGGGTGCACTGTGTGGGGCACGCTGACTGTGAAGTCCCTGGTTAGACAGCAGCTTCCTGAGGGCAGGGGCTATATCTTCTTCCCTGTTGTGTCACTTGCACCTAGCTCTGGGCCCCACGTGGAATTGGGACTCAATACTGCCCACTGATTGGATTAATGGTAACAGCAAGGTTGGCCTGACAAAAATAAATGACACAGTTGCAATGCATGCCCAAACACACATTGGCTACATCCCCCAAATTTACTTCTAAGGGTTCTGGACTCAGAATTCATTTCTTACAGAAAATATCAGGAATAGTGTTTAGGTTCCTGCAATAGCCAACCCTTAATCTTATAATGTAAAGGGGATTTGTATTTATAATTACAAAGGACACTGTAAAAAACAATGTTGTTAAAATTAGACCCTGTTTATGATGTCCTGATTCTCAAAGAATTGTTGCTGGCCATTCCGGGAATCCCTAAGGTGATTTCACTGGGAAAACGCTTTCTGTGTCGTTTCAGGAAGCAAGGATGAAAAAGAAAACCCAAAATGTTGAGGAGCCTGGCCTGGTCCCAGGCAATTAAAAGGGATATCCTACTTGTAGGGACAGGGGTGGTGGCTCATAGCAGCGCTGGTTTCCTACTAGGCTACCCCTGGCTCATTGAAATGAAAGGACCAAAATCCAAGTCAAACTGGCTCAAGCAAAAAAGGGAAACGAGGCTTCTCCCACTGAAAAGCCCAGAAGATCTTACTTTCAGGCCTGGCTAAATTCAGGAATGCAAGAATATCATCAGAACTTTGTTTTCTTTACCTCTGGGTTCTGTTTTCCTCTCTGTTGGTCTCATTCTTAATTGGTCCTCTCTGCATTATGGCACAAATGGCCACTGTCACCTGTGGCTTTCTCCTACCAGTTCTGCAGCTTTGGCTGAGTGGTGCCGGTGTAAGCCAAATCAGACCCAGGGCAACAGGAAAAATGGGTAATATCAATCTCGTCTTCCTTTAAAATTCTGATATTTTGTTCATCATGGATTTGAGGGGCTGACTTTTTTTATTTAAACTTTTTATTTTGAAATAATTTCAAACTTACAGGACAGTTGCAAAAATAATACAAAACCCATAGAGAGAACTACAACATACCCCCCACCCAGATACCCAGATTCACCAATTTTAACATTTTGCCACATGTGCTGTATGACCCCCTCCCTCCCCCCGCCCCCGACATTTGAGAGTAGGGTGTATGCATCCTGCTCCTTGAACATGTAAATTTCCTAAGACAAGGATATTCACTTATGTAACCACCTTAAGTCCAGTTAGCAAGTTCAAGAACTGTAACACTGACATAAAGCTTACGTATGTCCCAATTAATCTTATTGGAACTTCAATATATGTAACATGTTGCTTTTCTCTTGCAGCTTTCAGAACTGTCTCCTTGCCCTTGGCATTTGACAGTTTGACTACTATGTATCTGGATGTGTTTCTCTTTGAGTTTATCCTGTTTGGACTTTGCTGGGCTTCTTGATCGTGAAGATTCATGTCTTTCTATAAATCTGAGAAATTTTCTTCCACTATTTCTTTGAACATTCCTTCCTCCCTTTCTTCTCCTTTTGGAACTCCCATAATGTGTACATTAGTATGTTTCATGGTGTCCCACAGCCCGCAAGTGTCTTAGGCTCTGTTCACTTTTTTTCATTCTTTTTTCTTTCAACTCTTCAGTGTGAATCATTTCAATTGTCTTGTTTCTGAGGCCAGATTCTTTCTTCTGCCAGCCCCAATTTGCTGTTGAAACTCTTTAGAGAATTTTTCATTTCAGTTTTTTCTTCCACTCCAGTATTTCTGTTTGGTTCCTTTTTAAAAGCTCTCTTTATTGAGCATTTCGTATTGTTCATTCATTGTTTTTCTGATATCTTATAGTTATTTCCCAGTGTTTTATTTCCTTGAGTATACTGAGGTCACTTTTTTAAAGTCTTTGTCCCAAATGTCCAAAATCTGGTATTCTTCATTGATGGTTTCTGGATTTTTATCTTGGTTCTTTGAATGGGCCATCATTTCCTGTTCTTTTGTCTTGTAATCTTTTGTTGTACCTTGTATATTTTAATATTTTAAAGTCTTAACTCTGGGATTTAGTTCCTGAGCTATCTATTCCTTAAGTTTGTATCTAACTAGTCATATGACAGTTATTCCCTTGAGTGCCAAGAGCTAACAAAAATAAAGACACCAATGCAAAAAACTCCCTTCATAGTCTTTGCAAATTGGTTCTACATTGGCTGGTTCTCTCCTTCAGAGTTTAGCCCTCTTGTCAAGATCATCCCAAGATGAATGTGAAGTGCAGGGTCCTGTCTTTCTTTTCTGAGCTTGCATCTTGTCTTGGGCTTGCTTGGGCTTGCTTATGGCCTTCTGAATTCCTCCATTTACAGGAGTTTGAATATTCCCTCTACTCCTGAAATAGACTTTCTTTCCCTCCTGGGTGCTCTATTGTATGACTTAATGCAGGCTGCTTTGACTAATTGTCTCTCATACTGCTTTTGCTATCAGCAAGCTGCTTCTGCCTGCAGGGCAGTTTCTGGGAGGGTGAGTCAGAGATGAGTTTCCTGGTTCAGTCTTTCAAGCTGCTGCCTGATAGACTGGCCCTAACACACGGCCACCCCAGTATGTGCACAGGGATAATTCTGTTCCCTTTGGAACAGGGCCAGGGACCCACTATAGGAGTGCAGGATGGCTCCACACTGCATCGGGAAGGGGGCGGGGAAGAGTTTAGCCAGGTTGCCAGGGGCTTCTCCTACCATTTTTAAAAAATGCAATTTTATTAAGGTATTTTCACACACCATACAATCCATCCAAAGTATATAATCAATTGCTCACAGTATTATCACATAGTTGTGCATTCATCACCACAAGTTTTTGAACATTTTCATTATTCAGGAAGAAAAAAGAAAGAAAGAAAAAGAAAGGAAGGAAGGAAGGAAGAAAGGAAAGAAAGGAGGAAAGAAAAAAGGAGAACATCCAAAACATCCCGTACTCCTATCCCCCCTATTATTGACCCCTAGTATTGGTGCAGTACATTTGTTACTGTTGATGAACGAATATTAAGATATTACTGTTAACTATAATCCATAGTTTGCAGTAGGTGCATTTTTTCCATATACCACTCTATTAACTCCTTGTAACAGTTTGTACATCTGTTCTAGTTCATATAGGAAATTTTTTATATTTGTACTTTTAATCACAGTCATCATTCACCACAAGATTTACTGAGTTATACATTCCCATGTTTTAACCTCTGGCTTTCCTTCTGGTGACATATATGACTCTTAACTTCCCCTATCAATCACACTCACACACAGTTCAGCACTGTTAATTACACTCACAATAATGTGCTACCATAACCTCTATCCATTTCAACTCATTTAAATTCAGCCTAGTTAAAAATTCTGCATATCTTAAGCAACTTTTCCCCATTCTCTAGCCTCGTTCTATCTCCTGGTAGCCTACATTGTAGAGTCTATGTCCCGAGTTTACATAGTATAATTACTCTCCTACCATTTTTAAAGCTGCATTTTCTTGACTTGGCACCTGCCCAATTATTGCAACCCTTTAACTGTTTTCTGGAGGATGGGTCTGCCAGTCTTTGCTTGTCATTCAAAGATTCTGTGGGGGAATGGCAGCATGGGGCATCTTACATTGCCATCTTGGTTGACCAGAAAAGCTTCATTCCTTTTTAAGGCTGAGTAATAATCTCTTGCATGTATATATCACATTTGTTTATCCATTCATCTGTTGATGGACACTTGGACTGTTTCTGTCTTTTGACTAAAATGAATAATGATGCTATGAAGATTGGTGTACAAGCATCTCTCCGAGTCCCTGCTTTCAATTCCTTTGGCATATATAACTAGAAACGGGATAGCCAGAGTCTCAGATAGTTCTATGTTCAGCTTTTTTGCGGTATAGCCAAACTGTTTTCCACAGCAGCTGCACCATTTTACATTCCCACTAACAGAGTGCAAGTGTTCATATTTCTCTGCATCTTTGTCAGCACTTACTATTTTCTGTTTTTTCAATAATAGCCATTCTAGTAGAGAGTGTGAGGTGGCATTTCACTGTGGATTCAATTTGCATTTCCCTAATTGTAAATGATGCTGAGCATCTTTTCATCCTTGGCCATCCTTGGAGAAATATCTATTCAAGCCCTTTGCCTGTTTTTAATTAATTAATGAGATGTGCATCTTCAAAGTAACCTTTTATTCCATGCTAGATTTTTACCCAGGTGATAAACTGTTTTCTTCCTTTAAAGAGTATCTTGCTACCAATACCCAACTGGAAACCTCATTTCATCTTCATCCAAACAGTTGTCAAGCTCTGACTTTCGATTTTCATCACTGCTGTGGCCAATGTTCAAGTTCAGAGACTTAAAAAAATGTAGCCAAGGTCAGAGCTAATAATTTGAAGATCTACTGGCTCTAACCCCCATCCTTCTTCCTGACATTACAAGGCCTTGCTATTTGTCCCGGTACAGCTAAACCTAGCACTGTCCCTGATACAGAGTAACATTTAATAAAGTAAATGTTTCCTGACTGAAAGAAAAACCATCAACTTTTCTGATTCCACAGTGTCTTCTTCCAAACAGGGCATTTTTAGACTCAAGGTTTTCTTATTATCTGATCACATAGGATCTGTTCTTCTACACTGCTTTATATTGTACCTTTCAGAAAAACGGGGCACAAATTGAATTTCACGGTGCTCTCTTGAGCACGTGGAATTGCTATTAGGAGTTCATAAACCTCTTGTTGGGGGAGGTGGGTGGCAGGGAAAGATGAGCTTGGGAAGTAAAATTCCTAGATCAGGTGGTAGTATAGGCTTGCAAAGGGGCAATGAAGGAACTCCGGTAATTAATACTTTAAATTATGGCCAGTAAGACGCATGGAGAGACTCTCACAAATTGGTAATGATGATGTTTAAATATACAGACACTAAATCCAAACGAGTCACTAGGCAATACAGATTCAATGAAAATAAATTCTACACCTTTTTATCTTCCAGAAACTAATGAAGGGCAATTACAATTGGCTCAGAAATCCTCTTTGGAAAAAGTGCAATTGCTTTCCTCATGCACTCTGCCTATAAGCCATCATTATTTGATCCTAGGAATTAATAAAAAAAAATTAGACTCAAAATTGAGCCTGTTTCAGTGGCCCAGTAAGCAGTGTACCTCATGAGGTTGAAGCATGAAAATGAGGGGCACGTGAAATGCTCACCCCTAGCTTGGTGCACGGCAGCACCCAACACGGCATGTATTTTGTATTACGGGTCCCCAAAAAGATTTTTATGGTTAAAATTTAATATAAATGTATACTACATACTTTAGTCTGATCAACTCAGTTGCTTTTCTGAGATAGGAAAAACCTTTGCAACTTCTGTGCCCCAAGAAAAGAAAAAACAGGTTTCAGAATTACCATGCTGAACTTTGATGCCACTCTCAGAAAGTTAGTGCTTAATGCGACATCTCTTATGCAAACTGGGTGGTGCACAATTTCATTTCAA
The DNA here is from genome assembly GCF_015220235.1 of Choloepus didactylus. Taxonomy (NCBI): domain Eukaryota; kingdom Metazoa; phylum Chordata; class Mammalia; order Pilosa; family Megalonychidae; genus Choloepus; species Choloepus didactylus. The sequence goes on from NC_051325.1 coordinate 61,615,621, forward strand.
CTTATTAAGTCAATTATCTGAAAAACAGACACCAAATTACAATGTATACTGTTTTTTTTCCACTCTATAGAGAATCAAAATGTCACAGGTAGGTGGGATACAACAGAATTTAAAAAGTTTTCTGCTTATGAATGATACATAATTCCAAATGACTCATGGCACCTGTTGAAATTACGTATCCAGCCTGGGTGACTCATAATACTGACACTACAGTTTCAAACAGACTTTCCATAATAACAAAATTTGCCCCAACGTATGTATTGCAAAGAATACCTTGGCTATAATAAATTGTTAATGACCAGGCTATCAATCATTTGAACAAGCGATACTATCACAAGATAATGCAATCAATTGCCTCATCCCATTTGGCAGTGGCATAGGAACTCGAGGAGGACATTTATAACCTTAAGAGAATGCTATGGGATACACTGTGATATCTTTTTTCATATGCAGGCTCCATTGTAAATCTCTACCGAAAAACTGGGCTCTTTATTTGCCTGCAATTTTGAAAATAGCTTCATTTCTTCTCCAAGTACACGCAAGACATTTGGATAATTTAAAAACTCTGCATTTCTTAAAACACTGTGTGAAAAATGGGGATGTCTGGACATGAAAAAACCTAGATGGCTTTATTTGTTTCATCTTCTTTTGCAGCCTCAGAGGCTGAAGACATCATATGATGGGTTTTTCACTGTGGTGTATTTTCAATGGGAAGGCATTAGAAGAGGAAAAGAGAAGCCTAAATAATTAAGGCTGATTCACACTTTCCAGTTCGCAACAATTTTCTACTCACTAATTTCAAACACCTTTATGAAAAGTCAGATCTCCTACGTTATAATTTCCTATTCCAGTAGGGAAAATGGACATTTTACATTAGCAGGAAAAACTTCAAAGGGGAAAACTTCAGAAACAGACCTGTTGCTCTCTGCATTGTCTTCATTTATAACAGGGGAGACTCTAATGAATTCACCTGTGGAAGGTTAGCAGGCAGCCTTTATTCAGGTCCTGATATCGGTATTATTCAGCTTCACCATCATTATAAACACCTTCCAAAAGAAAACTTCTATGGACGAATTACAAAGTTCTCTTCAGATAGATCCTTTGAGTTTTCTGGTTTTCTAATCTAATCCTCCATTACTTTACTGAGCACCTACCACGTGCCAGCTGGAGCACAGAGCATAGCTGATTTGGGTGTGCATCTGGAAGGAGAGGACAGTTCCTAAGGAGCAAGTACTGTATTAACTGCAAAGCCTGATGGCTCATGAGAGACACATGCATGGCACAGAAGGGGGGGGGGACCAGCAGGGCAGGGGGGAGGGAAGAGGCTAATCCCACCCAGATGAATTGGTTCTGCTATCTGAGGAGGTAACATTTACCCTGAGATAGGAAGGACCTAGAGGATTCAGCCCTCAGGCCAGCAGGAAAAACTGTTTTCACGTGAGGGAACAGCGGGACTGAAAGCTCTGAGGGCCGAATGACTGTGTGTGAGTGTGCGTGTGCGTGTGCATGTGCACTAAGAGGAAGGACAGGCAGCATTCATCCTTTCTGCTCACACTGGTCTCGCCCATCCAGCCCTGGAGGGAACCATGTCAGTGTCAGAGTTTGGGGGGGTGGGGGGGTGGACAGTGATGCAGGGGTGGGAGCAGCCACCTGCATGCATGTGAGTTTGCAGTGTCTGTGCTCCCTAGTGTGTGCGTGGCTGTGTAACAGTGTGGGCTGCACCAGGACTCGTGCTCTCAAGTAAGTTAGTCTGTGATGTGAATGTACCCCTTTGGGTGTGGTAGAGTGCACAACCTGAACACCTGTATGCAGCTGCTGTGGGGGTGAAGGAAGCATCAGGGCAGTTCAGGTTTGTGGCCTGAGCTCCCAGCAGGGCCGTTCACTGAGCCAGGAAGAACCCCAGACCAAGCTGGAGGGAAAATGGGATCCTCTGTGCTTGCCCGTAATTATGTGGGTAATTTCCCCTCCAATTACACCACATGAAATCTCACAGTAACATGTACTCTCCATGTCCCTTTACCCCTTAAGCACAGTGTGAATCCATACTCCAGCCCCACTGCGGGTATCGGTGGGGAAAGCCCATGGGATCTGGGGTCAGAGTGCTTTGGTTTCCTCTGGGCCCCTCCATCTGCCAGCTAGTGGTCTTGAAATTCTCTGGGCCTCAGCTCTGACACTTATAAGTGGGAAGTTCACACAGCTACAGGGATGGGACCCCTGAATAGAGGTCCGGGCCTCTGTGATCCCAAAGTGTCTGCTCTCTGTCCTTTTACCCTTTAACCTCCTCCGCATCAGCTCTGCATCTGGACTTGCACACACGTTCTCAGTCGGGAGAGAATTTCTTTAAAGCAAACATTTCCATTATACTTTTTTATACATACAAAAGAAACCTGAGGTCTTTCCAAGCAAATGAATTTTAAATACAGAATATCAAATGTTTAAATACAGAATATCAAATGCCTCATCCTGGCCCGCGTTACATATGGCAATAATTTTCGAATTACTCCAAAATATTTCTGTCCTTTGCTCTAGTGAATTAGAGCTGAGAAATGGCTTCATTTTTAGCAGGCTCCAATAGGAAATGGTCAGTTGAAATGAGATGCATATGACCCACGCAAACAGTACAGCCATAATTAAACTTGACCTTCTTGTGTTCTATATTTTAAACTCTTTCATTTATGTCTGTAATTTTTTTTGGAGCCAGTGAAACATGAAAAAAGAGTACTTAGATTTTTGGGGTTTCTGAGAACTCTGGAAAGAACATCAGTGCTCCCACAGAAAAGGAGCCAATGGCATGAGAATGGTCAGCTCAACCTTAATGTCCATCCTGAGAAAAACCTTTTACATTTAAGTTGGTGAAATATTTTGATGGAACCACAGCCATTTTCACAACTTCACCTTATCTTGCACGACGGCGTTGGGCCCGCGGCAGCAGCCGTGTCACCCATTGCACTCGGCTGGGGGACAGCCAGAGCTGTGCACAGGGGACGCTTCTGGGAAGAAGCAGCGACACACGACGGTGGAGCCGCCACCCAGCACCTTCCAGGTGAGAGTGGGGTGTCTGCACAAGGCCTACCCAGCTGCCACTTGACACTCAAGCAAGCATTTATTTTCAAAGACTCTACTTGAGCGCTTAGCACATTACTGTCACAGACAAGAAAATGTGATGTTTTCTGACAAACCCAGAGAGATGCAGCCCAACTCGAAGCCCATCTCATCCTTTTGGGATCAGTCAAGTGAAAACTACATCTTTCCCCTTTCTAAGGGGCCCATAGTTCTTGGTTTGTTCCTCTACCGCGGTGCTTTGCGTAGTCTACCTTGTAATGTGACTATACGTACATGTGTCTCTGCTAGATTTAGAGTCTTTGGAGGAAAAAGATTACGATGCCATTAATTTTCTATTAATAGAAAAAATCACTGACAAACCCAAAATCTGCATTTCAGGTTTAGGTTTAAGCTGCAATATACACTGTATTAATCAGGGTTTCTGAAACAAAAAACAGAAATTGATTCTGATTAGCTTAAGAGGATGGGAACTTGTTGGAAATCTACCAGCAGTTCACAGAACCAATGAGAAGGCTGGCAAAAGTCTGGGAAAGTCAGCAAGAATTGCAGGAGCAGGAAGCAGAGATCCTATAGCCAGGATTAAAAAAATGAACCATAATTTTTTTAAAGCAGGTTGAACAAACTCTTTTCAAAAGCAATAAGCCTAAAACAAACAAACAAACAAACACCAAATGAGCCTTTTCTAAATATATTTACTTAAAAAAAATCTAAATGACATGTAGAAGCAGCTTAAGAAATTATATAATCTGTGACAAACCCATATTAACAATGCAAAACACTAGAAAATTTAAGCATTTAATAAAATCAAAATTAAAGAGTGAAAATTATTCTTTATTTCAATCCTAATAAATAAGGAACTGTTTTAGAATATAAACCAGAAAATTAGTTATTAACCAGATTCAGTTTCTAGTAGTTGAAACCGACGAACTGTATTAATAAATATCCTACTGTCTTAGATTCCAATATCTCTACCTGGTTCACATTCTGAGATAAAGACTAGCTGGGAAGCAGGTAAGCTCCCAAGGTATGTCAATATACTGAGAACATGAATTAGAGGTCATTTTGTTTTCTCATTTTCTCATACTCAATCAAAAGTGCTCTTCCTAGGGTAGAGATTTTTGTCCAATATGACCATAATGTATTTCTGTGATACGCAGCTAGCCTGCACATTTCCCTCTTTAATGTGTCCCACCTTCTTCTAGTTTCCATGAATTAGTTATTTGAATGCTCCTAAATACTGGTGCCCGGTGCCACTGCACACGCCTTGGGCTGCAAAACCCCTTCTTGTAACAGTAGTGCTTTGCATTAAATATGCTCTATCGACTCTGTTAAGCCATGCTCCGAAAAAATAGAAACCCATTATTATAAAATAACATGCTGTAAAAAATACCACCAATTCATGGTTATTGAATTTTTCTGGAAGTGGATACATCCAAATTCCTGCTGTATAATTTATGCATAATGTCCTAGAAATAACGAAAACAAATACTTAAAAAATTAAAATCGCTATTCCTCTTGCCCATATACTTTCCCTCAATGACTATTTATGTGTAGGGCTTTCGAGGTACATGAAATGGCATTTCTTTGGCAACTAGTGACACAAGTCACCAACACCATGAACAAGATTACTTTGGGCTGTGCAAAGGAAAATCGAGGTCATCATCAAAGAGATGGCTTTTACTGTTATCATCTTCTTAACAAAAGGTTAAAGAAATCCAACATTATGATGGTCATATTACAAAGGGAAGAGTGGACATGGTCTCTAATGAATATTAATGATAACATTTCCAGGGGTGGCGTCGGATTACACAACTGAAATACTTTTTTCTAGGATTTAATAAAACCAATGAGTTACTGCTGAAACTCCTATTACTGAACCTGAACAACCCAATGGTTACAAATGACTGGGTAAAATATTGAACTGTCTTGATTAAAGGGCTTTTCATGTAAATTTAAGCAAGTGTTGTAGCCCTCAGATGCTTTTAAAGCACTGTATTGGTTGTATGTTAAAGTATAGGGGGGAAATCCACATGTGCAAATAAATGACAAAGATTTATATCAGCTTAGTACCGGCAAGTTTTAACGCAGGCTACAAATTTTGGAAGAAATGAGTAACTTTCAAAAAAGAGATCAAATATGATAGGAAGTGTAAATTGGATCAATATTCCTTGAAAGCAATTTGGCAATGCCTGTCCAAAGCCTTAACTTTATTCCTGTTCCAATAAATCCACTTTTTGGGATCTATACTAAAGAGCTAATAATGCATCTGTGTAAAGACTGTGCCAGAAGGATATTCACCTTAGCATTGCTTACAAAAACAGAAAATTATTCATTTAAATGTTTACCATCAGAGCATCAGGCAAATAAACTGTATACCCACACAGCAACATGCCATGTGGGTATTAAAGTTGATGCTGGAGAAGAATAGCCAACGATACAGGAAGATGTATAGCGGGAAAAAACAGTACAGGTTGGCAAGAACATAGTGGATATAGGAATTTATGGTTATACGCACTAAAAATGATTGTATATATATACATAATTATATAAAGATTGGAAGATCACATGCAAAATTAATAGCGGTAATTCTTAGATGGGGAGATTATGTGGTGGGATAATGGTTGACTTAGATATTTTTTGTCTGTATTTCCAAATATCTTATAATGAGCAGACAACACCTTGTGTTAAGAAAAAAATTATATAAGCAATATAATGAAAACAGGAATGAAAAATCAGGATTACCTGATCTGGCTCATAGAGTGACTCCGCTGAGTGGAGTAATAATATGGATTGTTTTTACGTGAGCTCATCTGTATTATCTGGCAAATTCTGTCCTGTGAAACATGATAACAGTGAAAAGCCAGAGATACCATGCTGAACAGACAAGCCAGGCTCTCTAGCATGGCTCTGCTAGGCTTCCGTTCAAAGACTTAAACCTCTTAGTTGAGATAATATTGAGGCAATTATAGTAACACAATTCAATTACAACACTTTTGAATGCACTCAAAAGAATGTTATGTACAAGGAATGTCATGTCAGGAAAAAAACCCCCACATCCTACATTTAAATGCTCCTTTAATAAAAATATGATTTGCTTAAGATCATTAATAAGAACTCATAATTGTATTCATAAATTACACAAACTGTGATCAATTTAACCAGAAGGAAATAAAATATTATATTTGTTTACCATTTTTCTACGACTACTTCAGATTGTTGTTAAAAATGAAAAAAAACCTGTAACTTCATGCTTTAAGAAAACTTGAAAAAATGCAAACTTCCAAAATGGTAAGTCACATGGTATCAATCACTTTACTAAAAGAAGGAGTGAAAAGAGAGCCTATGAAAAATTGAGTTCATTCAGAGCATTTCAAAATTTTCAGTTTTCCCATCTGTATAGAATTACTTGAGCTCTTCAAGCTTCTGTCTGTCTACAATTATTCATCTGGATGCTGCTACCTGTCCTCGGGAAGGGGCCCCTCCAGCCTCCTCTGATTTTCTTTCTTATCAGCACAGACTGATACTCACTCATTTGACAAGCCCAGTGCCTGGAGGACGGGCTGTCCCTGACCCTGCCCTGAGGTCATAAGAGGAATCTGACAGGCAGGCGGAAAATATTTACTGAATACTGGTTGTAGGAGGAGGCGTCTGGAGAAGCTGCAAAGCACCTTAGGGCATCTCGCAGGGTCAAAACTGACCATGTGGATTATTACAAAGTGGCAGGTGGATTTGAGCGACCATTGAGCACCTACTAAATTCTGGGCACCGCCTGAGTGCTTTGCACGTACAAAATGATTCACTCCTGGGAAAAGAGCTTTGACCTGGGGGGTACTATTTTCCCCACTCAGCAGATGAGAAAACCGAATCCTGAGGGGGTGAATAACTTGCTTGTGATCCTACATAGCGAAACAAGGAGATGGCACCTGTTTGCCAAGACAGGACAGAGAGGAAAGAGATGAAAGCTCCGAAGGAGATCCCTGGGCCCCCCTACACACATGGGGAAGAGGAGCTCGCAGGTGGTGGAAGCAGGCATGCAGGAGGGAATTCCTAAAAGTTCAAGAAGGGCTGGCTCCAAGGGGCCAGGGCTAAAGAGAGGTTTGGGGTGGGGCAGGGAAGGAGGACCCTGGGCAGCTTTGGTAGTTAGGAACTGGGGCCTTCCAAGGAGCCCCTCAGTAACGTGGGCAGGGCAGAGGCAGCTGGCCTCTGCTCCAGCCAGCCCAGCTATGGAGGCTGTACCCCCACCCAGACTCTTCTTTGCAAGAGGGTTGGGGTGGAAGGAACGCATGAGCTTGGAAAGATGTCCTGAAAGGATGGAAGAATCCAGGGGAGAATTATTTCAGGCTGGGACAAAGTCAGCAGGGCGGGAGGCTGAAGGTGTGGGAGAGGCGTGGAGAGAGCGTGCCTGCCAGAGGAGAGCTGAGGGGACATGGACAAACGGAGGGCCGAGCTCAGCAGAGGGGAATGGAAAGAGCCTCATCCTCCTGGAAGGGGCCAAAGGCACCCTGAGAACTTCAGGGTGCAAAGTAGGGAATTCGAAGGCCCTTGGGCCATAGCCAGGCCAGCTAGGAAATGAGGGGCACAGGTGCAGAGAGAAAACCCCTCTAAGGGCTCAGGCCAGCGGCACTCAGTGCTCAGATGGTGGTTTCCAGCATCCTTGTGGGATGCTTTCATTGTAGTGAAATGTCAGGCAATGTGATCTGGGGCAAGGGAGGCCATGCAAAGCGTAGGAAAGACCTGGAATGGCTGCAGGGTCGATGTAATGGGGCACCTACCCCAGGGGGGCCTGGGTACCCAAAGTTGTGGGTCACTTTCTGTTCTGGGCTATGGCTACTGTTTTTTTCCATCCATGGTAGTTTCATAAGGTTTCCTTTTAAGAGAAATCTGTTTAGGTAAAACAAATAAGTCCATTAAAGGAAAATCATTAAGGAAATAACAGTAAGGATCTGTAGGGACATGGCAACACTTGTGAAGGTGGGTGTAGATGAGCGAAGATTGGAAAGCATTGCACTAGGTCATATATGTACTAAATAAAAGCATCTACCATTTAATTTTTAGAAAAATGTACAGTTAAATGCTTCATGTGCAATGCTGGAAAACGGCTATGTGGGGCGCCATCTGAGCCCAAACCAGCACATGCTGCACTAGAAGAGGGGGCAGAGTCCCTGACAGGGATTTTCCAGGCTGGCGTTGGCCAAGGCTGGGCTCTGCAGAAGCCGTCCTGCCTGGGTGCACCATGAGGATTTGCAGCTGTGCACCCCAATGGGCTTCCATACTATTTTTTTAAAATGAACCAGCTGCCCTTATTTCAGTGCTTCACTAAGAAATCTTGTATGCTCCTTTTCAGGTACAATACAATTTCATCTCACTTTATTTTTGTAAGGTGTTTCAACAGAAAGTGGAAAAATCTTTGCTCTAATGGCTAAGAAGCAGAGTAAACCAATGGGCAGAATTTTATCTATGTCTTCTATGGTAGCCATTATTAAGTCTCTTTGTAATAACCATGGTTGTTGCTGGTTATGAAATTGTTTGGGCACTGAGACATACACAGAACTGGAAGACAAATTCTTTTCTTTAGGTTTGCTTCCAAATACCTAATCAATGACTAATCAACTATCCCAGGCAACTCTAGAAAAGCAAAAAATACTTCCCACATAGAGATGAAGAGATGTTAAGTTCCAGAACCCCTTTCCTTCCACCAGGACATTCATGGGGAGCACAACCAGCTTTATAAGTTATAGATGTATGTTGAAGACAAAATACAAACATAAAGGGAGAGTTTGGAAATGCCTTGTGACCTTAATTTTTTTGCACTGATGGGGTTAAAGGATGGTTTTCCCTATTCACTTTGTTTCCAAATTTCTTCCAGTGAACTATCATTAGCTGTTGAGAAAAGACAACCCTAGGAACAGAAATTCGTACACCAAAGTCTCCTAGTCCCCTGAGGCCGGCACCACGCTACCCTTGCTAGCAGTCAGTCAAAGGGTGCTTTGGCAGAGCTTTCCTGGATGGAACGAAAGCGCAGTTGCATATTAAAATGAACCTGCCTGATGCACAGACTATTTCCCCGCTCCACCCTTAAGGCTTGTAAGGAAATTGGGTCACTCAGCAGTATATAAGTTCAAACTAAAGATATTTCAATTTATCATGAGGGGAAAATATGATTCAAAACAAAACCTTTGATAGAAACAAAAATTGAACTAAAAGCCCATTTGTCTAAAAAAGGAAAACCTCAAAGACACTAATCTTGGTTCTCTTGGTCTTTTCATCTTGATACTTTTTAAAACGTTGAAATGCAGCTGCATAAACTGCCCTCAAAAATAAGACTCTTGGGGCTGGCTTATGGGGACGGGACTGAGAGTAGTGCAGACAGCAGACTTGGATCTCAGCTAAAGGACAGTATTCCAGTTACTGAACTTATAGCAGGTGGCCCTTTGGAAAGTCAAGATCTTCAGAAGGGTTTTCCTTGAGTGAAAAATGAACTTTTTCCCAGTCATCCTTTTGAATTCTCAGGAAAGAATTTCCAGCTCAACCAAGATCCAGTGCATTTTTCCACTCTGAAACACCCAGGGTCTGTATGATCCACTAAACGACAGATGGAACTCCAGGCAGTGCAGCAGGCTCAGTGCTTCCATTTCTTCAGAGTGCAAACCTTTCACTGGATGTTCTGATGAGTAATGATTAGACTTCTGGATTTGAAGATATTCTTAATGATCCATCACAAGTGAAGTAATGGGAGAACCACACTTGATGGTTGAACATAAACTTGGTTTACTGTAATACAGTTGTTCTGTTAAGGAAAATAGAGTTGACTGCATCTTGTTTATAGCTGTCTTTTTACAATCTGATGTACACAACATTAAACGTACTGACATGTGAGAATTTTTGCCCAAATAGTATCAGTGATCATTTGAAATTATTTGGTTCTTTGGTTTATGGCCATGTGACAATCAAAAACACTAAAAGGAGATGATTTTAAGGCTAATTTATATTAAAACAGTGGCCTTCTAAGTCTTTGAAAACCATTACTAATGACTAATATAAACCTACCTGCAGGTTCTGATTAAACTTATTTTCCAGGAATTCCATAAATTTAAGGTTGAATAGTCATTATCAGTATTTGAGTGTGTAGCCTTCATAGTAGCATCTTTCAGAATAAATATTTGTAATTGATTTTACTGACAACTTCAAATTAAGAACAAAATAAGATGTCTAAACTTTATCCTGTTTCAGTATCATCCATTAATACTAAAGAATATTTGCTGTATTGACACTATTTTAATTTACAACCATCTTTTGGTTCTTTAAAGTTGAAAACTGTAAGTTCAGAGGTTTTGATTCTGTTTTGCTTTTAAAGTGAAAAGATTAAGTAAAGTAACAAGCAGAAGTTAAAAAAGATTCTTGATTACTGGTGCTGGGAAATGGATAGGAAACAACTATCAAATGGCATAAAAACACAATGTGATTTTATAGCACTTTCTTCAAAAGTCTAATTAAATTAAATGCAAATTATGGAAGCATACCATCAGCCAGAAAGTTTATACGCCTTCTAATAAAATTCTTACAATTCTTTAGGAGGTTTTACATAGAACGAGATAGCAGTTAGAATGAAAATATAAAAAATATGGACTTGTCTAAAACTTTGAAATAACAACCAGACTGGGAGGGTAAGAATTCCTGCAAGCAGAAGAGAATGCTGGCTTTATTCATTTTAATGTCCATTAGGAGGCCAGCCAGATAATGATAATGATAATAACAATAATAATAAAAAAATGAGCTAATAAATCTTTGCTAATTTGTAAATGTGAGTTATGTGCCACGTGACAAGGTATATAACTGATGTGACTTATTTAGATGTAATCACAATTTTAAGATTTAATAAATATTAGATACAAAACCATCAAGAAAACACCAAATAAACTCCAGGAAAGTAAGAATGGGATTGTGAACTCCAAATTATTAAAAGACATTCTTGGTGTGTATAGTGCAGAAATGTTTTCCAAAATGGAAGGCAGTGATGGAGAAAAACTGTAAAGCAGGGATAGGCAAATCCACTGAATGGTTTCGCAAATAAAATTTTGTCGGAACACATTCATTTGCTCACTGCCTATGGCTGCCTTCGTGTTCCAACAGCAGAGTCTGTACTTGTGGCAGAGACTTCCTGGCTGGCAAAATCTAAAATATTTATTATCTGGCCCTTTACAGAGAAGGTTGCTGACCCCTGACTGACAGAGTCTTTCAGAACAGTGATGATTTACATGTACTGTAAAATTCTCCGATGATAGGATATTTGCAAATTAATTAATTTTGCTTCTCTTTACTTTTCTAAACTCAAGATAAACTGTGTTTTTTTAAATTTTTTTTTGAAATGCCTTTTTTTTTTTAAATTTTTATTGAGATTGTTCAGATACCATACAATTATCCAAAGATCCAAAGTATACAATCACTTGCCCCTGGGTACGTCTATCACCACAGCTGTGCATCCATCACCACACTTAATTTTTGTTCAAATTTTAGAAACTTTTCATTACTCCAGACAAAAATAAAGTGAAAGATGAAAAAAGAAAAAAAGAAAAGGAAACTCGAATCCTCCCCCATCCCTAACCAACCCCCCTCAATTGTTGACTCGTAGTATTGGTATATAGTACATTTGTTACTGTTTATGAAAAAATGTTGAAATACTACTAACTGTAGTATATAGTTTGCAATAGGTATATATTTCTTCCCTATATGCCCCTCTATTATTAACTTCTAATTGTATTATCATACATTTGTTCTGGTTCATGGAAGCGATTTCTAGTATTTGTACAGTTGATCATGGACATTGCCCACCATAGGATTCAGTTTTATACATTCCCATCTTTTGACCTCCAACTTTCCTTCTGGTGACATATATGACTCTGAGCTTCCCCTTTCCACCTCACTCACACACCATTTGGCACTGTTAGTTATTCTCACATCTTGCTACCAACACCCCTGTTCATTTCCAAACATTTAAGTTCATCCTAATTGAACATTCTGCTCATACTAAGCAACCACTCCCCATTCTTAAGACTCGTCCTATATCTTGGTACCTTATATTTCATGTCTATGAGTTTACATATTATAATTAGTTCCTATCAGTGAGACCCTGCAATAATTGTCCTTATATGTCTGGCTTATTTCACTCAGTATATTGCCCTCGAGGTTTTGTCATCAACCCATTTTTTTTTTAATATGGTTTTGTTCACTCACCATACATTCCATCCCAAGTAAATAATCGATGGTTCTCTGCATGCTCATACATTTGTGTTCACCACCTTCACCACTATCTATATAAGGGCATCTACATTTCTTCCACAAGGCAGGAGGGAGAGTCAAAGAAGGTAGAGAGGCAAAAGAAAGAGGAAAAAAAATGACAGCTAGGAAGCAGCAAAAGGAAAAATAACCTTAAATCAAAGTAGAATGAAGAATCAGACAATACCACCAATGCCAAGTGTCTAACATGTCTCCCCTATCCCCCCCTCTTATCTACATTTACCTTGGTATATCACCTTTGTTACATTAAAGGAAGCATAAAATGATTCCATTAGTTACAGTCTCTAGTTTATGCTGACTGCATCCCTTCCCCAATGCCTCCCCATTTTTAACACCTCGCAAGGTTGACATTTGCTTGTTCTCCCTGGTAAAAGAACATATTTGTACATTTTATCACAATTGTTGAATACTCTAGATTTCACCAAGTTACACAGTCCCAGTCTTTATCTTTCCTCCTTTCTTGTGGTGTCTCACATGCTCCCAACCCTCCTCTCTCAACCGTATTCATATTTACCTTTGTTCAGTGTACTTACATTGTTGTGCTACCATCTCCCAAAATTGTGTTCCAAACCATACACTCCTGTCTTCTATCACTCTGTAGTGCTCCCTTTAGTATTTCCTGTAGGGCAGGTGTCTTGTTCACAAAATCTCTCATTGTCTGTTTGTCAGAAAATATTTTGAGCTCTCCCTCATATTTGAAGGACAGCTTTGCTGGATACAGGATTCTTGGTTGGTTTTTCTCTTTTAGTATCTTAAATATATCACACCACTTCCTTTTTGCCTCCATGGTTTCTGCTGAGAAATCCGCACATAGTCTTATTAAGCTTCCTTTGTAAGTAATGGATCGCTTTTCTCTTGCTGCTTTCAGGATTCTCTCTTTGTCTTTGACATTTGATAATCTGATTATTAAGTGTCTTGGCGTAGGCCTATTCATATCTCTTCTGTTTGGAGTATGCTGTGCTTCTTGGATCTGTAATTTTATGTCTTTCATAAGAGATGGGAAATTTTCATTAATTATTTTCTCTATTATTGCTTCTTCCCCTTTTCCCTTTTCTCCTTCTGGGACACCAATGATACATACATTATTGTACTCTGTTTCCTCCTTGAGTTCCCGGAGACGTTGCTCATATTTTTTCATTCTTTTCTCCATCTGCTCCTTTGTGTGTAGGCTTTCAGGTGTTTTGTTCTCCAGTCCTGAGTGTTTTCTTCTGCCTCTTGAGATCTGCTGTTGTATGTTTCCATTGTGTCTTTCATCTCTTGTGTTGTGCCTTTCATTTCCATAGATTCTATTAGTTGTTTTTTTGAACTTTCGATTTCTGCCTTATATATATATGCCCAGTGTTTCCTTTACAGCCTCTATCTCTTTTGCAATATCTTCTCTCAACTTTTTGAATTGATTTAGCATTAGTTGTTTAAATTCCTGTATCTCAGTTGAAGTGTATGTTTGTTCCTTTGACTGGGCCATAACTTTGTTTTTCTTAGTGTAGGTTGTAATTTTCTGTTGTCTAGGCATGGCTTCCTTGGTTATCCAAATCAGGTTTTCCCAGACCAGAACAGGCTCAGGTCCCAGAGGGAAGAAATATTCAGTATCTGGTTTCCCTGAGGGTGTGTCTTAGAAAATTGCTCCACCCTTTGATGCCTCAGGTCACTGTGCTTTTCTGCCCAGCAGGTGATGCCTGTTAGCCTATAATTCTTGACTAGTGTGAGGAGGTATGGCCGTGTTCCCCCGGGCTCTGGGGTCTGCTTCTGAATGGAAAGGGCCCCACCCCTTTCCTCCTAGAGAAGACAGACCCCTCAGGTGGAGGTCATTAGCATTTCAATGGTCTCTCTCTCTGCTTGTGCTGTCTCCACCCTTCTCTGAGTCACAGCCCTGGAAACTGAAAATGACTGGGGCTTTCTCCACTGAGTCGAAAAAGAAACAGATAGTCCCCTTCAGACCCAGTCCAAGGTGACCCTCTGGCTCTCCAAGGTCAGTCCTCACCCAAAGCCTCTGTCTGTTTTTTTGGGATTCGTACCTGTAGTGAGCAGTTCACACTTGCTACTTAAAACCCCAGTTGGAGCTCAGCTGAGCTATATTCGCTTGCTGGGAGAGAGATTCTCTCTGGCGCCACGAGGCTTTGCAGCTCGGGCTATGGGGGAGGGGGTCTCAAGACTTGGATCCGCAGGTTTTACTTACAGATTTTATGCTGTGTTCTCGGGCATTCCTCCCAATTCAGGTTGGTGTATGATGAGTGGATGGTCTCGTTTGTCCCCCCACAGCTATTCTGGATTATTTACTAGTTGTATCTGTTTTTTTGTAGTTGTTCCAGGGGGACTACTTAGCTTCCACTCCTCTCTCTGCTGCCATCTTGCCCCTACTATGTGTTTTTTTAAGAACTTTGGCTGACCAACAGTCAAAAACAAATAAGCAAAAATATTCATCTGCTCTAAATACTCTGCAAGTTAATTTCACAAAAATAAATGAGGCAGAGAAGTGAGAGGACAGACCAGGGAAGATGTACACAATACGATGCTAATTCAAAGCTAAAGACCACCTCAAAGCTGCTAGGACATCAGTGACTTGAATGAGATGAACAGCCTCCCTGGGAGTATATTCGTCCTCTTCCGTTTCAAACACATCACGACAGTGTCAATTTAAATAATGTTTTAAAAGTGTTGTGCTGAGTGGGAGATGGCCTGTATTCCCTTGCTTTTTTTTTCTATGAGAGAACTACAACTCATGATAAAGAGCTGAAATTTTAATTCTATAGGTGAATACCACTGCTTTCTGAACTTGAGAATGCAACTGTCAATAAATATATAGTAAATGTTCTCTAAGAAGATACTGGTCATAAGAGTTAAGATGAAAATAATTTCAATGATCAAAATATAATCTAATGAATAGAATGAACTGCTTAGGGCATCTCGACTGTTCTGGGGACGGGCCACGTCTCTGGTCAAGAGGACCGCCAGGGGGCGCCCTGTTTCTAAGATTTCCCCAGGGGTTGTCTCCTAGGTGGTTAAGCCCCCTGCGTTCAGGACCCAACTCAGACTCCGGAGAGAGCCTGAAACTGATCAGTCAATGCCGAGCGCGCAGTTCCTTCTCAAGCCTGGACCTCAATGCTCCAAGACATCCTGGAAGCACAGTGGGATGGTTACATACCCTGCATTTGGACCCCTGTACTTTAATTAGTGCAGCCTTCAACCTACACAGGCTTTAAACAACCACAGTCAAGTGGAGCCCTGGGTCTTTTTCACATGCATCGCGTTTGGACTAAGATTCATTCTGCAAGGAACTGTTTCTGGAAAACCGAAGAATGTATTTTGGAGTTATGGGGACCTAGATTAGATCTATCTCATACTTACAGTAGGAGAGCTTGAGCAAACTGCTTCACCTCCTTGGGCTTCAGTTTTCCCACTGTAGGATTGTTATGAGGACGAAACGAGACAATGCCTGTCAGGTATCCGGCACACAGCAGGCATGTCATACCATTTACCTAGCTGCTACTGCCCTTTGTTGTATTAGAAAAGAAAGAAACCCAGGTCTTTACATTCACCTCTGTTAAATTTCTCCTCCATTTCAGTCCATGTTTCACCCAGGATAACCCTTCTGAACCTTGATTTGTTCTGTCGGTCAAAGGGCTAGTGTTTCCTTTCCACCTTTTGAGTCTTGATCCTAGTTGAAGAGGACAGGGCCAACTGGAACCCTGTGGTATAAAACAGGCCCTCTTCTTTCAGGCTGATCAATACCTCTTGGGGAAACTGACTTGAGTGATCCTTATTTCCCCTGAGCCCTGGAACCCTGGGTAAGCCAAAATCACGAGTGAAGATGGCCATGGCCTTCACTCGGAGTCCCCACCTGGACCTGCCCCTGGAGTCCACTCTTCCCAGTTCCTCTTGCTTTCTCTTGGATGCCAGCTGGACCACAAGTTCCTTTGGTGGCTACTGGTATCTTCTCTCTTAGGCCCTTGGCAGATGGTTGTGTGGAGGCTGCTTGTGCTGTCCTCACTGCTGGCAAGGACAATACTGTCCTCTCTTATGCTTCTGTATTATCATCGCTTCTCTTGATGCCTCCATTCCCAGCATTGGGAAGTGGTTTTCCTCCTAGCAGTAAATATATTTTTCTTAGTCCACCTTGGACAGTCTGGCTTTGTAGTGCTCACACAGCTCTGTCAACCACTCAAAGGTAGATGGACTTTTAAAAGTTATTTAGTTCCTTCCACCAAGTTACTTGTAACAAATTCCCAAGGACCATCTCAGAAGGCAGCATTTGAGGGGATACTGCTGAGGACCACAAGGATTGCAACTGAAGTCACAACCCCGATACCTGGTCAGCACAGAGGAACCACAGAACCTTCCAAGCTCAGGCAGCGCTCCTTGCCTGATGAGTTTCACAGCACACTGTAAGAAGTTGGAGCATCTGGTCCCCTCTCTTGAAAGAGAATAGCACAGGGGTCCACGAGTCTTCAGGGTTCCTTACACTATTCTCCCAAGCGGCCTCCTGGGTCCTCAGGCAAACACAACTAATGCTTTAGCAGCTCAGGGCTCCTGAGATGGTCCCCAACAGAGACTTCTGTCATGTCCCTCAGTGCACTCACCAACCCTAAACCATTAAAAGATAAAAAGCTGGGAAAAGGAAAATGCATTTTGGAAAGACTTCTATCAATGATGCTAATTACATTTTTTTTTTCCTTTTTTGAAAATTCAGGTTTATTAAGGTATAATTTACAGACAGTAAAATTCACCCTTTAAAGGATTCACTGACCTGACTTGTGACAAATGGATACAGTTGCAGCCACCACCACAGTCAAAATGTAACACTTCCATCACCACAGAAAAGTTTCTCTTGTGCCCCTCTGAAGTGCCTCCCCTCCCACATTCTAATCACATTCTACGTTTTGTCACTATACTTCAAATACTGAAAAACTGATGACTGTAGAAGATCTACTAATGCCAGGTAAATGATGCCATGCCCGCTGTATTATTTGAATGGACACCATTTAACCTGCATGCTGGCCTTTTATATTTTTAATTTATTGGTCTTCCTCGGAGCCCAGCTGCAAGGGTCACACTCGTTTCACCTCTGTACACTTCAAGTGCTGCAGGAAAGCATCACACTTACCCTCCTCCTGATGATTCAACAAGACTTGCACTGGTAGGCAAGCAGAAGGAAATTCCACCACGAGATACGTTCATCCCAATTACACCACACACAATCTAAAAAGATAGAGGATATAGATTCAACTGTTTCTTTAATAACATTCTTTTCTAAAAACAAAACCAGACACAGGATTCTCTGGTTTCTCAAGAGACAAAGGAAAACTATGCAAAAAGGGAAACCTGAATTTGTGTGCTACTAAGAACTTGCACTGACCACCAGTCAAGACTTCTGGACACCCACAACTCTCACATTCCATATTCTTCCTTAGAGTATTCAATTTCTGGCAGACAACTGTCCTAGAGGTGTTCTTGGGCCATCCTTATCCTGCTCAGGGGGCATCAGTCATTATTTGCATCCTTTATTTGAGCCAAATGGAATAGGTCTCGAATTTTGCGACACGAAAGGCCTAGTCTTTTATTCAAAGAGGGAGGTTATGCAGAACAGGCCTTCAGAAGACATGTCAGATGTGTACAAGTTTATCACATGTACACATCTGATACATGTGACCAGAGAATTCCCTCTAAATTCTAAAATGAGAAGTTAGTGATCTGTGGTGGCAAAACAGTGAACACAGCTGATACCTTGAGACTCATGCCAAGTGCTTTTAAGTCTCTGAGTGCCAGAGAATGGCAGGGCAGCACACAGATTCTGCAGGAAGGCCCATGGGCCTTGATGCTTTTTATCAAGTCATTTAGCACCTTGTATCGACATGATCTGCTAGCCTATTTGTCATCCCCCTGGACTGCCATCTATTCAAGGGCAGGAGCCAGCTTTATTTGGCCTTGTTTCCCTAATACTTCTGTGCTGTCTAAACAGCATGTTCCCAAGCTTCCCGCTCTTGTCATCTTCTGCGCTCACGATGCCTGGAAAACACTAGCTGCTTGGCTACACTGCTGTGGGCACTTTCTGTCTTTTCCACCTTCTGGATCATCCCCACTACCTCTTAAGCTACCACAATTTAAATAACAGTCTTAGAATCTTTGAACTAGGCAAGTGGCTATTTAGCAACAAATTTTAAGGCTAAGAAAGAAAAAGGTAGGGATTTCTGGACAACTAAAGGAAATGCATGATCTTGGATTAGATACTGGGCCAGAAAACAACTGCTATAAAGGACATTTTTGGAACAGTTGGTAAAGTTGGAATATGGAACAACTCAGAATTCTTCATTCCCCCTCTAGTTCCTTCTTCTCTTTCACCCCCTTCCCCCACCCCATTCTAACTGTGGATTAAATAAAAGTATTTCATCAACATAAAATTTTATGAATTTGATAACTATATTGTCATTACATAACAGAATGTCCTCTTTCTTAGGGGTAAAAGGATATGACATTTGCCACTTACTCTCAAATGGTTCAGAGAGAGAGAGGCAAAGAGGAAGGGAGAGGGAGAGAGAGAGAATGATAAAGCAAATGCAGCAAAATGTTAACAATTAGTGAATTTGGGTAAGGGTATAAAATGAAATCTATCAAATTAAACAGCAACATGGGGAGGCAAACAAAGAAAACATCAGGCAAGACTTCTGAAAAGAAAAATTAATTTGGGTTGAAAGGAAAGAAAGTTGGACTTTCACAGAATTTCAAGCATTTGAACTGTTTCTGAACTCTGAAGGACAACAGTTTCTTATGGAAACCACTGGTGGTAAACGTTTAGAAATGATATAATGCGAGGACTGTTGTATTAATTCCACTTGTACCTTTAAGCAAAATTAAAATTTTCAACTTGAAAAAAATTTTTGAATTAGCCTTGCAACTTTTATGTAAACTTAAAATTATTTCCAAATAGAAAATTCATGAAAAAGTGGTCATTTGTAAGATCATTAAGCCTTTTCTTAGGAACACCATGAGTAAGGGCCATGAGATGGCCACGTCTTACCAGTCTGAGCAATACTTCTTAATTCATCCTTCCCTCTACTTGCTACTTCTCTTTCATTTTTCCTGGTTTTGGCTTTCATCACCATTCAAATCAAACTGTCCTTGGTAGGGTCACCAATGGAAATCCAATGGAAGGTTTTCAATCTTTATCGCATTGTCATCTTAGGAAGCTTGTGATCTGGGAAAAGAGTAACAGCAGACATTTAAACACCGTGTACTGTGGCAGGCTCTGTTCTCAGCCTTTTACATATAATTACTCATTCAATTCTGTCAACTATCCTAGAGGTGGGTTATTATCAGCTCCATTTTACAGCAGCAAGTTGAGGCATAGATAAGCACCTGCCTAACTTAATCTAGCAAGTGCTGGAGCCAGGATGAGAACCCAGAGGGACTGCTAATAGGGAAGTTGAGCACTTACCCACCGCATTACACTGCACATAAGGTGATCATCACAGTCCTTGGTACACAGTCAGCGCTCAATACATGTCAGCTATTATTGCTATTACTACTCTCTGGGCCAGGGGAAGGTCTGGGGCAGCTGGATGGGATCCACTAGCCACATATAGCTATATGTGGCTCTTGAACACTTGAAATGTGGCTAGTTCAACTTGAGGCGTGTTGTAAGTCTAGAATTCACACCAGAGTTTGAAGGCTTAACATAAAAACTGAATATAAAATGTCAATTATTAAAAAATATTTTGGATAAGATGGGCTATTAGAACTAATTTCATGTTTTAATTTTAATTTTAAAATGTTTACTAGAAAACTCAAAATTACATATGGGGCTCACATCAGTGTTGACCCAGAGACGGGGAAGCTTGAAGCCTGGAACTTCTATTGGGAAGAAGCATTAGGTCTTCAGGACACATCAGCTTGGGATTGGGCGAAAAGCCAGAGGCACCTGGAGGTGAGAGACCCAAGCCAAAGAGTGAGGGCTACAGAGGAAGGAGGCTCTGTGGGAACTTTCTACTTTCACTATAATTGTCCCAAATTCTGGGGGCGCAGACCTGGGCCGGGAACCAACATTAAAGGATGGCTGGCAGACATCAGCCGGCGGCCATGTTCCTCCTTTTCTCTGCCCCAGGAGATGCTTCTTCCGGCCTCACCGGAAGTCCCGCACCCACAGTGACGCCCTGCCCGTCACTCTCAGTGCGCAGGCGCAGATGCTGCCCGCGGCAAGTTTTGCTGGCAGCCTAGCTGACTCCAGGCCGTAGGAAGTTTGCACAGCGTTCGGGGCCAGGGGTGCCTGACGCCCCTCTAAACTTACCCGATTGTCTAATAGCTTGTCTGCTGGGGTTTAGGGTAGGGGAAGCATCCCCACCTAGCTCTGCCCTTTAAACGCCTCAAAACCAGTCCCTCCAGCACGCATCCCATGACCCATGTCGGAACCCGCCCTCCTCTGGCCGCCTCAGGAGCCGCCTCCAGCTCTAGTCCGCTCCGGAATGGAGGCGGCGCCGGGGCCTCCCGCTCCTTCCGGCCCTGCTCCAACCAGGCTCCGAGTTACACCCGGATTCTCTCCCTCCCCAGGCCGGGCCGCCGTCCTTCTCCCCTGCCCGACGGGAAGGCACTCCTGACTGGTCTTTCTGCTTCCAGATTCACCCCTTCCAAGCTCTGCTCTGCAGTGGGTGTTCCTCCTAAAGGGTGACTCCGATGGCGTCACGTGGCAGTATTTCCACAAATTCCGAGCTCCTGAGTGTGGCTGGCAGGCCTTTCCCCGGCCGGCCCCTCTTGGACTCTTCGGTCTCAGGGCTCAGCCCCCTGCCCTCGCCACCTGGCCTTCCTCCCAAGTCTTCCTGCCTTTCTGCTTGCAACTCGCTGTTCCCCCTTCCCTTAACACCACCTCTGCGCCGCCCCGCCCCCGCACCCTAAGAATTTTGCCTGACCAACTCTTACTCTTCCTTCAGGTCTCGGTTTAGCCAGGACTTACTCTGGGAGAGCCTTCCGGTTACCCTCCTGCCCCCCAGCCACCTTTCCCCCATAGGAACATTTTTCACTGTACTATATCGGCTGCTGGTTTTGATCCCCGTCTGTATCTCCAGCGTTAGCACAGTGCCAAGCAGATAATAGCCGTCCAGAAAGTTATTTATTAAATAAATGAATGGATTCAACCAAGCTGACTATTGCCAGAGAACAGTTACATCTGGTTGGAGGAGAATTTAGAGCCTACATTTTTTACTTGGAGGTTGGCCTGATTTCCAACCTCCAAGTAAAAAAAAAAAAGCAGAGCTTCAAGGTCCAGAGTATCACCTCCCTAAAGTTCAAACTCCTTTCTTCTGGGACTGCTAAGGAAGCATTTCTCTCTCCAAGCCCCGAGGTCACTCACTGCTCCCTTCTTTGCTTACTTTTTTTTTTTTTTTTTTTTTTTAGATTTAATTATTTATTTAAATGGCAAACTCAAGTGTCAGTAAGACAAATGCTTTAGTTCAATTGGCATACTTCTTTCATGCCATTTTGTTCACCAGAACATAATTCAATTGTGAGCAAGTCCCAGTAGTACAAGCTTTAGAATGTTTAGTTTAGATCAAGTCCAAAAAAACCAGAAGCATGCTTTCCACAGTTTAGGCCACACGTTATAATAGGTCCAAATATCCAGTTCGGTCAATGACATCCAGGATTGTTTTGCAGCACATGAACCTGCAGATATCCTTCCAATGATATGACCAACCTCAGAAAGTCCTCCCCTTCTGCATTTGGGAAGTGCATTCTCTGGATATAGCTAGGAGATGAACTGGGCTTCAAAAGTACATTTCCAAATGACCAGAATCCAACTCTTAAAAAAAAACTTCCCAGAAAAATGTAAGTCAAAGTTTCAGATATTTCAAATGTGTTTTCTTGGCAAAAACTAGAACTGTTGTAATTTTTGTGCAAAAAAAGTAAATAAATATATTTTAATTTAAGGCTATCAAATCTCCATGAATATACTCAATAAAATCACACTTTCCTGGGGAGTATACTAAACTCTGATAAACATCTACCCCCAAGGAAATAATTCAGTAAATACAACTCCCATTGAGTTACACAGGATGTGACTGCAGCCTCTTAGTTGTGGTAAAAGATATGGTTTAGGTATAGGATGAGGAGCTAGGGACTCTTTCATCCTTTTAACTTTGACATTGAATTTGTGGCCCCATTAAGTCAGCTGTGTCACCATTTCCTTGTTTATAAGTCTTTCTTCAGAATACTTGTCACCCCTGTTGGGACATGGAGATAATAATTCACATCATGTTTCTAAAACAATTTTTAAACAATAATAATGTTAAAGATACAGGTATAATAACATAATTTAAAACAAAATAAGCTACAGAGAAAAAGTTAAATAATTCCTTTTTCATAACAAGTTTTTTTTTTTTAATCATCATTTTATTGAGATATATTCACATACCACGCAGTCATACAAAACAAATTGTACTTTCGATTGTTTACAGTACCATTACATAGTTGTACATTCATCACCTAAATCAATCCCTGACACCTTCATTAGCACACACACAAAAATAACAAGAATAATAATTAGAGTGAAAAAGAGCAATTGAAGTAAAAAAGAACACTAGGTACCTTTGTCTGTTTGTTTGCTTCCCCTACTTTTCTACACATCCATCCATAAACTAGACAAAGTGGAGTTTGGTCCTTATGGCATTCCCAATCCCACTGTCACCCCTCATAAGCTACATTTTTATACAACTGTCTTCGAGATTCATGGGTTCTGGGTTGTAGTTTAATAGTTTCAGGTATCCACCACCAGCTACCCCAATTCTTTAGAACCTAAAAAAGGTTGTCTAAAGTGTGCGTAAGAGTGCCCACCAGAGTGATCTCTCGGCTCGTTTTGGAATCTCTCTGCCACTGAAGCTTATTTCATTTCCTTTCACATCCCCCTTTTGGTCAAGAAGATGTTCTCCATCCCACGATGCCGGGTCTACATTCCTCCCCGGGAGTCATATTCCACGTTGCCAGGGAGATTCACTTCCCTGGGTGTCTGATCCCACGTAGGGGGGAGGGCAGTGATTTCACCTTTCAAGTTGGCTTAGCCAGAGAGAGAGGGCCACATCTGAGCAACAAAGAGGCATTCAGGAGGAGACTCTTAGGCACAAATACAGGGAGGCCTAGCCTCTCCTTTGCAGCAACCGTCTTCCCAAGGGTAAAACTTATGGTAGAGGGCTCAACCCATCAAACCACCAGTCCCCTATGTCTGTGGTCATGTTAGCAACCATGGAGGTGGGGTAGGTGAATACCCCTGCATTCTCCACAGGCTCCTCAAGGGGGCACTACATCTTTTTTGTTTTTTTTTTTTTTCCTTGTTTGTCTTTTTTCTTTTTTTTTTTTTTTTAACTTTCCCTTCTTTTTTCAAATCAACTGTATGAAAAAAAAGTTAAAAAGAAAACAAACATACAATAAAAGAACATTTCAAAGAGACCATAGCAAGGGAGTAAGAAAAAGACAACTAACCTAAGATAACTGCTTAACTTCCAACATGTTCCTACTTTACCCCAAGAAAGTTACATAATATAGCAACATTTCAGTGAACTTGTTCCTACTACATCCATCAGAAATTAACAGACCATAGTCATTTCTGGGCATCCCCAGAACGTTAAATAGCTTATCTGTTCTTCTTGGATTATTGTTCCCCTTTCCTTAATTGCTCTCTACTGCTAGTTCCCCTACATTCTACATTATAAACCATTTGTTTTACATTTTTCAAAGTTCACATTAGTGGTAGCATATAATATTTCTCTTTTTGTGCCTGGCTTATTTCGCTCAGCATTATGTCTTCAAGGTTCATCCATGTTGTCATATGTTTCACCAGATCGTTCCTTCTTACTGCCGCGTCGTATTCCATCGTGTGTATATACCACATTTTATTTATCCACTCATCTGTTGAAGGACATTTGGGTTGTTTCCATCTCTTGGCAATTGTGAATAATGCTGCTATGAACATTGGCGTGCAGATATCTGTTCGTGTCACTGCTTTCCGATCTTCCGGGTATATACCGAGAAGTGCAATCGCTGGATCGAATGGTAGCTCTATATCTAGTTTTCTAAGGAACTGCCAGACTGACTTCCAGAGTGGCTGAACCATTATACAGTCCCACCAACAATGAATAAGTGTTCCAATTTCTCCACATCCCCTCCAGCATTTGTAGTTTCCTGTTTGTTTAATGGCAGCCATTCTAACCGGTGTTAGATGGTATCACATTGTGGTCTTAATTTGCATCTCTCTAATAGCTAGTGAAGCTGAACATTTTTTCATGTGTTTCTTGGCCATTTGTATTTCCTCTTCAGAGAACTGTCTTTTCATATCTTTTGCCCATTTTATAATTGGGCTGTCTGTACTATTGTCATTGAGTTGTAGGATTTCTTTGTATATGCAAGATATCAGTCTTTTGTCAGATACATGGTTTCCAAAAATTTTTTCCCATTGAGTTGGCTGCCTCTTTACCTTTTTGAGAAATTCCTTTGAGGTGCAGAAACTTCTAAGCTTGAGGAGTTCCCATTTATCTATTTTCTCTTTTGTTGCTTGTGCTTTGGGTGTAAAGTCTAGGAAGTGGCCTCCTAATACAAGGTCTTGAAGATGTTTTCCTACATTATCTTCTAGGAGTTTTATGGTACTTTCTTTTATATTGAGATCTTTGGTCCATTTTGAGTTAATTTTTGTGTAGGGGGTGAGGTAGGGGTCCTCTTTCATTCTTTTGGATATGGATATCCAACTCTCCCAGCCCCATTTGTTGAAAAGACCATTATGGCTCAGTTCGGTGACTTTGGGGGCCTTATCAAAGATCAGTCGGCCATAGATCTGAGGGTCTATCTCTGAATTCTCAATTCGATTCCATTGATCTATATGTCTATCTTTGTGCCAGTACCATGCTGTTTTGGCAACTGTGGCTTTATAATAAGCTTCAAAGTCAGGGAGTGTAAGTCCTCCCACTTCGTTTTTCTTTTTTAGAGTGTCTTTAGCAATTCGAGGCATCTTCCCTTTCCAAATAAATTTGATAACTAGCTTTTCCAAGTCTGCAAAGTAGGTTGTTGGAATTTTGATTGGGATTGCATTGAATCTGTAGATGAGTTTGGGTAGAATTGACATCTTAATGACATTTAGCCTTCCTATCCATGAACATGGAATATTTTTCCATCTTTTAAGGTCCCCTTCTATTTCTTTTAGTAGAGTTATGTAGTTTTCTTTGTATAGGTCTTTTACATCTTTGGTTAAGTTTATTCCTAGGTACTTGATTTTTTTAGTTGCTATTGAAAATGGTATCTTTTTCTTGAGTGTCTCTTCAGTTTGTTCATTTCTAGCATATAGAAACATTACTGACTTATGTGCATTAATCTTGTATCCCGCTACTTTGCTAAATTTGTTTGTTAGCTCTAGTAGGTGTATCGTTGATTTCTCAGGGTTTTCTAGATATAAGATCATATCATCTGCAAACAATGACAGTTTTACTTCTTCTTTTCCAATTTGGATGCCTTTTATTTCTTTGTCTTGCCGGATTGCCCTGGCTAGCACTTCCAGCACAATGTTGAATAACAGTGGTGACAGCGGGCATCCTTGTCTTGTTCCTGATCTTAGAGGGAAGGCTTTCAGTCTCTCACCATTGAGTACTATGCTGGCTGTGGGTTTTTCATATATGCTCTTTATCATGTTGAGGAAGTTTCCTTCAATTCCTACCTTTTGAAGTGTTTTTATCAAAAAGGGATGTTGGATTTTGTCAAATGCTTTTTCAGCATCTATTGAGATGATCAATTGATTTTTCCCTTTCGAGTTTTTAATGTGTTGTAATACATTGATTGTTTTTCTGATGTTGAACCATCCTTGCATGCCTGGAATGAACCCCACTTGGTCATGGTGTATGATTTTTTTAATGTGTCTTTGGATTCGATTTGCAAGTATTTTGTTGAGGATTTTTGCATCTATATTCATTAGGGAGATTGGCCGGTAGTTTTCCTTTTTTGTAGCATCTTTGCCTGGTTTTGGTATTAGATTGATGTTAGCTTCATAAAATGAGTTAGGTAGTGTTCCATTTTTTTCAATGTTTTGAAAGAGTTTGAGTAAGATTGGTGTCAGTTCTTTCTGGAAAGTTTGGTAGAATTCCCCTGTGAAGCCATCTGGCCCTGGGCATTTATTTGTGGGAAGATTTTTGGTGACTGATTGGATCTCTTTGCTTGTGATGGGTTGGTTGAGGTCTTCTATTTCTTCTCTGGTCAGTCTAGGTTGTTCATATGTTTCCAGGAAATTGTCCATTTCTTCTACATTATCCAGTTTGTTGCCATACAGTTGTTCATAATATCCTCTTATAATTTTTTTAATCTCTTCAGGATCTGCAGTTATGTCACCTTTTTCATTCATTATTTTGTTTATATGGGTCTTCTCTCTTTTTGATTTTGTCAGTCTAGCTAGGGGCTTGTCAATCTTGTTGATCTTCTCAAAGAACCAACTTTTGGTGATATTTATCCTTTCTATTGTTTTTTTGTTCTCTATGTCATTTATTTCTGCTTTAATCCTTGTTATTTCTTTTCTTGTACTTGGTTTAGGATTGGTTTGCTGTTCATTTTCTAGCTTCTTCAGTTGATCCATTAATTCTTTGATTTTGGCTCTTTCTTCCTTTTTAATATATGCGTTTAGTGCTATAAATTTCCCCCTTAGCACTGCTTTTGCTGCATCCCATAGGTTTTGGTATGTTGTGTTCTCATTTTCATTCGTCTCTATATATTTAGCAATTTCTCTTGCTATTTCTTCTTTAACCCACTGATTGTTTAGGAGTGTGTTGTTTAACCTCCAGGTATTTGTGAATTTTCTAAGTCTCTGATGGTTATTGACTTCTAATTGTATTCCATTGTGGTCAGAGAATGTGCTTTGAATAATTTCAATCTTTTTAAATTTATTGAGGCTTGTTTTATGTCCCAGCATATGATCTATTCTGGAGAAAGTTCCGTGAGCACTAGAAAAGTATGTGTATCCTGGTGATTTGGGATGTAATGTCCTGTAGATGTCTGTTAAATCTAATTCATTTATCAGATTGTTTAGGTTTTCAATTTCCTTATTGGTCTTCTGTCTGGTTGATCTATCTATAGGAGAGAGTGATGTGTTGAAGTCTCCCACAATTATTGTGGAAACATCAATTGCTTCCTTTAGTTTTGCCAATGTTTCTCTCATGTATTTTGTGGCACCTTGATTGGGTGCATAGACATTTACGATTGTTATTTCTTCTTGCTGAATTGCCCCTTTTATTAGTATGTAGTGGCCTTCTTTGTCTCTCAAAACATCCCTGCATTTGAAGTCTATTTTATCGGAGATTAATATTGCTACACCTGCTTTCTTTTGGCTGTAGCTTGCATGAAATATTTTTTTCCATCCTTCCACTTTCAGTTTCTTTGTGTCCCTGTGTCTAAGATGAGTCTCTTGTATGCAACATATTGATGGTTCATTTTTTTTGATCCATTCTGCGAATCTATATCTTTTAATTGGGGAGTTTAATCCATTTACATTCAACGTTAAAACCGTGAAGGCATTTCTTGAATCGGCCATCTTATACTTTGGATTATGTTTGCCATATTTTTCCCTCTCTCTATTAATATCCTTTATTGTACCCATACCAAATCTCTTTAGTACTGAACCTTTCTCCAAGTCTCTCTGTCCTGTCTTTGTTTCTCTGTCTGTAGGGCTCCCTTTAGTATCTCCAGTAGGGCAGGTCTCTTGTTAGCAAATTCTCTCAGCATTTCTTTGTCTGTGAAAAATTTAAGCTCTCCCTCAAATTTGAAGGAGAGCTTTGCTGGATAAAGTATTCTTGGCTGGAAATTCCTCTCACTCAGAATTTTAAATATATCGTGCCACTGCCTTCTCGCCTCCATGGTGGCTGCTGAGTAGTCACTACTTAGTCTTATGCTGTTTCCTTTGTATGTGGTGAATTGCTTTTCTCTTGCTGCTTTCAGAACTTGCTCCTTCTCTTCTATGTTTGACAGTGTGATCAGTATATGTCTCGGAGTGGGTTTTTTTGGATTTATTCTATTTGGAGTTCGCTGAGCATTTATGATTTGTGTATTTATGTTGTTTAGAAGATTTGGGAAGTTTTCCCCAACAATTTCTTTGAATACTCTTCCTAGACCTTTACCCTTTTCTTCCCCTTCTGGGACACCAATGAGTCTTATATTCGGACGTTTCATATTATCTATCATATCCCTGAGGTCCATTTCGAGTTTTTCAATTTTTTTCCCCATTCTTTCTTTTATGCTTTCATTTTCCATTCTGTCATCTTCCAGGTCACTGATTCGTTGTTCAACTTCCTCTAGTCTTGTACTATGAGTGTCCAGAATCTTTTTAATTTGGTCAACAGTTTCTTTAATTTCCATAAGATCATCCATTTTTTTATTTAGTCTTGCAATGTCTTCTTTATGCTCTTCTAGGGTCTTCTTGATTTCCTTCATATCCCGTACTATGGTCTCATTGTTCATCTTTAGTTCTTTGAGTAGCTGCTCTAGGTGTGTCTCTTCTGGTCTTTTGATTTGGGTGCTTGGGCTTGGGTTATCCATATCGTCTGGTTTTTTCATATGCTTTATAATTTTCTGTTGTTTTTGGCCTCGTGGCATTTGCTGAACTTGATAGGGTTCTTTTAGGGTTTGTAGACCAGTTGAAGTCCTTATCTCTAATTTATCAGATCTACAGCTTCGTGGAGTACACTTTCTCTAACTAACCAGCAGGTGGCGTCCACGAGCCACCTGTTCTCCACAAGCCAGATCTCCCCTGCTTAGCCTTTTTGGGGAGTGGGGGAGTGAGTCTTGTGGGGCCCAATTGGTGTACCAAGCTTGCGTGTGTAGTTGGTGTTGCCTGCCCTGTATGTGGGGCGTGTTTCTGGGCAGTCGGGGAGGGGGGGTGGCCCTAACAATCAAATCTCCCTGATGATCCTAGAGTTTTAAAGCTACTGCAATAGTCTAATCCTTCAGTTCAGTCCTGCCACAGTTTGTCTCTGCTACTGACCCACAAGTCTTTGGTATTGGCGTATGGCTCCTGAGACTTGCAAGTGGGCCCCTCTTCCAGGCTGTGCACCCCGGGTCCTCTGTTGAGGGATGACTGTGCTATGTCACAGGTGAGTGCCGTCCCCCCAGGGCAGTTCTGGGCTGCTGGGCTGTGTTGGGAGGCTCCCAGTCTGCTCAAATGATGGCTGAATGGGGCTCTGTTAATTCACACTGCTCTCCCTTCCCAGCTCTGGGACATTCAGCTGAGGTTGCAGGGAAGGCTAATGTCCACGCCCAGTTTTGTGGTGTGTGCCTGTTATTTGAAGCACTTCCGTCACACTGGGTTGTCTGGGGCAGCTCTGGGCTATGGGGCTGGCGATGGGCAGGAGTGTTTCCTGTCCACCAGGATGATGGTTGTGAGCGGACACCCCCCTTT
Organism: Choloepus didactylus; assembly: GCF_015220235.1. Classification (NCBI taxonomy): domain Eukaryota; kingdom Metazoa; phylum Chordata; class Mammalia; order Pilosa; family Megalonychidae; genus Choloepus; species Choloepus didactylus. Next base: position 61,645,367 of record NC_051325.1, read on the forward strand.
TCTTGGGAAGTTGTGTTGTTTAGTGAATTTTCTCAGCCACTGGATTATTGCCTTTTGTCTCAGAGCTCTCTTAGTTCTGCTCTTGACTTGACGTGCCCAAATTTCAATTCTTTGAAGCTTTCTGTATTGAGCTTCTTAGAGTAATTGTTTTAGAAAAAGCAAAAAGGATTTAAAAAAAAAAAAACAAAAAAAAAAACGGCCCTCCTCAGAGATCTAATGGGTTATTGAAATGCTAATAGACAAAGCAACCAGGGCCTTTAAGGAAAGGTGCACAGGGCAGAGAGATCAGCTTTGCTTCGGGATTTGCATATGCGCCTCAAGGCCTGATCTCCGCCCTTCCCCTTTCTGTGTTCACCAGAACTCCAAAAATCCTCTGCTTTTATTTTGGAGTTTTTCGTGTTGTTTTTTTCTATGCCCGTCTCCTCTCTGCTGGGCTGGCTGCTCTCAGAGTCTCTGGTGTCTGGTCTCAGTCTATCTATGGTTGGAGTTTGAATCAGTAGAATGAGTTTCCGATAGGAGCAGCCACTGCAATTCTCCCTTCTCCTTCCTGGAGCTGACAGCCCCTCCTCCCCCGGGACTGAGCCTGGCAGGGAGGGGCGCGGGTCCCCTGGCCGCAAAAACTTACAGATTTCGCTGATCTCAGCAGTTCCACGTTTTCATGAGTGTTGTATGAAGTATGCCCAAAGACAGATTGCTCTGTGGTGTCCAGTCCACGCAGTTCCTGGCTTTTTACCTACTTTCCTGGAGGAGTAACTAAAACATACAGCTCACCAGTCTGCCATCTTGCCCCGCCTCTTTGCTTACTTTTTGAAGGGGTGCCAGGCATGGAGCGTGTGTCAGAGGAGGTGATACTGAGGGGAAACTGGGTAGAAACCATAACTGTTTAGCTGAGGAGAGTGAAGTAACTTTTCAAAATTGTTAACTACTTGATACTTTTTATCAGATTACCCTTTTCAAGTACTGTTCCCAAATTAAATTTGAGTCATTTGAGGGAACTGAAATATCCTTAGGAATTATTGGATATGGCTGTGCAATGCATTCTCAAGGAGGCCCTTGTAAATTTCCATGAGCTGCTGTTACCCTAAGTGTGGTGAAGGCAGCCATCCATCAGATTTGCCCTATGTGCACAGGGGAGCGCTGTCTAGAATCTAATTTTATCTCTAACTCCATAAACAGCCAAGTGGCACCATTTATTATTTCACATAAATCAGTCCTGAGACCAAATACTCCTTTAAATGTGTCCTGCAGTCTTTTCCAATACTGCTTTAAAAGTCTCAATAGCTTGGAACAGTTCTATGGACTCTGCATTTGGGGATGGAAAGAGGGGCCGGAGAACGAAAGGAGAGGAGAGCATCTTGGAAGGGAAGAGGAGGCCCTTCTCCAGCACAGCTGTCCATAGGAGACTTTGTCCACAGCAGCCAGAATCTGATGAGAAACCAAAGAATCAAGTCACTGGTAGCCCATCCCCAAGTTGGCCTGATGCCGTTTTCTATTTTCATTTAAAATGTTCTTTGGAAAACAAGAAAGTGTAGGTCTGCGTTAGTCACCGTTAGGAAAACTTGTACAGGAATTTTACCCCCTGGTGACTTGAGACTGGCCTGTATCCATGGGTACTTAACAAATGTTAGCAAGAGAACAGGGCACTGATGAAAATTGACGCTAAATGGGCCATATGCTTCCGGAAGCTCTGATGGAAATAATGTTGTATTTAGCATAATGACAATATGGAAAATCCACTTTCTTCTCCCAGCCATATTTTTACTAATATAATATTATAATATAATTCTCTCTTGTTTATCTTATTTTTTATAGTTAAAATTTTAGTTTGGTGTTTAAATGTAATTTGAATACTGCCTAGAGCTCTCCAGGGGCAAGGTGTGATATGAATTCTGCAGAATGAAATAATTGTAATTTTCACATGGTGTTGGATGGCAACCAGGGACCAGCAATCCAGCATGCCTAGGTGTCCATTAGCACCTGCCAGTGGCTTTGAAAGCCCCAGCATGGACAAAAGAGAAACTGATTAAATGTTTCTCTCCTTCCAAATTCAGTTTCCAGAGTGGAAAATCAACTTGTTATCTTTTCTTGCCATACGTTTTAGGATGAAAATCTGGTCCTTTAAAATTATTTAGGAGTGAACATCCTGATTCCGTCTTTCTATTTAGGTATGGGCTGAATTTCTGGGTACCAAGTCAGCTGTAAAACTTAATCCTTTCCTGTCTGATTTTGGCTGCTGTGCTTGGGGACTGATTATATTCTTGTTGGTGTTTTTGCCAGTTTGTCTTTCCCAGTCCAGTGAATTCTCCTCTCCAACTTCAATCCAGAGTTATTTCAACATTCCCAGACTTTGACATCCTTGGATGAGATTAGAAATGACAAACACCTCTGACGTCTATGTGCTTATTCGACTATAGATGTTTACTTTTTGAGTTTTGGTTCTGTTATGAATTGATACTGGTTTTCAAAATGAGAAACAAAACAAAACAAAACAAAACACCAAGGAAATGTCAGCAACGTAAAAATAAATTACACAAATATTAATTGAGTGTGTAGCGTGTGCCAGGTTCGACGCTGTACAATGAGCAACAACGCAAGCCCTGCCCACGGGGAGCTTCCCATTGCACAGGGGACCCAGAGAAGTAAACCAGCAAGTACCCCACGGTACCTGTCATCCCAGCCAGTGTTGTCAGCCCATAGAAAACTGGCTCCCTTTGTGGGTGCTGGAGCTGATCCTGTGGCTTCAAATCCTGGTCGTATGGCATGTGGTCTTAGGCATGTGATTTAACCTCTCTGGTCCTCAGTTTCTTCATCTGTAAAATGGGGATATTCATAGCTCCAATTCCAACCATTTAACTGGATGCTTAGCACACAGTCACCGCTCAGAAAATCTTAGCTGTTCTGCAAAATGATTATCATTACACTCAAGGCACTCTGGGAGGTGGAGGAGTGTGAACCTACCTCTGTCGAGGATTCACAAAAGAGGTGATGTCTGAGCAGGGTCTTGAAGGAGGAGTAGGAGTTCGCCAGGAGAGTAAGGAAGAGCATTCTAGGCAGAGGCCATGGCATATGCACAGTAGTCGGAAGCAGCCTGGCACGTTTGGGAATTATAGGCCCCACGGGATTCAGCACTGACTGACTGGGTGTTCCAGGCTAGGCCTGCTTCCAGGTTCTGGGGAGTCAGAGGGCAAAACAGACTCAGGGACTGCTGTCATGGCACCTACATTCTATGGGGAGATGGCCAGTCAGCAAGTCAGCACAGACACAGGACATTGCAGGTAGAGATGCCTCGATTTGCAGGTGTTTGCTCGAGGAGCCCGTCATGATAAAGCAGGGAGGTAGAGAAGCTTATTGAGTAAAAGAGTTCCCCAAATATTGCCATGTCCGAGTGAAGAGTGTGTGCTGGTGTTTGGGGGTGGGTTGTGAATGGGGGAGCGGAGGTGCTGAGGGGTGACGGGTGATCAGCTCTGGGAGGGAGGACAGCTCTAGATGGTGATGAACCTTCCCTGTGCAAAGACGTTTGCACTCAGCTGCAGCTCAGTGATCCCCAAACTTCAGGCTTTCAAGCAAATTCCTGTATGTTTGCAGACATCACAAACTTCCTGTGTAGCTATTTATTTAAATTTCCCATTTAAATAACCTCACTCTTGAACATAAATGCATCTGTTTTCAAGAGGGGGACTGGCAGGCGGCAGGTGAGAGGCCAGGACTCCCTGCCCCAAAAGTGGCAACTGTGAAGATAAATACGTAACCAGTCAGATGAGAAGATCCCTTGTTGGGGTGCTTTCCACACCATCCAAGAGGGCCATGGTAGGCAAGGGCAGCGGGGAGCCGCCATCCTTGGTGACCAACGGGCTCACGGAAGGCAGGGGCCAGCGACACGCCCTGGGTGCGGTGGCAGGTGTGTAGGGGAAGACAGAGGCCGCAATGAAGGAAAGGTCTGTGGATGAAGTGGGACAGACAGACAGATGCCAGAGATGCTTTGAACAGATAGGCCAAGAGATGACGGAGAGGAGGAACCAAGAGTCATCCAGAGTTTTGGCTTGGGTGGTGTCACGAGGGGAGTGTTTCCCTGTCGTTGTAGCCAGAGCTTTCTGAACAAATGTTCCTGGCCTCTGGGGTAAGCGGCAAACGTTGGAGGTTGCAGTGTTAGACCTGGAGCCACCTTCCATCCAAGGGCTGGTGAAACTTTCTCTCTGGAGCCCAAATACTTGCATTCAGGGAGAGAAGCTTCCCACTCCCTCTTCCTAAGGGAACTGTTTGCATGACAATGGACTAAAACATGCAGAAGCCAAGGCTCCTCTCCGCCCCAAGAGGTGATGGGGACAGCCTGCAGGCTGTATGGAAACCCCCAGATTCATAAGTTCAGGGTTTCTCTCCTGCGATGTAGACCCCCTCAGAGCAAGGTTTCCTCTGGCTCTCATCGGGGGGCGCCTGTGGATGATAACTCAGATCTCTGCTCCAGAAGCCTCGTGTTTGCTTTCAGGATAAAAGTGAAGAACCATAGATATGAAAAACTTATTAGGCGGCTGTTGATGGAACTTCCATAACCTCTAAGGTATAGACTGTCAGAGGTTTAAAAGTGATTTCCCATAATGAGCTCCTTTGACCTTCTGGAAAGTTCTGAGCCAGCAGAGCAGCTAGGAGGTCTCTTTTGCAATTGGGGCTCTGAAAGGTGAAGGGGTTGACTTGAGTTTTCTAGTAAACAACAGAGCTGGTTGCCTCTAGGCTGGTGGATTCTCATCCAGGGATGATGTGCCCCCCAGGGGACCCCTGGCAGTGTCTGGGGACATTTTTGATGGTCACAGCTGGAGGTGGGGGCTTTGCTACTATATCTAGTTGGTGGAGGCCAGGCACATTGCTAAGCATCCTAAAATGCTCCAGAACTGCACCCCGGCCCCTCAACAGCTTCTCTTACCCGGAATGTCAGTGGTGATGAGACAGAGAAGGGACTCCTGCCCCAGGTCCTTGCCTTTCTGTCACTCTTACACTTTTCCCTTACACTGCACCAGCCTCCTCTTTCCTGCACCTCCCATTCTGTCTCCATTAAAAGGGAAAATCTAACCTGTCAATCATGTCCTACTGAAAGTTCCCGTGGTTATGAATGTAGCCTTTCTGAAGTTCCTTCAGTGTATGAATAATCCCTGCCTTTATTATAATGTTCTGCAGGATAATGTCTAGCTCAGTCTTAACTGAGAACAGTATATTTGTGTGTGTTTTCTCCAGGAGCCTATTATGAAGAAATAAAGAGGCAGCGAAGATTGCTGGGTAAAACAGCAGGCTGGAGGCTGCCAGCTCCTTCCGAAGTGCTTCCAGGAGGGCAGGTTCACCCACTCTCATGGCCCCCTGTGGACGTTTGCGGCCGACTTTCTGCTTTGGAAAGTGTGGGGCTCTCTTGCGCTCTTTTCTGGAGCGTCCGTGTCCGTGGACCCTGGCTGGTCTGCTGACAGCAGCCTGAACCCAGCTGGGGGTTGCTTGGCTCAGATGCTTGGCTGCCCGGCTGTGTGTCTGAGGCAGTGATTTAATTTTTGCAGAGCTGAGAACTCTAAACTGGTGGAGGGGTTCAGGTTTCTGGGTAACTGACTTCACAACAACTAGTGGAATTGGCTGGTCATGCAGGGACTTTGGCTTCATCCTGGACTCAGCAACTCTCTGGGTCTCATCGCAAAGCTTCTGCTATAGTTTTATTCAATTTATTTGTTGGGTTAATTTTTTTCCTTTTTGGTTATTGCAATTTCCCTGCAGGTTTTGAGGCTTGGAGTGAGTAGGATCAGGGTGCTAACCAATGGCTTAGAACCCTTAGCAGCAGTGGAATGAGATCTCAAGTCTGGGGTGAATTTGCCATGCAACCTGAGATGGCCTCCCCTCTTTGTCCACCAGCTCATTCCTCAGTTTCCCTCATTTGAGTCGAGCCACTTTTCATCTACAGATTAAGAAGCTACCAAAGTGATGCATTTAGCTTCTTAGGAGATAAGATGCTTCTTCCCCTCTTCTCTTATTCTGAAGAGAAGGATGCTATCTTTGAGTTGACGCAGCTCCTAATTTACCTGCATTTCTTAAGCATCTTGAAGCAACTCAACTCACAAAATTCTCATCAAACCTCTCCACTCAGTTTCCACGCTATACAATCAGATCAGAACCATAAGAAGGAAGTGTGCAGTTTGGGTTGGGATTCTCCCTGCCCAGGGCTTGGCAAGGGGTGATGAGGAGAGAAGCTTGGCTCCTCCGCCTACTCTGGTGTGAAAGTGGAGATAGCAGGACCTCTGGGTCCCGTCTGTAGTTGTCGAGCGTGAACCCCCCCAGAGGCACCCTGGGCGAGCCCTTCGCTCTGCTGGCGGACTTGGATGGGGTGGGCCTTCCTGCAAAGAGGCCAGACACCCTTCCTGGGTTAGTTTTCTGTGCCTGGGACATCCCCACCCATTGAATAGCTTCAGACAACGCGGGCATTCTCATCTCGCAGTTCTGTGGTTGGGAGCCCGGTTCTCTGCTCAGGGGGTTGGCTGAGCTGCACTTTCATCTGGAGTTTGGGGCCTTCTTCCAAGCCCCCGTGGTTGTTGGTAGAATTCAGAATTCATTTCCTTGTGGGTGAAGCCCGAGGGTCCAGGGTTTTGGAAGGACCTGCAGCTCCTGCCACGTGGACCTGCTCAGCATGGCAGCTCTCCTCCTCAAGGTGACGGGGAGACTCTGTCCCTGCAGGCTGCAGTGGCGGAGCCGTGTAGAACATAACCCAGTGAAGGGAGGGACATCTGTCACCTTTGTCATATTCTGTTGGCTGGAAGCAAGGCACGGATGTTGCCAGCACTCAAGGGAGGGGACATGCAAAGGTGTGGACCCAGGAGGTGGGGCCTTTGGGGTCACCCTAGAGCCACGGACAAAAGAGCTGACAGGGCTTTCGCCTTATCCCAGCCAAATGTCAGCCTGGCCGTCTCCAGGCAGGCCTGCGGGGCCAGGGTTTGGAAGCGTCGGTTCAGGGTCAAGTTCCCATATCTGTGGTAAAACAAGTGGGAAAAATCATAAGGTGATGAGTTTTTCCATCTAGCTAGATTTAATAAGTTTAAAGGGCTAACTTTGATTTTTTTTTTTTCCAGTATGAAACTGCCCCTCCTTTTTAATGATAATAGAGAATGTCAGGTTTTTTTTTGTTGTTGTTTTTTGCTTGTTTATTTGCATGTGTGTGTGTCTGTATCTGGCAAAATAGAGTTGGAAACCCCAGGTCATTTCTCCCAAATCAAGAACACGTTTGTCACTGGTCTGTACATTCACCAGGTCTGGGAATCGCTGGTCTAGAGCACAAGGTTTTCTCAGAGTCCATAGCTCAGAAGATGGGCGACTTGGGCAGAACTTGGGCGACTTGGGCAGAACTCGGGGCTCTCTGCAGCAGTGGGCTATGCCGTCTGCCCAGAGCTGAGACTGGCTCGGAACACCCTTGCAAAGAGGCAGCCCAGGGGAAGATGGGCCACTCACTGCTCTGTTGGGTCCAGTCCCAGAAAGCGGCAAGCTGTGACCCAGCTCCCTGCAGAACCTTCTTCGCTGAGCTGCCACTGCCATGCGGCGTCGTGCCTGAGCCATCATCACGGTCGACAGGAGAAAGGGCTGTTTTCTGAGAAACCATTATGATAAACTTCATCCACAAGCTGCTTCTCTGCCCCTTATTTGGAGGCCCTTGGGATAAAAGTCTCTTTATAGTTTAGGGTTTGGAAAAAGTTTGCTTAACTTGGCAAACTCATATATAATATTTTTTCTTCTTTCAACAGTGAGAGTTCTGAGACAATTAAAACTGACTTTTTTGCCTTGGTTTCCAGGAAGCTCAAGAGTAAGATTTTGTGCTGAACCTGTGTAGCTTCCCAGAGCTGAGGTTGTACTTGAACTTCTGCTGTCTTCACATCCCCCCTCAATGATTTCTTATTCTTTTTGCCTTGAATTCAAAGTCTCCTGCTTTGATGGTCTCTGTGCTTCTGACCGTAAGTCACCTCAGATCTTCTTGGAAAGTATGTGCATATAAATAGCAATCACGGTTCTCAGAGTTACTGCAGGATTCATGAGGTCGTGTATGTGAAAATGTTGCACAAACAGGTGAGGGCTATGAAAACAGCTGTATATCCCTTACACATGCACATTCCCACAGATGTGCACACACACACACGTGCCCCTGTATCTAAAAGGATGTACTAGTAAAACAGGCGTTTGACTAAGAGCGGTGGGAAAGCGTTGTAAATTCCATACGTGAATTCCAAGTTAAGCCATCATCTTTTTGAATTTGCAGTTCACAATAGGTCCTTTCCTCTCAAAAAGGTCATCCTTTCCCTCCAAATAAATACTGGATTTCTCTACTATCTCCTTTCTCCACCACTCGCCAGCCTCTTGTCCGAGTTTGGATTCCCCTGAAGCAGGCCCTCGGACAAGGATTTGAAGGCAAGCAGGTGCTTTGGGAGGTGAAGGGACATGCTGCTGGCCGGTGAGAATGGAAGAGGGAAGGGAGGGCAAATGATGATGGAGCGTTACCACCAGCGCCCAGAGGGGGCAAGTGGAGCTCCGTCCTGCTGGGGAACTCAGGAAGCCAGCGAGGAGGCCCTGCCTAGGAGTTTCCCACCTGAAAGGTGAGGGAGCCGAGGTTTTTGGACATCCTGGGAAGTGTTACTTCCCCACACTTCCAGCCTGCTGCACGGCAACAAAACTGGCTGCAGCGGCTCGAGGAAGCCTTTAGACGAAGAAGTGCAGCTGCCAGTAGCTGGGCAGTGGGCTGGGGCGCATGATGTCCTCCAGGTGGAGAGGGCGGCTGCTGCCCCGACTGCTACCACCCCCCACTGTCTGCTGCTTGCTGCCTCTCCGGCCCTCACCCCTGCCCAGTGCCTCCTTTCCACTCTGCATTTTGGCTGGGCTGGATAACTTGCTTCCCAAATGTCCCGAGCTCTTCTGTGACTCGGGGACTTTGCATGTGCAGTTTCTTCTGCTGGGACATGTGCTGCCTCCTCAGCGTCTACCTGACTGTCGCTCCGTGGCCAGGTGTTCTCACTTAGGGGTTGAGATGACTGCCTGTGGCAGAAGATCCAAACGGGAACGAATGGCTTAAGTGAAACAGGGGTTGGCTCCTTTCTCCTGTACTAAGAAGTCTGAGGGTAGACGGTTCAAGGTGACGTGACAGCTCAGGACAACAGGTCCACAGGTTTTGCTCTACTCTTGACCCTTCCCTCAGATTGTGTTGCCAGATGGCTCCTCCACTCAGTTTTTGATTCAGGCAGTAAAAAGGGGAAGAAGTGAAGGGCAAAAGCACAAGGGGCTTGCCTCTTTTAAGGAGCTTTCCTGGCAGCGCACCCAGCAAACTGCTGATATCGCATTGGCCAGAACTCTGTCACAGGCCCCCTCTCTCTGCAGGGAAAGGGTATCCCCTCCCCAGGGCGGCTGTAACAAAGTACCACAAGCTGGGAGTCTTAAAGCAACCAACATTTATTCTCACAGCTCTGGAGGCTCGGGGAGAGGATCCTTCCTTGCCTCTTCCTTGCTTCTGGGGCTTCTCTGCAGTCCTTGGCGTTCCCGGGCTTGCTGCGGCTGAACTCCAGTCTCTCCCTGTGGCCGTCTTCCCTCTGCGTCTGGGTCTCTGCCTGCATTTCCCTCTTCTGCGAAGGACAGCAGTCACACCCGATTGTCGTCCTCCCTAATCCAGGATGCTCTCAGCTTAACTAATCACACCTCAAAGACCCTGTTTCCAAATAGGTCACTTTCACAGGGATGGGTGTTAGGACCTGAGCATATGTTTTGGGACCCGAAGAGCTGGGAAAGGTGTTTTTTTAGAGGTGGGTACATCACGTGGTCCTCCCCGACCCCATCCCAATATGGTTCTGTTAAAGAAGAGGATACAGACCACTGCTTAGGACACTATCTGTCTCTTCACCAAGTGTCAGCTGAGCTGCTCCTCCCTCCGGGAAGCCTTCTGTAAACTCTCCCAAAGCAAGCTAGCATCCCTGCTGGGAGCCCGCGACTCATCCTGACCCTCCCAGCATGAACGCTGCATTGCGTTGCCTAGTCTCCTGCCTGAACCCCTCACGGGGGACAGGGTTCTCTGTCTTGGTCTCCTCCCCGACAACCACTGGGGCTACATTTCAGTCAACGTTGCTTGTCTCTAACTTCAAGTAACAGTAAAGTTCAAATTGGCAAAGTGTAAAGGAATTTATTTTCTTGTCCAACGGGGAACCCAGAGGTGGGTCAACTCTGGGCTCAGGAAGTCTGAGCTTTGGCTTTGCTTCTGCCTCTTCCACGTGATATCTTCAGCCTCAAATGATAGCAAGATGGTGGCCTCAGTTCCAGACAAACATTTTTCCAGAGGAATGGTTTCTCAGATTTCCCCTGTGTTGTCAGAATTGGGTCACATGTACTTTTTAAAAAATTTTTTAAAATTTTTAATCACATTTTTATTGTATAATATAACATATGTACACAGAAGTGAAAACTTTGCATGTGCACTTTAACAAGTAGTTAGGGAGCAAATTTCAAAGAATATTGTAGGTTACAGTTCCACAGTTCAGTTATTATTTCCTTATTATGAAATATAACAGATATATAAAAAGGTAATATCTTTCAAAGTATCATTTAACAAGTAGATATATAGGAAATTTCCAAAGTTGTTACGAGTTATAGTACTGTAGTTTCAGTTATTTCCTTACTGTGAAATAAAACATATATACAAAAAGGTATAGCTTTCAAATTACAATTTTACAAGTCCTTTTGTCACCCAATCACTGACAAGGCCTGGCTTGGGCTCATAATTTAGGGGTGGCCGGATACTGGGGATGCAGCCAATACGGCACTTCACTGTGTGAATGAACACACCCAGGTTCCTTGGCTGCCCCGCCATTGTGCCTGGGACGATGCTCCACCCACGGTGTCCTCTGGGTTCCATGACTCTGAAAGCTCCAAAAGTCCAGTTCAAAGCTCTAGAAGCATTTCACCAGATCGTGAGGCCTGATGGAAACTCTCAGTCGCTTCTCCATGCCAGCACTCCTGGCGATCAGCTGAGGGACAACCTGACATACTTTCATGGCAGGAACCAGCATTATTTTCTTGAAAAGTTACACGTTCTTGAGCTGGGAGCTCCCAGGCTGCTGTGAGGTCAAGGTTATGGGTGAGCAGACGCTGAGTGCCGAAGTGGATGTGGCCAGGTCTGGAAGCAAGTCACGGAATGGACAGCTGCTCTCTTTAACTCAGGAATTTGGCTCTCACTGGTGAGCAAAAGATGGGGTGTGTGGGGACTGGAGTTGACTGGTGACTTTTGAAAGCCAAGACACTGCAGGGCAAGACCTATCTTTATTTAGCTCAATCCCACAGGCATGAAGAAGGTGGTGGTGGTATTTCTACTTCCAAAATAAGAACAGAATGAATAAAGCCCCTTCAGGGAACTCTTTCTCTTTCACCTCCCATTGCTCCTCCACCTGAACCCTTCCAGCCGCCGAAGGGGACAAGGTACCCACTCAGTTGCCTCACGTGTGGCTTCAAGGTGTGCCTGCACTCCCTCTAGACAGAATGGCCTCCATCTTCATCCTTGTTTTGTGATGAAACATTAAAAAAATCATGGCCATAATAGGTAAATTTTATCAAGCAGTTACTACATGGTAACTGGGGGCTATCATGTTTCAGTGCTGACATTCACCCTAGGAGGTGTACACATTGTTGACTCCCATTCACAGTTGCTATATTTGAGTCTCAGAAAGGTAGAGCCGCCTGCTCCAAGTCACAGCCGGGCCATGGCAGGGACAGGGCTGGAACCCAGCCCTGACTGATTCCAAGGCCTGAGCTCTAAACTGCCCCCTGGTTGTGCCTCTCGAAATCAAGCTGTCAATCTTTTGCTATCTCTCAAGCATGTCCCAATAGTAACATTTTAGTGGTTGAAAACTGGAGTAGTTTTTCCCACTGGCATCCTTCAGGTCTACTAAATGTATGTTTTTCTCACAAGGTACAGCACAACAATTTTTAATATGTCCATTGTTATTGGTAACAGCAAAAAAAACTGGGAATAACCAATTGTCCATCAATAGAGGACAAGCTGAATAAATGGTAGCAAATCAAATAGTGGTGTAGTATGTTTGCAACTATAAAAAAAGTGGTGACTATTTTTACATATTGATATGGACTAACTTTTGGTATATACTGTTAAGTGGAAAAAACACCATGGTTCAGGAGAGCATTTATGGTGTTCTATTTTTGGTGTGAGAAAGAGAAGAGTCTACATGTATATGCTTATATTTAAAAAAAAGAGCAAGAATTAAATGATAAATCCCCAAATGACTTACTATAGCTACTGTTGTGGTTTGCTAAAGTTGCTGGAATGCAATATAACAGAAATAGGTTGATGTTTTCAATGCGGATTTATCAGGTTACAAATTTATAATTCTAAGACCATGAAAATATCCAAATTAAAGCATCAAGAGGAGGATACCTTCTTTGAGGAAAGGCTGCTGGCATCTGGGGCTCCTCTGTCACATGGGAAGACACATGGTGACATCTGCTGGTCCTTCTCTCCTGGGTTCTGTTTCAAAATGGGTCTCTCTCTCCAAATGTCTCTGGGCATTTCTCTCTTAGTTTCTTGGAGTTCTCTGAGTTTCACCTGCCTTTTTTCCTCTCTTAGAAGACTCTAGCAAGGGGATTAAGACCCACCTTGAATGGGCTAGGTCACATCTCCTTGGAAATAACCTAATCAAAAGCTCCCACCCACAACAGATCTGCCCCCACAGGGATGGATTAAGAGAACATGGCCTTTTCTGAGGTACATAACAGCTCCAAACCAGCACAGGTACCCAGAGGGGACGAGAGGGAATGGTATCTAGAGATGGAAGTGACACTTGTGAGAATTACTTTTGAGAATTGATTTTGGAATCTTGTACATGTCTTTACATAATTAAAAATAAAAATTAAAAAAAATTAAAGACTAAAAATTGAAAATAAACTGAAACGAACGAATCTAACTGAATATCAGATTGGTGCCGAGCCACACTCATGCACAGAATTATTTCAAGTGACTTTAAAACCCACTATTTGGACTCTATCTCCCTGATGGGATGTATCTTAAAAGCAAAAGGAACTTAAAAAAAACTTAATGTGTATTCAAAACTCTAAATTTTAGTAATAATATTGGTATTGTTATTTTGAAACAATTACGTTATAGAAAGTAGGTAAACTCAAAAGGCAATTTTGCTAGTATTTTCAGCATAAAAGTAAAGAGATATACAAACAGAACCCAAAGAAGTTAAATGAAACCCTATTACCTTAAAATTCAAATTGGAAATACCAACACGAATGCATGAGTTTTCTTTCCTTTTCTGAAGAAAATACATATTTCTTAATGGTGTCCTTTGAAGAGTCCTGTAGACAATGACCAACCCAGCATCAAAGAGCACTCCAATTAGCCAGAGAGTGGTGTTCAAAGATCATTTCCCACCGAAAAGAACCAAAGTTCTCAGAGAAACGGCCACAGGAACAAAGTGCCCCAAGCTGGGGGGCTTGACGCCCCAGGACTTCCCGTCCTGCAGTTCTGGAGGCTGGAAGACCCAAGTTTCCCCCCGAGGGCTCCATGTCCTGCTGTGGCCCCTCAGCTCCCCACGGCCTCTCAGCCCCCCATGGCGTGCTCTGGCTGGTGGCATGGCTCGGTCTCAGCCTCCGTCAGTGGCCGTCTTCTCTCACTTTCTGCTCGTCTCTGCCCACGTTTCCCCTCCTTAGAAGGACACCAGTCGCTTGGGATTGAGGGCTGCTCCTCCACCATGACCTCACTTAGCTTGCCAATTTCCATCTGGAGCGACCCTATTTCCACTTGAGGTTGCATCCTGCAAAGTATGGGCGAGTAGGACTTCAACATGTCCTTGGGGGGCGAGGATGCAATTCAACCTGAATACCTTCCCGGCTGCCCAGTACCTGCTTCAGACCCAAAGGGAGGCAAAACCCCTGTGAAGAGTGTGGATGTTGACAAGGAAGAGCTTCAAAACTGTGCCATGAGCCCCCAGTTCCTCAAGGCGGGCCCCCTACCCCTCCCCATTCACATACATAATTGCCTTGTTTCTACTACTTTAGAGCAAAAGGATTCAACTGTTTGTCAGGTTATTCCCGACACAGTAAAACTTTAGAACAGACCAACGAGGCCCCTTAGAGATGTGAAAAGAAAAATGATTTGCTAATCATTTGGTTTAAACAAAATGCCATAAGCCTGCTGTACAAATGTCTAGATGGTTAGTTCCCTGTGAGCTAGCACCTGAGAGAAACTAATTCCCAGGTCCTAGAAGTTGATGTTACTAAGCCTGAGAATTTGAAGTTCTGGCAGGGTGCCATGGTGGACTCCAAATATCTGTTTCTCCAAATGCTTTGTCCCCATGTTGTTGCTCTGCCCAGCCCCTTCCTGGGCAGTAAGTTTTATTTCGCAGAATTCTCAGCCACCTCTTTGGCAGGAGTGGCTCTGACAAATTGAGCCTGGGGGTTGAGAGAGCTCCATTTCCTGACTCCTCGGTCTCCTGGGGTGGCCCAAGAGGTAACTAAAGAAGCCTCTTCTGGTAAAAGGAGGACCCCAGGGCAGGAAGGGGGGCTGGCACCCAGCACCCGCGGACGGTGAGCAGGTGGGCGCAGGCGTCTTCAATGCCGGTGGGCATGGTTTTGGCAAATGGCCACAACTCCATCCCTGAAAGTTTTGGTGGAGCAGTTTGTTACCTTGAAGAACTAAGATTTCTTGTAACTATGGAAACATAAATCTTGGCATCAAGAAGCGAGGGAGAAAACCGCTAGTGTTACCTTGACAACAGATAAAAACCCAAGTCATTGTTGTTAGGAGTAGAGATAATGCACCTTCAATCTTCTAAATTAATTTACTTGGGGGAAGGAGAAGTTGCAGTGAGCCTGTGCACCTTCTGGAAGCAGTGGGTGCATGAAAGCTTTGATTTGGAGCGGGGACGTCTCTTTGAGGTTTACCCTGATGAGAGGTGGGCTGTCAAATTCTGCTTCGCAGGGGGTTAAGATATCCCTGAGGGTCTGTAGCAAAGGGCCTATGCATGCTCTCATTTCTTGACTCTGTAGGTCTTAAGAGCAAATAACCTCTGACTCGGGAGGGGTGTGGCTGCCTGGAGGGAGCTGGAGATCTCATTGTTAGTGGGGCACACACTTCAACGTCTTTTCCCCCACCACATTTCTGCCCCTTGATGTTTGTTAAGAAAGGAGGCGAGACGTCAAACAAGATGTACTGAGTCAAATGAAATGAACCCCTCTGAACTCCGCCGCCAGCTTCCGCATTCAAGGAAAGATCACCCTTGAGCCTTCTGATAAGTCCCCATAAATAGTAATAGCTCTGGGCTACGTATAGGTTTAATTACCTTGTTCCACCAAGAGATTATTTTTCTTCCTTAATATCCTCAGAGGATATTGTACCTAAATGGGGCATAAAGTGTTCTGATTTGACGCCCAGATGCAATATGCATTTAGAGTGTGCTCGAACTGACTTCAAGGGACTTCTGAGAGAGTCTATGTTCTCACTGAAGGTGTAACGAGGCTGCGTCTTCTTGATGGAGAGCTGCTAACTCTATTTGTGGGGGAATATAGCTCTGATGGATGAAAGGAAAATTGGAGGAAAGGCTTTTTGAGAATCATTATATTGCCAAGTGTGGGATTTTGGACCATCATTTGGTCTAGAGAACATTAGGTAAAATGAGAAAGAAGTGCAAGCAAAAACATTTATGACACGCCGACGAAAGGAGCGGGTGGTGAGGTTCTCCGTCCGCCCCCACTGCGATCCTAGCACCATCTCCAAAAGTGAGGCCTTCTCAACAATTCTTATTATTTAAAAAAATCTTATTGCTTACCTAAACATGAAATTTGCCATTTAAACCATTTTAAGTATGCAATTCAGTGGTATTAATTACATTCACAAGGTTGTGCTACCATCATCACCATCTATTAACTAAACTTTTTCGTCTCCCCAAACAGAAACTCTGCACCCAATAAGCAATAACTCCCCATTCCCCCTGCCCCTGGCCCTGGGTTTACTTTCTGTCTCTATGAGTTTGCTTATACTAGTTACTTCTTATAAGTGGAATCACACAACGTGTGCTCTTTTGTGTCTTTCTTTCTCTTTTCCTAATGTTTTCAAGGTTCATCTGTGTTGTAGCATGTATCAGAACTTCATTCCTTTTTGTGGCTGAATAAGATTCCATTATATGTGTCTACACATTTCGTTTTCCATTCATCTGTCGAGGGACACTGGGTTGTTTCTCCTTTTTGGTTGTTGGGAATTATGCTCCCGTGATGGCATACAATTGTCAAGGGGGTCTCCGTTTTCAATTCTTTTCAGTTTATAGCTAGGAGTGGATCGCCAATCTGTCTGCTAATTCTATGTTTAACATTTTGAGGAACTGCCAAACTCAGCAATTATTTTACTGTAACAGATTGTTGTCTGGAGAGAGTCATTTGTTGAACTACATAGAGAAGGTAGTCAATGGGGGTGCCATGTTTACGTGCCGAGGACTTGCCTTCCTGCCCAGTCCTGGTTCTCTCCAGAAGGTGAGAAGCCGGCTCCCCACCCTGGCCTGCTCCTTCAGGAAAACTCAGCACGGAGGACTGGAGATTGCCCACATTTACCAATTCAAGGACGACTTTTAATGATATCGAAGGAGACTTTTAAAAAAGCTTTCATTTATTTGGCGGCACTGGAGAGCTGACTCTGGGTTGGAAATCATGCTGTTTGGGGTTCGGTTGAGAGTGAAGCCCACCCCGGCCCTCAGGGAGCTTCACACTTGAAGAGCAAGTGTCTTGACAGTGTTCAGCTCCGTGATTGATAATCAAACTATTATAACATTTGTTATAAAATGTAAAGACTACCTGTACCACCAAACCAAACCAAACCAAACCAAACACAATCAATGAAAGCTGCAGAGATGGAAAGCTTTAAACTGGGTTCAGAACAACTATTTCTGAAAACGGCCAACAACACACACTGATCCATGAGGTGGCTGGACTTCCGGCTTTCTCTTGCTAGATCAGTGTCCTCATTAGATTAGACAAGAATGGAAAGTTGTCATTGAAAAGCAGCACATTTGTGAGTTGGGAAATGATCTGAAAGTATTAAAAATGCAGGAGATGAGTCAGTGTTGACATATTGCTTTTTTGTCAACTTTGTAGCCATTGGACTTGCTACCGATCCTATGTGTATTTCATAAAAAGCCTCCTTATTAATAAAGATCAGATGGGACTTGCTCTTACTAAATGTCAGATAGGAAGTGAGGCTGTGTGGGGGTTACTTGGGGTGACAATTTCCAACCACTCTTTTTTTCTTGCCTGTGAGTGGGAAACCATGAATGACTCGTCACTGCCCTTGGATACATTTTACAAGTTCTTTAAAAAGTAATGAAAGAAAAGTATCCAGAAAGTGTCCCATCCCTGCCCTTGGATCTTCCCCTCCACAGACTGTCATGATTTCACGCTGTGATCTTCTTGTAAAACAACCAATTTTGAAAGAAAATTGGTTTTCAAACTGGGGATTAGGGAGGTGATTATGTGGTGACACGGTGCTCTGACATTTCAGGCAGTGGGAGGAAGGCGGGAATTTTAAAGTGGATGAATCACCGAGGGTTTGGCGAGGGATCAAAAGCAGCTGGAGACGGAAGACTTGGAAATGCATCGCCTGCCTTATTCCGAAACCCGATGCTGGCGTTTCTGCTTTTTGAAGACCAAATGGTGGAGAAGAACTTATCTCAGTTGACGCACAGACAGTAGCAAGTGTGATAATGAGGGACAGGGTGCAGACTGGTGACGCAGTTCTGAGAAGCCAGTTAACTCACTCCTGGCCTCAGCTGGGGAGATGAGGGACGAGAGATCTTGGGCTTGCAGCTCTGCCCTTCCCAGTCCTTCCCTGTTGGAGCCAGGTGCAGACAGGATAGTTTTGAAGGCATCAGTGGAAATGGCATGTTGCCTGAAAAATTCTGATGCACAAGAAAATTCTTTTTCATCTCTTTTCATTCACGAGATCATTCATTTCCCAAGCACCCACCAGGTTCCAGGCACAACTGTAGATGTTAGGGATACTCTGGTAGGCCCCAGATATTTGACTCATCAACCTAGTATTTGGACTGGTCTTGTTCAAGATCAGAGGGGAACAGGGAGGTCTGCTGCTGACACCACTTGAAACTTCAGAGCTGGCCAAGCTGAAGCCACCTCCTTGACACTGAGCTTCTCACTTACCGGAGTTGACAAGTTTCTTACTGAATGAAGCCAACCTGGGTTTCTGTCACTTACCACCAAAAAAATCCTACCAGGTTGAGCATTTGTTAAGCGATGGTGCTCTGGACGTGTGTTAAACACTCACTGGATGTTGCTGTCATTTTGCTGCTGTCACTGGGGCTCGCTGATAAGGCCTGTGTGTGCTGTGGCCTTCCACTCCAGACTGTTCTGGAACAGCAGCTCTGGAGCACAACATCCTTCACCAGCCTCTGAAGGAAATGGAATCCTATGAACTGGTTTCCTGGTTTAAGACTGGGACAGCTGAGATTTCTAGGGTTCCTTTTTACAAATAGTTTCCTAGAGTTCCAGAATTTGCTAGAGGCTCACGGGTAGAAGGGATTTTATCTGAAAAGAAATCACCACATTTCTCTTGCTAAAGAACTGACTGCAAACCTAGGGCTAATTCCTGCTCCTTGGTGGTGGTGGGGGGTAGGGCATAGGGGAAGGTAGGACCACCAAAGATATCTGTTGATTTTGGCTGTCCAGCACTCGTGTCCCTTTTTCTGATGATAGCATCTCTATTTGTCCCTGGAGAGTGAGGGCCTTCTCATTTCCTGCGGTTCCAGTGGTCTGATCAACATGCACAGATGAAAGTAATGCTACGGCTGAAATCTGAATGTTCATGAGAAAGAGGGAACCCATAGCACTTCCTAGAAGGGAGCTGGGGGGATCTGAGGACTCTGAGGGCTCCATTCCATCGATACCAAGGCTACTTCTTAGCTTTTGAAGTTTGGTTCACACGTAAGGGGTGCCTGAATCTTTCTACATGAAACAGGAGATGTGGTAGATTATTTGCCAAAACGGCCCTGATTCTCCACCCTCCCTGTACCCACACTCTGTGCAATGACTTTGACCTCCTCTCATCAAGAGGTAGAGTCTATTTCTTTACCCCTTGAAATGGCCTGGCCTGTGACTCGCTTTGCCCAGGGGGTGGTGATAGAAGTGACACTGTGCCAGCTCCAAACCTCAGCCTCAAGATCCCCGGGGGCTTCTGTTGGCTCTCTCTCTTTCCAGAAGCTTGCCACCTCTGTGTGAAAACACCGGGTGCACTTGTTAGAGGATGAGAAAGCCCATGGAGGAGAATGTGGTGTCTTAGTCAAAGTCGTCCTGGTCCATCTCCAGCCGCATGACCTGCACACGTGAGGGAGGCCACAGCCAAGATGAGCAGGGCACGTATCCCAGCTGCAGCTTCCCGTAGGCACGCGAGTGAGCCCAGCTGAGACCTTTGGAGCAATGATAAATGCTTATTGTTTTAAGCCACCAAGTTTTAGAGTTGTTTGTTACTCAGCAAAAGCTAACTGTTACACACATCAT
Organism: Choloepus didactylus; assembly: GCF_015220235.1. Classification (NCBI taxonomy): domain Eukaryota; kingdom Metazoa; phylum Chordata; class Mammalia; order Pilosa; family Megalonychidae; genus Choloepus; species Choloepus didactylus. The sequence continues at coordinate 61,664,912 of NC_051325.1, forward strand.
CAGTTACACTCGTTAGACACTAATTTGGTCACTGTGGTAAAAAGTTGTCTTAATATAATTTACTTCCATAAGTCCCTTGACGCTTTGGGAGGTCACTGACTTTGAAAGCACAAGGTATTCCTGTTGCCATGGATACCCCCATTGAGACATTAGAGCGCAAAGAGAGAAACATAGTGTTGCCTTGACAACAGGGTTGAGAATCTGAGTCTGGTAAGGCAAAAGGCTATACAAAATAGGAAGAATCAGGAGGAGGGGGAAATTAGCCTTAAAAAGCTTCCCCCCTAAACAACAACTTGCCTCCATGTAGCCATCAGTCTATTGCAAGCAAGCATTGCCTGAATTGGGAGCTATAAAGTGAGCAACAGGAAGCTCTCCTCTTTTCATGCCGATCCCCACAGCGGGAGAAAAGTGCACAGCCATGGAGCAGCAGGAAGCACTGGCACTGAAGTGCTTCCTGTAAGAGTTTGCAATTTGCTCTCAACTAAGCCTCATCCCAAGAATTGAGCTTGTCCAAGCTGGAAGGAGTCGAGCAACAGCCAGTCCCTGCACATCTTCTCCTTTTGCAGGAGGAAAACTGAGGCCCAGAGAGGGCAAAGGCACCCCTAAGGTCAGGCAAGATGTTAGGATCCTGGTGCAGTGTAAGCCCTTGGCTGGGGGTCAGGCACTCTGGGTTCAAATCCTAGTGACACTAGCTGTGCGATACTGCGCAAGTCAGCCGGCCTCAGACTTTTTCTGGAAGGTGAGGATCGTAATAATTTTGCCCTCAAAGGGTATTGAGAATTCAATGAGCTGATGTAGGAAAAGCACTTAGCACAGTGTCTGGACTGTAATAAGTTTGCGATAAATTGCTTGCTGTTGTTTTTACTATTATCACATCTCATTGCCTCTACTCTTTGGAGTCATCGAAGTAATACTGGGGAGGTCCACAGGATCCAGAATCTTCTTTGGAGCCTTGATGGTGCCTTTTGAGATGCCCGGTGTCACTTTCTGTAGCATGTGGTCAGATATGGTGTCATAATTTTCAGAGCAGTTGCATCTTTCATTTCCTCTTTGTAGCCGTCAGGAATACTAGCTCCATTTTTTTTTTTTTTTAAACTTTGTCAAGGAGGGAATGGAGCCTCCAGGAGGTTCGATGATTTTTCCAAAGTCCCCAGGAAGCTTTGTTCTGTCCTGGCACCGGGGCTCAGCTGGACAGCTGTCTGTCCTTCCCTCGCCCGCAGTGATGCACTGTCCCCCAGAACGGCACAGCCACACAGATGGCCCAGATGTCGGGTTTAACAGAGAGGGAGAGGAAGGAAGTTAGGGGCATCTGTTTATGAGCATCGATTGCCAGCAGTGCGTGGAAATCTGATGCCCAGCAAATAACTGATGGGCAAGTACCCACGTCACACGCCGTGGCACGTCGCAGAAGCGAACACTCCGTGCCCCTAAACTCCTCCGACCAAGAAGTTCTGAAGGGGGTGAGGAGCCTTCCCAGGCCTTCGCTGTGGGGGAGTCTGTGCACTGCCTGGGGGAGGATGCATCCGAAAGCCCCTCAGAGATCCAAAGAGGTCACCACCCGACTGCGAGCCGAGATGGCCCCACAGTGGGCTGGTGGGCGTTATTTGGAGGGAAGGGGTGGGTTCAAAGATCAAATCAGCAGCCCCCTGCATTTGACAAGCACCAGCAGGAGATGGGATTAAAGGCAGTGGGCTGGAGGCAGTTCAACCAGAGGATGCACAGAAGTGAGGGGAACAGGCTTCCCACTGATTCTGGGGGGCGCATTGTGCTCCCCCAGCTGTCCCTGGCAGCTGAGGGATCTTTCTTGCTTCTGTGTGTCCCTGTCTGGGGCATTTGCTTAACGGCAACATATCTGAGTTCTGATCAGCCTTCTGGTTTGCAGAACATAAACCAGATTAAAAAGCTCTGCAAAGCCCAAAGCCCAGTGGAAGTGGGTGCCAGTGTAAGGCTATTGAAGTTGCGACTCCTAACCAGCTTAGCCGGGGCATGCGAGAGCAAGCTGGACGAACCTCGCTTCTGTCTAGAGAGTGGGTACCTGGTCCCCGTGGAGGTCGATGACATTGGTTCAGGTGTAGGATGGGAGGGGGGCAGGCGTCTGAGACAAAATCACCTGTGCTGCTGGCAGTGACAGGTGATCATCCAACACCTCAGGAAAAATAAACTTCCTCCCATGGCCGCTTCCTTTCCTAAGGTTCTGAGTGGGAGGAGGATGCGGGGCCGCCCAGGTTTGTGTTCTCTGATTCCAGGGCCATTCTTCAAGCCCCACTGGTAAAGAAAAATGTTTGCTGCGTTGGTTGCCTCATCTGACCTCTTGTTGGTGTAGATGGGTTGGAGGCACAGCTGGGCATGGATTCTGGTTTTGAATAAAAACTGTCGCCTCCTTTGTCCCTTAGCAGCAGCCCCCAGTGCCATGGAGGGTTTGTTTTTGTGTCCCTGACTCACCATCTGCTTCAGCATTAGCAATCCAAGTTCTGTGATAATGCAGGCTCTGCATCCATGATTAGCTGTTGACCGAGCTTTTCTTGACTCTAAACCCTCGGTTGGGGAATTCAGATGTACCCGAGCAAGCTCTGCAGTGGGGTCAGATGCCTCCTGGGCTACAGCATGCCCATGAACATCCCCTTCCTCCCCAGGCTCACCATCTGAACAAGGAGGAGTCATCCGGGGTGCTGAACTCATGGGCAGGGGCTCACGTTCGGTCACTGCCCTGCAAACCTCAGCTTCCACTGTGTAAAGGGAGGGACTCTTTGCGTCTCGATGGGGAACATCATGGCCCTCCCTGCAGAGGCATTGCTGGCCACCCACTCCCATCCTTGCAGGTGGAACCTCAGTTTGGTGTGGGTGTCCACCCTCCTCCAAGATGGGAATGTGGTCAAGGAGGAGGATCCCATCCCCAAGTTGAGGGGAGATTCTATTTGGCTCCATCAGTCCTGGCAATCCCATTCCTCTGACTGGTGCCGAGTTTGGGGTGAGCACGTATCTCAGATCCGGCCAATGAGGCACCAGTTGATGCCTGCCAGGAGCTTCTGGAAAAGGTCGCTCTCAAAAAGAGGCTCAAGGAAGACGTGGCTCTTTCCATTGGCTGGATGTCCTCATGACCAGATGTGAGGCTTTGGATGGCCTCAGCCAGCTTGTGGCTGCAACATGTTCAGGGCAAAGCTTGCACCCCAGGGATGAGAGCAGTGGAAAGGACTGGAGTCCCTGCTAGGAACTGTCGTGCTCTGCCCCACTGTGGGATATTTTGTTATGTGAGTGAATAAAAAAGCCCTTAAGGCAGTCACTTCGAAGTGTGACTTCTGGGATGTGCAGGACAAAGCATCCAGGTACCTTGCTGCTCTGCGTGGGCCACAGCCCCTCAGCCTCCCCGGGGAGCTAGTGAGAGCTGCAGAATCTCGAGCCCCACTCCTGACCTGCTACCTCAGAATCTGCATTTTAATCAGACCCCCAGGTGATCCTGTGCATGTTATTGAAGTTTGACGAGCCCGGCCTTCCTGGGTACACCTTTTGCTCACTGAGTCCTGTTGAGAAGGACTTGGCTTTTGACACTAATGGGCTCCACCCAAGAGAGCGTAGTGGGTGTTGAGTATGGGGGTTCTGAATATAGGGGTCCATCTCTGTTCTGTCAAGAATTTGGGGGAAAATCTCAGGAAGATGGGGGTGGGCCTAGGCTGGTCTCTCAAAGCAAAATATGAGAGACTTGTTTATTCATTTCTGCTTTACCCAACCATTTTTCACTGACTCAGATTTGAGCATGGCATTGATTTTAATCCAAAGCTGTGGGCACAGTAAAATCTCCTGAGTACGGGCCTCACCAATTTTGAAGTGATAATTTAAATTGGGGCCAGTCTGGGGCAGGCTGAGGGAGAGCAAGCTGGAGAGCAACCTGTTTTTAAGGACTTTGGCTCACCAGGTGGATGCAAAAAGACACTTCCAATTATAAACAGACCTTTGTGTTTTCAAGTACAGCAGGAACCGTGCTTGAAAATCAATCCATCAACGGGCATTTATTGAGTGTTCCTTGTGCAGGTGTCCCTGGCTGGCAGAACACACTTTGTTAGAAGTTACTTCGAATCATTACCTGTGTCGGGAAGTAATGAATTTCAGGAGGAAATGGGATTTCTCACGCAGCCCGTTCCCATCTCCCGCCAGCTTCTCTGCGCGTGGGCTGGATCCCACCCGCTCGCTCCGGCTTTGTCTCCTTCTCCCCTGTGTGGTCACCTTCCCTCCCCAGCTGTTCATGACTCACTGTTATTTCTGTCACCTTAAAAAAGGCTCCCTGGCCTGGATCCCCTAACTTCTCCCTATTTTCCTAGCCGCCACCCTACTTCTCTGCTCCCCTGTACCTAAAATCTCCTCATAGAAGACCACTCCCCTTTTCCCACCTGTCCTCCACTCTCACTGAAATGCACCGAAATCCGGCTTCCCTCCCCTTCATCCGGGACGCTCCCAAAGGCCTGATGTTGCCAAATTCCTCATTCAATCCTTAGTCTCTGTCTTGTCTGCTGTCAGCCGGGGTCGGCAAAGCTCATCATCTCTTTTTCTGGAAACTCCTTCCTTCCTGATGCTCCGTCAGCCTCACGGGCCACAGTCTCCTTTGCTGGATCCTGTTTGTCTTCTGGGTCTCTCAATGTGGGTGCCCCTTTGGGCTGGTTCCCCCGACTCTCTCCTGGGTGAGGTGTAGAACGCGAGGCTTCCCTGCCAGCCGGATGCCCACGGGCTCCACGTTTATGTTTCTGTTTGGATCTTTGCCTTCTACTGCCAACCTGATGCCCCCCCTTTGCTGTCCGCCCACCCCAGCTGGCCTCCAGACTCCTTTCCTGAAGATGCTTCTCCCCCCAGGTCACTTGCCTCTTGAGTAAATTTCACCTCCAGTTTCCCAGTGTTCCAGGCTGCAGTGATCCATCGTCCCTCCTCTTCCTCTCATGTTCTTCATCTCATCCATCAGCAAACCCCGCGGCCCTGCCTCTGAAGTGCAGCCTGATTCTGATGATTCCTCACCACCTCCGTTGCCCGAGTCCAGGTCACCGTCATCCCTGGGTGTCCACGGCAGCCTCCCCTGGCTCCCCCGTGTCCTGCAGTCAGTGGGATCCTGTCAAGGCCCAAGTGCGACTGTGCCACAGTCTGACTCTGCACAAACCTTCCCCGCTGCCCTCTGCTCGCCGTGGTGCCTCGGCCCTGCATGCCAGCCCTGCCCGGCTCGCTCTGCTCTTCGCACACTGCCGCCTCACTCTTCCTCAAGCTTCCCAAACACACTCTCACCTTAGGGCACTGACATCTGCTTCTCTCTCTTCTAGAACTCACTTCCCTCAAACACATCCTGGCTCACTCTCCCCTTTATTTGAGCTCTACTCAAATGTAACTGCTTTATTTTCTTCTTGAATGTCCCCATCACCTGACTCGTTCTATATTTATGTGGTTGGTGTCCATCACCCCTTCTAGAATGGATGATCCCTGAGAGCAGGCCTTGGCCTGTTTCGGTCTCTGCTGCCTCCCTGAATACCTCATAAGCATTTGTCAGATGACCAAGTCAGTCCACCCGTTGAACTGGCTTTCTTCTCCCCAAGATGAAAGGGCTTTGGGGAGGGTACTGGGGGGGAGAAGACTAGAAACCTTCCCCTGGTGAGCTCACTGTGCAGTGCAGACACCGGGTGTTAAGCCCAGAAGATGATTATTCATTTGACAAATGTGTACTGACACCTGCTCTATGTCAGACATGGAGCTACAGATGCTGGGGTCGCTCGGCGAACAGGCCACACCAGGTCTCTGCTGTTGCAGAGCATTTGTGCGGAGGGTTTGTGGCTGTGTGTATGTGTTTGTGTGTGTGCAGGGACAGACAATAAACCAGGAAACACATAAATAAAAAGATGGTTGCAAATGGCACCAATGCCATGAAGCAAATAAGCATGGGGTTGAGATAGGATGCCTGAGGGGGGGGGAGAACTTGCAGTTTTAGTTTTTAATTAGGTCTAATTACATACGGTAAAATGAGCGGATGATAAGCATTGTCTTGGATGAGTTTTGACTAGTGCAGATACCCATGCCACCAACCCCCGTCAGGATATGCGGCTCTGCTGCCCCCCCTGGAAAGTTCCCTGTGTCCATCCCTGCCTGGAGTGGGGTCCTTGGATGGGGTCAGTCAAGGCTTCTCTGAAGAGGTGGCATCTGGGCTGAGACCCAAAGGAGGACAAGAAGGTGGCCACAGGGAGCCTGTCCTGCTGTGGGCGGGTCGAGGAGGCCAGTGTCGCTGGTGGGGAGCAGAGTTGCTGCAGCCAGAGACACCGTGGGGGCGGCCCCTGCAGTGGCTCTGGCTTTTACTCGCCATGAGATGGGCAGAAGCAGAGGGTCCAGCAAAGAGACGAGGGGGGCTCTAGGATGGACTGGGGGATGGTAGGAAATGGTCAGAGGCTGGATGTATTTTTTTATAATCTTGTTTTTTTATGATGGAATATAACATAAATACATAGAAGTGATAACTTTCCAAGTGCAATTTAACAAGTATTTAGAGAGCAAATTTCAAAAAATGTTATGGGTTACAGTTCCACAGTTTCAGTTATTTCCTTATTGTGAAATATAACATATATGCAAAATGGTAATAACGTTCAAAGTACGATTTAACAAGTAGTTATATAGGAAATTTCCAAAAATATTATGAGTTACAGTACCATAGTTTCAGTTATTTCCTTATTGTGAAATATAACATTTATACAAAAAGGTGATAACTTTCAAATTACAGTATAACAAGTAGCTATAGAGCAAATTTCAAAGAATGCTATAGGTTACAATTCTACCATTTCAGTTCTTTCCTTCTAGCTATTCTAATACCCTAGCAACTAAGAGAAAGAAAATTATACAGAGATTCACTATTCATCATCCTTTGTTAAATTCCATCTTGCCTGTGGCTACCCCTTCCTCTAGTTTAATCACTTTCTTGATCTTCAGGGATGTCTAGGCAGTGACCACCCTAACTTGTTCATGTTGAAAAGAGGTGTTGACGTTATGGGAAAAGGGGACACTTCTGGCTGATGTTCTTGAGGAGGCTGTTGCCTCTGGGTTTTGGGACTTAGCTGTCATGGGAGCTCTCTGTAGGATTTAAGTTTCTGAAGGATAAACTTAGTGAGTGAAACTTTTACGGAGTCTCAGATAGGGACCTAGATATTCTTCAGGGTTTTTGGGACTACTGTTGATTTGGGCTTATCACACTGTGGCCATTTGGCGTATCTAGCTGAAGCCTGCATAGGACTAACCTCCAGGACAGCCTCTTAACTCTATTTGAAATCTCTTAGCCACTGAAACCTTATTTTGTTGCCTTTATTTCCCCCCTTTGGGTCAAAAACTCATTCTTAACCCCTCAATGTCAGGGTAAAGCTAATTCTGGGAATCCATTTTCCACATTGCCTGGGAGACTCATTCACCTGGGGAGTCCTGTCCCACGTTGAGGGGAGGGTGATGAATTTATTGCAGTTGGGCTTAGAGAGAGAAACCAAAAATACCATTAAATTCACCCTCATCACTGTATCTGAACATACTAGATTATCATTCCCCCTTCACCAGCTTCTGTCTCTCTTTAGGTCTCCAATATTCTTCCACATTATAAGACATTGATTTTTACATTGTCCAGAGAGCTCATAGTAGTGATAACATACAATATCTCTTTTATGTCTGACATATTTCACTCTGCATTATATCTTCATGGTTCATCCATGTTGCCATATGTTTCAGGACCTCGTTCCTTTTTATTACTACACAGTATTCCATCGTATGTATATACTACATTTTGTTTATCCACTCATCTGTTGAAGGATACTTGGATTGTTTCCATCTCTTGGCAATTGTGAACAATGCTTCCCTGAACATCAGTGTACAAATATCTGTTCATGTCACTGCTTTCAGATCTTCTGGGTATATACCAAGAAGTGAAATTGCCAGATCCTAAGGGCATTCAATATCTAGTTTTCTGAGAAACTGCCAAACTGTCTTCCACAGCGACTGTACCATCATACATTCCCATCAGCAATGAATAAGAGTTCCAATTGCTCCACATCCTCTCCAGCATTTGTTGTTTCCTGTTTGTTTAATGGCAGCCATTCTTATTGGTGTGAGATGGTATCTCATTGTGGTTTTGATTTGCGTTTCCCTAATAGCTAATAAGGATGAACTTTTTTTCACGTGTTTTTTAGCCATTTGTATTTCCTCTTTGGAAAAATGCCTTTTCATATCTTTTGCCCATTTTATAATTGGGCTGTTTGTACTATTGTTGCTAAGTTTTAGGATTTTTTTTTATATATGCAGGATATCAGTCTCTTATCAGATATATGGTTTCCAAATATTTTCTCCCTTTGAGTTGGCTGTCTCTTCATCTTTTTGACAGTCTTTTGGGGCACAGAAGCTTTTGATTTTGAGACATTCCCATTTATCTATTTTTTCTTTTGTGCTTGTGTTTTGGGTATGAGGTCTAAGAAGCTACCTCCTGTTATTAGGTCTTGAAGATATTTCCCTATATTATCTTCTAAGAGTTTTATTGTGCTCTCTATTATATTGAGGTCTTTGATCCACTTTGAGTTTATTTTTGTATAGGGTGTAAAGTACGGGTCCTCTTTCATTCTTTTGAATATGGATATCCAGTTCTCCCAGCCACATTTGTTGAAGAGACTGTTCTGTCCCAGTACAGTGGACTTACAGGCTTTATCAAAAATTAGTTAACCATGCATCAGGGGGTCTATTTTTGAATGCTCAGTTTGATTCCATTGATCAATATGTCTATCTTTGTGTCAATACCATGCTATTTTGACAACTGTGTTTTATGGTAGGCTTCAAAGCCTGGAACTGTAAGTCCTCCCACTTCATTCTTGTTTTTTAGAATGTTTTTGGCAATTTGAGTCCCCTTTCCCTTCCAATTAAATTTAATAACTAGCTTTTCCAAGTCTGCAAAATAGGTTGTTGGAATTTTGATTGGAATTGTGTTGAATCTGTAGATCAGTTTGGGTAGAATTGACAACTTAACATTTAGCCTTCTTATCCATGAACAAGGAATATCTTTCCACCTCTTTTGGTTTCCTTTGATTTCTTTCAGTAACAATTTTTAATTTTCTGTGTAGAGGTCTTTTACATCCTTGGTTAAATTTATTCCTAGATACTTGATTTTTTGGTTGCTATTGTGAATGAAAATTTATTTTTGGTTGCCTCTTCAGTTGGGTCATTACTAGTGCGTAGGAACATTACTGACTTATGTGCCTTAATAGTGAATCCCACTACTCTGCTGTATTTGTTTATTAGCTTAAGTAGCTTTGTCATGGATTTCTCAGGATTTTCCAAATATAAGATCATATCATTTGCAAATAATGACAGTTTTACTTCTTCCTTTCCAATTTGGATACCTTTTCTTTCTTTGTCTTGGTGAAGTGCTCTGGCTAGAAATTCTAGCAAAATTTGAATAATAGTTGTGACAGTGAACATCCTTGTCCTGATCTTAGGGGGAAGGCTTTTTTAGCCTTTCACAATTGAGTACTATGCTGGCTGTGGGTTTTTCACATACGTCCTTTATCAGATTGAGGAAGTTTCCTTCAATTCCTACTTTGTGAAGTGTTTTTAGCAGAAAAGGATGCTGAATTTTCACAAATGCTTTTTCAACATCTATTGATATGACCGTTTGACTTTTCCCTTTCAATTTGCTAATGTGTCTTATTTCATTGATTTTCTTATGTTGAACCACCCTTGCATGCCAGAGATTAACTCTACTTGGTCGTGGTGTATAATTCTTTTAATATGTCTTTGGATTTGATTTGCAAGTATTTTGTTAAGAATTTTTGCATACACATTCATTAGGGAGATTGGCCTATAGTTTTCCTATTTTGTAGTATCTTTTTCTGGTTTTGGTATCAGAGTGATATTAGCTTCATAGAATGAGTTAGGTAGTGTTCCTTTCCAATTTTTTGAAAGAGTTTGAGCAGGAATGGTGTCAATTCTTTTTGGAAAGTTTGGTAAAATATCTCTGTGAAACCATCTGGCCCTGGGCTTTTATTGGTAGGTAGATTTTTGGTGACTGATTGGATCTCATAGCTTGTGATTGGTTTGTTGAGGCCTTCTGTTTCTTCTCGGGTCAGACTAGGTTGTTCATGTGTTTTCAGGAAATTGTCCATTTCCTCTAAATTGTCTAGCTTGTTGGCATACGGTTGTTCATAGTATCCTTTTAAGTTTTTTTTTTTATTTCTTTGAGAGCCATAGTAATTATCCCACTCTCATTTCTGATTCTGTTTATTTGGATCTTCTCTCTTTTTTATTCTGCCAGTCTAGCTAAGGGTCTGTCAATCTTGTGGATCTTCTCAAAGAACCAACTTCTGGTTTGATTTAGTCTCTTTATTTTTTGCTCTCCAGCTCATTTATTTCTGCTTTAATCTTTATTTCTTTTCTTCTACTTGCTTTAGGGTTAGTTTGCTGACCATTCTCTATCATCTTTAGTTATTCAGTTATTCTTTTGTTTTAGCTCTTTCTTTCTTTTTGATTTATGCATTTAGAGCTATAAATTTCCCTCTCAGCACTGCCTTCACTGTATCTCATAGGTTTTGATATGTTGTGTTCTTGTTTTCATTCATTTCTAGATATTTACCTATTTCACTTGCAATGTCTTCTTTGCTCTACTGATTCTTTAGGAGTGTGTTGTTTAACCTCCATATATTTGTGAAAGATCTGGTTCTTTGGTGGTTATTGATTTCTAATTGCATTCCATTATGGTAAGAGAATGTGCTTTGAATAATTTCAATCTTTTTAAATTTATTAAGACTTGTTTTGTGTCCCAGCATTTAGTCTATCCTGGAGAACATTCCATGGGCACTAGAGAAGAATGTATATTCTGGTACTTTGGGATGTAACAATCTATACACTTATGTTAACTCTAATTCATTTATCACATTGTTTAGTTTCTCAAATTGCTTATTGGTCCTCTATCTGGTTGTTCTATCTATAGGACAGAGGGGTGTATTGAAGTCTCCCACTATTATTGTAGACATGTCTATTGCTCCCTTCAGTTTAGCCAATGTTTGTCTCATTACTTTGGAGCTCCTTGATTGTGTGCATAAACATCTATGATTGTTATTTTTTCTTGGTGAATTGTCCCTTTTATTGATACATAGGGTCCTTCTTTGTCTCTTATGACATATTTCCATTTAAAGTCTATTTTGTCTGATATTAGTATAGCTACCCCTGCTTTCTTTTGGTTGCAGCTTGTATAGAATATTTTTTCTGTCCTTTCACTTTCAGTCTCTTTGGGCCACAGAGTCTAAGATGAGTCTCTTATAAACAGCATACTTTTTAATCCATTCTACCAGACTGTATATTTTAATTGGAGAGTTTAATCCATTTACTTTCAAAGTTATTACTGTGAAGGGAATTCTTGAACCAGCCATCTTATCCTTTGGATTTTAGTTGTCAAATCTATTTTTCCCTCTCTTTTTTCCCTTTAAGTTACCCTTACTTATACTCTTCAGTTCTGTGCCCTTCTCCAGACCTCTCTCTCCTTTCTTTTTTTCTTAGCCAGTAGAGCTCTCTTTGATATTTCTTGCAGAGGACAGTTCTCTTGTTAACAAATTCTCTCAGCATTTGTTTGTGAAAATTTTAAACCCTCCTCAATTTTAAAGAGGAGGTTTGCTGGATGAAGAAAAACTTTTTTGGCAATTTTTCTCTTTGATAATCTGTAATATGTCATACCACTGCCTTCACACCTCCATGGTGCCCGCTGAGTAGTTAGTACTTAGTCTCATATTGTTTGCCTTGTATGTAGTGAATTGCTTCTCTCTTGCTGCTTTCAGAAATTTCTCCATCTCTTCAGCATTTGACAATCTGATCAGTATACATCACAGAATGGGTTTATTTGGATTTATTCTTTTTGGAGTTCATTGGGCATCTTTGACTTGTATATTTGTCATTTTGATGGGTTGGAAAGTTTTCCCCAACTGTCTCCTGGAGCACACTTCCTAGCCCTTTGCTCTTCTCTTCTCCTTTTGGGACACTAATAATTCTTATCTTTGTGAGCTTCATGTTGTCCATCATTTCCCTAAGATTCATTTCAAATTTTTTTAATTTTTTTCATCATTTGTTCTTTTTTTGTGTCCACATTCAATTGCTATGTCCTCTAGTTCACTTAGCCTTTCTTCTCTTTCTTCAAATCTGCTATTGTGAGTCTATAGTATGTTTTTAATTTGAGCAACAGTAACTTTTATTTCCATAAAATCTGCTATTTTAAAATTTACTCTTTCAAATTTTTCCTTATGCTCTTCTAGAGTCTTCTTAATGTCCTTTATGTCTTTAGCCATCTTGTTGAAGTTGTTTTGGATTTGTGTGTATTCTTTAATTAATTGCTCCAAATTTTTTGTCTCCTCTGGCTTTTTAATTTGTTTATTTGCCTTGTCCATATCATCTAGATTCTTCAAGTGCTTTATGATTTTCTATTGGCTTTTGGCATTTGCTTGTCTTGATAAAGTTATTTTGGGAAATGCAGGATTATTTGAGCATTTATATATAATTTGGCAGAGCTACAGCTTGCTGGAGTACAGGGTCCCTAACCTACCAGCAGGTGGTACTCTCAAGTAGGTCTTCTCCTGTGCAGTGGGCGGAGTCCAAACTGGGTGAGGAACTAATCAGTACACCAGTTCCCCATGTGCACTGGGAACTGCTTGCCCTGGGTGTGTGATGTGGGCCCTGTGCAGTTTGGCAGGGAGTCTCCTAAGGGCACCTTCCAGATCAAACATGCCCTGCTCCCTCCTGCCATGCTCCCCTGAGCCTCTGGGGTGTGGGAGGGGCTCCTGATGCTTCCGTACGGTACTCTCTCCTATCCCCTGCTTCTTGCCAGTGCACATCCCGGACTTCCATGGGGGGAGAGCAAACGTTGCCTCCCAACTTCCCTCATGGGAGCTCCTGGCCATCTGGCTTTGGTGGATCACCCCCCAGCTAACTGCCAAGGTGCGTGTATGGGAGTGGGGAGCTGCTGCTTACAAAACCTTGCCCTGTGGCTGTCGCCACTGCTGGCCCCGGGAGGTGGTCCCAGATGGACAAACTCACCCTGTCCCTCAAAGCACCATTTCTCTACATTTTTGTCCAGGTCCCCACCATGTACTATAGGGATCCTTCTATGGCCAGTCACATCTGAAACCATGGTCCCAGGCATCCTCTGGTCTCTCTCTAGTTTCTTTCACAGAGAAGAAGCCTGCTCTGCCTCATCCACGCCACCATCTTCCCACTTCTCCTTTCTGAAAGTCGCTGAGACAGGTTCATTTTCTGCTGCTCTGGCAGAGCAGAGATAAGGGGAAGCTTCCACTGGGGGCCTGGGAAGGGCCAGGTGGAGGCAGCACCTACAGACCACATAGGACTCTGAATTGAGCATGTTAGGGAAGCTGTTTTGAACTTTTAACTCTGAAATAATGTTGGACTCATAAGAAGTTGACAAGATAGTGCAGGGAGTTCCTGTGTGCCCTTTCGCCAGCATCCCCTGTGTCCCCCAGCATCCCAGTTTCGGTTTGCTAATGATGCCATTATGCAAAATACCAAAAATGAATTGACTTTTATAAAGGGGGTTTATTTGGTTACATAGTTACAGTCCCAAGGCCATAAAGTGTCCAAGGTAAGGCATCAACAACAGGCTTCCTTCACTGAAGGATGGCGATTGGTGTCTGGAAAACCTCTGTTAGCTGGGAAGGCATGTGACTGGCATCCGCTTGCTCCCAGGTTGCATTTCAAAATGGCGTTCTCCAAAATGTTGCTTTTAGGGCATTTTGTCCTCTCTTAGCTGCAGCTCTGGAGCAAACTCTGGGCTAGCATAAGTCTGCTCTTAACGGCCGTCTCCAAAATGTCTCTCTCAGTTGCTCTCCAAAATGTCACTCACAGCTGCTCTGAGTTCCTTCTTTTGTCAGCTCTTTTATATGGCTCCAGTGATTTAATTCAGACCCACCCTGAATGGGTGGGGTAACACCTCCATGGAAACTATCCAGTCAAAGGTCTTGTCCACAGTTGACTGAGTCACCTCTCCATGGAAACCCTCAATCAATAGGTTCCAACCTAATCAACACTAATACAGCTGCCCCCACAAGATTGCATTAAAGAATATGGCTTTTGGTGGGATATAATATATCCAAACTAGCACAATCCCCCAGGGACAACACCTGACATAATCACAGTGCCTGCTCAAAACCAGGGAACCGACGTGGTGACGGCACAATGAACCGGGCTACAGACCTCACAGGACGTCAGGATTCTGGCTGCTGGTTGATGTGGAGCCAACAGCACTTGGGCTGGGGGGTTGGGTGGGTGATTAGAGAGTATAAAATGAACACAGCCCCATAGCCTCAGTTTCCTCATTTGTAAATGGGGGTCATAATGGCACTTTCCACCCAGGCTTCTGGCGGTGGGGGGGGGTGATCGCTGAGATCATGCCTGGAAAGGGTCTGCCTTCCGGTAAGAACCACTCAAACATTTGCCGTCATGAAAAAGAGAAGGCAGCTAACTGCTGGGGGAGAGAAGTGGTCTGGAGCAGGTTTTGTGTGGGACGTGGCCTTTGGGCTGGCCCTGGAAGCATGTTTCTGGCATCCGCATGGCTTTCCTCTCCTCCCTGTGTTTTTCCAACAGGATGTGAAGCTTGATAGCTATTGGGAGACATGTGGGTTTTCAAAGCGTGAAAGGCGCCCTCAGTTTCCAGGGATCGCTGGTGTCCTGAGCAAATCGTCACCCCACATGCATTCCTTTCATCCTACACATTGCGGTGGCGGCCTCAGAAAAATACAGTTGGGGCCTTGGCTGCTTTCACGTCCTTACGAATAAGAGGTCTTTGTCCTCGGGTCCCAGGGATGTTTATGTATTCCAGCTTTTGGGAATGTACAGAGCACCTTTGAAATGTAAGATCCTCTCTCTTGCAGGGTTTGACGGTAATGGTGCAAGCTTCTGAGAGCAGGATTAACTCAAATTTGAATTGCAGAAATGCTAAGCTGCCCCCAATTCACTCTGGGTGTGGTAGCAGCCGTGACCTTGGGGATTAACAGATATCACGCGTGGTCCTTCGGTGGGGGAGAGCTCGGGGTGGTTTCCTATTCCCTACCTTTAGGGCTTGGGGACCCAATGTCTGGGTTGAGGTCCCAGCCGTCAGGTTCACTGGCTGTGTGATTTCGGCAGTCACTTCCCCTCGGGGATTTGTGGCTACCTGATTCAAAACCAGGGCTGGCAACACCTTCATCACGCGTGGCTGGGAAGCAAAAACAATGAGTGTGCAGGTGCGTGGCAACACAGCGGGTGCTCAAGAAATGTGGATGCTTCTGAAATCTGCCTCTGTTTGAAACGCTCTTTTGGGGGTGAGGTGGAAGGAAGCCCTCTTCTCCCCAGCACTAGGGCTGCCAGCTTCTCCAGGCAGCTTCTTGGTCTGGGGTCAGGAGAGGCCACCCCTCTTCTGCTAAAGACCCTGCCCCAGACTGTCAGTGCTCAGCCCCCAGTTCCAGAGCCTCGACCTCCTCAGAGGCCAAAAACCGTCCTCCTGATGATGCTGAGCACTCCTGCTGACGACCTGCGCCCAGATGGAGCCTTGGTTCCCGTCTGGACGCTGGGCCGAGCCTTCACCTGCATCAGCTCGGGGAATCACCTCCTTCCCACCGTGCTGCAGCAGCTGACAGAAGCAGCAGCTGAGGTCTCAGGAGCTGGGACCCTTTGCTGGCTGACACCTGGCGAGCTGGTGTGGCTCTGGACTTTTTGGCCTCAGTGGCCTTCTTGTTGCCCATCCTGCCCTGCGCCCCAAACCCGGCCCCCAGTGTTGGCCCCAGCTGGCCCAGCCGGCCAGGTGCATGTCCCTCTGAGCGCCAGGTGGGCACGGGGCCCTGCTTCCTGGCACGGTGGGCACTTGCCCAGAGAAGTGGGGGCTGAGTGGCAGTGGGTGGTGGCGGCAGGGTGCTGTGAAGCAGCCCTAGCAGGGCTGCCTCTGCTCCCCCTGGTACCAGGCTATTTGTCCTCCATCCGCACCGGGTAAGGCTCTTTGCCTTCATTCTTTGTGCCTCATTAAATGCGCTCTTATCTTCTTAAAATGGAAACCATTTTATTATACTTTTTCTTATTATAAAAATGATACATGATTATTGTAAAGAATTCAAGCCACACAGGAAAGCACAAAGCTGAGAATTAAAGTCCCTTCAGCTCTCTCTGTGGCGAGCTAACATTTTGGTCACATCATCTCCCATAGCTCATTGTGCCCAAGCACACGCACACCCCATTGTAGAAGCAGTTTTACATAAGTGGGATACGTGTTGCTCTGAAACTTGCTATTTTTCTACCAAATAATATGACACAGACGTCTTTCTAAGTAAAAAAGTGTAGAGCTATTGCAGTATTCTTAATGAATGCATTGCATTTCATTGTATGAATGTCCCATTATTCATCTGGCCAAGCCCCTTGTGTTGGAGATTTCACTTTTTTTTTTTTTTTTTTGCCATTTCCTTGGCATCAACAAACCACCTTGTACATACCTATTGTGAATTTAAGTTTGCAGGGAAAATTTTCTAAGTGATTAGTCACTAGACCAATGTTGCCATATTAGGTTCTGAAAAGTTTGCCGTCTTACAGCCTGACGGCAGGGTAGGACGGTGCGTGTCCCCAACTCCTGTGGACTCAGGGGTGTCGGCTGTGTTTATCCTCTTTGCCAATCGGAGAAGTAAAAAGTGCAATCTCGTTTTCACAGGCTTTTCAGTTGATGGTCCCAGAGGGACGCTTTTTTTCCACCTAGGCATTGGACATTCGCGTGTCTTCCGGAAATGCCTTTGCTGTTTTTTTTTTTAAACTTATTAGTAACCTCTCATTGCTAAACTGGTGAATTAACTCAAGTCCTCTACTGACCTCAACTTTATCTCAAGCACCCTCAACTGGGGGACAGTGAGCTGGTTAGGGGTGGTGGGTTATGTGCCAGCTAAACTCGGGGTCCAGGGCCGGCCATGCAGTCAGCTCCCCAGGGCCTGGCACGGGCCCCTTATGCTGCTGACCACAGCTGGAGGCTTCGCATCTGGTCCGTCAGGGCCTGTTCAACCTCTAGTCCTGCGTGACTTCTGCGCGGTTGCCTCCGGCATTGCTGTGCTTGTTTTACCAGTAGGAAAACAAACCTCATCTGTCAAGCTCTCACCCAAAGTCCGTTTTTAAGATGATTTAAAGCAGTGCACACTGACGCGGACCTGTGCGTAGGCACCGCTGTTCAGAACCGGGAGGCACTGCCCACGGGTGGCCGGGTGGCCCCAGGAGCGGTTCAACTTGACAGCTGCCAAGAAGGAGAAGGGAAGAGAAGGCATCGATTTATAGGAGAATGCACCCGGTGAGTAAGTGAGGAAGAAACGCACGTCGGAGTTCAGGCCTTCCGGGGCCTCTCCCCTAGTCCTTCCTGTGTACAGCTTGGAAAATGGGGCTCAGAGGGAGAGGCAGGTGGGTGGGGTGTGCTGGCCCTGGAGCGACCCTCCTCCCCCTCCGTGCTCCTGCAGGGCCACACTTGACGTCCTGCCTGCTCGTTCTTAGGTCCCAGGGAGTTCAGGTCCTTGCCGTGAAGTGTGACTAAGCCCCATCGTGTGGGACAAGCCACAGTGCAGACTTCCCCACTCGGCTCCCAGCAGACGTCCTGGGCACGTGGCTGAGTCAGCCCCCACCTGCCTCCGGGGGATCGCGGGCCACCCCAGACCCCTCAAGCCCAGAGAGTCAGGCCCAGAATCTTACTGAGAGGTGGACGGAGGGTGGCAGCAGTGGCAGCCCACAGAACCCCCTTCCCCGCCCCCCATTCAGGCCTTGACACCCCAGAATCCAAGTCTGAATGACTCCATCTCTACACAGCGACCCTATTCACCTGTCTGGTTCTTTACCTGTTTGCTGTCTGATCTCCTGGCAGGGACTATGCCAGCGTTACTCCTTGCTGTAACCCAGGGCCAAGAACAAGGCTGGCACAGAGAGGGAGCCCAATGCGGGTGGAGAGATGGAGGTACATGAGGGGTAGGGGATCCCCACACTGTCCTGGGCTTTCTTTTTTTTTTTTTTTTTTTTTATTAAATTCAGTTTTATTGAAATACATTCACACACCATACAATCATTCATGGTATACAATCCACTGTCCACAGTATGATAACATAATTATGCATTCATCACCACAATCTATCCCTGAACATTTTCCTTACATCAGAAAGAACCAGAACAAGAATAAAAAATAAAAGTGAAAAAAGAACACCCAAATCATCCCCCCATCCCACCCCATTTGTCCTTTAGTTTTTATCCCCATTCCTCCACTCATCCATACACTAGATAAAGGGGGTGTGATCCACAAGGTCTTCACAATCACACTGTCACCCCTTGTAATCCACATTATTATATAATTGTCTTCAGGAGTCCAGACTACTGGGTTGGAGTTTGGTAGTTTCAGGTATTTACTTCTAGCTATTCCAATACATTAAAGCCTAAGAGGTGTTATCTATATAGTGCATAAGAATGTCCACCAGAGTGACCTCTCGACTCCATTTGAAATCTCTCAGCCACTGAAACTATTTTGTCTCATTTTGCATCCCCCTTTTGGTCAAGAAGATACTCTCAGTCCCACGATGCCGGGTCCACATTCATCCCCGGGAGTCATACTCTGCGTTGCCAGGGAGATTTACAACCCTGGGAGTCGGGTCCCACGTAGGGGGGAGGGCAGCGAGTTCACCTGTCGAGATGGCTCAGTTAGAGAGAGAGAGGGCCACATCTGAGCAACAAAGAGGTACTCAGGGGGAGACTCTTAGGCACCGTTACATGCAAGTTTAGACTCTCCTTTGTGGTAATGAGCTTCATAAGGGCAAGTCCCATGCTTGAGGGCTCAGCACATCAAACTGCCAGTCCTGTCCTGGGCTTTCTATATCTGCTTTTCTCTCTTTCAGTCTTTGAACAGGTGGAAGGGGGGCCTCTTTCCTCGGGCAGCCTGCTTTGGAAGGCACTGGACTTCACCGGAACCTGGACAGAACGAGAGAAATGACCACCAGCTCCACCACAGGCCATGCCCGGAAGGCCTGTGGTTATCGCGTCTCAAGCCAAGACACACTCTTCATCCGAGCCTGGCTCTCCTGTGGCCTGCGTCTCTTCCCTCCTAGGGCCAGCGGAGCGGGCTGGGAGGATTGTGGCGGGAATTCAGCTTCACTTCTTACTGGCTGGGTAGCCTTGGGAAACCCATTTAATTTCTCTGTGCCTCAATTTCCTGTTTTGCAAGTGGGGCTAATAATCACCCCTGCCTTGTTGGGTTGCGGTGAAGACAGGATAAGGTTTTGCCTGTGAAGCCCCCACCTCCCTCTCTTTCTTGATGCCCCCCGTCATCTCCAAGATCGAGATAATCACCACCTTTATTGTAACAGGAACACGGGCTGAGTCCTTTCTCCTACACACCAGCCACCTGGACCGTCTTCTTTCAGCCTCACAATAGTCCTAAGGCTTAACGGCTGTTATTCTTCTCGGTTGACCCATGAGGGAAATAAGCCACAGAGAAGGGAACTGCCCAAGGTCACTGGATACATTTCCTATTGCAGGCATGGCAAATTACCCCACCTTTAGCAGCTTAAAACACCACCCCTTTTTACCCCACAATCTGTGGGTCCAGGTGCAGTGTGGCTTGGCTGGTTCTGTGCTCCAGATTGCACGAGGCCAAAATAGAGTTTTTATCGGACAGTGGTCCTTTCCGGAGGCTCTAGGGAAGGATCTGCTTCCAAGCTCATTTCAGGTGGTGGCAGAATCCAGTTCCACGCAATGGGAGAACAGAGTCTCTGTTTTCTGGCTGCTGTGGGCTGGGGTCGGTCTTAGCTTCTAGAGGCTGTCCACATCCCCTGGCTCGTGGCTGCCTCCACTTCCAAAGCCAGCCCTGGCAGGTTGGGTCCACCTCTTGCTTTGAGGCTCTCTTCCCTCCCCTTCCTTCTTATTACCTCCTTTCCTTGTCCTCTCTGACTGTCTCTGCTGCCTTTAAGGGCTCCTGTGATTCCACTGGACCCACGCAGATAACTCCAGAATAACCTCCCTATTTTAAGGTCAGCTGATACACCTGCACACTCCCTTCACTGAGCAGTGCTGAGATAAATGTTTGATTGACCAGGCAGGGGTTCGGAATCTTGGAGCGGGGGGAGGTGTATCTTCAGAATTGTGCCTCCCAGAAAGTGAGTGGGGGAGCCGGGACTCAAGCTCTGTTCGGGGCGGCCCTGGAACCCTGCTGCCCTCTGCCCTCTGCCCTCTGCCCTCTGCCCTCCAGCCGGCCACTGCCCACTCACATTCACATCTGCACCTGCAGCGAGGCTTTGCGGCAGATACTGTGGCTCCCTCTTGATTTCAGCCTGAAAATTCCAACTCCCCGACTCCGAGCTTCCATCCTAATAGATATTTGGCCCATTCTAGGAAGAAAGGGTAGAGTTGGGCCATCATACATCAAACTCCTGGAGTTAAGTCATTATTATTTTGAGTCTTTATTACAAAAGCCAAAACTTCTATCCCAAGACAGTCAGTATCCAGGTTTACGTATTAGTTGTACCTTAAGATGCCTTTAATATGCTCTCAATATTTCTTTTCTTTTTTTTTTAAGTCGATCAATGTGACAAATCTCTCTATTTTGTTCATGGATAAAGTCAGGAAGAAGAACTAGGAGTGCTGAGATGTTACTTGATGTCTCTTGGGCAGACCAAATGGTCACCTGCTAATTTCCACCATTTTCAGTTTCTCTCTGTGGCTCTAACTTTATAGGGATATCAAAGCCTTACAGGGATATCGACCCTTCGACCCCTTCAGAGTGTCCTTCAGATGCAGGGGCCTGGATCCTTGTGCTACGTGTAGCCAGATTGGCAAAGGCACAGGTGACCTGCAGTTTTCAACCCTTCATTTCCAGCATGGCCAATCCTGGTACAGCCTCCAGGCAGGAAGGAGCGGTGCCGAGCGAGCACTCAACACCACCCAGCGTGGGGCTGAGGGACTGGCAGTGCCCATATGTTCTCCCGGGCACAGCTGTGTTGTTCTACGCCAGGCCTGCTCTGACCCCACACCGAGTTCCCAGCTCTCCGTTGTGATGCCTGAGTCATCTCCGCAACCACCCCCAGCTCCGAGGACCCGATTCCGCCCCATCTGGCCGCTCCAAAGAGAATTGCTAAGGCCTGTTGGACTTCACCTGTGTTCCGAATTGTGTTATTTTCACAATCCCAAGCACCAGGTGTTAAATGTATATCAATTACTCAAGGTATTTAACTGCAGGATTAACGCTGAGCCACAGCCTTGTATTTAAGGACACATTAAATGTATTATTTAAAAACCGTGATTAACACTGATTTTGGAGCATTTTGGAAGTCTAATTAAATGATTGAAAACCTCATTCTGGCATTGCAATGTTTGCTCAACAAAAGCATTTGTGGAAATTAGGTGTAATTCAACTACCTCATTATACAATTAGTCGTTTAATTCTGTCTACTGGCATTTGAGGTCACGGGTAGGATGAAGGTGTGTTTTCAGGAGCATGGCTGGGCCTTGAGGACAAGGTTGTTCCCTCCTTCAGGGTGGTATCTTCTCCTGCCACTTGTCCCCTTGCCCCCCACTCCCCAGCCACACAGGCCTTCTCCCTGTTCCCCAAACAGCAGGCTTGCTTGCACCCCCGTGTCTGCGCAGCCCGGTGGTCAGTGGTAGTGTTGTTCAAAGAGTATTGGTTCTTCTCACAAGCTCAGGGGAGAAGGTGTTTCACTCCCCACCACCCTGAATTAAATAGCGCTAGAACCTTCTCTTCACCCAGGTAACGAGTGCAGAAGCGGCACGTGCCATTTCTGGGCAGAAGCTTTCAGAACCAGCATGGACTCTACCCCTTTTCTTCTCCTTTGCCATGGCAACTGGCGATGCTTGGAAGATGCCTTCTCCATCGGACAGGGCTTGAAGTGAGGAGGCTGCTGTGGCCCTCCTGCTTATGGACATGAAGTACAAATCAGAAATGAACCTTGGTTGTTTTAAGCCACCGAAGACTCAGGGGTTGTTTTGGTCTGTGGCATGATCCAAACTGCTGATGGCTACACTCGGGAACACTTTCTCCCTGATTTTCCTTGGGCTGCTGCCTTCTTACCCCTCAGATTATTCTCAGATTTCACCTCCGCAGGAGGGTCCTCTCTGTCCTCTCCCCAGTCACGCCCGGTTGTGTTTCCCTGCTTTATTTTCTTCCTAGTACTTGCCATCATCTGAAATTATTTAGTTTACTTGTCCACCTACCACATTTCATTATTTCCAAGATAAACATCTTCCCCACATTAGTATTTCTGTAACAGGATGGATCTTACAGTCCATGGGGTTTTGCTGAGGCCATGGCACTGCCGAATTTCTTGTGCATGCCCAAAAAATAAAGTCACCAGCATCCAAACTTGAGGTTTCCTTCTGGAGTGAACACACATGAAACTAATAAACAACAGACCAGGTGTCAGCAGGCAAGAAGGAAACCCTGGGTTGGAAAGCGGAGCCTTGTTTCAACCACTGGGAATGCCATGGTTGTAGGGACAGGATGCAGAATGTGGCAAAGCAGAAATGTTTAGCCACGTGACCAAAGAGGGATCCAAAGCAGGAAAACTGTACATGGTTTTGAGATCATTTTAAGTTATCACAAGAGCTCAGCACTAATGACTTAAAAAAATTCTGGTAACATGTACACAAATCACCAGCATTTGAATGAATGACTTTTAATCTTTTATGGATTCTTTTAACAACTGTCACGTCCTCAGGGCTCTTGAATTGATGGACAGAGGATAACAGAGTGTGGAAAAAAACCCAGACATTGATGAGGAACTGCGTTGAAAAGTGATTTGGAAGAGTTGGACCCTGAATGTAAGGAAGTTTGAGGAATAACAACCAATTTATTTCACTTGTATTTTCATTCTTATGTCTGCACAATAGTCATATGTGATAAAAATCTGTCTAATTAAGTCTAAAAGAACTCTTTCAATAAGCAAAATTAAAAATTCTACGCGATAAGAAAGCATTGCGTTGCAGCTTAATTGGCAGCGGAGTTTTTTTTCATGGCCGAATGGAAAAGAAAGGCGCTGCTTGCCAATGTGTCTGCAAGCTGATGAAACGTGGTGTTTCTGTCTGAGGCTCCCCTTATCCCAAAGACATCTGCTGTGTCATTCCATTAATTTCAGTTAACTTAAAACAAGGCCTCTGGCCATTAGGAAAGTTGACTCATTTGAACTCAGAGGCCAGTGTGAATTTCAATCTGACCCTTCCCTGCGCCAGGGAAAACTGTGGGTTTTGCTTCTGATGTCCGCTGGGTGTCCGGGCTCTGGACGTTCGGGGATTCTGCTCCCAGTTGGAGGAAAAGTGACCCCCAGACTTCTTCATGCAGCTCTGTGTCGCCCTAATTTTTTTTTCTGTATTCATGAATCATCTTTTTCTTTTCTAAAAACTTTTATTTTGAAATATTTTTGTTTTCTAACATATATATAAAATAATTATAGACCCATAAGAAGTTGCATAAGTAGCTCAGGAAGGTCCCTGTGTCCCTTCTCCCAGCTTTCTGCAGTGGTGACATGCAACCATAGCAGGAAATTACACTGCTACAATACAATTAAGTAAAGAATTTGTTCAGATTGCTCCAGTTCCTCCATGCACTGGTTTGCATGTGTGTGTGCATGGGTGTGTTTAGTTCTATGTAACTTTATTCACAAAACCATCACTGCAATCAAAATACCAAAAAGTTCCCTCACTGCAAAGGACCAGTCTGTGCTTCCCCTCATGGTTACTTCCCCCGATGGTTGCATCCCACTCTGTCCTTAATCCCTGGCAACCTTTAATCTGTTCTCCGTTTCTTTCATTTTGTCATTGTGAGAATGTTCTATAAATAGAATCATACGTTTTGTGTGATGGGCTCTTTTTAAACTCAGGATAATGCCCTTGCGATTTACCTGAGTTGTTAGGTGTATCGATAGTTTGTTCCTTTTTATTGCTGAGTGGTATTCTGTGGAATGGAGGCACTGCAGATTGTTTAACCATGTATTTGTTGGAGAATATTTGGGTTATTTCCAATCTGGGGCTATTGCAAATAAAGCAATATGAACATTCATGTACAGGTTTGTGTGTGAAAATAAGTTTTCATTTCTCTGAGATAAACACCCAAAAGTGCAATCGCTGGGTGGCATGGTAAGTACGTGCTTAATTTTAAAAGAAACTGCCAAACTGTTTTTCAGATGGACTGTTCCATGTTACAGTCACACCAGCAACGTATCCAGTATCTCCGCGTCTTGACAGTGTGTTGTGCTGCCACTTTTTTATTTTAGCCACTCCAACTGGTGTGCAGTGTCATCTCGTCGTGCTTTCATTTGCAATTCCCTGATGGGGAATGATGTGGAGCATCTTTCCTTGTGCTTATTTGCCATCTGTGTATCTTCCTTGTGAAGTGTCCATTTCTGTTACCCTTTTTCTAATTGGATTGTGTGTGTGTTTTTTTTTAAACTGTTGAGTTTTGAGGGCTCTTTATATATTCTGGGTTCTAGTCCAGATGTATAGTTTGCAAGTATTTTCTCCAAGTTTCTAGCTTGTCTTTTTTTTTATTAGAGAAGTTGTAAGTTTACATAAAAGTCATGCATAAAATAGAATCCCCATACACCACCCCAGTATTTATACCTTGCATTAGTGTGATAACTTGTCATGAAAGAATATTTTTGTAATTGTAATAGTAATATAGCTTGTCTTTTTATCCCCTTTGCTCTTTCACAGAGCAATCTTTTAATTTTAATGAAGTCCAATTGGCTGATTTTTTTTTCTTTTATGGATTATGCTTTTGGGGTCACATCTAAGAACTCTGCCTTAAACCTCGGCCCCCCAAACTTTTCTCCTATGTTGTCTTCTAAAAGCTTTATAGTTTTACATCTTACATTCAAATCTATGATTCATTTCAGTTAATTTTCCTATCAGGTGGGGGGATTAGAATAGGTTTTTCTTTTTTGGCCTGTGGATGTCCAATTGCTCCTCTGTCACTTGTTGAAAAGATTTTCCTTTCTCCATTGAATAGCTTTTACGTCTTCGTGAAAAATCAACGTAGCATATTTGTGTGGATCTATTTCTGGTGCTCTATTCTGTTCAATTGATCTGTGTATCTGTCTGGTCAATACCAGGCTTTCTTGATCTCTGTAGCTGTAGTTAGTCCAAATATCCGGACTTAGTGATTTCCCCAACTTTCTTTTCTCAAAATTGTTCAAACTACTCTAGTTCCTTTGCCTTTTCAAATACATTTTAAAATAAAGTTAATTTTTTCTCTTTAAATTGATGAATTAAAAACTTATTGAAAAAGTGAACTCATGAATTTGACATGTTAGCTAGAGTTTTACTATCAAAGTGACAGTGAAAGAAAAATATTTAAAAATATTTAACTACTAACATTAAAAAAACCCAATCATCTGTGACCCAATCATGCTGAGACCCCCAGCCTGGCGGCGGCTCCCAGCACCAGCTCTCAGGAAAGAATTTCTCTCGGGGACCCCAGATCCCGCCCTCCAGATCCCGCCCCTTCTGGGAAGCCGGCTGGCTGGGGGCAAGCAGCTGGACCCGGGTGGGAGGCGCCCGAGCTGGGGCATCCCTGGAGAGAAGGCCCTGGATATCGGGGTGCTGGGGTGACCTCGGATCCTAGCCATCCTCCTTCCTCCGTGAGCCCCAGAGGCCGTGGCTGGGATAGCTTCTGCCCTCTCCCTCTTCAACAACCCTCGACTTTAGGGTCAAGTGTCCCGCAGGCTGTGGTCGACTTTGGGGTCAAGTGTCCGCAGGCTGGGGTCGACTTTAGGGTCAAGTGTCCCGCAGGCTGTGGTCGACTTTGGGGTCAAGTGTCCGCAGGCTGGGGTCGACTTTAGGGTCAAGTGCCCCGCAGGCTGTGGTCGACTTTGGGGTCGAGTGTCTCGCAGGCTGCGGTCAACTTTGGGGTCAAGTATCCCACAGGCTCGGGTGCACAGCAGTTACAGGGCTCGAGGAGACTTTCAGTGGCACAGGACCTGGCGACGTGAATGGGGCATCACGGATGGGAAGGCTGCACCCTTTCTGGTGGTCTCAGAGACCCCTCAGCAATTGCTGTTGTCGTGGAAGAGGGGCGGACTTGGCTTTGGAGCCTGGGATGAGCAAAAGCCAAAGGCTGACATTTGTAGTATTGCTCTGTGTTTCTGTGTGGTGATTTCTTTACACTTCTTTTCCCCTCCTGGAGCCGTGTCTGGCACATAGATACTAGACGGCTTGGTCCATAGATGAGTGGATGCCTCCGACGTGCATTTGCCTCATTCTTTGGTTTTTGTATTCCTACCTGACCTGACAATGAGTTCCATTAATGTGGGCACCATTCATTTGTGGTTTTTTCTTTGCCATTTTGTTCTCGGGCCTAACAGAGTGCTGGTTTAGTGGGGGCCCTGGTGGGAGAGCGAGTCTGCGAATGAATGGGGAAGGGACAGGAAAGCCCGGGCTCAGAGGCTGCCCCGATGGCCCTTCTGACTCTGGGAGGAAGCTGACGCCGTGGCTGGTGTGGGCCCCGTTCACAGTGCATGTCACACGTCACATGTCACACGCTTGGCTCGTCCGCCCTTCCTCGAAAGCTTCTCGGAGAGGGTGCTGGCCTCTACATTCGTTTCCTCACACACATCCTCTCTTCCTTCCCTCCTGGGCCGTGACTTTCTCTTGCTCCAGCCTCAGCTGCCTCTCCAGGGCTCGACAGCCCTGGGACTTCTCCGTCGCTGAGGTCTGGATTCCAAGTGCCTTGGGGGTGCTGCCCAGGCAGCCAGCCCCAGATGGAGCCAGTGTTTCTTCAAGGCCAGGCAGCCAGCTGGAACGTGCATCTGAACTTGAATTTCACTTTCTCTTTCTATTGGCCTCTAATCATGTGCCACGTGCCACGGATTGCAGGATTCAGCCTCTGGCTGGAGAGTTGCCTAAAAAAAAAAAAAAAAAAAAAAAATCCTAAACCAACCAGGCACTTTAGTGTGGTGCTCACCCCAGTTTGCCTCCTTCAGAGTAAAAGTTAACAGATGATTTTCAGCTTTGTTTAAAGCCTCTTTAATGGATTCTATAAAATGCTCTAATTACAAATTGTTACCCAATGAAGTGTTTGCAAGCTTTTTAAAGTTCTTCTATACCCATTTCACTTTGTTCACACAGACTTGAAGTTATCTAATGTACTTAAGCACGAGGAAGGCATTTCTTTTCTTTTTTCTTCTTTTCTTGTTTTAAAAACATCATGTACTTTGGTGTGTTTGCTAAGGCAAGCAGCCTTTTTCTCTTTTGGTCTGAAGTTGCTACCAATCGAGTTCACTCTACTTTCTACCTGCTTCCATCTTGCCACCCAACAAGAAATCGAATGTCCTTTAAATTATATAAAAGTCTCTTTATTCCCAAATACATGACAATGGCATCCCAGTTTGCATGGAATTCTCACATGCATTCTCTCACTGGAGCTTCGGGAAACCCTCCGAGGGAGACCGGAGGATCTGTTTAGACCACCTTCTGCACTATTCACATTTTGTTCCCAATAATTCTCTGTTGTGGGGTGGGGTGGGGGCTGTCCTGTGCCTTGTAGAATGTTAGTAGCAACCTGGTGTGTTCCCATCAGATGCCAGGAGCCCCCCTCCAGTTGCAAAACCCCAGCCTGTCTGCAGACTCTGCCACATGCCCCCTGGGTGGTTGGGGGGGGGCAGACTCACCCTGGGTTGAGATCCATTCGCTTAACCCCCTTGGCAGACGAGGAGACCGAGGATCTGGGGAAGAGAAGGGTTTGCTCAAGGCCCCCCAGGTGGGGAGCTGGAGAACCAGAGTCTGTTAGTGTCTTGCCCGGCTTGCACTGATGGCCCATAGGTACCCCAAATCTGGCAGAGTGTGTCATCTTTCCCTCTCCTGTCCCTTGTGTCAGTTTCCCTGCCTATCCTCCTGCCCTTAGCTTCCTAACACGAAAGCTCTGATTTAGCAAGTTCATGTGTTTCTTGCCTCCCGAGCTGCCTCCCCAATTTTGTAGCCTGAAGGACAGGATCTGACAAGGGTCTGGCCGAGGTCTGGACAGGGAGGCCCTAGGAGTCTGTGGGACTCAGTGGACACCCACCCCTTGACCTTGTGAGCTTGTTTCAGTTCTCTGGCCGCAGGCTGACCCCGTTCCTGGGGTTGAGAAGTGAGGAGGAGAGCACTGGGGAGAGACAGAAGGCGTCCGGATGACAAGCCATCCTCAGCCCTAAGAAACCACGCGTGGCTTGATGTTCCTTGTGCTGCGGAACTACGGTCTCAACTTCAGCTTTCGCTGCCCGTGCTCCAGTGTTAATGGCAGCTGAGGGTCTAAACTGCGACCCACCCCGTGTCCCAGCGCTGCCTTTTCCTGCCTTTTCTTGCTCTCTGGTTAGGAAGACTTGATTTGGGTCAAGTCAGCCTCGTGGGTGGATGGTGTGTGTGATGCTTCGTAGTTGGTGCTGCGGGCGAGGGAGTAATTTCATCGTAGCTCTCACGCATGTTGGATTAAAGAAAGTTACACAGCATTCTTTATTGCAGGACTTCTCAGAGCCTTTACCTGCTAATGGGTCCTGAGGCTACACCAGGGCAGTACAGGATGCAACGTTTCCCAAAGTAATTTGACCACAGGACCCTTTTCCTTTCCATGGGGTGTCTCAGGTAAAGTGTCGTTTACCCACTAGGGCCGTTGCTAGCTGTGAGACTTGGGAGGATCCGAGACTGCCCAGTGTGGCTGCCCCAGCCCTCGTTTGATTTGACGGCTCTCGCCGGCTGGAGCTGAGCGACACCCTGGAGAAGAGAACCTCTTGCCCAAATGTCTGGACCCTCCCAAAGCTTCTGGACTTGACCTCTCTGTACATGTCAGTGGCCTTGGGGGTGATACGGCTGCAAAAGATGGGACCAGAGGAGCCCAGAAGCAGCAGAGCCCCCACCCTCGCCCTCCTCTCAGCAACCCAAGAGGAGCGGTAAAAGGGGACAGAGTGCAGAAAAGGAAAAGAAAACAGAAGTTTCCATTTGTACCGGATGGTTTTGTTTTTTTATCTGTTTGCAAATGTTCAGTGTAATGGTTTGAAACCCAGCCGTGTAGCTGCTGACGCCCACACACGGAGCTGCGGTGGCACCGAGCTCTGGCAGGCAAGTCATCTCACCAGCCACGGCCATTAACCCGCCCCCACCCCAGAACAGGCTGCAAACCCACCCCCCGGTGTCCCTCGGCCACCCCCCACCGCCCGGCACCCCAAACACCCACCACCCTCCACACACACGTGTTTTTTTTTTTCTTTTTTTAGTTTCCAGCACTCGGTTTTCTCTAGAGGAGGCATAAGGAGAAGGCAGGCAGGCAGACATGGGACGAGCAGGGAGACTTCTCCTGCCTCATCAGAGCCACCGGTTGTCGGGAGAGCGCGGCAGCCCCGCCCGCCTGTGGACTGACCACTGAAAGGTGAGAGGGGACTTTGTGATTTCTTTGTGCACCTGGAGGTCTGGGAGGCAAGGCCGGAGGAGAGGACCGTGGGCAGGGAGCCCTGTGTGCTGCCTCCCGGGGGATTCTCCCAGGCATGCATGGTGGATGCTTCGTCACGCACACGCAGGCCCCTGACACGAGCCCCCACTCAGGCCCTGCGCGAGCTCCTTAGCCAGGGGGGCTTCCAGCCGCCGCCTCCACCTTTCAGCCCCCCGAGCCTGAGATGTGGGTTGAGGTGTTTTCGTGCCTTTGGCTGCCTGTTGCTTTCCCCTGAAGGGCTGCTGACCCTTCCTTCCTAGAGTGACCTCTGACCCTTACCTTTTGGGCCATCCAAGGGGTTTTGGGAAACCTGTTTCCTCGTGGCCCCACGCCCGGTAATCAGAAGCAATCAGACGCAGCTGTCCACTTAATGGGTCTGAAACAGGCTTCTTTCCCAGTAGAAATCAACAAAGTTTAAAATAGAACGGACTGGAATGGGAAACTATAGAGTTCTGTGTATGATGCAACAGGCAGAAGCATCCGCATGGAAAATATTCAGTACAAGTTACATGGCTCGCAGTCCTGTGAGCCAGGAAAAGAAAGGATTTCCTTGCTTATCAAGCATGTTTGCAGGTCAGAGGGTGGCCCAGCGGGGACATCTCTTCTGGAAGGTTTAACCTCTAAACGAGGAGCAGGAACAACAAAGATGGAGAGAAAGAAAGACCGTGATGTAGAAGAGAAGCAGATAGAAAAGCTCCCAGTTCTGCGCAGTCAGTCAGAAGATGAATCAGTTGGCATAGCTCTATTTTTAGTTCCCAAGATCTGCCGTTCCATTTTGCCTGGCATTAATTAATGTCACAGGCATGTTTCAGCCACATGTTCCAAAGGGCCTCACCGTGTCCCGCAAGCTGGGGCAGCCGGCCCTCGGGGTGGGAACTCTCCGGCCCTCCGGGGTCTGGAATCCCACGCGAACATGTGTCCAGGATGTCCCTCGCTGACCTTGAACTTGCCAGGTGTATCCGTTCATCCCATGATCCCGGCCCTTGGATGTCTGGCCACTGGCCAAGGGATAATTGCAAGTTGTCGTGCTTTGTTTTCAAAAAGGAAAGGCTGAAATTGGAAAAAGAGATGTTGGATCATGACATGGAGCTGGGAAAAAAAAAAAAAAAGGCTTTGGGGGCAAGTCTCCCACCACGAGGAAGAAAAATGAGGTCCCGGAGCCACAGACAACACTGATTTTCACAAAGTTGGTTTCATAACCAGGGAACGTATTCTGATATAGTTTAGACAAAGTGTAATATTTTAGTAGGAACTAATTACGTGACTGGGGTTGATCGGATGTTGGCCAAAATTGTGTGTCGAGGCTAATTACCCCAGAAAATGTCTGCTTGTGTTCGGGGGCCGAGGCTGTAAATCGGAAGAGCAATTCCAAAGCAGGAGTTAGCATGAGCACAGCGCCTTGTTTCCTGAGGTGATAACAGAGGGTAACAGCCAGCGTGAGCAAGAGGCAGAAGGAAGCACGGGGGGCCCAGCGCGGGCTGAACTGTTGGGGCAGCTCTGTTTGTACATTTGCAGCAATTATTAGGTCAATAAGAAAGCACCGACTGCACCCTGGGCATTGATTAGAAGAGACATCCCTTACCCGCTCTTGAATTATTCAGCATCTTCTACTGCTATCGTGGACTTACTGAGTGACTACTGATTGCTGAGTGACGATTGTCAGGGCTTCTGTGTACCCTTCGTTTTGTTCATAAGTCAACTGTGGTTGATTCAGCCAAGACAGGGGCCTGGGGTGAGCTCTCCAGGCTGGCTGGGAGAGTCCCCATCCTCTCTGTGCACCCAGCTCTCCTCTCCACTGATGGAGAAAGAGTGCTGCCAGTCGCTCATGACCAGGTCCCCAGGAGCATCACTGCTCCCGAGTTTCTGAAGCTCTTAAGAAGAAGGGCCAGAACCACCCAGAGGGTGGGTGTGAGCCGGCAGGGCGCTGATCTCGGGGCTCACACGCTGAGGGTCTGGGCCATCCTTCGGCTCGGGCAGCTGACCCAGAGATCGTGAGCCCACCCATCCCAGCCCTCCCCACCAGGCCCACCCACCTTGACCACAGCCTTCAGACTGAGAGAGGCAGGCACAGGCGGATTGTTCTGGGCTGGCAGTGCCCATGCTCAGGCCATGAGGGGTGGCACCAGTGGAGGGTCTTTCCATCGGTAACAAGGG
Source organism: Choloepus didactylus (assembly GCF_015220235.1). NCBI lineage: Eukaryota > Metazoa > Chordata > Mammalia > Pilosa > Megalonychidae > Choloepus > Choloepus didactylus. The sequence goes on from NC_051325.1 coordinate 61,696,524, forward strand.
TCTCTGGCCCTTACCGGCTGGTCTAGCCTTTGGCCACAGATGTATGGGATGTGTGGCCATCTCCACCCATCAGACAAGGCATGTGGCTCTCAGGCCTCTGTCCTCTGTGTGACCAGAGGCTGACATTAGGAAATCAGCTGCAAGCTTGTGCTGGGCCCCGGACCCAGAGTGCGTTTGCTTCTCTGTGACCTCTTTATGCGCCTGGAGGTGTGAAGTGCAAGATCAGATGAAGGGTCCTCTTCACCAGCCCTGTCTCAACGGCAAGCAAAGTTCCAGTGAAAGAAGATCTTACCGTGTGCCCTGCGCTGTATTTTCTTTATTCGGTCCTTGCAGCCGTCCTACACACTTCCATTTAATGGAGGGGAAACGGTCATGTGCAATTCCCTTCTTACATTTATTTTAATTCTAATTTGTTTCATTTTGTCTTAAAAAAACAAACATTTTGCATTATGCTCTGTAATAAACCCATCGGTCTTCCTACAAAATGGCATTTCCCCTCTCCCCCAAATCGTGAAGGAAAATTGATGTCCTGGGCAGCGCACACGTCTCCCCACAGCAATGGCTCGTGGCAGTCTGCAGGAACGTGCATCCCAGCTGGTAGGGTCTGGCTCAGCCCATCCTAGGGACGGACGGCAGAGCCCTCGGGCGTAAGGGGGGTGCTTTCGGCAGCGTCACCCCATGCGAGGTTCGTGCCTGAGTCTTAGGCATTTTATGTGGCTCCTAAGTGAGCAATAGAGCTTGGACCTTGAACCCAGGTCCCTGAGCTCGCGACTCCCCGACGGCCACTCTTAGCCAAAGTCACGATTCCGGCAAGACCCAGTTGTCACAACCCTATTCTGTGTGGGGCCCCGTTGATTCGCGTGGGATGGGGAGCGGGGCCCAGGGCTCAAGGAGGGGCTCCTGCGCACCCCGTGGAGGGCGAAAGCTCTCCAGGGTCCCCCAGGGCCGGACCCCACCCCCCATTCGGAAGCAGCCCCTCCCCTGGCCTCTCGGCCTCCTGGCCTCACTCGCCACTTCCTCTGTGACCCACCAGCGGACTCACATCCTGAGAGAAGCTCTAGAAACCCGGCCCTGTTGATGCAAACACACGTGGCCTTCGCCACAGGAAACACGGCCTCACGTTCGCACTGATAACCGCCGGCTCCTCACCAAAGAGACCAAAGAGGAACAGATTTCAGATTTCAAACTAAATTAGGAAACACGTGTTCTCACTCTCTCTTTCCCTCTCCCTGCCCCCTGCGGTTCTCAACCTGCTTCCCTTGTGGCCTCTGCCCTCCCTTCCTATCCTAAGTTGGGAAGCTGGACATTTAGGAAACGGAGGCTGCGTTTCTCTGGGCTTAGGTAAAGGCCGCGGGAAAACAGGATATTAGCAAAAAGAGAAGCCAGTGGTCCTTGGATCCCAGGTAGGGCTGCAGCTGCAATATAGTTTGGTCAGTTTAAAAGGGGATTTCAGGTAAACAATGAATAATTGTCTAGGGTAAGTATGTCCCAAATATTGCCCGGGACATACTCATACTAAAATAATATTCATTGTTTCTTTGAGACGCAAATTCAGTTAGGCCTATTCTGTATGTTTTTTGCTACACCTGGTAACCCGGGTGCAGGGAACCCACCACAGGAGGCTCTGAAACCTCATCTGGAGAGAGCGTTGGGACAAACCTCTCCGTCCGGCCTTGCTGCCTGGATCTTTGGTGATAATAAAGCCCAGGGGGTCCCGGGCACTCGCCAGGCCCAGCTGCCTTATGTGCCTGATCCCTTTGGCTCTGCCCAGCAGAGGTGCGTTGTCATTCGTTGTCCAGATGAGAAACAGGGGCCCGGGGAGGTTGGGGTGCCATGGCCTGCCCGTCGCCTTGCTCAGGACTTGCTGGCAGAGGGCGGGAAAGGTGCGGGCAGCGAGGGAAACCAGGCTTTGGAGGAGCAGGAATTGCAGGTTAGCTGGGAGGTGCCTGAGCAGAACCAGGACGGCCGGACGCTGCATACAGACTTCAGGCCGATACACCTGCGGGCTCGCCTGCCTGGACAGGGACCGTGCGCTCCGCCCCCACGGGCTCCGACAGGGTCAGGGGTGCCAAGCCGAGAACCGCTGGGCCCTGGAGTGGCTCCAGCTCCTGAGGCACATGGATTGGGGTGGGGTGAGCGTGTGTGTGTGCGTGTGCATGCAGCACACGTGTTCCCCTGCGTGGCCGAGGATGCGAGGGGTGGATGCGCCAAGCTGCGGGAGTTGACATGCTGATGCTGCCTGACTTGCCACCGTGACGTGCCTTCCCGGGTGGCCACATAGCTCCTGTCCTGTGGGAAGGCCCCCCCGAGAGTCGGCCGCTCAGGGGAGGAGGGGGCTGCAGCCCCTTCCCCTCGCCGTCTTCCTGCGGAGGTGCCCCAGGATGGGGGACGATGGAGGAGAGAATCACGCTGACTGGTGTTTGCTGCCTGCAGGGCCCTGGAGAGCATCTGCACTGGATCCTCATGTGGGCCGGTGGTCACTGTCGCTACTGGACAGGCGGGTAAAGTGAGGCTCGGAAGGAGGAAGTCGATTTGCCCGGAAGTAGTGAGACCTGGGGCAGGCCCAACCCAAGCAGCCAACACCCTCTCCCTGCCACTCAGCTTGCCCTGCCGGTGAAGTCAAGGCTGGATGAAAACCTGGACGCTGGGCGTGGGCTTTCTGGAGACGGGGCCCCACTTTGAAGAGTTCTGGGTTGGCCTGAGAGTTTGTGGCCAGTGGAGCCCTGCATGTGGGGAGATGGCCTCCATGCGAGGCACTGAGCCCGGGACCCTGGAGGGGAGGGGGCTGCCCGGCCCTCTCTCTGCAGGGCGAGGGCAGGTCCTGGGGTGGTGGGGTGGTGGGTGAGCCTGCTGGCCTGGGCAGCTGGCTGGGGTCGCACGTGGCCTTCGCCGGTGCTGGGCTGACTGATCTGGTCCAAGACGCTTCACTTCTCCGAGCCTCTGTGCCTTCTCCGGAAAAGGTGCAGGTGCGGTGGTGCCCCTGGCACGTTCCCCCATCAGTTTTGGCTTTTAGTCATCTTAGGTGCTTCAGGAGCTACAACACTAAAAACAGAAATGTGTCCCTCTCCTTTGAAGGTTTTAGAAGTCAGTAAAAGGAGCTAAATCCTCTCCGGAAGGTGCAAAGTTGTGCACCAAGAGGGCCACAGAGGATGTGCTGTGAGATTCAGGGTGGGGTGCCCCTTCTTGCTGGGGAGGCCCTGGTGGAGGATGCAGCGTTTGGGCTCCGCCTTGGTAGCTGGGCAGGCATCGCACACGGGCCTTGGAAGGAAGGGTGTTCCGGCTGCGGGGAGCTGGGTCGGGTTGGATTGGGGGGTCTCCATGCCCGGCAGCAGGCTGGGAGCTGGAGGGCCAGCCAGAAAGTTCCCTGCCCCGTGGGGTCTGCCTTGCTAAGCAAGTAATTATGCATTTAATTGTTTAATTTCAGTCATGAGGGGTGCAAAGGAGCCAAGTGGTCAGGGAGGGGCATCACTGAGCTTGGATGTGTGGGGTGGGGGGAGGGAAGGAGCGTTTCAGCCGGGAGCGTGGCGCACAGGGAGCAATTTGAGGTGCTGAAGGGCTGTTGTGTGGCTGGGACGAGAGAAGGGGCTTGAGGGGGGCAGTGGCAAGAGCTCACTGGACTTGGGAACCTGGGGAGCCCATGAAGGGTGCTAATTGTGTAGGGATGTGTGGACAGGATTTGGACTTGAAAAATATCCCTGTGGTTATGGGATGGAGGATGGATTCGAGTGGGGCCAGGATGAAGGTGGAGGGGATCTGGGCTTTGGCCAACTATGACCCGTACAATTTGATCAAAACCCCACTCAGCGTCCACCACCGTCCTCGTCCCAGCACCTGCTCCTGCTCCCGCCACCCCACCTGGCTTCCCCACTGCCCCTGCCTCAGAGAACATGTGTCTTGGCTTCCAGCCTGCAGGCCCCGGCTGAATCCCATGAAACAGGACCCAAAGGGGACAGAAGAAGGCCATGAGATATTAAACACACTGAAGACCCACTGCCTGACTGTTGAGAAGGCCAAGGCCTGATTCCTGTGGGGCTCATGTCTCCGGACCCAGTGCACTTCACAAGGTGACAGCCCCTGAGTGGCAGAAGGCCTGGCAGGGGCAGCGGATTGCTTCCCTGAGTGGCTGTGCTCTGGGGTCCAAGGAGAAGCACGTCATCATGCCGGATGCCACCCAGGCAGCCAGGGTCCTGCAGCTGCCACGCCCTGACCGAGAGGCTGGACGAGCAGGTTTGACCACCCCGTGGAGGGGGCATCGGTGGTCCTGGCTGCCCATCACGCCAAGCTGCAGAAGGAAGAGGCAGGGAATGACCACTCAGCTGCTTCCAACCAAAGTGATCTCTTTCTTCGGAAAAGCCACGAACAGGCCTTGCTCTCCCGACCCAGCTGCGAGGCCCCATTCGGCCAGTGCTGACCGAGTACCCACCTGGAGCCAGGCTTGGAGTTAAAACGTTGCCTGCATCAACAGCACCCAGCCCAGTGAGGGAGAGAGACCTATAAAGGATCACTACAGTGCACGGTGCTAAGGCCTCACGGGGAAGACAGTGCCTGGCCCTCCGGGACGTCCTGAGGTGATAGCCTCTGCCTGGGGAGTCAGCCATGCCTCAGAGAGGATACAACTTTGAAGCAGAGTCTGGCTCTCATTTTCCCATTCCGGGGAGAGAGCGACTCACGCTTGCAGAAGGTAGGACTTCTCCAGGGACACACACATGCGTATCGGCCCGTACTGGCAAATCCCACCAAATGCCCACGTGGTGGGTCATGGCGTGGCCGTAGGAGCCCAAAATTCGGTGCCGCCGACAGAAAGCAATTTGAAAATAACTCGAGTTCTTTGCCTGTGTTTCTCGAAGCTGTGAAGCGAAAGCATGGCCCAGAGCAATACTCTGCAAGATTCCTTTTTGCTCCGTCCACTTTTCTGTCCTCCCACGGTGACTCCAGTAGTCTTCTTCTTCCAACCCTGTGAAATGTCCCCCTTGTGTTCCAACTGTGATAGTTCTCGCAGTGGCTTCCCTCAGCTCTGTGCAAGTTCTGCGGTCCTTACAGTGAGATCTCTCCCGGAGGCCTCAGATGCTCTGCATCCTCGGTGCCCTACAGGCCCTTGTCCTCGGCTCCTAGCACTTTGTCTCCTCTCTGCAGTCACCTTGGGGACCCACTTGCCACCCCTGGAGACCCACTCGCCACCTGAGGTTTTCTTTCCTTGCCGAGTGTGTTCTCATCCCAGGGCCTTTGCACCTACTGCCTCCTCTGATTTTCCATGGCCGACTCTTAGCACTCACATCCCTCCCCAGTCGCCCTTCCGTCCTTCTCCCTTACCACCCTCACACACCACTCTGCTTGGCTTTCTGCGTTGCACTTACCTCTATCTGAAACCACCCTACTCATGTATGTGTTTTCTAACTTAGGGTCATCTTAGGGACACCTCACCTGTCGTGTTCTCCCCTGGTCCTTCTCACTGAGCAGAGAGCTTGTGACCTGGTTGGCACACAATAAATATTTGTTGCACAAGGGAGTGCCTGGTGAGCTGGAGGCCAGCTGGAGGCCCCGTTGCCCTGACACCTGGGGAGGGGAGCTGTCTCCTTTCATTTCTTTTTCCAAATTTGCACCTGCCTTTTGGCTTTTGTTCTTGTTTTTCTCTCCAGTTATCTTGATTATGCCTCACACCAAAGACTAAGTCAATCTAGGAAAAGGCAAAGCTCTCCCAGAGGCAGAGGGCAGGGCCTCTTTGGTGGGTGGGAAAGCAGGAAAGGCTGGCACCCTCGGGCTGTGCACACCCACATGCGTCTCCTTGCTGGCACGTGTGCACACTGCACTGTTCGCAGTAGCAGCCAGAATTCAGGTCTGTGGGTCATGGTGTGGGCTCTGGTCCCACCTCACGAGCCGCTCACCCCTCTCTGCTCTGCAATCCTTAAAATGAGGGGTGGCCGGCTGGTTTTCTCCCTGGTGCTCTTACTGGGGATGGCTGTGTGGCGTTCAGGCGAGGAAGGCCCCGCTGCCGCGCTGGGGGTGCGGGAGAACCGTGGCCTGGTAGCTGTGTCCAAGCAGAGCCAGGAGGAAGGAGAGGGCTATTCCCGGACTGGTGGGTCTCTAAGTCCCAGGAGGTGCCCCTCCTTTAGGACTGGGAAGAGAGAAGTTGGGGACCCTGGATTAAGTCTTCCTCCACTGGGAAGACTCCATCTTCAGAGTGGGCCTGGAGAGATGTTGGAAAACCCTTCTCGGGGGGTGGGAAGTGGTCAGCTGAAGGCCATGTGGGTGAGTTGTGCGTTTTCCCTGGTGCTCCCCCAAAGACTCCTGGGTCATGCCAGTTCTCCCCTCTGGGTGGGGGTGGGATTCTGAATTCTGGCTCCGGGGGGAAACCAGGTGGATTACAATTTGAGCTCTGCCTCCTTCTGGAAAGGACTTGAGGGGACTTGCAGTGAGAGCACACCTGGAGGGCAGGACAGCGAAAAATAAAGCTGGGACAAGAGTCGAGAGGCTGCCAAGAGGAAGAGAAAAGCAAATCCTTGGGAAGGGCCCAGGGTCTCTGGGTCCAGCAACTTGGATTTGAGGAGCGAACATCATTTGGCTCCACAAGGACAAAAGTGTTCTTGGCTTGGAGAAGCAGCTGGCAGAGGCTAATATGCAAATCTGTGTTTTAATCTGTTTATTGAAATGTGTAAGCATTTTGTTTTTGTAAATATCTCCAGAAGACGCTGATGAGCCAATTTCCGGAGGCTTGGGGTGCGGTGGGGTCTTAGCCCCACCATTTTGTTCCCCATCTGGACTGGTGAACTCTTCCCTTTAAAAGAATAAAAGAACAAACTCCTTACATAAGAAACTTCTGGCAGCGAGAGGAGGGGGGGATGCCAGTTTTTCTTGTTATAGCTGAAATACAAGGCTTGTTCTTTCTGGTCAAAAAAATTAATCTACAAAAACAGTGGGCGATGCCAACAAAATCACTTCAGGTGCTGGAAATGATTTCATTTTTACACTCTATGATTAAAAGTCTGCTAGCCAAGTACTCAGGAGCCATGTCGCGTCTTCCTAAATAGGGATACAATTTGTAGGGAACAAAATGCCCTGCCTTCCCCTCGCCTTTCGTCTGTCACTCAGGCGCTTTCATTATAGGTGACGCAGCGAGGAGCAGCCGGCAGCGCTGGTTTGGGGAAATGAACCGCGGAAGGCAATTACCGCAAGCGCCCCAGTCACACGGCCTGACGCGTGCCCGCAGCCGGCTCGGTGGAGCTGTCCCCGTCAGCGCGCTGGGAGCCGTTTCCCACGGCCGGGGCCTGGGGGCGGTTGTTTCCTCAGCAGCCTGAGCGGCACCGGGAGGGGACAGGCCGGGGGAAACTGTCTCATGGGTCACAAGGACATTGTCCTGGCAGAGTTCTGCCCGCTCTGCACCCTCCGGGCCCCGGGTCGGGGTGATGTGATTTTTCCCTCTTCCTCGTCCTCACTCAGCCTCCCCCAGAGGGGCTTTGGGACAGAGAAGCAAGCTCAGGTCCAGCCCATCCCTTGCTGCTTGTGGTATCGGAAAATTCAGAGCCGGACGGGGCTTAGGCGGCGTGGGGTCCGGCCTTTCCTGCGGGCTGTCATGCAGACCCCTGGAGATACATGACGTCATTGCACATGGGGCTTTTTAAAACACGAACTTTAAATTTTGGAATAATTTTAGGTTTACAGAAGAGTTGGCAAAGTTAGTACAGGGACTTCCTGTGTACCCTTCACCCAGCTTCCCCCGTGGTCAGTGCTGCCCATTACGGTGGGACTTTTGCCACAGCCAAGAAGCTGACAGTACCACGGTACCAAAATCCACTATTTGGATTTTTTCAGTCTTTCATTAATGTTCTTTTTCTGGTCCAGGGCCCGATCCAGGGCTACGTGGTGCCTATTTTTTTTCTTTCTCTTTTCTCTTACTGAAGCTTTATTGAGATATATTCACATACCACACAAACCATCCAAAGAATACAATCAGTGGCTTACGGTATCATCATGTAGTTGTGCTACATCAGCATGATCAATTTTAGGGTGTTTTAATTACTCCAGAAAAAAAAGATAAATAAAAAAGAAAACCCAAATCCTCCCATACCCCTTATTCCCCGCCCCCCATTACTTGGTTACATTGAGTACTGTTGATGAAAGAATATTAAGCTATTACTGTTGACTATATTCCATAGTTAGGTGGTACCTTTTAAAAAAAGTTTATTGTAAAAATATATAGTGACCACATCAAATGTTACAGCACAGGGCAAATTAAATGATAAAAGCAAGTCAATTTAAAGAACTATGCTGTAAACATAAGGGAAAGCGCCCGCAGCTGTGTGGTAGGGAGTGAGGTGCCCATGGGCTCCAGCCCTCGCCCATCATCCCACCCCCCACCCCCTGCAAGTACTGGCCAGGGCTGGGCTCTGCGCGTGCAGCCCAGGCCCCCCGCCACCCAGCAGCGCCCCTCTCCTAGTTAGGGAGCTGTGGTAAGAGGAGGAGGAGGAGAGAAGAGAAACTCTCGCTTGGAATAAAGTTTCCGTTTCAATTAGTCAGCTGCTCTTTGACCCCCATTACTGTGGATAATCAGAAACTGGCTGGATGCATCAGGCTTTAAATAAAAACACCGTTGAAGTGGCCCTCGGCGTGCAGACAGATAATTGCATGGGGCACTCATCCAATGTCACTTCGAGGAGGGGCACTTTGCAGTAGGCACAGGGATGAAAACAGCTGCCATGGGCTCAGGGTCACGCACCTGCGGAGGGCCCCTTTTCTGGAGGGCACAGCAGGTACAACCTCGTTTCTCACTGGCAACAGTGGTGATGACAAACCTCTTTTGACAGTGGAGCCAGTAGCAAGGTGGGGGGGTGTTGATAAGGGAACAGGCTTCAGTGAAAGGCCGGGCATTGTCCCCGCCGTCCCCCCCCCCGCTCGTGACAACACTTGGCACTGGCGCGAGCCCGGGCCTTGGAGCCTTTGAAGTTTGCCAGGCCAGGCAGGTCCCACCTGGTCTCTAAGTTTGTCAAGCTCTCCAAGCAATGCCTGGGTTCAGCTTGGAGGTTCTGAGGGATTTGGTTCGCTTCGTCATGCCACAGATGTGCATGGGTGTGAGAGGGTGTGGCAGGCGACCGACAGACAGATGCCCCACACTCGCGTATGACATGCAGGCCACACGACCCAGGGGAGGATGGAGCAACGGGACAAGAGAAGTGCTGCGAGCTGTCCGTCCCGTGCGTCCCGTCCATTGGGAAGGGAAGAGCGGAGCCTCTGGCTTGACCGTCTTGCGTGGTCTTGGCTCTTCACAAACCGTATTCCCCTGAAAAGACATATTCCAGTCTCAACCCCCAAACCTCAGATTAAAACTGTATTTGCAAATAGGGTCTTTGAAGATGTGATTAGCTATTGTGAGGCCAAACTGGACTAGGGTGGGCCTCTAATCCCGGACGACTGTGTCCTCACGAAGGGGCGGTTGGATGCGGGTGCAGGGGAGAGAGCTCCGTGACGGCAGAGGCAGGGATGGGAGCCAAGGATGCTGGCACCCTCTGGAGCCAGGAAGAGGCCACGGAGGAGACTGCCCCGCAGATTCCAGACTCTGGCCCCAGGACCCTGAGACAGTGCCCTTCTGTTGTTTGAAGCCACCAAGTTAAGATGTGTGGTATGTGCAAGAGTATTTAAAAAAAAATCACTCGTCCACACACATTCACTTATTTGACCCAACTTTTGGGGCGGCCGCTTGGCCAGGGTCTGTTCTAGGCCCCGTCCTGTCCTTTAAAGAGGGTCACTGAGGGTGGGGGAGGGGAAGGCAGGCAACAGCATGAGGCAGAAGCTCAGAGCCTCAGGACGAGCCCGGAGGGGCTCCCCGGAACCACTACTGCTTTGGCTCACCCACCCCACTTGCTGGTGCGGCCGCTCCGGGTCCCCAGGGCCCAGCTGTCCTGCTCAGCCCCAGCACTCAGGGGCCCGGGGGGCCCTGCTCTCAGTTTCAGAAAAGGGCTCTAGCTCGGCTGCAGGTGACCCCTCTCCCCGGGCTTTCGGCTGTGTGAGTGGGGAAGGTCCCAGGACCGGACCCCAAAGGCAGAGGATCACCCTTTTCTCTCTCTGGCTGTGGCTTCTCCGGGTGGCAGTGCCCTGGAGTGAGCTGCTCCCCACCCCACACCTGTCTCGGGCACACAGGCTGGCTGCCGTCTCTGGTTTTACTGGTTTTAATCATAAGTGCCCGGGGTAGCTTTGTTGTCAAGCAGACTGCAGTTTGCCAGTTTGCCAGATGAGCCTTGCTCTTGGCATGTGAGATGTGTATATATATGTGTGAGTGTGTGTGTGTATCTGTGTATATATATGTGTGTGTGTATGTACATATATATAGACATACACATACATTTTTTGTTCCCTTGGGAAAAAGAAAAGATCCAAGAAGACAAATTAAGAATCCTTTGGAATCTATTTTTCCTTTTCTTTGATGACTGTTGTCATGGGCTTAACGCATACTGTGGCATACTCAGGAGAGTCGAGAGATATCATGGTGCTTAGAAAAATTAGAAGGGGGGAGATTTGCTTATCTATTTATTTTCTTGAGACATAATTCACATGTCATAGAATTCACCCTTTTCAAGTGTACGAGTCTGTGGTTTTTAGGATATTCACGAGGTTGTGCAGCCATCACCATCATCTAATTTTAGAACATTTTCATTACCGGAAGGGTCCCCTGTTTCTCCCCCTCCCTGTGGCAACCACCAATCTACTTCCTGTCTCTATACGTTTGCCTCTTCTGGACATTTCTTATAAAGGAATCATACAATATGTGGTCTTCTTTCACTTAACCTCATGTTTTTAAGACTTATCCATGTTGAAGCATGTATTGGAACTTCATTGTTTTTCATTGTCAAATGATTCTCCGTTGCATGGAGAGACCACATTTTATTTATCCATTCATCTGTTGAGATATTTGATTTTAATCAACTTCAAAGGTTTTAAGTAGCTCTTGTACAGGAAACTTTTCTTACTAATTTACCTTGGTAAAGTGCGTGAATATGGCAATTTTGGAGAAAGGCGGCAGATCGGCGTCTTTGGGTTTCAGGAAGTGGTGAGACCTTCTTTCCTGGGGGCTTCCTGGGTTAAGTGGGGTGAACATCTGACCCAGCAGCCTGCGAGGAGGGTGTGGCTCCTGCTTGGGGCCTCCTCGTTCAGCTTCCCCCCACCTTCCTCCTCCGTAAGCTCTGCACCTTCCTGCTTAGAAGATTTCGGGGGTTCTCCCCAGTCTGAGAGGAAGGCTGGTCTCTTCAGGATATTCTGGGTGTTTTGCAGGCTGGTGCCAGCCCCTCTCCCCAGAGACACCCCCTGCCTCCGCAACCTCCACACAGCAGAGCACTCGCCAGTCCCTGGCTCTGTTGGGCTCTTTCAGGCCTCCCCAGCTTGCCTCTTGCTGTTTCTTCTGTCCCTCAAACTCTTACGCATCCTGCAATGCCCAGTCTTGGCCTTTCCCCCAGGGAGGCGTCCCCAAACCTCTGGGCTCCCATAGTGTTTTGTTTATATATCTTCTGTGGCCTGGGGAGATACTTAAAGTATTGAACAACCGGCAAGGGGTAGGCACCAATAAATCAGAGTGGACACTGGTCTCAGAGCTGGAGCAGGCTCCTGTGCTGGCCTCTTACTCCCTGGTTGCTGGGTTGTAGGGAAGCCCCAGGGGAGGGGCAGGGATGGGGAAAAGGGCACAGTATGGGGAGTGGGGGGCAGGGAGGTAGCTGTGCCACACAGCAGGCCCAGCTGAGGCCACTCCCGTGGACAAGTTGCATTGCAGCTGGCTGTGCACTTGTCTGTTTTCCACACTTGGCCATGCACTTCCGGCAGTCTCTTGCACGCACATGCTCACTGGTGCTCACTGATGCACACCGATGCTCGCTGACCCGGGGAAGGGGCAGGGATCGCACAAATCTGCATCACTGGGTTCTTCCAAAGTCCAGCTTACTTTGGGGCCCGTGCTGCTGGATGAAACACCCCCAAAACTCATCCTAGCTGAAGATGAGGCTTGGATCCATGACCAGCTGGCTATTACTGATGGCAAAGTGGGGCAAAGAAGCATCCCCTCCCCAGTGGAAAAAAGACCCATTTGAGAACATTGGCTGACCTACTACCACTTTCTGCACAGCCCGTTTTGATTCTAACCTTCCCTGACCCACAAATCAGTCTCCTTCTATTAGCTAATATTCTTCAGTAGAGACGTTTCCCACACTTAGAATAATTGTATTTCTCAAAGAGTTAAAGAGTAATCAATCACCCTATATCTCACCCATGTTGGCTCTTTCCAAAGCAGGATCAGTGTCGGGAGTAGGGCGGGGCCAGTGCACTTGCCTTCAGAGCAAAATTAAGGGGGCACCCAAAACCGCAGTAATCAAGATAGTTTATATTTTTAAATTTTTATAAAAAGTTTGTTGGGGTAACACACACACATATAGATCACAAAATTTCCTATTTTAACCATTTTTCCCAGTACAATTCAGTGGTATTAATTACGTTCAGCGTGGGGCTATTATCACCATTCATTACCAAAACTTTTTCATCCCTCGAAACACAGACTCGGTATCTGTAAAGCAATAACCATCTCCCAAGCCCCTGGTTACCTTCTAATCTACATTCTGTCTCTGTGAATTTGCTTATTCTAGATAGTTGGTATAAGTGGAGTCTTACAACACTTGTTCTATGCGTCTGGCTAATTTCATGCAACATAATGATTTAAGGTTCTTCCATGTTTTAGCAGCTCATTTCCTTTAATGCCTGAGTAATATTGCATTGGATGGATGGAGCACATTCTGTTTATCTGCACATCTTGGGTTCATGAACCCTGGGTTTTTTTCCACTTTTTGGCTCTTGTGAGTAATGTTGCGATGAGCATTGGAGTACAAGTATCCGTTTGAGTCCCTGCGTTTAATTCTTTGGGGTATATGGCTAGGAGTGGTATCGTCAAGATTGTCAGGTCATATGGTAATTCTATGTTTAATCATCTGAGAAAAGTATTCAAGGTGACTTTTTTTTGTACCTTTTTTTTTAAATTCAGTTTTATTGAGATATATTCACATATCATACAATCATCCGTGGTGTACAATCAGCTGTTCACAGTACCATCATATAATTGTGCATTCATCACCCCAATCTATCTTTTGAACATTTTCCTTATACCAGAAAAAGTAAAAATAAGAATTAAAAAAAAAAAGTAAAAAAGAATACCCAAATCATCCCCCCTCCTACCTCAAGGTGACATTTTGATGTCATATTTTAAAAATAAAAATAAATGCAGACAAATCCATGATGAACAAAATATCAAAAATTTAAGTAAAGGTGGGATCACAGAGCTCATTGGCTGGGAGCTCCCACCACCACCACATGCAATGGGGGTGCCCACTGTGGGCCCTGGGGAGCCTCCACGGTTACCCCCGCTCTGCACGTGCTCACTCCAAGCACACAGCCAGGGGAGCAGCCCCCTGGCCCTGATCTCTACTAGCCGGCCTGGAGCGACAGCCCTCCTGAGGCAGTGTGTGCACCCCCAGGCTACTGGGCAGCTGCCTCTGTTTGTGGGTTATTGATCAATAATTGCAATTACTGAACAAGGCCCTGAGCCGTGCCTCTATTCTTTTCTCTGTTTCTTTTTCTTCCTGTTTTCTGAAGTTTGCTACTGTGCATTAAGTAATGTATAGAAAATAATTTACTTCCTATTTCTGAGTCAGCCCAAGTTTCACCTCTGCTTGAGTCTCCGTCTTTAGAACCGGTGTTTTTCTCGGTTAAACACCGAGTTGACTCAAAGACCAGGCAATGGGGGCCCCTTCTCTTTTCTTTTCTTTTCTAAGGTGCACGTAGCCTCTGCGCCCCGTGATGCTGCCTGCAGGTAGGAGCCGCTGGATTCTCGGCCCAGTGGTGGGCTCCGCTCGGAGAGTGTGAGGAGGAGCCGTTGGGTTCCGTCCTCCTCCGGGTGGCAAACTTTGTTGTCCCCTTTGGGTCTCTGGATGTCTTTTCAGGCTCACACCGGGTCATTTGCGTTTGAATTGGAACATCTTTGGCTGAAAATACACCACTCATCATAAAGGTAGGTAACGTGCTCCATGAAGGAAATATATCTGAGATGTCGGTTGAAAAAAGAAACCAACTCTTTTATCCCCCGATCCTAATGATACATTTGCCTTCAAGCACGCAGTGAGAAAAAAAAAAATCTGTGTAAAGCGGGGCCTCACCTGCTTCACAGTAATTCTCTTGTGCGCTTAACCGCTGTTGCTTTTGTCAAAATATTTACTGCTATTCATAATGACTGTCAGGAACCAGGTCCACAGTCCATGTTCTAGACTTAAAGACAACCTATCAGAAACTTGTTGCTTCATAAACAGTTTTTTAAAATGATGGACCTAATTAAACCAAAGGTGTGAATTGGTTAGAAACGCCAGTTATTTCAGCTAAGAGTTTTAAAAACAAAATACACAGTATAATCTAAATATCAAGGTATTTGATAGAGATACTATTTATAGCAGCTGCACGGATCAGCCACCCAAGGGGAGCATTTTTCAGTGAGATTTATAAGGGTCAGTGGGCCATGTATTTATACCCAGATCTGGTTTCTCGGAATCCAAAATACCGGCAAGCTGAAGGCTATCTCAGATAAGTAGCAGAGCCCGTGTTCTGAGAGGTAGCGTGCTTCTCCTTTCCCGCAGCAAATCTTTCTGTAAGAATGAAACAAGAGATGTTATCTGTCCCAAGGCAGTGAGAGACAGGATGCAACCCAGAAAAACGAGAACAACAGCTCACTGGGGAGAACAGCGCGCACGTCAGGGCCGGTTTAAAATAACGGGCCTCTCGCTGCGTGGCCCCAGCTGGAAGCCAGGCCCGCGGATAGCAAGGCTAACAGCAATCGGGGCGCACGCCCACTCTGGCGGCTGTCTCGTGGTCAGCTGGACTTAAACTGGGATGTCAGGGTACGGGGTCACGAAGGAGAGGCAACACGGCCCAGCAACACCCCAGAGGACACACCTGACGGTGGCCTGGTGGCCTATGGCAGGGGACCGCACCGTGAAGGGCTGGGGGGCACCTGCTGGGAGATCTCTGTCGTGGGAGAGCCCACTGACCATGGCAAGGGCCCCGAGAGGCAGTGGGAGTCTGGGTTTGCTGGAAGGAAGAATAGAAGCCACCGTGTGGATGGCGTCTACTGCCTCACCCAGTCTTTGGAGATGAGGAGAAGGTGGCTTGGAGGGTTCCAGCGACTTACTGATGGTCAGGCGCTTGCAGGTGGCCGAGGAGTGCCCTGCGCCCCTGAGTGTGACGGGTGGAGGTGGCGAGCGGCTGCCGGTTCAGGGCGTCTGTGGTGCTGCCCGGGCGCCTCGGCAGGTCTCCGTGATTCTGGTTGTCATTTCTTCATGACCACTTGTGTCGTAGCAATGGCAGGGTCTCGCCATGTGTGGCAGTGAGGCCCACTTCCCTTTGTATACAAGGGCACGGAAGTTAAAAGAAGTGAGTTGGTGTAAAGAGGACGATGTCAAGGCTGGGAGCCCCGTGCTGAGTCAGCGCCCCCCTAGCTAGGCTCGCACCCCCGACGCACCTTCAGTAGCATCGGTTCCCACGCAGGGAAGGGCATTCCTCGTTCAGTTCTCTCTCTTTTTACTTATCTATTTCTATTCATGTTTTCACAGGTTAATCTTTCTGTTTTGAGATAATCATAGACACGCAGGCTGTTGTAAGGAACAGCACAGAGGGCTCCCGTGCACCTTTTACCCAGTTGCCCCAATGGCTTGAAAATCCCCATCAAGATATTGGCACTGACACCTGACAAGGAGCCTCCGGGCCACAGCCCCTCCTCCTGCCCTCCTCTGCCGTCCTCACAGGTAGATGGAATCAGGCAGTTTGTGGACTTCGGGGTGGCTTTTGTCCCTCGGCAGGGTTCTCTGCAGTCATCCAAGTTGTTGCGGGCATTGATACGTGGTTCCTTTTTACTGCTGCGTAGTCTTCCACGGAGCACAGGGCCTCAGCTGGTTGGAGGACATCTGGGCCGAGTGCTATGTGGGGCTGTTACGAGTAGAGCTGTTGGGAGCACTCTTGGACAGGCTTCTCTGCAAACTTAACTTTCATTTTTCTGGGATAAGTGCCTACGAGTGCAATTGCTGGGTCAAGTGGTAGATTCAGGTTTAATTTTTTATTTTTCAAAGAAACTGCCCTACTGTTTTCCAGAAGGCCCATACTGCTTTACAGTACCACAAACAACACCTGAGAGAAAGGCCCAGCTTCTCCACGTCTTCACCAGCATTTGCTAGCATCTTTATTATTTTTTATTTGAGTAATTTGATAGGTGTGTAGTGATTCCATATTGAGGTTTTAATTTACATTTTCCTGATGGCTATTGAGATTTGATATATTTTCATGTGCTTATTTGCCCTCTGTTTAAACTCTTTGGTGAAATGTCTCTCATTGTCTTTCACTTGTTTTCTAATTGGATTTTTTGTCTGTTTTACTGTGAAATTTTTGTAATTCTTTGTATATTCTAAATACAAGTTCTTTGTTGGACATGTGGCTTCCAAATATTTTCTCCCAGCCTCTAGGTAGTGTTTTCATCCTCTTATCAGGGGCTTTCATAGAGCAAACATTTTTAATTTTATGAGGTCCAGTGAATCCATTTTTGCATTTATGGCTTATGCTTTCGGTGTCAAGTCGAAGAGCTTTTTGCTTAACAAAAAGATCTTGGAGAGCTTCTCCTAATTCTTCCTAAAGTTTTATAGTTTTGCATTTTACATTTAGGCCTGTTTTACACCTTGAGTTAATTCTTGTATAAGGAGCATGGGTTGGTTGACGTTCCTTATTTTTTGCCCTTGCACGTCCAGTCGTCCCCTCACCACTGCTGCCATTTGGATTACAGTAGCTATGTAATGAGTCTCGAAATCAGGTAGACTGATTCCTCCCACTTAATTCTTCAAAACTGGTTGAGTTCTTCTAGTTCCTTTCCTTTCCATATATATTTTAGAATAATCTCCAGGTCCAAAAAATCTCTTCCTGGGATTTTGATAGGAATTGCATTAAGCCTGTCTGTCAATCTGGGGAGAATTTCCCAATTGACCTCTTTACTATTTTGAGTCTTCTGGTCTGTGAACACAACATGTGCCTTTGTTTATTTCGATCTTTAAGTTCCTTCATAAGCATTTTGTTGTTTTCAGCCAGTAAGTCCTGCACATGTTTTGTTTGATTTACACCTAAGTATATAGATTTTTGGAGTGAATGTAAACAGTATTGTATTTTAAATTTTGGTTTCCAGTTGTTCACCACTGGTCAATAAAAGTAGAGTTGGTTTTTTATGCTGGTCTTGTATCTTGTGACCTAGTTGTGCTCACTTAGCAGTTCTAGAGATTTTTCTGTATATAGATTGCTTGGGATTTTCTATGATAATCATGTCATCTGCAAATAGGGAGGGTTTTATTTTTTCCTTTCCTATCTGTATGTCTTTTATTTCCTTTCTTGCTTTCTTATACTGGCTTAAACTTCCAGGACTATATTGAGTAAGAGTGGTAGGAGGAGACCTTGTCTTGATCCCGATCTGAAGGGGGAAAACATTCAGTTATTCACCATTAAATATGTTAGCTGGAGGTATTTGTTGATGCTCTATCGAGTTAAGAAATTTTCGCTCTATTTCTATTTCTCTGAGAGATTATATCATGAATTGGTGTTGAATTTTGTCAGAAACTTTTTCTACATTAATTGATAAAATCATGTCATTTTTCTGCCTTCCCCTGATAATAGGGTGGATTGCATTGGTTGATTTTTTGAATATTAAACCAGCCTTACCTACCTGGAATACACTCCACTTGCACATAGTGCATAATTCTTTTCATATATTGCAGAATTCTATTTTGTTAAGAATTTTCTTGTTTGTATCATGGGAGATGTTAGTTTGTGTTTTGTCTTGTTTTGTTTTGTTTCTTTTTGGTACTGTGTCTGGTTTTTGGTGTCAAAGTAAAACTAGCTTCCTAAAATGAATTGGGAAGTGTTCCCTCCCCTATATTTTCCAGAAGAGATTGAATGGAATTGGTGTTAATTCTTTAATGTTTGGTAGAATTCTCCAGTGGAATCAGCTGGGCCTGGAGATTTCTTTTATGGAAGCTTTAAAATGACAAAATCAGTCTACTTGACTGTTATATTACTGTTAAAATTTATCTATTTCATATTAGGTGAATTTTGGTAGTTTGAGATTTTTGAGGAATTGGTCCATTTCATCGAAGTTGTCAGATTTATGTGTGTAGAGTTGTTTGTACAGTATTCCCTTATCCTTCTGATATCTGCAGCGTCTGTAGTGCTGTCTCCTGTTTCATTCCTAATATTGCAAAGAATGCACCACTGTGTGCTCAAGTCCAAATCAGTCCCCCAATCCCCTCTCTAGGGACCACTCCCAGTGCTGATTCTTCAGCAGTCTGTGTCAAGTCAGAAGACAGAAGCCACACAACCACACCACAGGTTGCAGAGGGGAGATTTAATATAGGAATTAATAACCATGAGTGAGAATGACTCCACAAGGTAAGAAAACTCCAGATGGCACCCTAGGGCTGGGGGAGTCCCTAAGAAAGGACAAGCTTGGAAAGGGTTCTGTCCTCATTGGAGAAGGTGTGGTTTGGCCACCAGATAGCAGAGAGATTGATGGTTTAGCCAGACTGGAGCTTGTTTGGAGGTGCTTGGTGAACATTAGGCCACCCATGGAGTGCAGGCGAGGGGCAGGCAGTCCCTAGAAGACAATGTGGGGGTGCACTGATAGTCTGGGCTGAGTGGGGGGGAGGTGGGGCTTGCAGAAGGAGTGGCCGCTCTGTGTGGATCCCCCCAACCCCACCCCCTGGCCACAGGTGGGCTGCATGCAGGCCATGCACGGACTTTTGTTTCTATGCCAAGAAGGCTGCAAACAGATTATCGTCAGGCCAAGGCTGCAAGGCAGAAGAGGTTGCGACAGGTGCCATTGGGCATCCTCATGCCCATTATGTGGTGTGACATGAAATACAGGTGCCTTATCATTTGACTGTTGGGACTAAAGTGTGGAAACTGCACCTCCCTTTATAGCCCTTTGCCCTCCTCCATTCATAATGTAAATGCCTCATATATATCCTCTACAGACATTGAGAACATAACATACAGTGTCACAGTTTTTTGTTTCAACTGTCAAACATAATTTAGAAAATTTAAGAGGAAATACTGTATTTATCCATATTTTTACTCTCTCCATTGTTCTTTCTTCCTTCCTGATGTTCCAAGATCCCTCACTTTATGGTTTCTGTTCTGTTAGGAGAACTTCTTTTGGCTGTTGCTTTAGGGTAGCTCTGTTGGGGACAATTTCTCCTTGTTTTTCTTTATCTAAGAATGTCTTGATTTCCCCTTCATTCTGGAAGTATATTTTCTCTGGGTATAGCATTCTAGGTTGACAGTTCTTTTTTTCAGTGCTTGACAAATGTTGTGCCACTTCCTCCTGGCCTCCAAGTCTCTGATGAGAAATCTGCTGCCCTTAGAATTGTTCCTGCTTCTAGGTAAGATGTCATTTCTCTTTCACTGCCTTCAAGATTTTTTTCTTTGTCTTTGGTTTTCAGAAATTTGTCTATGATGTGTCTGGGTGTAGATTTCTTTGGGTTTATAATGTTTAGGTTTGCTCAGCTTCTTGAATCTGTGGGTTGATGTCTTTTGCCAAAGTGATGTTTCCAGCCATTGTTTCTTTGAGTACTTTTTCAGCCTTGTCCCCTTTCCCCTTTTCTTCCAGGACTCCAGTGAAACGAATGTCATATCTTTTGTCATAGTACCACAGGTTTCTGAGGGGCTGGTCATTTTTTTTTTTTTTTTTTTTTGGCTGGTCTATTTTCTCCTTATTATTCAGGTTGGATAATTTCTATTTTCCTATCTTCAGGTTCAGAGATTCTTTCTTCTGTTCCCTCCATTCTGCTGTTGAGCCCATCATTGTGGGGTTTTTCTTTTTTTCAGTACTAAATTTACATTCGGTTCTTCTTTTTATCTTCTATTACTTTGCTGGACTTTCTGGTTTTCATTTGTTTCAAGCATATTTGTATTTTTATGAAGCATTTTTATGATGGCTGCTTTATAGTATTTGTCAGATAATTCTAACACCATCTTGGTGTTGGCCTCTGTTGAATGTCATTTTGCATTCAACTTGAGATCTCCTAGTTCTTGGTACAATGAGTGGTTTCAATGGAAACTTTGACTTTTGCGTATTATGTTTTGGGAGTCTGGATCTTAATAAACTCTGGTTTGGCTGGCTTTCTCTGATACTGCATCAGTAGGGGAAGAAGATCGGTCTCCCCGCTTGGCCTCCATCGACACCCAAGGTGGGGGCTGGTGTGGGGGCGGGTCCTCACCACTGCTGGGTGGGGATAGGCTGGGTGTGTGCCCTCATTACCAACAGGAGGTGGTGGAAGTCCTGACCCTGCCCTGGGCGGGGAGGGGAAGTGGAACACCCACACAATGGAATAAAGCTCAGCAATAACAGGGAGTGAACCACTGAAATACACATCAGCTTAGGTGAATCTCAAAGGCATCATACTAAAGGTAGAAGCCAGAATGAAAAATCTACTTACTGTATGGTTCCATTTATATGACTTTCTGGAAAACGGACCAGTGGCTGCCAGGAGCTGGGGTTGGGAGAGGGGCTGCCCACAAGGGCAGGGGGCAGTTTTGGGGGTGGTGTGACAGTATGCTTCTATATCTTGATTGTAAAAAATTCATAGAATGCTACACTCAGAAGAGTGAATTTGACTGTATTTAATTTGTACCTTAATTTAAAAACAAATTAAAAGAAAGAACAACTCTGAGCAGGATGGCACCTTTGAGAGATGGAGAGGGTCTGGGAAGTGTGACTTCTGGCCACCGCCAGGTCCGCAGCCACAGCTCACTCTCACAGTTCTCATGTGACGCACGCTCTGAGTGGGACTCCCAGGCCCTGTACCACGCGTTTGTGTATTGCATTTAGTGTGCACGCTGTGCGTACTGACAAAGAGTGTCTATACACACATTCTGTTTCCAATGGGCAGTTTAATATGTAGAGATTAACTCTTGGAAGACTCTGAATCACATCAGTATTTGGGACCCTTTCCTTGAGTTAACCACTGCATCCATTTGCTATTTTCCTGGGTAATTATATTAACTGAATAAAACATAAACTGCCACAAATGCAATATTCCCAATTACATTATTTCACATCGTATTTCACTGTGTATGGCCTGCCAGGTGATTGTATATTGTGGTGCCATGTACCTTTTTATTGTATGTGTTCTAGGCTGGAAGGAATCCTGATATACCCCTAGTGTGGCCAGGCCCATACTGGGAAGAGCTGCTTTTGGGATACTTTTTAGCCAGTCAAGGTCACCTTCAAAGTAGGGATCCATGGAGGAGGGAGGGTGGTCCTGGGTGAAGGTTCTCACCTTTGCATTAGCCGTCTTCAGCCACCTACAAAGCTTTCAGCTTTGCTCTTCCCATGGGCCATAGAGGAGAGTAATATTCACAGTAGTAAAAAAGACAGGCTCTTACTTGTCATTTAACTAAGCATGGTGCCCCTGGTGTCTACAATTTTAGTTTGTTTCCTCCCCAGACACTGTTCTCCCCATTTGCGAGTGGGGAAATAAAGACCCAGGGAAATAAAAGACGTATCCAGAAAGAATCACAAAATATCACTGGGTAGGCTGGGTGCACAGCTCCTTTAGATTCTGTGTGCCAGCCTCAGTGTGCCAGGCCTGCCCCCACATCAGGGCCTTTGCACTGTCTGTTCCCTCTGCTGGAGACACTGTTCCCCAGACACCAGCACCGCTGACTCCATCACTGACTGTTTTAAAGCTGAAGGCTCCCCTCCTGGGAATTCCCTGAGCCCCAGGCAAATTGGAACAGCCGGTCACCTGATTATGCTCAACACACAGCACAGTGCCTGGTACGTAGTAGGTGCTCAATAAACATTTGAAGGAGTGAATCAATGAACTGTCAACAGGCAGAAACTGGGCTGGAATATGCCTTGGCAGTGGTCATATACCCCAGCTGATGTCACCTTGAAGTGCACTAATACATTTGGCACCTTTTGGTTTGAAATATTTTACTAACTCAAGCACAGTGCTTGGTTTTTGCCATGCCCTGAGTGGTATTGCATGGCTCCCAGCTAATGAGGCTTCACAAGGCAGACCCCACAGCCGCCGCATGTGCCAGCCCCTAGGCCAACACAAGCTCAGCCGTGCCATTCAGCGTTCTGTGGTGTCTCTCTCAGCTGCCTATTTTGTATCCCAGCAAATGGTTTGAACTTAAAGTGGGTGTCAAAAAGTGTGCAGATGCTTAAACTGAACCACTCCAAGAAACAAAGGAAGGGTATCTTGCTATGTGTTGAAATGCAAAATGTATGGAGCGTCCAGGCCCTTCAAAGACATGAGTGAGGACACAGAGGACAAAGGTCAGTCCAGAGGCCAGCCTGGAATTCAGCTGGAGGAGTGACCAATGGTTGCAGAAGGGAACTGGAGAAACATGGGTCTGAAGCTTGTCGAGACCTCAGGGTATTTGAAAAAATATAGAAAGTACGAGGCTGTTTCCAAAGACACTATGCAACAGTGACCCTTTCACTGCTGCCGCAGGGGGTGTTCCGGCAGTGCACCCTGGGGTGTCCTGGAGCCACAGCCCATAGGTGGGGGTGGCACGGCAAACTCACCAGTGGTCAGAGTGACCCTCAGGATGCTTCAGGCAGGAGCCACGTTGAAGCCACACTCTGTTCCGTAAGCACTTGCTACCTAACAGTCCACCCCCAAGCGCAGTAGCTTGAAGTGACAACCGTTCATTGAGCTCATGGTTCTGAGGGTTGGTATTTTGGACTGGGCTCAGGGGTTGGCCCCTCTCATCTCGGGTGCAATGGCCTGTGCATCTGTGGTCAGCTGCCAGGTGTGCTGGGGGCCGGCAGGTGGAGGGTGGCCTTGGCTGGGACTGCACCTGTCCACACCTGGTGGCAGAGCAGGAGTACACAGCGTTCCTGAGATCTGGGCTGGGAAGTGGCACCCTGTCACTTACACCACCATCTGTTGCCCAGATTCAAGGGTTCAGAAGACGTGCTGCCTCTTGATGAGGGGAGCTGCAGAGCCCACCCAAAGGGTATGCAGACAAGGAGGTGTGACGGATCGAGCCCGTTCTTGCAACCCACTAGCAGACTTTCCAGGTACCTCCAGTTCAGCCAGTTTTTCCCTTGGCATTGAAACTTGTCTTATTTCTTTGTTTAACCAACAGATGCAGTGGGGGTCTTGATTTTTAAGTGCATGTTGTATCAAAAATGTGTATCTTCAAACCTTGGGATCAAGCTAAGCGAAGAGAGGCTCCAGTGGGTGTCGAACCGACTTGAGGACACCAGGGTGCAGCCACCTCGGTTCACTTGGGGCATTTGCTTGTTAAGCTGCCTGCTGGGGGCATGGCCCGAGTGGTTTAAATTGCTATTTTTCTTTTTGTCAAGCTGTGGGGTTGGATTTGAGTGAAGTAAATGAGCACGTTGAGGTAGATTTTGAGAAATCTGAGAGAACAGCCCGGTTTGATACCAGTTAAGTGAGGAGTCTCTTTGGACTGAAGTTTTGCAGAAATGAGCATCCCCTGCTCCTCAGATACGACAACATGGGGATAGGAACCAGGCGCTTCTCCTCTCCTTTTGCTGGGTGGGCTGCTACCTGAGGCCAGTCCTTTCTCTTCTGGGGAGAAGGGCTTTGGGGTAGTTATTGGGTTGGGTCTTGGACTGAGCTCCAGACCATGAGCTCTCGCTGAATCCGCTGTGGGGCTGAAGTGGCTCTTCTTGGTGAGGCCGTTTCCTTATGTTCTTGATACTCATTCATTCATCCAACAAGTATTTATTGAGGTCCTACGATGTCCCTTACCTTGTTCAAGGCCCTGAGCCAGCTTGGGCCAATGATTCGTGTTATGCAACCTTAAATGTAACGATTCAGAGAGCACCACGTGGCTTGAAACGCATAACTCATGCTACAACTTGGACATACTGAAATATATGTTTCTTTATATTGCCTACAACTGATCAGATTCCTACAAATCCTACTCCCTGGTTAGTGGGAGCAAAAAAAGAAAAGATAATGTATTTATTTACTTTATCTGGCAGGTACCTTTATAATTCATTCAAATCTCATGTAACCCTGTAGGGGAGGTGTTACTGTTTCTCCAATTTATAGATGAGGAAACCGAGTCACGTTGGCGCAGCTTGTCCAAGGTCATTCGTGCTGTAAGTGGCTGTGTGGGTGTGGACCCTGGCTCCAGAGCCCACTCTCGTAACCATGCTGCTGAGTAAATTACAGAATGTTCGGTCCCCTTAGTCTGGCCAGGAGAACGGCTTCATCTCAGACTTCATGTTCTGTTACACACCCCACCTGCCCCCCAGCATCTCTTCAAGGTGGTGCCTGGACATCCGCTCCGAGACCCTGGTATGGAGCTATCTTCTTACTAGTTATCCCCCCCACCCCCTTCCCCTTGGCACACTGGCAAACCCCATGCCAGACTCTCAGCCACTTCCAGGCGCCCGTCCAGGCCGTGGCGGAACCAGCGGTGGCTCAGGACAGCTGAACCCGGCCTTCCCCTGCTCCGGGTTCACACGGGTAGCCTGCTGGTGGTGTTAACCTTGTGTCTCACAACCTCACCATAATCACTTCTTAGCGGCGGCGTTTTGCCAATTCTTTGGGATGTTCTGCATAGAACATCGTATCATCCACGACCACTGACTGGGACAGAAGGAATACGAGTGTCTGTGACTGGATCCCTTTTATTTCCCTTGTTGTCTTATTGTGTTAGCCAGGACGTCCATGATGATGTTGAATGAGAGGGGATATCCTTGTCTTGTTCCTGTTCTTAGGGGAAAGCATCTAGTTTCTCACCAAAGCATGATGTTAGCTGTAGATTTTTTTTTCTATAGAAAAACTGAAGGTGCATTTGAGATGTCGTTGGTTTCTCTTTTACAAACAGGCTTCGTTTAATGCAAAAGACACAGTCCTGGAAGAAGTGTTGTTTGTAGATTGCTAATGTTTTTCTTTTTGCAAATGAATTCTTATTTTAATTTATCCTTACACTGTAGTTTCAACTATGTTTTATAATAATTTCTGATTCGTGGTTAACTGTAAAGAACTCTTAAGCATTAAGTTTTAAGGTTCTCAAAGGTAAATGTAAAGACTCTCTGCTAAGTAACAAAATAATTAAATGCTCTGAAGAAGTTCAGGATTGAAAGCACATACTGGGAAATATTTCTATTAAAAATTTTTAAAAAATTTTTTCCCAACACTCCTCCTCCCCCTCATCCCTGTTAACCTATATCGCCACAATTTGCTATTTCTGGACATCTCTTATAAATATCATACAATATTTGTTCTTATGTGCCTTGCTTATTTCATTGAGCATAATGTTTTCAAATTCTTCATTGTTGCAGCATGTCTTATAATTTCATGGCCTAATAAAATTCCATTGTGTGTATAGCACATTTTGTTTGTCCTTTCATTTGTTGATGGACACCTGGGTTGCTTCCACCTTTTGGCTGTTGAGAATTACGTTGCTCCACACATTGGTGTACACGTATATAAACCCCGTTTCCAATTTCTTTGAGTATTTTCCTAGAAGTAGAATTGCCAGGTCATATGGTAATTTAACTTTTTAGGAACTGCCATATTGCCTTCTACAGAAGTTGCACCATGTTACATTCCCATGAACTACATGCCGGGTTCCAATTTTTCCATATCCTTTCCAGCACTTTTTATTTTCTGTCTGTTTTTTGTTTATTAGTAATAACCATCCTTGTGGGTATGAAGTAGTATCTCAATGCATTTCCCTAATGGCTAATGATTGAGCATCATTTCATGTGCTTATTGTTCATTTGTGTATCTTCTTTGGAGAAATGTCAATTCAAGTCCCTGGTCCATTTTTAAATTGCATTTCTTTTTGTTGTTGCTTTGTAAAAGTTCTTTATGTATGCCAGACATAAAGCCCTTATCTGATATATGGTTTGAAACTATTTTCTCCCATTCTGTAGGTTATCCTTTCACTTTCTTGATAATTTCCACTGATGCACAAAAGTCAAATCTATAATTTATTTTACTGTTTGTGCCTTTGGTGTCATATCTAAGAATCCATCACCAAATCACATGTCAGGAAGATTTGTCTGTATGTTGTCTTCTAAGAGTTTTAAAGTTTTAGCTCTAAGGTTGCTGACCCAGTTTGAATTGATTTTTGGGTATGCTGTGAGGTAGGGACCTAAGTTCATTCTTTGCATGTGGACAGCCAGTTTTCCCAGCACTATTTGTTGCAGAGACTGTTCTTTCCCCATTGCATGCATTTAATACCTTTGCTGAAAATCAACTGGCCATGGACATGGGAGTCTATCTCCGGACTTTCATTTCTCTTCCTTTGGTGTGTTTGTCTATCTGTTTTGATTACTGTAGCTTTGTAGTATAATCTGAATTTGGGAATTGTGAGTTCTCCAACTTTGTTCTTTTTAAAAATTGTTTTGGCTATTTGGGGCCCCTTGCAGTTCCATATGAATTTGAGGATCAGATTTATCACTTGTGCAAAAAAATTGCTGGAATTCTGATAGGGATTGCATTGAATCTGTAGATCACTCTGGGCCTTAGTGACATCTTAACAATATTAGTTCTTCCACTCCATAAACAAGCGACGTCTTGCCTTTTATTCAGGTCTTCTTTAATTTCTTTCCTCAATGTTTTGTAATTTTCAGTGTACAAGTCTTTTTTAAAAATTTTTATTTATTTATTTATTTATTTATTTTTAATTCAGTTCTATTGAGCTATAGTCACATACCATACAGTCATCCATGGTGTACAATCGACTGTGTACATGGTGTACAATCGACTATTCACAGAAGCATCATGTGGTTGTGCATTCATCACTATTTCTGAACATTTTCCTTATACCAAAAGAATCAGAAGAAGAATAAAAAATAAAAATTAAAAAGAACATCCAAATCATCCCCCCCATCCCATGCTATTTTTCATTTAGTTTTTGTCCCCATTTTTCTACTCATCCATCCATACACTGGATAAAGGGAGTGCGATCCACAAGGTTTTCACAATCACACTGTCAGCCCTTGTAATCTACATTGCTATACAATCGTCTTCAAGAGTCAAGGCTACTGGGTTCGAGTTTGGTAGTTTCAGATATTTGCTTCTAGCTATCCCAATACATTAAAACCTAAAAAGTGTTATCTATATAGAGCATAACAATGTCCTCCAGAGAGACCTCTCAACTCCATTTGAAATCTCTCAGCCACTGAAGCTTTATTTCATTTCATTTCGCATTCCCCTTTTGGTCAAGAAGATGTTCTCAATCCCACGATGCTGGAACAGAATCATCCCCAGGAGTCATATCCTGCGTTGCCAGGGAGATTTACACCCCTGGGAGTCAGGTCCCACATAAGGGGGAGGGCAGTGAGTTTACCTACCAATGTGTCTTAGAGAGAGAGAGAGAGAGAGGCCACATCTGAGCAACATAGAGGCACTCAAGGGGAGACTCTTAGGCACAATCATAAGGAGGTTTAGCTTCTGCTTTGCAGTAACAAGCTTCACAGGGGCAAGTTCCAAGATAGAGGGCTCAGCATGTCAAGCTGTCAGTCCCCGATGTTTGTGAGAATGTCAGCAACAATCTGTGTGCGAGTCTTTTATATCCTTGGTTAAATTTATTCCTAGATACTTCATTCTTTTAGATGGTATCATAAATGGAATCATTTTCTTAATTTTCTCTTAGGACTGTTTGTTGCTAGGGCATGGAACAGAATTGATTTTGTGCATGTTGATCTTGTACCCTGCCACTTTGCAGAACTCGTTTATTAGCTCTAATAGTTTTCTTGTTGATTCCTTTGGATTATCTATATATAAGATCATGTGGTAGCTATAGGTTTTTTGCAGATGTCCTTTATCAAGTTGAAGTCTCTATTTCTAGTTTGCTGAGAGTTTGGATTTTGTCAAATCCTTTCTCTGCATCTGTTGATAGGATCCTGTGATTATTCCACTGCAGCCTATTGATGTCATGAGGGCGTCTCTTTATAGAGTCTGTGTGGTGGTTTGAAACCATCATGTACCCCAGAAAAGGCCATGCTCTTTTGATCCATTCCTGTGAGTGTGGACCTATTGTGGGTAGGACCTTTTGATTAGGTTGTTTCAATTGAGACATGACCCTGCCCATTCAAGGTGGGTCTTAATCCTTATTGGAATCCTTTATGAGAGGATAAAGGACAGAAAAAAGCCCAAGAGCTCAGAGAGAGAAACCCCCAGAAAGCTTGGAGTGAAAACCCCTGGAGATGTTAAGAGAGGACCCAGAGAAGCTTGGAGAGAAAGCCACTGAAGCCAGAAGCTAAACCCAGGAGAGAAGGACCAGCAGATGCCAGCCACATGCCTTCCCATGTGACAGAGGTGTCCCAGATGGTGGCGGCCTTTCTTTAGAGAAGGTGTCAGTCCTGTTGATGCCATAATTTGGAAGTTTTCTTGCCTTGGAAGTGTAACTTTGTGAGCTAATAAGTCCTCATTGTAAAAGCCAACACATTTCTGGTCTATTGCATTCTGGCAGCTTTAGCAAACCAGAAAGGTCTGTCGATGGGGAGTTGGGGACAGCCCTGGTCTTTCTCTCACTTACACCTTCTCTTCGCTCAGTTGAACTCTCTCTTACTTGCCTTCCTCATTGAGCCCATTCCCTTCCCACCATCATCTAGGACTGGGAAAAGGGCAGGATTTTCTTTTACTTCCCTTTCATCACTTGCCTCCTTCAACCACCAAGAAGCAAGACTCGAGTCTTTGCTGTGTCTTTGCCAGAAGGGGCCCCTTCTGCGTCCTATAGGAGAGGAACCCTGGAACCTTGGACCCTGCAGCATTAAATGAAGCGAAGGCAATTTTGAAAAGCCCTTCTTTCTCGTGAGAGAGTTGTCTTACCAGAAATCCTATTTTGCATGCCAGAGGCTGAAGCCTACCTTGTTCTTTCTCTCTGCCTTCCTTCTCTAGTTAAGTACACACTTTCCCACAGCTTGGCCTTGGGCAGACGCTCCATCTCTCAGTGCCTCATTTACCTAATTGGAATACAGTTGCACCTTCCGTTGGATTGCTGCGCAGGTGGATGGTTTCATACATGTCAAGCACCGGGCAGGTGACGGCCCCTCGGGGAGGCCATGTAAGGGTCAGCGCCCTCTGACACTAGTCTGTGAAGGTTCCCTGTCTCTTTACGTAGACCAAGGTAAAAGCGAGTTACTTGGAAAAGGAGAAAGAGAAAAGAATATTCACACTTTCAACAGGTTCCCATTTTGCACTTATGCTGTGATATGTGCTTGTAAATAGTCTCTTTCAAATCCTCATTTCTCCTGATTTTACAAATGGGAATCCTGAAGTTAAAGGAATTTGCAAAAGTCACAGTGGGTACCAAGTGGAAAACTGGAACTTGACCCCACCCTGGTTTTTCCGTCTTCCGCCCCCCCCCACACCCACCCACCCCAGGCCCCAGGGACAGGGGACCAGAGGCGGCAGAACTTCAGTTGCCAAAGCCGACCTGACATCAGGCTTTTTTCTCCAAACATCTGCAACCTATTGACCATATACAGGAAGCCACGTAATATGTGTATGAGAATTAGGCAATTGCACGGAATGCTTTTCTGCTCTGACTCACACAGGCTTTCTACACATGGCGCTTTGTTCGTAAACTGTCCTCTGTGCCTGCCCAGTTATCTCAGTTTGTTTACACAAAATACATTGCGTCACCACATGGAATTAATTTGGTTGAAGTTGTAGTGAAAGCCAACACGTGTTTGGTCCCAACAGGTTCTGGAGCAGCCTCGGGGCGGGCCCATGCTTTTGGGGAGGTGGTGCTCTGCAACAGGCCTTCCTATCCCAATAGAGCCTTCTAGAATCTGACAGATGTCAGAGAACCTCTTGCTCACTGGGAAAATTAATCCGTGCACATAATATGTATTTTCTGTATTTCAGCTTGGGTCCTGGCAGGCCTAGATGGCACACCCAAGTGGGGCGATTGGGAGGAGTTTAACGGGGTACTGTTAGAGCGGGCTGGGTCTGGTTGAGCGCTGGTGAGGCGTGCAAGGACTGGCAGCGGTGGGAGTGTTAAGACCCATAGGCCTGAGCAGCAGGTGCAGCGCCGTTGCTGTAACACCTGGCCAACGTGCGGCCTTCAGTGGAGGGGCCTCTTGGAACCAGCCCTGACCTCACTGTCCTCCCTCCTCCCTCTGACCTGTGGTTACCTCCCTCTGGTCACCCCCACTTGGAAGCCACAGGACAGGGTCACCGGCTGCTGCAGCCTCTGGGGGCGGAGGGCAGGGTGGGCAGAGCAAGAGGCGACTATCTGGAGGGTCTGGGCTGGGGGTTTCCCGTGTTAAGATCTTACATTAGAGGACGCTCACCAAAGTATGGGGCATGCCAAGGTAATATAAGGAGGCCCACGTGTGCATTTTCAAAACCTTAATAGTTGTGTATTAATTGCAATGTGATTAGAAAAAGTAACTATCTTCCCTTTTTAGTAATCATACAGTTCCCTTTTAAAATGATGTTCAAGAGAAGCAGACTCATTTACAAAGTGACGGGAGGAAGTGCTGTTTTGCATCTCTACACACGGCAGGTGTGGGTGGCAGAGGATTGGCTGAAGTTTGGGAAATTCCTAACTCAAACCACAATCTCAGCACCCAAGTTCTTTCTGAAAGTTAATCGGTTTAATAGGTTTAGTAGGTTTTTGCATGGACTTCTTTTCCTGGGCCCCAGACCTGAGTTTTTAAACCCATTAGTGGCATTTCCATGTCCTTTCTTTCGCCATCGGCTGGCTGTTTTAGGAAAGGGGGGCTTTGGAAGTTGCCACCTCCTTCCCTCAGGTGTTTTCCCCTCTCTGTTCTCCGTAAAGCCACATGCTAGCACCAGAGAAACTTCCTGGGCTCGGGGTGGAAGTGGAGGGTGGGGGGGCTGGGGGTGGGGAAAAGGGCAGCCCCGCTGCACAGCCAAGGGAAGGAGTCCATTGAGTTCTCTGCACTGCGGCCGCTGGGTGGGCTGGGTGGGCTCCCCGGACCCCTCCCTGACACCCGGACGGTGGGCCTTCTGCAAGCTGCCTGCCTGGGCTGGGTGGGCTCCCAGACCCCTCCCTGGCCCTCCGTCCAAGGGGGATGCTCTGACGTGCCACCTCCTTGATTCAGCTTGGGAAAAAGATGCCCGTGGCCCTCTGAGGCTTTCCTGGGAAAAGTGCCGTCTGCAAGGAGGAAGGCATTAGGCTGCTGGTGACCTCGCGGGGGTTCCCCCGCCACCGACAGGTGTCGAGTTAGCTGTGATCACAGAGCAGGTGGTGGGGGCAGGTGTGTCAGGCGTGTAACACTCTTTTTCTTGATTTTCTGTTTTGAAGCCCCCTTCCTCCCACCCCGCGGCACTCGGTCCTGGGCTTCTGTGCTCTCCCTCCGAGGGTGGGCTTCTGTTGGGGGGTGGGTGCACCTGGTGCTCAGCCCCAGCTCCCCAAGTGGATTCCCGCTGAGACCCCCCTCCCAGGCCTCCCACTCTGTTCTGCCCCAGAAACTTTTCTGGCCACTTCAGGGACCGCTTCTGCTGCTGCCCACCCCCAGGGTATGAGCCTCTGGGGCTGCCCCGTCCCACCTGCCTGGACACAGTTGCGGCCATGGCCTCTCCAGATTGCACCTGGATCAGGATCCCAGGCTCCCACCCCGCTCGACTCCCCAGACATTAAGTTCTCAGGATCAGGAAAAATCATCAGACTTTTTGGGGGGATTAAAAAGTGTTTACTTTGCTTCTGCCACAAACCCCGCATTGGAGGCCCTGCTCCTACTCTCCCCTCAGACCTCGCCCTGTCAGGGCCCTGCCACCAGCCTTTCTGTGCAGACGGCTCCCGGAGCCTCCGGGGCTGCCCGGCACGCTCACAGGCCCGGGTATTTCTGCTCCCCGGAAGTGGCCTGGGTGCACAGCCCCCTCGCCCCCAGCAGGCACTCGGAGGGGCATGTGGATCTGTCGGCGTCCCCAGCAGGGACAGTGGGGACGCACAGGGTGGTAAAGTGCCTGGGACAGTGGAAAGCCTTTCTTGGTGTCTGGGGTGGCCGGGCTGACAGGGAGGAAGTAGGGTGGGGGAAGGAGCAAATAAATGGAGCGCTTACTATGTTCTGGGTGCGCCCCACGTGAGTGGCCCCCTCTGGCCCTCCCGATAGTTCTGCCCTAATGATGCTGTTCCTGGAGCTGAGGAAACTGAGTTCAGGGCTGTCCACCGGCCAGCGGGCTCAGCACGGACCGCTTGAGGCCGGGGTGGGCTTAGAGCCTTTCCTACCTTCGCTGTTAATATACTTTATGTAACTATAAGTTTATGTCATTTAACCTTTAATGATGGCTGTGTTTAACAACTGGCTTGCAAAATTCCTGAAAATCCAACCATTTGCTCTCGCCAGCTGTTGCATGTCAGTGTGAGCTGGCCCCAGCCTGCCCCCAGCCTGCCCCCAGCCTGCCCCCACTGATCCCTGCCCTGCACGGACAGCCTCACTGTGAAGGCTGGAAATTGGATTTTTCTGCTTCTTTTTTCTTTCTTTCTTTTTTTTCTTTTGCTTATGGGAGCTCCTGGGGATGGGGGCCAAAGGAAGAAGGCTCTGGGAACCCCTGATCCATCAGCCACGGGCCTGTCCAACTTTTCCCATTGCACCCGGCTCTCCCTTCCATGGTTTGAAGAGTGTGGCCAGGTCTCTCTTCCCTGCCCTGGCCTTGCCCAGCTGCTTCCCCTGGTCCAGAAGACACCACATCTGCCCCAAATGGGTCTAGAGGGGCTTTGGAAGCCTCACTTTTGAGCAGAGACCCAGGCCTGATCCTGAGGCGGGGAAAGTATTCCTTTTCCTGGAAGATATAAGTATCACCCATTTGAGCTTTGGGATATACTCCTACAGAAAGTATTCTCATGTAATATTTGGGAAATATTTATGTTAAAAAATTTATTGTTTATCTGAAATTTGTATTTAACTGGGAGTCCTGTATTTTTATTTGCTAAATCTGGCAATGTTACCCGAGCCAGTTTTCTTCCTTATCCTCATCTGGTGGCAGAGACCCAGAACCCAAAAGTGGGAAGGGCCCAGGGGAGCTGCTGGCTTCCTGCCCATTTTGCAGATCTGGAAACTGAGTCGCGGAGAACCTGAGTGGGGGCATGCCGTTAGTGCCTGGAGTCACGGTGGGCTTTAAGGACGCTGACAGGCTGTGCGAGTTTTCTTTATCAGGAACAAGCACATTTTTGGCATGTCCCCTTTGCACACGGCACTGAGCCGGGTGCCTGCCAGGGAGGTGAGAACCAGGAGCCCCCTCTGAGCATGTTAAGTAGGGGACAGGTTTGGCCCTGCCATCGGCAATTGGAAAATCCCTTCAGCTCCCCAAGCCTCGGTCTCCCCTTTGCTAACTTGGGGATACCCAGAGTTTGTTGGGGGGTGGTTGTCAGGCTTTCCCCTGGGTGAGGTCGGCCCCTGGAAGGATGGGGGTGGGGTAGGGAGGAGCTCGGTGTGGGAGGAGCCAGTGCCCCTGGTAACCTTCAGGTCTTGCCCGCAGGTGCTGAGCGTCCTGGCCACCTGGACGATGTGGGATGGAGGTGCCAGGACTCACTTGCTCTGCTCCCCCTGCCGGGGACCAGCCAACCCCCCAGCCTGGCATGCCGGGGGCTCCCGGTGGGCAGACCTCGCCCCGCCTCGCCCTGGGCCCCGTCCTCCTGCCGCCGGAGCAGGGCCTGGCGCCCACCGTCTTCCTGAAGGCCCTGCCCGTCCCGCTGTACCACACAGTGCCCCCCGGGGGCCTGCAGCCTCGTGCTCCCCTGGTGGCGGGCGGCCCGGATGGGGGTGGCCTGCCCTTCATCCTGAGCCCCCTGCTGCAGCCCGATGGGCTGGGTCCCACCCAGGGGGGGAAGCCGCCGGCCCCCACGCTGACTGTGAACATCGTGGGTGCGCTGCCCGTCCTGTCGCCGGGCCTGGGACCCCCGCTGGGCAGCCCCGGGAAGGTGAGGAAGGCGGGCAAGTACCTGTGCCCGCACTGTGGCCGCGACTGCCTGAAGCCCAGCGTCCTGGAGAAGCACATCCGGTCCCACACCGGGGAGCGGCCCTTCCCCTGTGCCACCTGCGGCATTGCCTTCAAGACGCAGAGCAACCTGTACAAGCACCGCCGGACGCAGACACACCTCAACAACTCGCGGCTGTCCTCAGAGGCCGAGGCGGGTGGTGGCCTCCCGGAGGAGGGGGACAGGGCCACCACAGCCCCCAGGGCGGAGGGCCTGGGCCAGAGAGTGGGCGATGGGCCCTCAGGGAGACCCCCTTCCCCGGGAGTCCGGGGTGCTGGGCTCTGCCCACCGTCCACCACACATCTGCCCCTCACTGCCAGGAAGCCAGACGTGAAGTTGGACGCTGGTCCCCGCCCGGGGTCCCCGCTTGACAGGGAGACCCCTTTGGACTCGAGCCACACAGCCTGCCCCGGGCTCCCGCCGGCCGGCACCCAGCCGCGGTGGAAGCTGCCGGAACAGAAGTCTCCGCCGGCCAGCAGGCCGTGTCCACTGCAGCGGCAGCAGGCAACCTCCTGGGAGAAGCCCTGGGATGCCAAGGGCTCCGAGGGCCGCCTGAGGAAGTGGGAGAGCACTGACTCGGGCTACCTGTCCCGCTCGGACAGCGTGGAGCAGCCACCGGCCCCTGCCAGCCCCCTGCACAGCCTGTCAGAGCACAGCACCGAGGCCGAGGGCACCCCGGGGCCCGGGGCCGTGCCAGGCCCACGCGCAGCCGCCCTGGCCCTGGAGAAGCAGCAGCTGGAGGAGCGCATCGCCCGGCTCATCTCGCACAACCAGGCCGTGGTGGACGACCCCCAGCTGGACACCGTGCGCCCCCGCAAGACCGTCCTGTCCCAGCAGGGCAGCCTCGACCTGCCCACACCCTACACCTACAAGGACTCCTTCCACTTCGACCTCCGGGCGCGGGAGCCTGGCCGCCACAGGCAGGCCGCCCTCTGCACGGCACGCTCGGCTTGCGGGCCCGGGGACCGGGCGCGGCCCCTCTTCTTTCACTCGGTGCCCACGCAGCTCTCCACCACTGTGGAGTGCGGGCCCGTCACCAGGAGCAACTCGCTGCCCCTCGTCGAGGGCACCAGGACGTGGCGGGAGCAGCCGGGCCCCCGGGAGGCCTGGCCCAGGAAGCAGAAGCCGCTGAGCCCCAGGCCCGGCCCAGCCCGACTGGGTTGCAGCTTGGGGTTGAGCTGGGCTGGAGGCCCCAGCACGCACCCCCGGGCCCTGGTGCGGCAGGCTGCCGTGGAGGACCTGCCCTGTGCCCCCGCCGGAGATACCCTGGCCCCCGCCCAGGCCCTGGATGGAAAGGGGAGTGCTGCCCGCGAGGGGGCGGTGGGCAAGGGCGGAGGGGCAGGGAAGAAGTGTGGCCGGAGGAAGCCGAAGATGTTCTCCCAGGAGAAGTGGCAAGTGTACGGGGACGAGACGTTCAAGAGAATCTACCAGAAAATGAAAACCAGCTACCACGGAGGCAGGAGGGGGAAGGAGGAGAGAGTGGGTGAAGGGCCAGGGCTGGACCCACACCCACGGGGAGAGGCCACGGCCCAGCCCGGGCAGCTGCGGATCCCAGTCTGCAGAGGCGCCCCCTTCCCTCCTGGGGCTGCTTCAGATGGGGCAGTGCCAGGCCTTTTGGGGAGACAGGTGCCCCAGGATGTCTCCCTGGCGACTGAGCCTCCCGAGCAGAGGGAGCCGGAGGCCAGGCCAGGAGGCAGTGGCCAGCCCGGGTTGAGCAGGGCCGTGTCGTCGCCCCTCAGTGGCAGGGACGCCCCCTGTGTGGGCAGCAAGAGCCTTTTCCTTCTTCCAGCTGGGGGGCCGGAGCCAGGGGGGCAGCTGGCCCGAGGAGGGCAGCCAGAGGCCCCCAGGCCGGGGTTGCCCGACCCCAAGGAAGGAGGTGCCCATGGGGAGGAGGGGGAGAAGGAGGCGGCTCTGTGTGGACAGAGCACCCCGAGGCTGCCCAGCCGTGGCTCTGGAGCACCCCAGCCCGTGGAGGACAAGCTCCCCTCGGAGAGGAAGAAGCTGAAGGTGGAGGGGCTGAGCAGTCTGGAGAAATCAGAGCCTCTGGGAGCAGGAGGCAAGACAGGAGAGACCCCGGATGGCCCTGCACGGCCCACCTCCCCACAGGAGCCAGGGGGGCCGCCCCAGAGTGCTGACGGCACGGAGTGTGGGAAGGCCAGGCTGGTGGACGTGCCTGCGGAGCCCCTTGTTTTGAGCCCAGCAGGGGTCCCCAACAGAAGCAGCTCCCAGCCTCGGCCTCCTGGCTTCCTGGCTCAGGCAGATGATGCTTTTCCCCCAAAGTACCTGCTCAGATTACCTCGGAGAGAGACCCACTCCCCTCGGCCTGTCGCCCGGGAATCCATGCAGGAGCCCCTCTGCAAGAGAGCGTGGCCTCAGGAACTGGCCCCCTTTGCTGGACCAGGGAAGGGGGACCCGCTGTCTCCCAGCCCAGCTTCAGGCAGGACCCCAGATGCGGCAGACAGTGTCCTGGTGGACCCTGGCTGTTCCAGGCTGTGGGATGGGGTAAAAGGGAAGCAGTCGGGACAGGACAGTGGGACCAGAACGGACACTAGCACCCCAGCCCCTGGGGAGTCGCCAGGTGTAGCCGCCAGGGAGATGGCCTCCTCCGTGGCCACCCTCACGTGTGACTCCGTCACAGCCCGGTCCTCGGAGGGTGAGGCCTGCACCATCCGCCACCTCTGCATGAGCAGCCCTGCGGCGAGGGCCGTGTCCTCTGGGGGGTTGTCGAAACCCTGGGCACCCAGGGCCACGGAAGACCCTCCACAGGGGCCTCCACTCTGGCTGCGTGCAGGCTGCTGCCCCCAGGCCGGCTCCTTCCCCTGGGCCGTCACTCTGCCCCAGGGCCCACCCCCGGCCCAGGCCGAGCCGGCCTCGTCTCCCCACTCAGGGACCCCCCGGAGCTGCGGGGCCGAGGGCCCCTTCCCCTCGCTGAAGGCTGAGCCCCAGCTGACGTGGTGCTGCTTGAGCTGCAGCATTCCTCTGCCTGCAGAGCAGGAGGGGGCCTCGTCCGTGTTCTCACGTCTGCACCCCCCTGCCGGCAGCAGCCTGGGCCTGGATCCCGACCCCAGGCCCCTGAGCAAAGCAGCGCCCGAAGGATGGATCAGCACAAGCCTGGGAGACCGAGGGCTGCTACAAACATGGCAGGTAACATCTAGCTTTGCCCTGGGGCCCAGGGTTGCCGAGAGGACCTAGACCAGCGGGACTTGTAATGAGGGAGAGGAAAAGTGGCGCAGTCCCTTGTAGCATCTGCAGTACATTAATAACAACTTCCTAGCCGTACAGAACAGAGAAAACTAGAGTCAAAAAAGCAAAACAAAACCAAAACATCATGAAAACACAAATTTCAAAGGAAAGAATTATTATACCTGAGATTCTGGGTGAGATATTTTTCATAATTAGACACAAAATTTAACTCTGAGCTTCCTGGTAGGAGAGGCAAAAAGAGAAATGTAACACCACTCAAAACAGCAGTCTGGGTAATCCAAGATTATAAACTAGAGATTCATGTTGAGGGAGAGACTCCGGGAAAAAACCATCTTTTAAAAAGAAAGTCATTGTCCAGGGACTATGGAGAAATAATTACTATGATTGTACCAAAAGCTACCTCTCAGGTAGGCAAACAAAGAAATGTGGTGGGTGCGCGAGGGAGTTCTCATTTGGTGATTAAATGATAGGCCTACAGTCCTGTTTTGAGAGTGAGTGTGTGCATCTAGATTTTATAGTTGAGGGCGTTGGCATGCTCTGGGGTGGTTTGCGCCAGGGCTGCCGGAGCGGGGACCCAGAATCTCAGTTCTAGATTAACCCTATAGAACAATGACAAGGGCCAGGAGTCAGGGGCTGTGCAGGCTGTCTCTTCGTTTCTCAGGTGGAGCCTGGGGGGTTGGGAGCATTTTCTTCATTAAGGGGCAGGTTGATGAAGAATGCATTGGTTTTGAAAGATGGGGAATCCTAAGTCCAGTCTGGGCCTCCTTCCTCCAAAAGGCAATCCACAGTCTGACTTGGGAGTTCATGGGCACGGAGAGTGGGCAGAGGGGAAAGGAGTTGACCTGGTGTTCCCCAGGTCTCTGGTCAATCCCTCTGTGGATCCAGCCCAGGACGGTTCCAGAAGGTTCTGTCCAGGAACACTGTAGTTGCCTGGTCAGAGCCTCTCAGGGCAGGCCACGTGGGTATGCACCATTTCCATGCGTTGATGTCTTCAGACGGGCACACTGTCTGCAGAGAGAGCCCCCCCGGGTTGTTAATCACGAGGGTTTTGAGCAGTGTGATGCCAACATGCCTGATATTTTCAGCTCTCCTGCCCAAGAGCTCCGGGGATGACCTCCCAGTTCCGGATGTCTGAGCCAGAGCGGAAGGCAGGCCTGCACAGCAGGAGGGTGAGGACGTCTCGTGGGAGTGGCAAGCAGAAAAAACTGAGGATCAACCCCAAAAGGTAGGAAACAAGGCCACCTACATCATTTCCACACGTGTCCTGTCCACAGTTACAGTTTCAGGAACTGCACACTGAGATTTACCTACACCACTCCCCTCACCCAGAGGTGAAGTGGCATTCACAAGGCCCCTCTGTGCACCTGAGAAAGAGCTCCTGTGTCAGAAGGCCTGGAGTTTCATGGTTAAAGGATTTGTTTCCCCATCAGTCCTCCAGGACTGCCCCACCAGCTGTGATGCCTTTCCAAGGCCAGGAATCCAGAAGTGTTTGAAATAACTGGATCGAAAATACATCCATCCCATTCAAGCCCTGAAGAGAGAGGGTGTTAATTATTTACAGCTTTTATTGCTTTTTTAATTATGCAAGTAGTGTCTGTTCTTTGCAGAAAAAAATTAGAAATTACAGATGAGCAAAGACAATAAAATGTCCTAGTAATCTCACCACTCAGAGATAATCACTGTTAACAGTGAGATGGATTGCTTTCTACTTTTCTCTGTGATATATGCATATATACATCTGCTCACAGTAAGCAGGATGTAGGGATTTTTAATGCCGTTTTCCTCATGGAGCTATTTGAATGACTTGCTCCTTTGCTCAAAACCAGACAAGTTAAAAAGCAAATTCTTTAACCCTTGCCTTCTGCCCCACCCCCGCCCTGAAGCTTTCCAGTCTTATTTTTTTCTTGTCCCCTCAGCCCTCTCCCATCTTCTGCCCCCAGACCCCCAGTGCTTTTTTGCATTCCTGCCCCATGTCTTGGCTCCTAGCTCCCCCCACCACTTCCTGGGATACCCTCATCCTTCTCCCCCAAAGTTTGCCTACTCCTCAAGAGCCAACAAATCTCCTAATTCTTCCCTATGGCTGCTCACACCCGCAGGGCTGGGGGTGGCATCTCTGTTTCTGCAGCCCCTGCAGCTGGGACCATGCGCCCGGGCAGACCTTCCTGGGCCCTGGCTGCGTGCCCGGTGCTGTCCCAGCCGCGGTGTTGTACGCGTCAGCTCCTTAGGCCCTGGTGACTCCACAAGGCAGGTGGCACCAGGAGCTCCCTTTTCCTCCTGAGGAAATGGACACCCAGGGGTCAGGTGACGTCCCCGAGGACCCAGATTTGAGCCAGCGAGTCTGACTGCAGAGGCTGAGTACCAACTGGCCGTCCCCCCGGGGCCTCTGGGTCTGGGATGGGCACACGTTGCTGTAATTCTCTGGTGCTGCTCTGTCCGGCTCAGCAGCTCTGGCAGGGGCTGCGTCTCCAGCACACTCCCCGGGGAGGTTGCAATGCTGGGCCCTGGAGCATGTCTGGAGGAGGCACCTCCTGCTTCCCAAACCCGTCCATCCTTTCCTGGGCCTCCTTTTAGGGGCGCCTGCTTGAGTTCCTGGGCCACCCAGGGCTCTGGCAGCAGCATCCCAGCTCAGAGGAGCCCGAACAGAAAAAGGACGACAGCCTAGTAACAGGGGTATCCAGGCCTGGGAGCAGGGAGGAGAGGGTCCCCAAAGGAGAACTGGGGTGCTGTTCTCGGACAAAGAGGAAACGAATGCCGGCCAGACTGAAGAGTAGCTGCCCGTGGGGTTCTGGGAGCACAGGGGCCTTGGGGTGTCATTTCCGCTCCCCCTCAGCATCTCACACATCCACCGACAAAGAGAAAGCACCGAGCCACGTCTGAGAAGTAGCAGATGAGCCGCAGGCTGCAGGCATCAGCGGAGGTCCTGGAGCGGCGAGGAGAGCCGGGAGGCCGGGCCACCCCCGGGGGCCTCCCAACCTCCGGGCGCAGCTCTTGGGCCCCGCTTGGCCCAGGGAAGAACGTCCTCAGGCCCGCGCCGTGTTTAAAAGCGTTTACTCTTAGTGACTACCGGGTTGAACAGCGTACCCCCCATTCGTGGCCCCCCAGGACCTTAGAACTGGAACTTATTTGGAAAGAGGGACTTTGCAGAAGGAATCAGTGAAGATGAGGTCACAGTGGACAGGGTGGGCCCTAAATCCAGTGACCGGCATCCTTATCAGAAGAGGCGAGGACGTGGGGAGGATGTAGGGAGGACGTGGGGAGGACGTGGAGGGGGACGTGGAGGGGGATGGGCAGGGGGGACATGGGGGAGACTCAGAGGGAACGTGGGGGAGACGCAGAGGGGACACGGAGGGGGGACGTGCAGGGAGACGGCGGCAGAGCTGGGAGGGACGCCGCCACAAGCCCGGGACGCCTGGGCCACCAGGAGCGGGAGGAGGAGAGGGGTCCTCCCGGAGCCTTCGGAGGGCGGCCCGGCCAACACCCGGATCCCGACTTCAGGGCTGCAGAGCTCAGAGAGAACACATCTCGGGTGTTAAGCCGCTCGGCGTGGGTCCTCTGTTGCCGCAGCTCCAGAAACCGACCCAGTCTCCTTCTGCCGGAACACAGGGGCTCCTTCTTCCTCCAGGGAAGAGCTTGGGCCGGAGAGGCGAGAAC
The DNA here is from genome assembly GCF_015220235.1 of Choloepus didactylus. Lineage (NCBI taxonomy): Eukaryota > Metazoa > Chordata > Mammalia > Pilosa > Megalonychidae > Choloepus > Choloepus didactylus. The sequence continues at coordinate 61,737,375 of NC_051325.1, forward strand.
TAGGGCGAGGGGAAGGTGCGGCAGGTGCCGCCTCTTGGCTCCGGAGAAGCAAACCTCCACGCCCAGAGCACCTGTGGCTGACGGCCAGCAAGAGAGCGGGGACTTCAGCACCACGACGGCAAGGAAATGAATTCTGCCACCAAGCAGTGAGCTGGGCAGAGGACCCGGAGCTTCGGGGAGGCAGGCAGCCTGGCCCGCGTCTTGGTCCGAGCCTCATGAGACCCGAGCAGGGGACCCAGATGAGCTGAGCCTGGGCTCCGGGCCACGGAAATGGGGATGATAAACAGGTGTTGGCGTAAGCTGCTCAGTTAGCCATAATTCACTACACAGCATGGAAAACTGATACAGGTACCAGCAGTATTCCCATTTTATAGTCGGGGAAATGGCGCCCTGGAAAGTGGAAGTAAATTGACCACTACCACACAGCTATTTAGGGCCAAGATTCAGACCCGGACACTGAGCCCTGGAGTTGGCTTTCGGAGGGTGTTGTGAGGATTCCAGGAGGTCAGGCATGGGAAGCCCTTAGCACGTGCCTGGCACATGGTCAGTGTCACCCTCATTGTCCAGCATGGGAAAGTGAGGCTCAGAGAGGGGGACAGGTTCACCTGAGGCCACACAGCAAGCTCAAGTCTGGGGCATTTGTCCCCACTCCACAAAACTGGTTCTAAACCTGGTTGTTTTTTGCAGCTTTCACATCTGCAAGAAGGAGAGGCCTTAGGGCAGTAAGAATGGCCTCTGAGTGGTTGTCACTGGGGCAAAGGCTGCTAGGCCAGCTCCCAGGGAGGGCAAAACCCACTCAGTGGCCACTAAATCACTCAGGCCTGCCAGCAAGAGTCTGATTTATGGGAACCACTGCCCCGAGCAGGCCGAGGCCGTCAGGGTGCTGGGAGATCCTGGGAGGGAGCCCAGTGCTTCCGAGAGGCAGAGGCTCCTGTGCACTTATCTGGAGATGGGGCCAATTCCAGTTTCTTTCTTTCAACAACTTCTAACCTTTGGACCAGATTTCAGGAAGTGATTTCTTGTTTATGATACCATCAGATCCTTGCAAAGGTTTTCTGAGGTGAAGATTTTTATTGTCCATCTTCTAGATAAGGAAACCCTCCTCAGAGAGCTTGCTTCAATGGTGTATTATTTTCTACTCTGGGTAACAAATTATCTCCCAGTGGCTTAAAACAACACCCATTGACCTTCTCACATTTCTGGGGGGTGGGAAGTCCAGGCATAGCTGAGCTGGGTTGTCTGCTCAGGGTCTACCAGGCTGCATGCTCTTCTGGGAGCACAGCAAGGGGAGTGGGTGCTCCCGAGTTCCCCCAGCTTGTTGGCAGAGTTCATTTTCTTGTGGCATAGAATTCGTGACAGTGGCTTCTTTAAAGCCAACAAGAGAAGAAGCTTCTCTTGTGTGGGAGAACGCTGCCTCCACTCTCTCCGGCTGGTCTCCCAGGGTGCTGTTTTAACGGGCTCACCTGATTAGGTCAGGCCCTCCAAGAACATCTCCCTTTTATTGGCGACTTTAATTCCATCAGCACAATCCCTTTACCTCTGCCACATTCTGTTGGTTAGAAGCACGTCCCCACTTCCACAAGGTCTGACTCATTGCAGGAGGGGTGTGTGTGTGTGTGTGTGAGTGTGACAAAGGGCTTCCCATGCTCTCCCAGCTGATAGAATGAGGGCTTGAATCTGAGTTTTCTGACTCGGTGGTTTCCGTCCTTACACTCCTGGTGAGATGTTGCCAGGACTTGAGTTTTAACCACTGGGACACAGCTTCGACTGAAGAGATGTACATAAGGGACTAGTTTTTAAGGAAAGGATTCTCTGTAAAAGCACATTTCTTATTAAGCCACTAGTTCTGTAGCTTTGACTGCGAAGATTTGATAAAGGAGACGACCAACTCAGCAATAATTTGTTTTTTTTCATTTGTTTTGCCCACAAAGTCTCCACTTTAGTCAACTTCCTGGGGGTGGAGTGGCATGGTTAGATGATAGAGCTGCCTGGGGAAATGTGCTCCCCAGCAAGCGTTTTCACGTCACCAGTCTTGAGACACGGGGCCTTTGTGCCCAGTCCTGGGTCCCGGTGCTGGGAAAATGCTAGAAGGCAGCCCATTCAGGGGGCCACACATGGAGCTCAGTTTTCCTCTCTAAAAGTTTCCAGAAATATTAATGTTGTGTCATATTTGTGTCTGTGGCTTTTAAAACATAAAGAAATAAAGTAGAACAGATGATTACGTAGTTTCCTTCGCCCCCTCCCTCCTTTCCTCCTTCTACTGGGGCAGCCACTATTGTGTGTTTGGCATGAATTATTTCATCCTTGTTTCCCACTTTTACTGCAAGTAGATGTATCCACCAATAATATGTATTATTGGATTATGTCTTTAAAAATGGATATGAATGATACCACACTGGCTATATCATTCTTAAATTTGTTTTTTGTTGTTTTTTTTTAATTCAGCATTGTTTTTTAGAAGATCCAGCTATGTTGGTACTTGTAGGTCAAATTCACCCATCTTACTGCTGTCAGTAGGCTGCTTTTTACTTTCCCTCCCTCTGTTTACGGAAATTTAGGTTGGTCCAAATGGTCCGTGGACGTTGCAGTGAGCATCCTTATGCAAGAGGTTTTCTAAGAAGTCTACCTAAAAGTGGAATTGCTGAGTTATAAGATAACCATGTTTGCACCTTTGCTGGTTATTAGCAAATTGCTCTCTAGGGAGGCTGCATCGATTTACATTTTCTTCAGCTTTCAGTGAGAGCTTGCCCTTTCTCCAGATCCTTACAAGTACTTATTGTCAGAGTTTCAACATTTTGCCGATTCGATGACTACAATTTGTAAGATTCTGTATCTATCCTAGATTTATATAGTCTTTGCCTGTTTAAATAGATAGATAGATAGATAGATCAAACATCTTGTCCCAGTCTATTACCTCGTTTTAAGCCATTTATTTATATTTGCCTATATAATTGCCCACATCATCCCTCTCCATTCCTTTTTGAACCTCAGATCTTGCTTCCATGATCCTTTTCTTCTGCCTGAAGTAGATTGTTCAGAACATCTTTTACAGAGGAAAACGCTTTCAGTTTTTATTACTCTGAAAAATGTATTTACTTCATCCTTGTTGCTGAGTGGTATTTTTGCTGGGAATACAATTCTGCAAATAGAACTTTGGGTTGACAGTTATATTTCTCTCAGCATACCAAAGCTCTTACTCCACTGTCCTGCTTCCATTTAGTGGTGGAGAAGACAGCAATCAGTGCATGCAGCTGTCCTTGAAGGCCTTTTGTCTCAAGCTGCTTTTAAGATCTTCTTTTACACTTTGGTGTTGCACAGTTTCACTTAGATGTGTATAGGGGTACGTGCTTCCCTTTATTTGTTCCACTAAGAATTCATGGGACTTCGTGACCTATGGATTGACATCTATCTGGAAAATTCTCAGCCATCATTCTTCAAGTATCGTTTCTCTACCATTCTCTCTCCTCTCTTTCTGGAACCCTGAAATAACGTACGTTAGACCTTCTCACGCCTCTGTCATGTCTCTTAACTGCTCTTTGTTTTCAATAAATGTGTCTCTCTGTGCTATAATCCGGATACTCTGCTCAGATGTATCTTTAAAATTTTACCAATTGTCTTGATACTCTGAGTTTTTTTTTTTTTGAAAACAGCTTTATTGAGGTATAATTGACTTTTAATAAATTGCACATATTTAAAGTGTATGATTTAATAAGTTTTGACATCTGTATACACCTGTGAACCTAATAACACAATTAAGACAATGAACATATCCGTCTCCCTCGAAAGCTTCCACATGCCTCTGTCTCATCCCTCCCCTCCGCCGTCCCCTGCCACCCTCCCATCCCAGGCAACCCCTGCTGTCTGCCACCCCCTTGGATTAGTTTCCATTTTGTAGAATCTTGTAGAAATTAAATCCTCCTACATCTCCTCTTTTTGGCCTGGCTTGTTTGCCTCAGCATGGTTATGTGTTGCGTGCGTCATCAGTTGCCTCCATCTTACTTGTGAATAGTGTACCACTGGTTGGTTTATTCATTCACTTGTTGGTGGACTTTTGGTTTATTTCTGTTTTTGGTCTGTTACAAATAAAATTATTGTGAATATTCATGTACACATCTTTGTATGGACAAATACTTTGAATTCTCTTGGGTCAACACCGAAGAGTGGACTGGTAGGGTCATGTGGTAGATGTAGGATCAGTGTTTTAAGAAGCTGCCCAACTGTTTTCCGAGCATTGCTGACATTTTTCTTCTCCACTAGCAGGCCTGAGCCTTCTGAATGCCCCATGTCCTGGACAACACTGGGTCTAGTCATTTTAAATTTTAGTCATTCTAATAGATGTGTAGTGGTGTCTTGTAATTTTAATTTCCATTTTTCTAACTACTGATTCTGGGCATCTTTCACATGTGTTTATTTGTCACTCATGTATCTTCTTTAATAAAGTGTCTATTCAAATCTTTTGCCCATTTTAAAAAATGGATTGCTTGCTTTCTTATTGTTGAGTGTTGAGAGTTCCTTATATATTTTGGTTATAAGTCCTTTATCAGATATGTGATTTGCAAATATTTTCTTCCAGTCTCTGGCTTGTCTTTGTATTCTCTTTCCAGCATCTTTCAAAGAGTAGAAGCTTTTAATTTTGATGAAGTTCAATTTATCAAAATTTCTTTCTTTTGTCAATTGTGCTTTCAGTGTCATAAATAAAATATCCTCATTGTAACCCATGGCCACAAAGATTTTCCTCCTGAGTTTTCTTCTGAAATTTTATGCTTTTAGGTTTTACGTTTAGGCCTGTGATCCACTTTCACTGAATTTTTGTATATGGTGTTGTGATTGGATTTAAATTCTTTCGCATATGACTATTTCATTGTTCCAGCACCATTTGTTGGAAAGACTATCCTTTCTCCACTGAATTTCCCTTGAATTTTGGTAAAAATCAGTTGATCATATATATTTGGTCTATTTCTGGGCTCTCTATGTTGTTCCATTGATTTATTCATCTATTATGATTCAAATACCACACTCTCTTGATTACCTTAGCTTTATAAGTTGTCTCCAAGTCAGTTTAAGTTCTCAAACTTCATTCTTCTCTTTTCAAAGTTGTTTTGGCCATTTTACATCTGTTCTAGTTTGCTAATGCTGCGGAATGCAAAACACCAGAGATGGATTGGCTTTTATAAAAAGGGGGTTTATTTGGCTACACAGTTACAGTGTTAAGGCCATAAAGTGTCCAAGATAACACATCAGTAATCAGGTACCTTCACCGGAGGATGGCCAATGGTGTCCAGAAAACCTCTGTTGGCTGGGAAGGCACGTGGCTGGCGTCTGCTCCAAAGTTCTGGTTTCAAAATGGCTTTCTCCCAGGACGCTCCTCTCTAGCAAGCTTGCTCCTCTTCAAAACGTCACTCACAGCTGCACTCTGTTCAGTCTCTTTGAGTCAGCATGTTTTACATGGCTCTACTGATCAAGGCCCACCCTGAATAGGTGGGGCCATGCCTCCATGGAAATATCCCATCAGTTATCCTCTACAGTTGGGTGGGGTGTATCTCCATGCAAACAACTTAATCCAAACATTCCAACTTAATCCCCACTATTATGTCTGCCCCACAAGATTGCATCAAAGAATATGGCTTTTTCTGGGGGACATAATACATTCAAACCGGCACAACATCCTTTGCATTTCCTTATGAATTTTAGAGTCAGGGTATCAATTTCTACAAAAAAAGCCTGTTGGAATTTTTATTGGCTATGTGTCAGATGTACAGCTCAATGTGGGGAGAACTGACACCCTAACAAGATTGAGTCCTCTGATCTGTGACGATGGCGTATCTCCATCTTCGATCTGCTTTAGTATGTCTCGGCCCGTCATACTGCCCTTACATGCCCTTCGTCAGGTTTATCGATGCTTCATATTTTTGATGGTATGGACTGTTTATAAAATGTCAATTTTTGATTGTTTGTTGCTAGTATATAGACATAAAATTGATTCCATATATTAACTTGAATCCTGAGATCTTGCTAAACTTACTTGTATCTCCTTATAACTTAACATTTTTGTTGATTCCGTAAGATTTTCAACACAGATGATCATATTGTCTGCAAATGTGACCAGTTTTACTTCTTCCCTCCCAATCTAGATGCTTTTTATTTCGTTTTCTCACCACTTCACACCGGCTGGAACTGCGAGTGCTGTGCTGGGTGGAAGTGGTGAGAGCAGGATCCTTGCCCTGTCTGGCAACCGCTGGGAGATGCCTTTTATCAGATCCCTTCTATTCCTGCTGTGCTGAGAGGCTTTAATCAGGAATGGAGGTTGGATTTTGGTAAATTGTTTTTCAGCACGATCATATGGGTATTCATTTTTCATTTGTTAATACATTAAATTACATCGATTGATTTTTGAATGCTACACTAACCTTGCATTCCTGGGTTAAACTCCACTTGATCATGATGTATTATATATTGTTAAATATAAATTCTTAGACTAAAATATATCTTTTAGTATGTTGTTATATTCGATTTCCCAAAATTTGTTAATCATTTTTACATATGTATTAAGGAGAGATTTGGGTCTGTGGTTTTCTTTCCTTGCAATGCCTGTCTGGTTTTTGTGTTACAGTCACTTTGGCCCCACAGAATGAGTTGGGAGCTATTGCCTCCCCTTCCGTTATCTGGGAAGGTTTGTATAGTACGGGTATTAGTTCTACCTTCCACCCATGACGCCAGCTGAGCCTGGAGTTTCCTTAGCAGGAATGGTTTTAACTATAGATTCAGTGTCTTTAGTAGATACAGAGTTATTCAAGTTGTCTATTTCTTCTCAAATGAACATTGGTGGTTTGTGTCTTTCAAAAAATTTGTCCATTCCATCTAACTTATAGAATTTTGGGCTTAAAGTTGTTCAAAATATTTCCTTATTATCCTTTTAATATTTGTGGACTCTGTAGTGATAGCATCTCTTTCCTTTCTGATATTAATCTGGTTAGTCTAAAGTTTATCAGTTTTCTTGAACTTCTCAAAAAATCAGCTTTTTGTTTAATTGATTTTTTTTCTATTGGTTTTCAGTTTTTTATTTCATTGATATCTGCCTTGATCTTTATTGTTTCTTCTCTTCCATTTACTTTGGGTTGTATCTGCTCTGCTTTTTCTAGTTTCTTAAAGGTAGAAGCTGAGGTCATTGATTTGAGAACTTTTTTCCTTTTTGATACAGCCATAGTGTTGGAATTTTCCCTCTAGGTACTGCTTTAGCTGCATCTGATGAATTTTATTAGGTATGTATTCAGATTCATTCAGTTCACCACGCTTTCTAATTTCACTGTTGATTTTTTCTTTGGTTATGGTTTATTTAGAATTGTGCTCTTAGTTTCCAAATATTTGTGGATTTTCTAGGTATCTTTCTGTTACTGGTTTCCAATTTAATTTCATTTTTCTTAAGCCATCCTTTGTATGACTTAGAATATTTAAAAATGTATTGAGACTTACTTTATTGCTGCAGATGTAGCGTATCTTGGTAAATATTTCACGTATACTTGAAAAGACTGTGCATTCTACAGTTGTTGGGTAAAGTGTTCTATAAATGTGAAGTAGATCAAATTGACTGATAGTGGTGCACACATTTTCTATGTCTTTATTGAGTTGCTGCTCACTTATTTTGTTAATTATTGACGATATTGAAATCTCCCACTGTACTTGCGGATTCATTGATTATTTCCTTGAGTTCTATCAGTTTTTGCTGTACATATTTTGCAGTTCTGCTATTTGGCTCATGGATGCTTAGTATTCTTATGTCTCTTGAAGAACTGATCCCTTTGAAATGAACCTCATCATCCCTGAAATATACTTTGTCTTATATTCACATAGACACTCAGGTAGACTTTTTGGTTATAGTTATGGTATATTTTCATCCATCCTTGTATTTTGAATCTATTTGTATCTTTATATTTACAATGGAGTGGTTTCTGTTTAGGAAGTTTGGGTCTCGCTTTTTAAAATCCAATAATGACAATCTCTGCATTTTAATTAGCATGTTTAGACCATTTACATTTAATGTGACTATGAATGTGATTAGGTTTCAATCTATCATCTCATTTTTTGTATTTTTATTTCTCCTATCTGCCTTTTGTTTCTTTTTCCTCTTCTCAATTCAGTTCTCAGCTTTTACTTCGAGATTTCTGACTTCGCTTGGTTTTGACTTTTAAATATTTCTTACAACCTAATCAGGACATTAATATATTTAAATATAAGTTTTTAAAAATTTATATTTTAACCCACATTTTTAGTTGTTTTCACTATGAATGAGTGTAGTGGTCATCGATTGGGTTCTAATCCACTGTTGTGTGGGAAATGGAAATCTTATTTTTTTAGCCTTGTTTATGATCCTTTTATCATTAAGAAGAATATAAATTTTGATGTAGTCAAATGTAGCTATCTTTTCCCATAAGATTATTACTTTTTGGTCTTATCTAAGAAATCATTCCTTACTCCCAATCTCCCTATATGACAAATACACAGTTATATTCTCATATATTTGCTTCTTCTATGAATATAAAATATATATTCTTATATATGAACATAGGATATATATTCTTATATGAATATGTGTGTGAGTGTGTGTAAAGTAAGGTTTTACTTTTATTTTTGTCTGTATAGAAAACTATGGCCCATAGCCCAGTGTGTCTTTTGGCCTGTTTTTATACTGTCTCACTTGCTAGGCATGGTTTTTAAAATTTAAAAATGTTGCCAAAAAAAAAAAAAAAAAAAGGAAGAGAAAGGAAAAGAAAACAACAAAGAGTATATATGAATACATGACAGATTGTATTTGGCCTGCTGAGTCTAAAATATTTATTAATTGGCCTTTTACATAAAAGTTTGCAGACCTTGGGTTAATGCATTTTTACCACTTATTTGTTATATTGTAACTGCTATTTATACTTGGGATTTGTTCCAGGGCTTTCCATTCTGTTCCATTTGTCTCTTTGTTTTCTACCACTCCAAATACACACACTGTAATGGAAATGGCTGCTTTTATTTATAAAACTACATGAGTTAAAGGAGGGGGGATTTAAAAGTGCTGGATCCATTTGCAGAGTGAAAATGGAAAAACAGAGAAAATTCATACTTGGATGCCTAATTGCCCTGACAGTAACTAGATGTCCAGAGATTCAGAGTGCTCACAAAATACGTCTCTGCCATGCCTAAAGCAAGCCCTGGGCCATGGAATTGGATTTTCTTGATTAATTTGTAAGTGTGTGCAGTGCTGTACGAAGCATGCAACACTCAGAGATGAGCTCTAGGAAGCTTCCAGAGACGGAGCAATGGATCGTGCAGTCCCAAGTGAATCGAAATGAGCAGGGAGGAGACGGGGGGTCAGAGGGGGGAAGGATGCGCTGCAAGCCCTCAATATACCTCAGTCATTAAGGGGAGAACATGGCATCCAGCAGTTTTCCTTATAAAGTGGATGCTTATCTGGCTGAGGCGTGTCTCCTCATTTTAGTTAATGGGCAATTTACTCATTCAATGAAGCGAAGTGAAGGCACGAATCTATGGCCGTAGTCCCTGGGTTGGTGGCACCGAGACGCTTTGTCACATTCACCACAGCCCTGGAAGCTTTGACTTATCAAAGCGGCCCCAGATCACTGCTTAGTGGGATACAGAGGGTTCCCATGTCTTAGCACTCCACTTCTATTTCTCTTTGCTTTGTGACTTCCTATAGGGTGAAGAGAGGAAACAAAGAGAAATAATATGACAGACAGTGCGTATTTTTCCCCAGAATGAGCCTGTGTAAGGCAGGCCAAGGGAATCTGCAGGCCCCCCTGCTTGGATCCGTCTTCCTCCCTCAGGCATGGCTGATAAAAGGGGCAGCGGTGGTGGGCAGCATGGGGTTGGGGTAAGCGAGGCAGCCCGTGGGCCTCAGCCAGCTTCCAGACGTGCTGCTCACCTCACCCTGCTTCTCTCATGAGCTGCCCCTGGGCTCCTGACCTGGGCCAGCCATCCCTTCTCTCAGGTCTTTCAGCAAAGAGGCCTTCACAGCAACTTCTGCTCTGCTGTAGCTAACTCAGAGCAGGGAGACTTTTTTCTGATTGGTTTTGCACGAGGCTGACAAATAAAGCTATGTTGATCTCACCTGAGTGCTGATAGTGTCGGCTCTTAAAGGAAGGCCTGTAGAAAGGAAGCAAGAGGGCAGAGGGTGCTCCGCGTGAGGAGCTAGGTTTAAAATCTGGCAGCTAATTAAAAAAAAAAAAAAGTCACTACCCAGCCCAGCCCAAAGCAGTAAATGAGATGTGCAAACCTGGACAGATCTTAAAGACAGAGCCTTGAGTAGAAGTCAAATACGAAAAGGAATGAGATAAGGTACAGGAGGATGCCGAGCAAGGATGTGGCGTCGAGTGCCCGGCCTCGGCCTGGTCGCACGGGGGGCTCTGGAATGTGAATTGCACCTGCTCGGAGGTGAGGGGGCTGAGCTGTTACACCCTGAGGCTGTCAGTCAATGGCTAAGGGACCCTCCGGTAGCATCTCCGGGCCAGGCGCTCCCATCAGCAGGCCGTCCTGAGAAGGCCAAGTGTGGGCCTCAGCAGCTGGCACCCCAGGAGCTGGCCGTGGGGGTGCAGCCTGGTGAAGACAACCGAGATGGGCACCCGCAGCCTCTGCTCCCAGACGGGAGGCCTTGCATGGGTGGTGACGGCAATGAGCCCACAGCCTCGGTCCACCAGGAATTCTGTTCCCCACGTGCTGCTGCTTTGGGAGGGATTGCACACAAACATACTAGGAGGATCCAGGAGAGAAAGGAACAGACACTGCCTATGACTAAGCAAACTATCATTTTGAAAACAGTGTCAGGGTCCACTTGGGCTCTCCCCTCGGGCAAAAGGGTCCAAATTCCAGTTTACTGAGATCAAAATTCAGGGCATGGTTTCTCCTGGTGCTTTTCTTGGTGACTCTGTTGTGTGTTCATTTTCTTAAAGCAAAGCCGCCCTGCAGTTCAAGCTGTGTCATCCTTGGCACCTGCAAGCTGTGGCAGCTACTTGCTGACCTGGGGCCAGAGGTGGTGCATGGCACTTAGAGGAGCTCTCCTTGTGGGTCCACCTCCTTCCCCTTGTCCCTGCACTTTGAAATCACACACTACCCGGGCCCAGCAGGGGTTTGTGATCAGCCAAACAGCAGCCCTGTCTCTCCCTACCCTGGCTCTGATGGCTCTTTCAGGAGTCTGTGGTCTGGACAAGCAGAGCCAGGCTGCTTCAAAGAGCAAGCCAGGCCCCTGGGGCAGGACAGCCCCTGCCCAAGCTGGGGAGACCCCAGCACAGGTGTGAGAGGAGACTTTCCCACACGCCTAGACCCCAGAAAAGATCCCATTGCTGCTGGCAGTAGAAAGCAGTGCTCAGGAAGATACTGCGGAACGCAGGTCTTATATTAAAATCCCACCAGCAGCCCTGGTCATTGGGAGACCGTGGCTGGCTCTTGGCGGTGGCTCAGACAAATGAAGAATGCAGTTGGCCAAGCAGGTAGCTTCTCTTTCCTCTCAGCCCGATGGTTCTGATGAGCTTCACTGGGAGCAGAACTCTTGTAAACTGAGGCATGTAAAAGGAAGGGAATCTTTGTGGCTGGCCATGCAAATTGAAGCCATGCAATGATTTGGCCTCTGATGGTGGCCTCTGTCGAAAGGGGACAGAGCACAGGGCCACACATTCTGTGGGTTTTAGGGCTGCTTGGGGCGTTGGTCTTCTCGCCTGCAAAATGGGGGTGCTAGACCTGACGGCTGCTCCGCTGTGGGTTGCACACTCCCACCAGTAATGGAATTGGGGCTTGCCCCTGATAAATGCATATTCATTTGTTTACTAATTATACATATGCCCTACTATTGATATTCACCACACATGACAAAGTGCATTTGACCACAGAAATCAGAAAGTCTAGATGAAAAGAAATATACATGGAAGTTCCAATATTTTCTTCCTCCACCTCTGTCTTGTCCTTCCCCTGGAGTGAGAATATTCCTTTTGGGGAACAAGTAGGCCAGGAGACTCCGAAGGGCTCATCCAGATGGAAAGTCTGTGATGCTAATGTTTTTGAAGAATGTCCTGCAGTCCTGTGCTATCCAGGAGGGTCGCCTGCCACACATGGCTAGCTGAATCCATTAAAATGAAGTAAAATTTAAAACAGCTCCCCAGATACACTCCCACGTTTCAAGTGCTGAGTAGCCACATGGGCTAGTAGCTTCTGGATCAGATGGCTCAGATTATAGAACATTCCCATCATCACAGAAAGTTCTGCTCAACCTTCTGCCTATAAGTAGGCAAGACCATATAACTCAGGGTTTAATTACAGCAACTAACATTTATTAAGCATGTCCCGTGTGCCAAGCAGTGTGGGAAGCATTTTAGAAGCACTGTCTCGTTTCATCTCTGCAACAGGCCCATGAGTTGTATTATTATCGTCCCGGAGTCACCAGACGGGGACAGTGAGTTGTGGGTGGGTAGAGCTGTCCGGCCAGTTAGAGGGAGAGTCTGTCCTCCCCCAGGAACTCCATCCTGACCTGGGCCGTGTGCTCCGAGTGCCACCCCTTCCAATTTTGCCGCGGATCAGCTTCCGGGCAGGTGTTCTCGGGCTGGTTACTGCACTGCGCTTCTCTGCCCACAGGTACAGAGGGAGCTTCCTGCAGAGACGCGTTCAGCTGCGAGCCAGCCGACTGCACAAGGTGGCTCTGAGAAAGGGCTGCCACCCTCACCGGCTCGAGAGGCCAGACCCAAGCAGGACCGGCCCCCAGGTGTCTTCAGAAGTGGCAGGTAACACTGTCCTTGGAGGTGCCTCCTTCACGGTCTCACACGGGGTCCCTCACGGGTACCAGACCCCGCCAGGGGCTGAGGATGCAGGGTGAGCAGGAGCCAGCCCTGGTTGCCCTCGGGGGCTCCAAGCACGGCAAGGGGACAGGTACGTGACAGTGACACAGGTGTGGCATCCACGTGCTGATCACAGTGCCTCTACAGTAGTGGATTCCCGGGATGGGAATCCTGAGAGGCTGAGGCTGATGCCCGGTCCATAGGCGTCCTTGCGAGCTGGCCTCGCGGGCCAGGATCAGTGCTCGGCACAGTCACCCCAGCACCCAGGCAAACATGGAGGAGTGTTCTCGGTGCCCCCATTGTCTCCAGCCTCTAAGAAGGAAGGTCGCTTGATTTTTCCACCAGTGTGAGGCTGAATGGCCAGTGGATTGGTGGGCAGCATGGGAGGTGGGCATCTAAGTTGTTGGGATGTGCTGAGAGTTCACTGCTCGTGTGGGAAGTGGGAAGGGGTGAGCCTTTTCCCAGCCCAGAGGAAGGTCAGGAAGAACTGATGGCGACTGCTTCCCGGAAAGGGGTTACTTTAAGCTGAAATCACTGGGCAACCAGGGCAAATGGCTTCTCGTCTCTGGACCTCAATTTTCCCCGCCCTTCCCCCCTCCCCCAGGGTCCCCCAGCAGTTAGGAGCCCAGGCTTAGCTTTGCTTGCAGGGTGTTGACTGGGAAAGATGGAGACCATCTGTGAAAGGGCTCAGGGCCCCATCTGGCCAGCAGTGACCGAATCACCATCCCCTTGTGACTGGTTGTTGTCCATGTGGCTCAAGGGCTGACCCTGGGGTCTGGTGTCTGAGGTTTTGGTCCCTGAAGATTGTGGCAGGGGGTGGGGGCCTCCTCCACCACTTTGTGCTGCCCCTGTGGCCCCTGCAGGCTCGTGGCGCTTCTGTGCTCTCCCCACCTCCCCAAGCCCCAGCCCCCAAAGCCCTCTCGGCGGGTGGAGACAAGGGCTGTCTGTTCCTCAGTGGGCGATGAAAGCTAAAGTCAGGCAGGTGCCGATGGCCTGCTGTGGAAGGGAAAGCCTGGTCCTTATTAAAGAGCTTCAAGGATCAAGATCCATCCAGGAGAGGCTGGGAGGCAGTGGGGTGGGGGTCTGCGGAAACAGATCAGGAGTCCTGGCTTTGCTCTTTCTTCATTTTCCACGGCACCCTGAGCCGGTGACCCTCCTCCTTCTCCAGGAGATACAGTCAGTGGAACTGTGGGGTGTGCTTGCTGATACCACCCCAATGGAGGGCATCTCAGGGCTAACCCCCAGGACAAGAGTGGGGTCTCGCCTGTGCTGAGGGCAGAGGATGCCCTGTGACAGCTGCAGGTGGCTTGGGTGCTACGCCTGTGCTCTCCAGACACGCCTCACGTTCCCCTTCCTCTTGCTGGGCACTTTTCCAACTCCCAGGCCACTGTTGTCCACCCGAGTCCCTCCTAGGTGCAGGGCACGACTCAGGGCACCACAAGATAGAGTTGGGGTCTGATTTCTGGATGCCTGAGGACCCCACCTTTGGGGGGGGGGCTCTGCAGGGGCCACAGAACTTGCTGGCTGGTTCTTCGTTCCTTGTTTCTATGGACCCCATCCCCAACTTTACCCAAACCCAACCCTGTTCTTGAAATTTCATTCATGTTGGGGTGTCTGTGACTGCTGGTAGTTCAGACGGAAGACCTTCTGTGGCTCTGGCAGAGAGATGGAAGCCAGCGCTGTGTTAGTAAACGGGGCAGGAGGCTCCCCGTGGACACTGGTGGAACCAACAGGACCAACAGGGGTTCCTCCAGTTGCCCCAGACGGTGGGCCCCCAGCTCCCTTCCCAGCACCTTCCAGAGGGCGGCGCCGAGCTGCCTCTAGGGAACATCACCCTCCCAGTTTGCATCCCTGGGCTCTGTGCTATGCACTGAAGAGTAGGAAAAAAAACACAATCCCCACTGCCAACAGACAGACAGACTGTCCCGCCATGGCTTGAATCACATCAGAAACGACATTGGGGGAGCAGCGAGCCGCACCCCTGGCAGGTCTCCTCGTCTCTCCTGCCAATGCCGTCTTATCCCCCTGGTGGTTCCACGTGTGGCAAGTACCTTGCAAACTCTGACCACAGGTGTTGATTGCTGTTATCTCCTCAGCTTAATAAGTATACATGCGTAAAACTGGCATATTCAGAGTGCCCGGTAAGTGCCGGACAAATGGCAGTAAGTGTTTCAGTTGTTTGGCCGAGGGGGAGGGACCCAAGGGAGGTGGTTCCTTTGGTAAGATGGAGCTTTCTCTGGGCTAGGAAGTACAGAGGAAATTGGGATGTAGGGAGAACAGAAAGAGGCTTTCTGGGGTGAGGGCTAGGTGGGTAAAGGCTCAGGGGCCGGGACAGCTGGGGAGGGCTGGCTGCTCTGCAGCTCGAGGCCAGTTGGTAGACGGTGTGGACAGCCATATTTCCATTTGTGTACCACTTTTGCAACACTCCTCCCCCCATCTGGGAGCGAATGGAAGTTACCGTACAACGTGTTCCTAAATGAACAAGGCAGCAATTCAGTGTACAAGAAGGCACCTCATCTGTGCTTCGTTGTTTGCAAACAGTTTTGATGGGAAAGCGCTATTACAAACCTAAGCCAGTGCAAGGTGGTTAAAATAGAATCACCCTGCCCTCCATCACTGGTGCCTGTTCCACACTGGGGGGCTGGAGTACTGGCTGTGGGACCCCTCTCTCTTCAAGGAGAAGGCCACGTGGCAGGCTGGAGGGGGGTGGAGGGGATTGCACCAATAGGGGCTGAAACTCAGGCTCTGCCCACCCCATCAAGCCCCCCACTTGGGCCCCGGGGCCCTGGGGCACCACCCCGTACTTCCTGCAACTCGAGTGGGTGCCTCCTCCTGGTTTGCACGTGCACCCAGGCAGACAGGCTGGAAATCCTCAGGTCTTTCGTTGTCCTCTTCACCCTTGCACCCACCCATGTGGGCAAAAGGGGCCCCTGGAGATCCTGAGGCTCTCTCTTTTTCTAGAAATCCTGTCTCTAGATGCTTCTTGTCTCAGCATAACCATTTGGTTGCTTTTTCCACACCCACATCCCAAGAGCAAACTGAGGGCTCCAGTGAATGGTTATCAGAACCAGAGCCAAACAGGAGAAAAAAAAAAAAATCAGAAACGAAACCTGAGAGCTGAGCTAAGAGAGAGAGGCCATCTGCGGTTCAAATTCCTGCTGGGGACGGAGACCCTCCGTGCGGATAATGTCCCGGCCACACCCCAGGTGGTGGCAGATGTCTGTGCTTTCATGTTTATTATTCGAGTGGCAGTGACTTGGGTCACGGGTGCCCATTTTCAAAGGCCCTGGCCCCAGCAGGAAGAGAGAGCCTGGAGGATGGCGGCTGAAGGGCAGGTGGGGGACTGCAGGATGTGGTGGAGGCGTTGGCCCAAGAACTATCAATCACCCCCTGCTCCTTATTGATGTGTCGGAGCAAGAAGAGGGGAGGCTGGCGGGTAGACCCCCGGGGGGCTGACAGATCATGACCGACAGCATCCTGGCCGAGGGGGGAGCGCATTCGAATAAATGCTGCTTGGGAAGCAAGGGGGGGGTTCCTTGCCACTGCTTGCCAATATCAATATTTTACAGTGGAGTGACAGGCGCTTTGAGGGTGTGGGGTGTTTGAAGACAAAGTGCTGTCACTTCAAAGGAACTGAACGTTGGGCCGTGTTCCTCCATCCTTTACAAACAACCTTCACAACCTTCTCAAGTCCCCTTTGGCCTGGCAGGCCCCAGACAGCGAGATCAGAGGTGGCTTCACAGTGAGGGATCTGACCTCACCGTACCTGTGTGTGAGTGTGCTGGTGCGTGCAAGGGCGTGCAAGTGTGTGTGCCTGGGGCCAGGGACCTGCTCTCCATGGCAGGGTAAAGATGGGGTGATCTCCTGAAGGGCAATGCAAGGGGCACTTGATGAAATCCAGCAAATTGAGAATGAACTCTGCAGAACTGCCCGATTACGAGGTGGGGAAAGCCTCTGGCCCTGATGTTTATAGGCCAACCAGAATCAGCAGAACGTTCAAAACAAGTAGTCAGGAATTCTCGTGTCCAGGGGCCAAAACAAAATATTATAGCAAACTCCTTGTCCTCTATTTCTGGAGAATCTTCCTGTCAATAATTTATGAGGACAAGAGAAGAGGGTGTTTTTTAAAAAATATTTTTGAAAGGATGCTTAGCTCCCCTCACTTTGACCTGTTTCAGCTGCTTGGTGCTGATCACTTGAATTCACAGATGGCTCAGCAGCTCAGTGGTCAGCAAGCAGAAGGCCCAAGGAGTTATGGAGGATAAGGACGTAGTTTAAAGATTTTACATTGATTGGAGTCTTTGGGACTCTCCAGAAAAATGAGTCACCTTTTTCTTTATCCTAAATCCCGTGATCCACCCCGTTCACGTTTCCAGCTGGTGGTTTCTTTTTAGATACCAAGTAGGGTCAGCTGACCAGACAACCCAGGCTAAAAACTATACCGGGAACATGCAGGAGCATTGCTAATTCAAACACCGTTCCTCACCCGTGTTTGTTTAGGATCAGGGCAGAGGCGTGGGGTTGTGGGCTGCCCACTCAGTGTCTCAAACTTGAGGTGCCCCCATCGAAGGGACTGGTAAAGAGACGTTTCTTAGATATCATGTCATTGCATATCCCCAGGAACACAAGTGTTTACTCGAGGGAAGACATCATAATTCAGTCCCAAGGCTGACTGGAGACGCAGGGACTGTTACAGCGTGGGAACCTTCCCTAGGAAACTGACTGCGGATAAATCCAGGCTCCACTCAAACATCTCTCCCTCCCTCCCTCTCTCTCTTCCTTTCTCCCTCTTTCTCTCTCCCCCGATCCCCTTCTGTTTACCATCAGCATTCATCCTTGCCCTTCAGGTTAATTTTCACGGTATAACATAAATTGCCAAGTAAAATCACTTCATGTGCAAGGTGTAGAATTTCATGTAATTGCTGGAAGTTTCCATGGAAGATCTGACTGATCCATAACCAAGGGCAGAATCAGACTAGGTGACAAAGGAAGAGGAGAAAATTGACAGGATGATAACTCCAGGAGAATGAAGCGAGGGAAGCTTGAGAGAAGCCCTGGGAAAAATTGACACTTTCTTGGGGGAAACATCTCTCTTGATCTAGCTAGGAAAGTAAATAAAAAGTAGAGAATAACCCATTGGTCTACCATATAATTTTTTTTTTTTTATTTTTGTAAAAACACATCCTGCTCCCATCACCATTAGAACAGCCTTTTGTTCATTTTGATGGTTAGCTCATAGTTACAACTATAACCTACAAACTGAAGGTTTATTTTTATTTTATCTTTGTAGGTTTTACCAGCTTATTTTTGCAGCTTTTAGTTTCATTGTTTTTCAAGATAAATTCTCAAAGTCCTTTATTCTCCACTACTTACTGCGCACTTTTGATCTCTCTTGGGAGTGGATTCTCTGTGGTGGTTTTGCCCCAGAGTGATGGTGTCAGTTGGTGAGGCTGACAGTCGTCTCGCCCTCCAGGTGGTGCCCACGTAGGAGCAGGGGCTCAGAAAGCGTTAGTTGAATGAACAACTGAACGAAGATAAGTACTCTCTCTATGTTGAGCTTCCTTGAAGCTCAGCCTCAGTTGAAAGGACAATCAAAACCGGCCTGCAAGTCTTGGAGAATGTGCAGCACAGAAAGGGCAGCCTGGAGGTCTGGTTTCTGTGATCCTTTTGAGATGCATCAGTAGCAGAAGAAGGCACCAGGTGTCTAGTTTGGGCGGTGGCGGGCTCACCAGCATCACTCAGTTGTGTGGACTCACCCACCTTCAACCTTAAGCATTGTCTTCATCAAAGGGCACCCCAGTTTTAGAGATGAAGGCCTCTGGGGAGATAAACACGGTGACTTGGAAACTTAGGATGTCCCTGCCATGTCTTGTCCCAGGGTCCACTCTTGTGCTACTGTGGGATCATCTCTTCAGTGGGGGTTCATTTCCAAGGCCAGCCTTTAAGGCAGAAATCATCTCAAGTTAAAGTTATCTTAGAAAACCCTGGAAATCATTCATAATGGTTTGATTTGTGTATACAGCTCTGAGCAGAAATTCTCATGTGTGGCATGTTTGATACCCACTGAGGTACAGGAAGGGGAGGAAAAAAGGCATGCATCTGAGCAGCTTTTACGATAAACAGCAAATCCTTCCAGTGGAGGGGGTGAGGGAGGGACTTTCGAGTATCCCTGGCTCCTGCAAGGTTTACCACTGTCAGTTGCAGTGTGAAGCCTCAATACCTGTTAATGCATCACAATGGATTGGTTTGTTGTGGGGATTAAGCAAGAGCTGTGTCTTGGGTGGGGGACGAGCTTCCAAAGTCCGGGAGTGGGTTAAATGTATGGGTGAGGTGACTTCGGTGAGGTGTTCCCCACCTCACCTGGAGCACCCGAGTCTGTCTGGACACCAGCTAAGGAGCCGGGGGTCTGTTCTCCATCCGGCAATTGCCGCATGCCCACTCGAGCCAGCTGGTGGCCCTCCACCAGAAACTGCCCCTTCTAGCATAAGGGAAAGGGTCATCACCAAGTCTTGTGCAAATGCTCTTTCCACTGCTCGCTTCTCACGCTTAAGGTTCATTGAGGAAGGGAAACTTGATGGATGTGTATGGGTGTAGACACCTGGGTGTTATTTTTTCCATTAGAAAAAGCTATTGAAAAACCCACATGTCTATGCAGAGTGGGTGACCTCCTGAGCGAGAGCCACTAGTGATTCTCTTTTGTTGCAGTTACACAATTCCTGATGCACTTTTCCTGATGAGGTCACCATTGTGAAATGAATACTTTTTTCTTTCCTGAACGTGGGACCTGAGGGGATGAATGCAGCATCATTGAATTCGGTTTGTATTTCAAGTGGGGCCTTCTATTCTCTGGGAGCTTAAAACCCATCTGCAGACAGCCTTATTACCGGCCTCTAATATCACAGTCATTGACCCTTGGCTGCAAAAAGAATCTCATAATTAGATTTGCCCTGTTTTTGTGTTTATCTGCACATCTCTTTCTCTCTAGCTGATGCCATATCAGCTTTTTTTTTCCTTTAATATCAAAATCCCTTGTGTTAGAAGGACTCGTTCCATTAACTGAGTCCTGTTCTATTTGCTCCAATGCTGGAATACATTAAAACGATCTGTGATATAAAGAGCACTCTTATATATTCCTTAGAAACGCATTTTGCAGAACTGAATGGAGAACACCGAGGTGGTGGAGGTTAATTATTTGGGCTTTTGCTGCCACAATGGAAATCATGCTGCTTCTGCCAGCACATGGTCTAAAACTGGAACCCCAAAGAGGGGACGGGCGCGGCCGTGTGCCAGCTGACCCGTCTTAAGTCATATGGTTTGAGAGATGTTTGTACTGAACGATGAAAACTCCTTCGAGTTTATGGCTTTGCGGTGTCCTGAAGCTGGCGTGTCTTATCACAGTACAGGTGCCTAAGCTGGGTTCTAGAAAACTCACTCAGTAACTAAACTTGGCAGGCACTTTTAATTCAGGAGGATTGTCTATGTTTAATCCCTTCCACCAGCTTGAGCTGAGCGACTTTTATCCTCATTTTGCAGCTGGATAGGCGGAGGCCAGGGCCCCTGGTGCAAAGCTGCACGCCCAGGATCCTCTCCTTCTGAGTCCTTCACACCCACCTTTGGAAATCCTGTTGTATCTTCACCTATTTAGTTATGCTTTCCTTTCAAGTCACTTATAAAAACTTTAAATATGTTGATTTTAAAGAAAAATTGTTTATTGCTACTGTAAACAGAAAACCAATATCATGAATGAAAACCATTAACAGAAGAGTTCAGAAATGAATGCCCTGTAAACGATGCTTTTTAGTAAATAAATTCTAGCTGGAAACTGCTGTCGGGCAGAAGGCCATGAGCTTGGGTGTGTTCCCTGTGCTAAAAAGAGAGAGCTGGGGATGCTGGGAAGCGTGGAAGATGCTTTAGCACCAAGTCCAGACTTTCTTCTTTCCTTAACCAGAAGGACTGCAAGATAATAGAAAAGAGAAGATAGTTTTCTCACTCTGTAATTCGGTTTTATTCATCTCTGTGCCTGAAACCATCCCCTCTGGGGGGCTTGAGCCCTTCCCTGGGACCCTCCGTCTTGTCCACGAACCCCTTTTTCTCCTGTTGATAGGATCCCTGTTGGCTTGTTTTCTCTAACCTAGTATTTCTCCAGTTTTTGTAAGCTGTATAGTTGTAAACTCCACACTCAGTTGGCTGTAGTGGCCGTGGCACGACACTTGAGAAGAGGCTCCCCGAGCCTCCCTGAAGCGGAGGCCCCTCCAGCTCTGCCTCCCCCCTCTTCTGAGGGGTGGTCCCCCCACCTCAGGGCTCCCGTGTGCTGAGCCGCCCTGAGGCAGGAGACGTGACAGGGGTCAGGGCAACCTGCCCGGCTCGCAGAACAACAGCGGGGAGACACCCCCACTTTAGGTTTCCAGAAGATCACTCCAAGCACAAGGGGAGCACAGCTTGGGAAGGCAGGAGGGGGGGAGGAGCCCAGTCAGGAGCCCCCCCCCCCCCTGCCCCGGGCCAGGTGCATCCAGGTTAAGGAACCTGGAGAAAGTGCTGCTCCACGGAGGGAAAAAAAGGCCAATTAGGGGTTTGGAATTATATGTGTAATCATGGATGATGTTTCTTTTAGCAAATTAAAACCCATGAGCCAAGGTAATGCTCACTTTGACCGGCACCCCCTGCCCACTTGGGGGTCTATCTGCCAGCTCTTCGTCTCTGCATTGGTAGACGTGAAGGTACGTGTGGAAAGCAGCGTGTGCGCGTCTAACGTAAATCCTCTCACTCGCGGGCAGCTGGCTCGTCTCACTCAACAATGTCTCGAAGAGCCCCCCATTACGGCAGAGAGGTTCCTGTGCTTGTAGACGCAGGTGGGAGGGAGCACTCCGATTTTCCCAGCCATCCTCCTCCTATGGCAGCTGGCTCATCTCCAATAGGTCCCCACTTCAAGGTCCCCTGTGGGCTCACTCTTCACATCTCTTCGGCACAACTTGGGGGTTTCTCTAGGAAAGACCCCAAGAAGAGGAAATGCCGGGTGTTTGAGTGCTGAGTTGCTAATTTTTACTGGATATTTCCAAATCGTATCCTAATTTACATGCCCACTAGTAGCATGAGAGTACCTCTCCTTTTCTTGAGCTCATTACTTAGAATTTTTTTTTTACCTGCAAGGTGAGTGCTACCTTTCATGCCAGTGAACAGGTGACCTTTCCCACCCCAGTCTGTACCCCGTCTGGGGGTCCATGCTCTTTCTGTCCATGGGGAAGCCTGGAGTTACCCAATGGGGAAAAGAAACATGGAGGGCTGGTAAGATTATTATTATTATTTAGATCATAAGACACGTGAGTTTCTCTTGGCCAAACTTTAAGTCCACTGGGCACAATTTGATGTTCTCTCCAAATATTAATAGATTTGTTCCTTAGCAGAGGCACGATGTCTCAGCCTGCTGGGCGCGAGATCTGACACAGCAAATGACATAGAACCACGCAGGACTTCCTCTCTGCCTAGCCAATTCATTAGACCTGGTTAGCAATTTGCAAAAGAGATGAACTGATTTGCAGGCTGCTGAGCTCTGAGTGTTACTCAGCTACCTTCTGGAAAGCTCCAGGAGGTGCTGGCCACCGGGGAGCCGAGAGCAGACCGCGAAGTGCCAGGTGCTAACCAAAGCTGAGCAGCATCTTTGCTCCTCATTAGAAAAAGAAGCTAGGGAGAGGGGTTTCTCACCCTTTCTGGTTTCTGGGGGATTTGAGGACTGAGTCCCGACTCCCAGGATAATGTGAGAAGGCTCACAGAGATGTGACTGCCAATATGATAGCCGTATTGCCTTCTGCAAGTTTTTATTATCCATGCGGACACCCTGCTTCTTATATTTAAAATGTTGTCATTGGAGATGGAAATGTAAACCCTGCACACCTGTATTAGGAACTCAATTTAAATCAGTTTAGACAGAAAAGAGATGCATGATCTCATGTAACCGAAAGAGTGGAGGGTGGCTTCAGGCTCAGTTGGATCCAGAGGCTCCAAAGACATCATCAGGATAGGCTCTGCTTTCTGTGGGGTTATGGTCCCCAGCTCCTCTGGTTCCTGCCAGCCTTTCCAGGGTCATGCTGACTTCACCACTTTCATAGCCCAAGTCCCCAAACGGGGTCTCATCGGCCTGGTTCGGGACTTGTGCCTCCCTTGGGCCGGGCACTTGGGTATGTTGCCTGGGCATGCACCTGTCCTTGTGCGGAGAGTTGGGCTGGGGCCACCTCCGTGGTGGAGATGTAGGGTGAGGGAGAGATGGTCCCCCAGAAGGGAGCTGTGGTACCATGACTGGGCGTGGGGAGTGCCAGGGAGGCAACAGTGAGATGTCCACTCCTCCGCTGTAGGGACGCAGGGAAACCATCTCCTATTCCTGGCTGGATGGGGTTAGGTGTGCCGGTGGGGACAGGAGAGCCCCCCGGGGACCCACGAGAGGGGCAGTGCAGCAAGGGGCAGGAGCTGGTGAAGCCAGCCCCCGTCTTCGGGACGCAGAGCAGCAGTCCCACAAGCCCAAGGTTTTCCGCGGTGCCAGGCAGCGTGTGGGAGCAGGAAGGGGCAAACGAGGACGCGACACGCCCTGGTCCTTGGGGAGAGCGCAGTCTGCAGGGGGAGCCGGCCCAGACTGGTAAACAAGTCATTACAAATGCAATGCGGGAAGCGCGCAGATAGGAGTAAGCTTCCAAATGAGGGATCCTGACAAGGCCGGCTGGGGCGGAGAAGGCAGCGGGGGCGGCAGGAACAGGGGGCGCCGGGGGAGGCGCCGCGGCACTTCCGGCGCCCCCCCCTCCCCGGGGCCCCTCTGTCCCCGTCCCTGCCCCCGCCGCGGAGGTAGAGGCGCGCGCCCCGCGGGAGACTCCGAGGCTGTCTCTCCATCATCTCTTCTTCCTTTTTTGGAGCATAAAGCATTTTTGCCGCACCAAAACTGCTGGAAACAGAGACGCACAGCGCTTAACGACTGTTTACTTATTTATCTAAAATGCTAAGTGTTTCTCTTGGCAGTCAGTAATAGATTCCTGTAGCACATTCTGAATTCTGATTTCTGCACCGAGAGAAGGTGGGAAGGCAAAATGACTGGTGCAGGAATGGGTGGTCGAGTGAGGGGCTGGGGGGAGAGGGCGGGGCAGCATCTCCGGTTAAAGAGAGGCTTAAATGTAGCTATTTCAAAGACAAATGGGTGTCTGTGTTACACACACACACACACACACACACACACACACACACCCCTTCAGCCCCAAACCTGCAATGGAAACTGCTCCCACAAAGTAAGCTGGAGTTTTGTTCCAGGATTTTCCTGTGGAAAGTGCTGGGGCCAGTGGCCAGATGAAAAATGCAGATCTCGGGGCTGCTGCCTCAACCCCCCTGCAACTAGGGCACAAAGGGGGTGAGGACCCTCAGCAGAATTATGCAGGGGGGCAGGATTCACCTGGCCGGGCCCTTCCCCTCCCACCTCCACCTGGCACCTGGTCTTCGTAAGGGGCCAGGCCCTTTGGGGGTTGGAGGCAAGTGAGCCTGTAGGATTAATTCTACTAAAGGTGCTAGTGGCAAGGTGGGGCAGAATAGCCTCCCCAGGTGAGCTGAGAGAAGTATCTCTAGGTGATATACAGACTGACATTAAATGACACTGAATCATAATGAGAAGGTAATTCTCTTCTCAGTTCCCTTTGAAGCCTCTTGATTGCGTCATGGAGAAAGTGGCATTTTGATGCTAATGTGTCTTGAACATCTGCCTAACCTTTTACTAATCTTCCTTTTAAACAAAGAGGGGTTAGGTCTCAATAACTAACTAGATTTTAGGAACACGGTTCTGTTTTTATCCTATTTATTTTCACAGGTACCTGCAAAGCCTTCTTAGCCATCTCACCCAGCTGTCTCACCCAGCTTTTCCAGTGCACCCTGGAAAGCCAAGCATGGTTCAGGGGAAGGGGTTTTTTCTTGGATTCAGAAGACTTGACTGACTTTTCCTCTTACTAGTTCTTTGGGCAGGGGTCATTCCTTCTCTTTGCCATAGACCCTCATCTGTAAAATGAGGGTGCAGTTTCCAATCCCATAAGTGTCAGGAACCCCATGTTTATCAGGAAGACCTGCCTCATTGCCCGTGGATTGATGAGAGGCTCCAGTTCCGCGTGATGTATGTGAGCATGCTGTGCAAATTGTCACGTGCCCTACAGGTGTAGTGGCTGTCACGGCTGCCGGAGGGTGGGCTGGATTTTCACCTTGTTTGGGGAGGACGTCTTGAAGCCAGAGGGAAGCATCACTAATTGGAGGGGGAGAGCTAGTTGGCATTGGGGAGGGTGCCCATGGTGCTCCCAGGCCGCAGGGACACGTGTGGCATTCTCCCTGTCAGGTGAGGGCCTGGCCTTGGTGGGGAGATGGTGCCCCTGACACTTGCCTGTCCCCCGACCTAGGAGGTTGGCCCGGAGCATGGGGAAACTGCTCCAACAGCAAGTATGTCTGCCGGCTCCAGTACTTGGAGTTTTCTCCAAATGTTTTTCCTCCTTGTATTCCAGTAGGGCCCTGTGGAGTCAGGAGTGGACCTTGTGGGGCCCCCACTCTGCCTTTGGAGTCTTGCCCACGTTCTTACATTTGGAAAAAAGAATCCAAGTTGAGTTGCTAAGGTTTTTACTTTGCTGGAACTAAGTTAAAATTTTGGCTTGCTCATTTCCTTAACTTCCAGAGGCATGAAAAAGTGGTTCTTGTACCACCCTCGGCATAGACATTAGCGATCATTTGCAGTCATTTTCAGTCATTACAGCTCTCCCGTTTGGCTGCGAGGCACCTGTCATGCCGCGAATGGACAAAAGCCATTTTTATAAGTACTCGCATTAGAAATTATTAAGTGTTCATTAAGCACCCCCGGGTGCAGAGCACTCTCGGAGATGTTTGTTTCCCAATTTCCTTATTTTTCTCCCCCGAGCTGGAGGCAGATTGAAAAACCAACTCGAAGCGTTCGAGTCGCTGAATCATAAGTCCCCGCGCGACGCCCCCTCCCTTCCCCGCCGCTGTTTTCTTTCTGTCTCCTCTCCTCTCCTTCCTTATCAATCTGGTAAAGTTCTTTTGTTTCTAACCTCTCCTCGTGCATTTTAACTTTTGCTTCATTCCTGACTGCGTGCCAGGAAAAAGAAAAAAAAAAAAAAAAAAAAGTGCAAATGCCCTGCCCCGGCCGGGGGGGTGAGCAGGGTGGAAAAATCAAGCGGCGCTGCAGGCAGCTTTGCAGGGTGGGGGGTGGTCGCGGGGCGGGCGGCCCGGGGGACAGGCTCGGCCGCGGGAGCGCGCTTCGGGCGGCGTCCTCCCCCGGGGCCCCTCGCGGCCCCCCGCATCAGACGTGGAAGCCGCGTCTACACCTGGACCCTGCTGGAAAGAGCACGGAGGCCCGCAGTCCCCCCCCGTCCACGCGGACCGGCGCCGTGACTCTGGGTTTTGCAGGAGCCGAGAAGGCGGCTCTGCTTTTTTCTTTTTTTTTTTCCCTGACAGCTACCTCACATAACCTCAAAAGTTAGCCATGAGCTGACAAAACTCTTTATGAAACTGTTTTAACCTCCGGTGGGGGTTAAAAAACAAGCCCTGAGAATTGATTACCCGGAAGGCACGAAGCGCGACGCCGCGTTTGCCGCGGAACCGTCTTCCAAGCAGCAACGGCGCCCCCTGGTGGCGGCCGGCGGCGCGCCCTGTCCCCGCCGCGCGGGTTCCCGGCCGGGCCTCGGCGCCTTCGGGCCCCGGAGCGCCCCCGGCGGTGCCGCGGCGACCCCCTGCTCGCGGGGGGGCCTGCTCTGAACACCAGGGCCCCTCGGCGTGAATTTATTTTATGTGCTTAGGAGGTCAGGTGGCTGAGCTAACGTGCCTGCTGAAGCCAAAGGCAGGGAGAGGAGGGAGAGGAGGGTTTTGCTACGGGGGGCCCTGGTGAGGAGGAGAAGCCCGCCACTGTCTCAGCACGCAGGAGACCCCGGGTTTAATAGGAAGTTTCATTGCTCGCTCCTAAATGCCGTCCAGATGTGCGAGAATAAAAACCATGACTCCAAGGGAGGAGCAGGAGCCCCAGCTGAGAACAGGAGGGAGGGAAAGGGGAAGAAGGGAAGAGGGAGCGGAGACGGGGGTAAAAGGAGTCGAGGCACAGAACGGGGCCCTGAAGGAGCTCGCAGGCTCGGGTCAGGAGGCATGCAAACAGAATCGTGCATTCTGCTGCAGAACGCAGGCTCCCAGCCTTTCCACTTCTGCTGACAAGTGTGTGGAATGCTTTTGTCCTCTCCAACGTGGAGACTGGTGGCTCCTGCAGAACCGGTTATGCTTTTTAAAAGCACATGTAAAAATATCGGCAAGCAAGTACCGTAAAATAGGGGTGCATGGACCAGCGAGCCCGTGGCAGTCTCGGTGCAGCAGCTGAGCCCACCAGCTCTGAAACCAAGACCACCCTATTCAAACCTGAGTCCCACCCCTGGGGTCCTGGGGTCTGGGGTATGTGTCCGAGCTCCTCTTTATCTTGGTTTCCCTACCTGCAAAATGGTAGTGGTAACTGCAATATCCATTTTGTAGGGGTGTTGAGCTATCATTTATGCTTTACATATATATAATTTAAGACAGTGCCTTGAGCCATAAAAGTCTTGACTATAGTGTGATGAGTCTGCTAGCTCCTTGTTGCTAATCTATCTCTAGACAGAAGAATTATTTTTAATGTAAAATCGCCCAATTTTTACATGATGTAATGAAGTTACATTCAGAGGCACCCATACACTCACGCACACACACATCCACTCACACTCACATGCAGACATGTATCTACTCACACTCACACAGGCACATCCACTCACACTCATGCAGGCACACACATATGCTCACATGCACATCCACACAGACGCTCACACACATCCACCATGCAGACACACACACATCCACTCATACACACAGACTCACACAGGCACACACACACACACTCACACACACTCTGGGCCCAAGTAGAGTTGGCTAGTTTGAGACCCTTACTGACTGCCGGGAGGACATGGGGGGAGGAAGGAGGGAGCTGGCTGACCCCCACCCCATCACTCCCCCACCCTGGCCTTTAGAGCCAAATGCTGAAGTCACCGTGGCCACAGCTCTTATGGGGTGGGTGGATTTTGGGGAGATGAGCCCTTCTCCTACCTCTCCCTGGAAGAAGACAGGAGGGTACCCACTTCATTAGAGGCACAGAAGCTACCTTGGGAGTGTGATGGCATGGGGGTGACTGTGGGGGGGACTTCCCCTCCTTGTCCCTGGAGGCTCTGTGCTCCCTGACAAGTGTGTGCTCCGCTTGACCCAGCTCTTCACCGACCCAGACACCTGCCAGCCCCGGCGCTTCGAGGCCCACCTGGGCTTCTCATCTGTGGTGCAGGAGCATTGTCTGCCACTCTGCCCTCAGCAGCTCCTCCCTGAGCACCTAATCTGTGTTAGACGTTGCTGCTTGAAGGGCAGAGTTAGCTCATTTCACTGAGTTCCCATTGTCTCCTCCAACGTGGGGCCTTTAAAGCGTCTCCGAGTTCAATAGAGAAAAACAACAGAAATTACCTGCTGCAGTGCCTGTAAAAAGCATTCTGCGAGGATGCCTGAGAACCAGAGGCTTGCAGTCCCATTTATCTTCATTCAAATGGAGTAAATATAATGTTATTGCTTTAAAAAAAATCCACACGTTAATGGTTCAAAAGAAATTGGCTTTATTTGTGCTAATATGAAAGCAATTATTTTTCTTTTTAAAATGCTTCCTGGGTCTATAGATTATTTTCCCCCTTTTTCATTCTGTAGAGTAGAATATTGAAAGCTGCTAAGTGAGGGGGAAAAAAGCTCTTCATTCCCACTTATTAATTTTATCTGCATTACCTACTAAAATCTATGCTATGTTGTGTTTAATTTCAATTAATTGTGATTCATTTAAGTAACATTCCATTACAGATTCAATGTGTAAATATAGGCTTTTTTTTTTAAACTTCAATTAGGAAACTGGGAACATGTTTAGTCAGTTTTAAGTAATTCTGCATTAAATCTAAGGAAACCCACTTAGGCAGCTTCTCTCTGAGAGTCTCCTGAAAGGAGAGGAGGGTCTTTGCGTTTTTGCTTGCTTGTTTTTTTGGTTTCACCTCTCCGCACCTCTCCTTGTTTGTCTCCCACTGATGTAGCAAGACTTGCTTCCATCCCTACAGCTATTTGCAGTGCGGCTGAGGACACAGGTTGTTTTTCTCCTTTGCTTCCAGCGTTGCCACTCAATAAATCTGAGAAGTCACCAAGCAGTTGTCTGTGTAGTTAGATAAGGGAGAAAACGATGATTTCTCTATTGTTTTGCTCAGAAGAATAAGGAGCTAGATTAATCAATGTTTGTTGGAAATGCCCTTTTGTAGAAAAGATCAGCTTCTTTCATCAAAGTCATGATTCGCGTCTCATATGCAAACACACCAGACAGTTTTCCGGGGGCCAGAAGCAGACAATCATGGTTTGAATTTTAAGTCTGTCCTTAGTCCCACCTTTCATGTAGCTGGGAAGGTGGTGGGGACAGCAGATGTCCATACTCCCCAAGTCCCAGTTTGTTCTCTGGGGCATACCAAAGCAAGGTGTGATTTCTGTAGAGCCAGGCGAGCGCTTGGGTGTGGATGACAAGTCTCAGTTGCCAGGAACTAAACGCCAACGCCAAGGGGCTTCACCGCCAAAGGGGATGTGTTTGTTCACGTAGTGAAGCAGCCCCGGGAGGGCCTAGCTGGTGGCCGAGACGCAGAGTCTCCCCCTTCTTAGCTGAGCCCACCTTCCCCTGTGGGGCCTGCCGGTGGTCCCCAGTGGCCCCTGGCCTGCATCCTCCCCACTTAGCGATGGCGCTGGAAAGGGAGCGTCCTGACAAAGTCCCAGGATGGGCTGCAGTGCACGGAGGTGTCTGTCACCTGTAGCCCTGAGCCTTCTACCTGACCAGGTGGGCAGAATGTGTCCCTCCTGGAGGTGGTGGTGACGCTAAGTGAGCCCGTTTCTGTGGGAGTGGGACACTCCCTGGAGGGGACCTGAGCTTGGAGGGATGGCTGCC
Source organism: Choloepus didactylus (assembly GCF_015220235.1). Classification (NCBI taxonomy): domain Eukaryota; kingdom Metazoa; phylum Chordata; class Mammalia; order Pilosa; family Megalonychidae; genus Choloepus; species Choloepus didactylus. The sequence continues at coordinate 61,767,219 of NC_051325.1, forward strand.
GGGCACATAAAGCAACCCACCCCTTCTTCCTTGTTGGATGAGGTCAAAGAGTTGCTCGGAGTCAGTAAGGGACATTCTCCGTGCTTCGTGCTACATACACGTTAGCAGTTGGAGCAGACGGGGGTCCCTGGCTCGAGATGCCCAAGGGGTTATTCCCCCACCCCCACATACACACACAGTGGGGGGCGGAGGGCACAGCCGCCGACTAATTGACGTGGGCATACAGCATCCCGGGCTTTTTGCCTCCGGGTGGGGACGAACTGTGTGAAGCTGTTCACACTCCAGAGCTCCCTGTGGGCTCAGCCTGAGGCTATGCTTCTCCAGAAACCTCCTCTTTGCTTAATTGCTTCCTGTGTCTCTCCTTAAAGTTTCTCCCCACTCGCCGAAGAACCAGACTCCAGTTATCTATGAGTTATGAAATGCAGCTCTTTATCACTTATGTTCCAATGTAAAGCTGTCCCTACTTTCTCAGCACAAAGATTGAAAAGGGTTTGGGGGCGAATCTGAATATAAACCATCAAGTGGTATTTAATTTACTTTTCTGGTTGCATAGTCCCATTTAAATCATGCATCCCATAAAGTATTAGGTTGATGGTACTATTTCTCTGCTCACATTCCGTAAAGCAATTTTATCTGACATTGTAACACGCATCTTTGATATCAGAATCTTCGTCATTGCTGGAACATTTTTTTTGAGTCATCTAATAGACTTTTCCGGAACACAGCATCTTCACTTTCATCCCAGCTTTTTGAGATTTAGTACTTTTAGTACTTCTAAAAGCTGAGTATAATACAGACCATCATGGAAATTTATCCACAGCCATAAGCACCCATTCACAAACATTAGGAGAGTCTCTTTCATTTCTACTCTGTGCCTGCTGGCAATTTCCACAAGATAAACATGTCCTATTTTGCTTTTTAAAGGAATCTTTAAGAGGCTTGTTTACAACAACATCCGGTGCTTATAACTGCATCTCATATGCTCAAGAATAATGACTAAGTTTGTGTTAAAGGTCCCCCCCATCATCTAGTTTAAAACCAATTTTGTCAGTTGATATCAGTGTCGCAAACCAACTCTGATTGTCATTGTTTCAGGCTAATGCGGCTTTCTAGACAGCATTTTTTTATTCAAAATGTAGTCATTGAGGGAGTTCCCTATAAAATCAGAGACTTTGAAGGGATTCTAATTATAATAAAACATATGTATATACATATTAATCACAATAATTACCTAAGATTTTAATTATAAAACATAAGTATATACATATTAATCCTATTACCTATACATACATTCATACACTGTAACAAAGGTAACCATATACATTTTTTGTTTGTTTGCTGGTCTGTGTGTTTGTTTCTCAGCAATAGCTAACTTACATCAAGCTCATAGGTTTCCTTGTGCTAGAAGGTTGCTACTCACTTCCAGGCAAGTTGTTTGTGTTTCAGGCAGGGGTCAGGAGAGGGGCCCAAGGCCCAATGGGGGAGGCCTTTGAAAAGCTTTCTGGAAGGTTCCCAGTGTCCCCCTTAGAGCTCTCTAGCTAGAGCAGGATGGCAAGGCCACTGCTGGCTGTGGGGGGCAGGAAGAAGACTATTCTAGAAGGGTGTGTAGCAGCAATGGGATCCTGCTGACCAGAAGGGGGACAATAGTTATGAATAGTTAATTTGCAGTGTTGTCCCAGCGAGTGATACCAGCTTTCCATCAGAGGGCATCATTTATTTGTATTTACAGATTATTTTTAAAATAATCTTACACAAAAAAGGGAGTTAATCAAACATAGTTATGTAGTTAAATAATCCAGATCAAGAGTCAGCAAACTTTTTATGTCAAAGGCCAGAAGGAAAGTTTTTCAACTTTTGCTGGCTGCACTGATTCTGCTGCAGCTACTCAAGCTTGTAGCTGTAGTGGGACAACAGCCTGAGGCAATATGTAAATGTTGTGGCTGTTTTCCAATAAAGCTTTATTTATAAAAATTGGTGGAGGGCTGGATTTGGCTGTGGGCCATAGTTTGCTGATCCCTGGTCCTGTTAATTTGCAGATATAACAGAATTGCCAAGGCTTAATGCTTGGTGGTTGGCAGACATGGGAAATTCATGGAGGTCATACGGGGACAATCTAAATTTAGGAAATAGCCAAAAGTTTAGGCTCTTACACTATCATCTCTCTCTTTGTCATAGTATTAATTAAGTTTGATAAAATTTTGTGTCCTCTTACCAAGAGGGAAAATAACAGTCTTTACGAGAGAGATGAAGGTTTATTTTGTGAACCATCAGGTCTAGTATGGTTTGGTGATCCAGGGTCCTTCTCTTTACTGCTCTGCTCTCCTCAAGGCAGGTTTTCCTTCTTGTGGTCTAGAATGGCTGCCCCAGCTCCTGCCATTAGGTCTGCATTCCAGCTGGTAGGAAGGAGAGGGAACCCATCTTTCCTTTAAGGGCATGACCTGGGAAGTGCATCTGTCACTTCCTCTTATGTCTCTTTGGACAGAACTTGGCTGCAAGGAAAACTGGGAAATGTAGTTTTTAGCAGAGAAGCCATGTACCTCTGCAGAAGAGTGAGGTTCTTATTACTGAGAAAAAGGACAAGAAATAAGGAGGAAATGCACCTGCTCTGCCACAGTGGTCTATGGACATAGAGTGAAAGCAGCCCAAAATGTTTTCCCTAAAAGGAAAAATGTTAATTAGTATTCATGCCAGTAATGCTATTTGCTAGAAATATTTACTTGCCAAGCTTTCCCTTTGTGCCTAGACCATGAACTCTCCAAGCAATAATGAAAGCTGATTCATTATTGTACTCCCCAGCACAGTAAAAAAAAAGGGGGGGGGGTAAAAAAATGACATGCAAAACTTTGAAATCTTAGAGAAAAAAAAAGTAAGCGATACCACCTGCAGACTCTTGCTACTGAACTCCCGAGTCTGTGCTTACAGGCCTGGGATGTGCACTTCTCTCTAAGTTCTTCCATTTTCAGATGCTTTGGTTAAAGCCCCCACCCCTGTCGTAGCAAACAAGGTCTCCTCCAACCAAGCAATCCCAGGTACGGGCATCTGGAGGGGGTTGGTTTACGTCCCTGACACTTTCGTTTGGTCCGTGTTCCTTTTCCGCTGTCGCCCACTGAAGAAATCTCAAATTATACGGTGAGCTGCAGTAGCAACTGTCATAAGTACACCTTGCTGTTGCTTGCACCGCACCGGGCGTGGGACTCAGTCATGACGCCATGAGAATGTCCCGTTATTTGTATCTATTTTCCTGCTCTTTCTGAGTACATCCCACTGGTCTCCCAGGGAGAGCTCTCGGATATATCTGTACACCTTGAAAGAAAATTGCTAGTGTGTGTGACAGGGAGAAGTGAAACTGACACGAGAAACACACCAACCTGGATCGACTTGTAACCGGGATTCTCTTGCTTCCCGTTCGGGTGGGGCTCCCTGCAGAAACGGGGCCCTTTCTCCATCACAGTACCCTCAGACACGGGGCACACTGCCTTCCAAACGCACGTTTAGCCTTTAAGAAGAACTACCCCTTTAAAGGGGAAAAAAAATCCTTGATGAATGCAAATTGACATTAAATGGAGTTTTTAAAAAAAACAGTCAGGGTTTTTAATATGATTATAATCAGGGAGAATAGTGGAGAAGAGTCAAATCATTATCGATCTCGTTTGTGGGGGCAGGAGGGAAGAGCTTCTGGGAATTAATCAGAAAAGGAGATTTCTGGTAAAGCCTGTCCAACTGTGAATCCTCCCTGGAGTCCTCTCTGGTTCTGGGACCACTGAAGTGTTGGGCACTAAGTCCCCCCTTTATTGAGCCCCCAGGATCTATAAGCGCATTAAAGGGGGGAATCTCTGTGTGGGGATTATATTTGAGATGTTGAGGTGTGAGGTGGGAAAGTGGCATATGGCAGGAGTTTTGGACCAGACTAGTTTTCATTCATTATTCAACCAGGTGTTTACTGAGCACCTGTGATGTGTCACATAAGGTGCTGTAGAAGCTGGACAAAACCCTGGTGGCTGGACAGACAGGGCCCTGGCCTGCCTCAAGCCGACATTCCAGCTGCAGGGAGAAGGGCCACAAGCCACGAACAAATCACTGGATCCTTGATGATGTTGGCGATGGTGAGAAGGGCTCAGGGGGTGACGGCCCACGTATTTTGGAGTTCTCTTTCCTAGACCTCGCGCTCAAGGCTTGGGGTGTCAGCTCATTGAATTCTCCCAGCCAGCCTTGGAGGAAGCATGAGCATCTCTCCCAGCTTACAGTTGGGGACACTGAGGCACAGAGACGGAGTCACACAGCCTGCAGGTGGCAGGGGCGGGGTTTAACCCTCTGCTGCCTGCCTCTAGAGTCCAAGTTCTTAGCTGTCTTACGGTGATGCCTCTGTGTGCAGGTGCAATTAGACCATTTTCTTTACAAGCCTGAGGAACAGGTTTATGTGATGGAGTGTGCTGGGTCAGGGTGACGAAGGAACCAGGTCTGAGGGACGGTGGAGACAGAGGTGCAAAGGCCTTGAGGCAGGGAGCAGCTTGGCACGTTACTGCCCTGAGGCCAGTGTTGAGAACCTGGTGAGCAAGGGTGAGCGGGGCCAGGTCTCACGGGCTTTGTAGGCCAGAGCAAAGGGTAGGATTCCGGGGCTGCTGGAGGGTGTTGAGCAGGGAAGGAGGGGATCTGACTCAGGTTCCAGTAAGAAGTAAGAGACTCTGGTTGGCGGGTGGCAGCAGGGCCAGGCGGGGCCGGGTGGGAGGCCCCATAAGAGCTTGGCCAAGAGTGATGGGGTCTTCTGTGACCGGCTGCCCATCTTCTCATCCCACCAAACCTGTCACTGTGCTCAGGGTGACTTGCTTTATTTTCCTTTTGCTCCTGTTGTGAGCTCAATGATCATTTGAGCTTTCTCATTGATCCCATCTGTCCTCCTTGTCTAACGTGTTCACCGCATGTCCTCATGCCTTGAACCACGCCGGCTCCAGAGTAGACGCTCAGGAAGTAGTCACGGAACCACCGTGAATGTTCTCTGGCACGTCCTGGACTTGCTGGCTCTCACTTTCTGGGGCCGGACAGAGCTTGGGACTGTGGCTGGCTCGGATGGGCTCAGCCACGAGTGGCTTTGCGTCTCACAAGCCGCCATCTTGCCACACGGGTGCCCCAGTGCTTGCCTTTGGCCCCTCCTGGCACAGCATGAGTCACATTTGCATGGCAAGGACACGGCTGGCCTCTTTCCCCAGTGGACCACAGGAGAGCCCCAAAACCAAACACCAAATCACAAGGAGCCCCAGGGAGATCAGGAAAAGCCAAGAATGTAAATTCTGCCAAAGCCAAGGCTCTCATAAATGATGGTGTCCAATGGAGAAGAGGAAAGCAGCCAGCCAGCCGCGCCTCTTCTCCCATCAAAGAACCTCAAATTCCATCAATATTGAAGTTCCCTTGTACAAGCTTTGCTTTACCAGACAAAAGTTCCTTTTCCCGAAGGCCTGGCAGGAATCAGGCAGAGTCCCTTAAAGAATTCCCTCAAGGCCTTTCCAATTCTCATAGGACCGGAATGGGCATTTGTGTGCCTCCGGTGGAGGAGTCCCACTCTCGGGTGTCTGTGTGTCCAGCCTCGCCTCTCCCGAGACAGAAGGAAGGAGAAACCACACGGATGCGCCAGCCTGACCCGACAGGAGCCCGCCTTCCCCTGCCGGGTGCCCAGGGCCTGCCCTCTCCCCGCTCTCCCACGGGTTTCCTCGGGCACACGCTGCCCGACACACCCCACTCGCTTACCCCTCTGAGGCAGGGTAAGTCGTATTTCTGGAAAGAAGTTAGCCCAGGACTCTGTCCCAGCTGCTGCAGGGATCAGTTCCAGGTTTCCCGGAACCAAAACATGACTGGAAAAGTAACTTTATTTTTTATTTTTCTTGAAAATACATGATGCAAATTTCATTAGAATCCTCATTGAGAAATATACTCTGAATCTATAATCAGAGGAGAAATGTTACCTATAAAAAACTAAAGAACCACAGGGTACACTTCCACACTGAAGCCTGTTTTAAATTTTATTATTTACCCCGTGCTATTTCGTCGACTCCCCTCCCCTCTCCACTCCCTGTGTTTATCAGCGGGTGGGCGCAGCTCTCTCCCCTGTGAGACCCTCATCGTAACGGAGCACATGCCAGACCCTCGCAGCGAGCACAAGGCAGGGGGGGGTGTGGTGCTCGGCCTGGGGTCTTCACATTTAGGAAGAAATATTTCTGAGACAAATAGACTAAAAAAAATAGAATTCTGAAGGTTGTTTTTGCATAGCAAGATTTAAAATGTCTAGAATTGACAGGAAGGATGTAGGACACTGACTTTTTTTTATCCAGGCCACCATCAATCCCTTCTCTTCTGGCTCTAGGCTGTGGCCTCCTGAGTCCTTCTGAAGTTCCTTGCAGATTCGTTTCTCCTCTGGGCCTGCCAGCGAACCCCCACAGGTGGAAGGTTTTCCTGAGGTGGCTGAACTTTTCTTCCTGTTTGTATGTGGCCACATGATGAGCACAGAAGCTGAGGTCTGCCCCTCGCCCAGCCAACCTGCCATTCCAACCCCACACCCCTTTTTGTTCTTTACCACTTCTCGTGCCTCAGCCGGGTACAGGAGAAATGGATATACAAGGCCCTTCCTTGTTGCTTGATTTGTCCCTTCAAGGAGCTCTTCTCTGTCCTCTGGATGGGCAACCATTTTCTTGTGGACCTTCTGCTCTCAGGCCAACAGGAAAAAGATGTTTCTAATGGAAAAGAGTCAACTCCTGTCGTTTTGTGAAGTACGTTTAACAAAAAAGGCAAAGGTTTGCATTCTTCTATTCCTTCCAGCTCAAAAGGAGAAGAAAATGGGCTTAGCCTATTTTTTCTCCCCCCTCTTAAAAACTTCTTGAGGGAGAAGTTATGGGTGTAATATTTTCCCATTTAGAAAATGTACTTGAATCTTCAACCACCGCAGAGAGGCCGTGTCGTTCAGAAATGCAGGCTGTATCTGCAAACGCTCTTGACCCAGGCCATTTCCGCCCTCCTCATCCTCTCTCCCACTCGCCCTTGTGTTTACTAGAGGCCGAGGCTTTTCACCTGGAAAGGAGCTTCATCTTAATGGACTGTACGTGATGTTCTTTCCTGGTGGGTATAGGGTAGGGGACCGTTTGGGGAAGGAAGCGGACAGCCTGGGGTCCCTGTGCATACAGGAATGGGAGAAACGCTTCCGAGAGCAAACAGACTGATGATTTTTCAAAAGAGACTCTGTGAAGGTTGTTTTGCAAGGTGGTGGTTAAAGTTTCTCTAAAAACAGACGGGCCCCAGATGCTGGTTCTCCCTGTCGCTGCCTGGCCTTCCCGTGGGCCTTTGCCCCTTAGTCTTTGTGGAGACCCCTTTGAGGGCTGGGGGCAGCGCCATGCTGGGGGGATCTGTAAGGTGCCTGAGTGACCCTCGAAGGCAGAGCCGCCACCCCACCCCCGGGGATGTTTAGTTGTTAGCGATGACTCATCCCAAATCAACCCAGGACCCCCCAGCCGGCCCTGGGTTAACGGCAGCTGGTGCCTGAGCTGCTGGAAGGAGCAGGGGCCCCCGACCCAACAGCATGAGGACTTTTCTAAGCACAGTCAGCCCCAAACCAGCGCCCCCTGCCCCTCCACCCTAAGGCCAGATTTAGCAGATAAAAGCATAGGACACCCACTTAAATTTGAATTTCAGATAAACAATGTTTTTTTTTTTTTAGTATAAGTATGTCCCAAATATTGCACGGGGTATATTTATACTAAAAATATTTGTTGTTTACCTGAAATTCAAATTTAACTGGTAACCTTTCCCTGCGGCCCAGCAGTCAGGCCTCAGACCTCCCTGGGCCCTTCATATGCTTGAAAACTCACCCCCAACTTTCTTGCAAATCCATTTCCACTCTTACTCCCGATTTGGGGGTTCCTGCCTCTCCCTGCTAAGTCTGGAGCCCTGCTAATGATACAGCTGATTTCTGGGCTGCTTGTTATTCAGATACTTCATTGATGGCCTCTTCATGGGGGTGTGGAAAGTGGGTCCCCCAGGCTGAGCATCCCGATCCCCAGATTTCCCCTGAAATCGGTCCATTTTAATCTTTCTCTCTCTTTGCTTCTCTTTGCATCTCAGTCGGTGAGGTGATTCCTTGGCAGGGCCTGAGGCCTCTCAGTAGGACCCCCTCCCGGGGAAGACGGAGTGGGGGGCGTCCAGGGTCTTCAGCCATCCCTTCGCCATTTATAAAAGCCACTTCCATTCTCTTTCTTTCAAAGCTCATAAATGGGAGACAAAGGGTTAATTTTCTTTCTCTTTGAAATGCGTGCGTGAGAACACATCAAAGCTGCACCAGTCTGGCTTAGGAAATACACTCAGAAGGTGTAATCAGTGGAGCTGTACCATCTTATATACAGGGTACTTGTATAGAGGCTATTTTAGATTTTATTATCTACCTCATGCTATTTCATCTCCTCTCATCCTCTCCCCCTTGTATTTATTAGAAGCTGGGTACAGATTTCTTTCCCTGAGAGAACTTTCATAATAATGAAGGATATTTGACAGTGAGTCACAGTGAACACAGGATTGGAGGATATTCTGCAAGGAAAATGGATAGCCATCTTTTTCTCTGCCTGAGAGAAATATCTGAGGTAGTATAGACTAATAATTTCTCAAAATAGAAGTTTTGAAGGTTGGAATCTGCAAACTCCTTGAAGTGGTAGAAAGTATGCGGGATATTGTAATTATTATTTCATTCTCTGGCCAGCTGTCAGTTTTCTTTCCTGGGGTACAGCATCCGTTGGGGTTTAAGCCCCTTTGCAGTTTTCTTCTGCTTCCTCCACATTGACTGTTTTCCAGCTGTCATAAAGGGCCATCATGAGAAAATCAAGCAGGATCCACTGCCTTCCAGCCCTCATTCTTTGATGGATGTTCATGCAATTTTCCTATTATTTTTCTGTCAGCATTCATAGAAACAGTGTAAACTACTTTATTTCAAACCATTATGTTCGTTTACTCAATGGTAATTTAAGCTGTGTATTCTTTTTCTGATTTGAATTTAGTAATAACATATTTTTAAGGATAAGTCAAGATTTCCTGAATAAATTTTGGATGACAACTGCTTAAGGTTTAGTTCTCTCCCCCACATCCGCTTTTAATCTCTTTTTATTTGACCTTAGTTTTTACATACTTAGTTTAATTACTTCTTTCTGGGAGCCCTTTAAGCAAGCTCTGTGATTAATATGATTGAAGTAATCTTATCGACTGTCTTTCGTTCAAGAAAATAACAAAGTAGAAAGAGCAGTGCGGCCTCTGCCAGACCACTCCCAGTAGAGGGCTGCTATAATTGCTTCAAGGGGAATTGTCTCTAGAACTTTCTTCTCTCCCCTCTAGTAAGGTTTGCATATTTCTTATCCTGTTCTTTCCACCATCCATGCCTCAGCTTCTGTATACCATTTGCGTAGAATTGTGCATCTGCCTCAAGATTTCTCTCTGCTCCCTCCTCCATCCCTTCTCCAGCGGGGGTCGTTGGCTGCAGGAACTTGTTGACCGCTTCTCCAGACAAAAGCTCAAGGCCACCATCCATTTCTGTCAGAGCATGGATCTTCCTTCCCCTGATGCTCTAGAATTGAAAAACAGGCTCCCTTGGTGGGTGACGGAGTAGAAATCATCAGGAAAGGGGTAAAGATTTTTCAGATGTCGGAAGGAGTAGGTGTTCTGGGCAGTTCCAACAGGCCAACTGCTGTTCTTTAAAAAGAAAAATCTAGAAATCAGCTTTCCCAATTAGTTTGGTAGGTTTAAAAGATATTTCTGGGACAGTATTCTTTCTTTCTTTTAATTTTTATTTTAATTCTGTTTCCTGTAATCCTTTCTGTATTTCCAGGTAAGTGTTTGGTTTTGTGGGTACCCGAGCTGTTAAATCTCCAATGCATTTTAAGCAGACTGATTAAATTTAGCAGGAGATAACGGGAGCTACTGAGTCTGAGAGTGAGTTCCAGAAGTAAAAAAAAAATTCTCATAGTTCAAGTTTCACATCATAAGAGAGAGAATTTCTAAAGCCAGTGTGAGGACAAAAGATTAACTTCACAGAATTCTCTAAGAACTGGGTCCAACCCTTCCTCTTAGTTCTCCGTCCCCGTTTGTTACCGGTGCTCAGCTCCCAAGTTTCCCGAGACCTTGGGGTTCAAGTCCCTTGTGCTCTTCAGAGCGGACTCGAGACTGTGTTCCCTGCTTCGGTCTGAAAGAATTCATGACTGCCACCCCCTTTATTTCTTACAAGAATCCATAGAAACCACGTAGAGGCTTTTGCTGAAAAACACCACTTGAGTTCCATTGCTACAGGACTACAGTACAGAAGTACTTTTCTTTTGAGGCGGAAATCTTGAGAAAAGACGAAGCCAAGTTGAAAGGATTTCAGTGACAGCATGGTCCACCCAGTTGAGTGTCTTTCATTATTAAGAAAACCTCACATATAATAAGCCACTCAAATTCTTGAGGAAATTTTGGTATGAAAGTTTTAAGAGTATTTTGTACAGCTTTTATCCTTTTACCTTTATCTCAGTCCCCTTGCTCTTAAAGAGAATTTAAGAAATAATATTGAGTTCTGTACATGAGCAAGCTTTTACATTACTGAACTATTTTTAAACTGGCTCTTCCATTAATATTGTTTAGAAAAACTAACCTGAGTGGAAGAAAGTTTTCTGTTTTCCAAACCGCTTGCCTTTCCTCTATCACACAGAAAAGTGAAGAGAATTGCAATGGAAGTTCTGAAGTAAAGAAAACAATATTACCTACATCCCATATGAGATAGACTATCTGCATGTATGAAAACAGAAAAACATCCCTCTATTCTCTTCTCTGATGTCCTTGTCAAAGTAACTTGTACTAGTCCGTAACTTAGGTTTGAGAGAAGAGCTGGATTATCCAACCCTCCACACTTATCTTTGCACAGAGACAGCACGTGGAGTGCTTTCCTAAGGTGATTGGAAAACCAGTGTTGACCAGAACAACTCCAATATTTTCTTTCTCTTTTCTGGTTCCAGTTTAACATGTCATTTTTTTTTTTTTTCTTTTATCAGGATTAATGAGGGAGAGAAGGGAAGATCTTTCTTCCCAGCTATTATCATTGAAATGAATCAATTTCTTCTTTTTAAGGATGCAAATCTTGAGGAAAAGTGAGCTCGCTCAAATACCTCAATTATATTTCAAGAAATGGACTGTCTTTTACAGAATCATTTAATAATGAGAAGTAATTCAACAGATAGATACTCTTGATTCAGTCTTGGCATTACAGATTTCAAATGGTCTTTTCAATTATTGTATGTTCTTTCTCTTTGTCTCATGTTCCCATTTGCTCTCTGAAGTTTAGTATGTGCTTGTGGTCTGGGCAGAAACTTTTTTTAAAAAAAATTCAGGTTTATTGAGATATATTCACATACCCTACAGTCATCCACAGTGTACAATCAGTTGTCCACAGTACTATCGTATAGTTGTCCATTCATCACCAAAATCAATTCTTGAACATTTTCATTACTCCAAAAACAAACAACCCCCCCAAAATAAAAACAAGAATAAAATTACAAGAAGGACACCCAAACATCCCACCCATCCCAGCTATTTATCAATTAATTTTTGTTTCCATTTTACTACTCATCTGTCTATACACTGGATAAAGGGAGTGTGAGGCACAAGGTTTTCACAATCACACGGTCACACCACGTAAGGTACATAGTTATAAAATCGTCTTCAAGAATCAAGGCTACTGGGTTGCAGTTCAACAGTTTCAGGTATTTCCTTTTAGCTATTCCAATAAACTGAAAACTAAAAAGGGATATTTATAACAACACATAAGAATAACTTCTAGAATGACCTTTTGATTCTATTTGAAATCTCTCAGCCACTGAGACTATTTTGTTGCATTTCTCTTCCCTCTTTTGGTTGGGAAGGCTTTCTCAATTCATGAAACCGGGTCCAGGCTCACCCCCAGGAGTCATATCCTTCATTGCCAGGGGGATTTACACCCCTGGGAGTCAAGTCCCACGTGCAAGGAGGGCAGTGAGTTTATCTGCCTAGTTGGCTTAGAGAGAGAGGCTACATCTGAGTAACAAAGAGTTTCTCTGGGGGTGACTCATAGGCAATTATAAGTAGGCTTAGACTCTCCTTTGCAATAACAAGTTCCTAAGGGCAAGCCCCAAGATCGAGGGTTTGGCCTTCTACATTGTTAGTCTCCATTGCTTGTGAGAATATTGGTAATTCCCCAGGTGGGGAAGTTTAATACTTCTACATTTTCCCCCAGTCCCTCAAGGGGGCTTTGCAAATAGATTTTTATTCTCTGCCCAAATTACTTTGGGATGTATCAGGGTTGCACACTCATCTGTACAAACTAACAAGATCTGAGCACAAACTTTTAACTTAAGGAATGATTTTAAACATGACTTTCCACTAAACATCTTTCAGGAAAAAAAAATCTCTGCGAGGGAAGGCTTCTCAAATGGATTGCCTCTCATCAAAGAAATAGAAAAGAAATGAGAACCATTGAGAAAAGTAGTTCTGAAATGAAACATGATTACTTAGAAGAGACAAACTTTCAGAAAATTGCATTAGGATAGAGAAATACTGTAGGAGGTGGCTCGATTTCGGTGCGCGTGCTTTCCCGTTCCTCTGGGGGGTCCTCAGCCGTGTCTCTCTGAGGAAACGAGTCGAGGCTTTGCCGCCATCATGCCTCTCCTTGGGCGGTTGTGTGAGGTGGCATTTTAGTGATTCCTCCGGTGGTCACTTCCGACTTTCATCTGTTTTCACCCAATTGGTTGTCCCTGAGGTATAGTCCATAACCTGCCTGTTCGTGATATTTACCACAACACTGATCGTTGTGTAATTAGGTTCTAATTTTCTTCTCTAGCGACCTTGTATACCACCTCAGCCACCAGGCTCCAGCTTCTTAAATTATTAACAGTGAACTTGTATTTAATTCCAGGGCAGGGGGGGAGGGCATTTTGATTCTTCCTCTTTGTCTCATTTATTTTCCTTCTTACTGGACTCTCTTCTTTTGAATTCTGTACCTAAGTTTTTAAGTGACTGAAAAATTTTAACTAAATTTTTTTTCCCCACTCACACAGTTCAGGAAAAATTCCTCTGAGACTAAAGCTATCAAAGCAGCTGTCTTTCATTGTAAAAATAAATAAATAAATAAAAAAGTAAAGAGAACTGTTCTGACACGTGCTTTCTGAGGTAAAAGATTTCCCTAATTGTGCTTAAGATGTAGAATAGCTACATATTATGTGAAGATGGTGATGTAATTCTCTGAAATTAAGTAGCTTAGAAATTTTTTTTTAGCCTTTCAACTTCTGTTAGTCTGCCATTAGCGGGGCTTGGAGAGGTTGAGGTGAGGAGTGGAGTCTCCGTTGGGGTTCCTCTCTGTCACAGAACACCTCAAAATATTTTCCCGAGGAGAAACAATATGGCAGCCTGAACCCCAGGGCACTCTCGTCCACTGACACCCTCCCCACTTCTCCAACTAGAGCTAATGCCTCGGTACCATAATTTTTCCTGTCAGAATTAATAGGGAAATATTCTTTTCCTGAAGCTGCTAGTTAAGTAATATTGCTTATAGAATTGCTGAACTAGGATAACACCTCCTTCCCCAGGGTGTAAATCTTAAGAAATGATGAGACCATTGCTTAAACTCAGCAACTGGATTCCAAAGCCTGAACTTTTCCTCTACAATTTTCATTTAAAGTTAGGAGAGTTTGAGAGCCATGATCCATAAAGTAGATGCTCTTGATTCAATTTTGACAGAAAGTATTCAAATAATATTAATAGCTTTTTTTCTTCATTTGGTCTCCCTTCTTCCTCTGTTTATTTTTGTCCTTTCTTTATTTTAGGGCATTCTCTTGCTGTCTGGGTATGACTAAATGTTTAATTTACCAAAGGATTTTAAGCATACTTTCCCTGTAACTGTGGGTTTTTTTTTTTTTTTTTCCTGGAGAAAATAGTGAGTGAAGTGTTCTCGAACTGATTGCCTGTCATCAAAGAAAGAGAAGAGAAATGGGAACTGCAGAGAAAAGTGGTTTCTGAAAAAGATTAAAAAATGATTACCCAGAAGGAGCAAAACTTAAAAAAAAAAAAAAAAAAGGATAGTACAGAAATCCTCTAGATATGGGTTGAGATGGGTAAATCTACTTTTCTCTTCATTTCAACTTTTCTCTGCCCAAGAAACAGCCTCTGCTCTCAGCTGTCCGCTTGATTCCCGGCTCAGGGGACGGATTTGGCTCCAAGCTCCCCGTGCGTGCCCTCAGGCACAGTCTGGGGATCCTCCTCCTTATTTTCCATCTGAATTTTAGAGACAATATTATTTATTTTATTTTCTTTCAAACTAGTAAAGCAATTACCATGCTTGTTGCAACAGAGAAAGTAACACAGTTACATTTAAGGAAAGCCTTGGCAATTCCCTGCCCCTGCCCCCTAAGGTCCCCGGTTAGGTTGGCGCGCACCCTTACAAATCGTTCCACGTGCATCCAAACATGGACAGGCACTTAAACGGATCGTATCACAGGCGGTGATCCTCAGCTATTTTCTTCTCAATATATCTTGTGCATACCGAACTCTAGGCCAGTACATATACATCATTTTAATAGTGGCATAAAATCCTGGAGTATGGATGCACCATAATTTATTTAGTCAACTCTCTCCCTGTTGATGGACATTTTCCCCACCACAACCATTGCAGCAAACATTCTTGCTCAGTTTCCCAAAGAGTGGTTGCTGGAGCTAATATCCGGTGATTGCTGGATAGTAGATACTACCAGATTACTTATCAAAAGCAAGTGTAATTTCCCATAAATCTTTTTCTAACCATATATATTTAAAAAAAAAAATTTGCTCTGCCAAAGAGCAAAGCCTGGATGAAGCCGAAAGCTTTGCCATTATTATCTGTGCACTTGAGCTTCTTAAATAACAAGGGGTGACAAACTAGCCTCTCATTGGTCGAATTCAGGTCACAGATTTGTTGGTTAGCACAGTGCTTTTTTTTTTTTTAAAGATATTGGTTATCAATGTTTAAAAACACATGCTGTCTGAATTCCCAGTTTCTCTTGAAAAATCAATGACCTGGCAAACTGGACCCTACAATCTGTACGGCCAGTCAGCCGGCGAGGAGGGCCAGCCACCTTGGGCTGGATATGTACCCCCCTTCACCTCACTCCACCCCCAGCCCCCTCAGCCTCCCTCATTCGTGTCAACTTCCTTGTCCCCGCAGCATTTGTGGTCCTCGGTTTAAAGCAGGGTTTCTCTCACCTTTGACACTCTTGACATTTAGGGCCAGACAGTTCTCTGCAGGGGTCTCTCCTGAGCATCGCAGCATGGCTAGCTGAGTCCCTGGCCTACACCCATCACCTGCCGGTAGCACCCCCATGTTGTGACAACTGCTGGTTTAAACAAGTCCACAAAACAGATTTTCCTCAGCAAATTTTGAGATAAACTTTCCAAAGACTATTTGCTGGGGATTAATCATGCCCCCCACAAAACTTCAGTTGATCCTGAGGGTGTGAACCCATCTAGAAACAGGAAGATGCTGTGAGCTGAGGTGTGCCCGGATGAATGAGGTGGGCAGAAGTCCTTCTGGGCAAAGGACGTCGGAAGAGGGAAAAGAAGCTGCTGGAAAAGCACAAAACCGGAAGTCAGCGGAGCCGGGAGACCACAACACTGTTCCAGGGCAGTTTCCATGATCCGTCTCTATTCCTAGGCCTTCGTTTTTACTTTGAGTTCCCTAAATGACTATGCTTTAAAGTCACTGAAATTAGAGAAAATATCTGAGAGGAGAAAAGTGATCAAAACGCTTTCCTTTCACCTCAGCAACAGAAACGCAGAGAAGCTGCGACTACAGTGGCCTCTGTAAAGAAAGCTTTACCTGATACACACACGTAAAAGATACCATCCCTGAGTACTGTGTGGGGATGGTTGAATAAATCCCTGGGACAAAGGTAGACGTTGTCTTGTTCACTGCAGTTTACTGCAGTAATTTCTTCTGCTGGTTGTCCGCGGCCTCCGGGCGAGCTAACCGTCTCTCCTGCGCTCCCGCACAGACTCGCCTCAGGGTGCGTTTCTGAGGTGTCTGGGGAAGCCGTGGGGAGGCCCCTCAGGGCTCTTCTCTCCCTCGTGGCCGTCTCTAGCCTCCTCTGACAGGAGCTAATGACCTTCCGCAGTCATTTCTCATCAGAGTTAATAGAGAAGGATTAATTCTTTCCCCAAAGCTATTAGTTAAGTCATAATGCTCCGAAATTGCTGAAACAGAATAATTTCTCCCTCATCCTAGGGTGTAAATCTTGAGGAAAGATGAGACGCTGTTTCAGGTATATTAATTATGTCCCAAGCAATAGACCTGCACATACAATTTTCATTTAGCCACGAGAAACTTTTTTAAAAAGAATGATACGTTAAGTAGAGTAGCTGGGCTCCATCTGGGCATTTAAGGTTTCAAATGGCATTTAAAAAAAAATCATTTTCTTTTTTCCTTACATGATTTCATAATCCTATTTTTACTCTGTTTTTAAGGCACATCCTTGTTGTCTGGACATGATCAAACTTTTAACTTAAAGCAAGATTTTTAAACACCACGTTGCACTAAACACAGATTAGGTAAGAAATTTCCACAACGGAGAGCTCTTGTCTTAACTGCTTTCATCGAAGCAACGGACAGGGGATGAAAAACCGCTAAGAAAAGTGGTTTTGGAAACAAAGGATTTATTGATGATTACTTAGAGGCAAACTTTCAAAAAACTTGCATTAGGATAGTGTAGAAATACCCAAGGTTGTACTTAGAATGTGATGAATCTATTTTTTCTGGTCCATTCTTGAGCCCCCGCCTGTAGAGCGAGATCTGAGGCTGCTCCTCGCTGCTCGCTGCCGTTGAAACATTTCCTCATTGGAATCAACATCCTGCATCTCGTAGCCTGAGAGGAACGATCAGCCTTCCATCATTTTTTTTTCCTAAAGAGACTTTATAAACAAAAAGGGTAATACGATTGTAGAAGCAAGTGAATTCACTGCCTAAAAATTTTAGAATAATATCCAGCATGCAATGGGGACTTTAAAAACATCAGTTGAGTAATTACACGAATGGTTCAGACTTGTTGGGGAGGGACCAGCTGAAACGGGTGCAGTGTCAGAATAATTTTACAGTGTGTGTAGTTTGTTCTTTTCCCTGCATATAGTTTGGGGCAGGGCCCTGTTCCACCACCTCATAATACACGCACTTTTTCCTTTGTAGCAATTAGCACATTTGCTTGGTGAATTTTTTGTGCAATTATTTGCTTACCGAATTTCTCCCCCAGCAGACTGTAGCGTCCATGAGGGTGTGTCAGCCTTGGTGGACCCGTGATTGAATTCCCCGTGGTGAGCTCCGTGCCTGGCACAGAGGAAGTGCTCAATAAATACTGAAATAAGTGAGCAAATAACTGCCCACAAAGTGATTGCTTGCAGAATCTTGCCCAGCTTTATTTAAATAATTGCTAGTGCCTGGTGCCTCCTTTCATGATGATGATGCTTCTAAATAATTAAATTTCAAACCAGTTAATAATCTAGGAGATGACGCCTATATCTTTTTTGTTTATACTTGCAGCTTGGTCAGCAGGTCAACATTGTGGACCCATTTTCTCCTTTCTTTATAATTCAGAGTTTGTGGAATCCAGATTAATGGAGGTTTGGTGAATTGGGGCAACCTACAGAAAGCCATCAATTCATATGTATTTTCAGATCATGTTATTGGAGCTGAGCATTTGTTAGCATATTAATAAGCCCAGAAACTTAAAGAGCCAAAGAAGGCTTGGCATGAAAAGATGGCTGAGGTTATTTTGTGAGTTTCATTTATTTTGTTTCTTCACTTCATTTTCTTTCTAACTATTTTATGTTTCCCGTAGCCTTCTCGATATGGCTAAATTTAAAATTGCTACAACACTTTAAGCAGTCTCTTACTCTCAGTGTGGTTTGGCAATTCTTTCCAAGGAGAATTTTTAAAAACCCAGCCTTTAATCAGGAGAAGAACAGAACAGCGGAGAGCTGTGATGAGAGCCGGTCTCTCTAATAAGGTTCGCATAATCGCCTAAGAGCGGCTGGATTTCCCCAGATTGCATTAAGACGGAGGAATCTGCAATTTCTGAAGATGTAGGAAGTGATTCGTATAGTGAGATGCAAAAGCTAAACAGGATCACATTCTGTGCTTTAAAATCTGACCAGGATGCTACTTATTTTTTGAAAAGGGCCATTCATTTGAAAGCAAGTTAGCATCCTTCTTCAATAACCCGTATTAGTTTAACACACTTCAGTGACGTTATTTCGGCATTTTTCACAATTATTAAAGATAACTCACTTTTCTCTGTAGACTGTAGGGTCAAAAGCAAATTAAATCAGTGGTTTTTCTTCCCTCACTTTCAAAGTTGAGTCAGAAGTTATTGGTCAAATGGGTACATGACCTTTTTGCTTAAGCTGAAAGACACAAACAACCTGTTGGGAAGACATTTGGCCAATCTGATTATTTCCTCTGTACTAATTGGTTTTACCTCTTCATTGAATTGAATGAATTGCCTGGGAGTTTTGTCACTTGGGGGACACAGCTTCATCTACTTAGAGCAGGTGCTTGTGTTTGGAGCTGGCTACAGAAACGTTTATCATCATTATTATTTTTTGGTGATTTTTCACAGGCGAGAATGAAAACAAATATATTTATCAGTTGAATCCCTCCATTTACTCCATTCCTACTTCCACGCCTGATTCTGAGCCATCTCCTCTGGCCCCTAGGCTACCCTAGTAACCTTGTTTTCCCACCTGTGCTCCCCTCTCCCTACAAGCTAATCTGCAGATAATAGCAAGATGTGTCTTTTAAAAATGTAGACCCCTGCTAAAAACTTTTCCTTGGTTTCTTCAAATTAGAATAAAATCTAAACTCCTTACCACAGCTGCCTGCCCCCTGTAAGCTCTGACCCCTGTTGACTTCCCCACTTTCGTTTTGCATTCTGCCCCCTTGCCCATGACCCTACTTCTACCCTTGCCCTGGGTGGTTCCTTAGCCCAAAGTCTCGCCCCCCCCATCCCACCCCAACCCCCGCCCCAGGGTCCCTGCAATGCCTTTCTTATGGAAGGTGAAACACAGAGGGTGAGTGGGATGTGATTCAGCAGACCAAGAGAACTTAATCCTGATCTAACCGTGGGAAAGCCCTAAAAACTCAGAAATTCATGGCATCAGTGGGGCTGAAAATAGGAAGATTGGTTGAAAAACTAAGAAGCAGTCAGAAATCCCCACCCCACCCCTACTTTGCAGAGGTTGACAATGCCCCTCCGCCAGCTCAGCAGAAGACAAGGGGCTTAGCCCCCGAGGGGGATACAAAATGGAGGGAACAAGAAGCACAATTAGCTCAGTAGGGAGGTAAAAACAGGGGGTTTATCCCGATGGATAATACTGCATATGAAGCCCCCAATCTTCTTCCCAAATTTTGATTCTGGAAAGCTGATCGCCTGACTTATACTTTCCTGGGGGGAGATTGGGAGACTTCCTTGTAGACACTGGCCATCCCGTGTGGAAGACCTAAAGATAATGACATCAGGATTTACCACCTAAACAGGGCAACCAGGTCACCCTCCAGAGAGGCATGTGGTTGACAAACTGCACCTGCAAAGGATTCCCCATCAGCTTTCTTATTGCCTGTTTCTTAAATATGAGCAAATATTTTAAGATTGGGAGGCACCTCAGGAAAGAGAGAGATCAAAACAAACTAAAACAAAGCACCTTGGAAGAAAGAGAGGCTATGTAGGGAGAGGCAAACTTCAACAAAAACAACAGCAGTTCTTAATATTGCCAGAGATAGAAGAGAAGGCATTGGATCCATGAAATAAGAACAGGGTGCTATAAAAAAGGAATAGTCAGATAGCAAGAATGGGCTCTTAGAAAGTAAAAAAAAGAAACATAATAGCAGAACTAGAAATTCATGAGTTGGAATTTAAAGTTGAGGGAAGGTCCCCAAAATAAGACAAAAAGCCAAAGAAATAGAAAATAGGAGAGAAAAGAGAAGAACAATTGAGGTTAGTCCAGGAGGTCCAATAATCTCATAAGAGCAGATCTAGAAAGAGAAAGAAGGCAAAACAGAAGGAAATAAAATAGCAATAAAATAATTTTACACACTTTTATAGAACTGAAGGGCATGGATTTCCAGGTTTAAAAGGCCCATCAAGTGCCAGAAGTGGATGAAAATAGACCCAGGACCACAGCAGTATTAAGAGCAAAGAAGAGCCCAAGAGCCTCCAGAGAAGGAAAAGCAAAAAGGTTTCACCCAAAGGATCATGAATCAGAAATCTACTGGCTCCAGACTTCTCAACAACTAGAACCCAACAGAGCAATGCCTTCAGTTCTGAAGGAAAATGATTTCCAGTTCAGAAAGTTTTACCTTGACAAGCTGTCGATTGAAGTCTGAGCACTCTTATTTCATGTGCTCTTTCTCATGAAGCTCCTGGGGATTTTGCATCCAGAAAGCAAAGGAGTAAACCAGAGAAAGGAGGTCATGGGGCTCTGGGAGCCCAGAAAGAGGAGAGGAGAATCACGGCAACGATGGTGAAGGGAGGTGCAGGGACATAGTTGGGTGTGGATAGCATCCGTCCCTTTGGAGTGTCAGGAAGTTTCAAGAGAGCTATTTCTAAGGAAATGAGGTGGATAGAAACCTTAGACAGTTGGGAGTTGGGGGATGACTTTAGTAATAACTCAATGGAAAACTAAGCAAAAAAGAACAAAATAATGATTAACTCCTGGGAGAACAATGTTGTGCAAGGAAGTCAAAGTAATCACAGTAAACTACGTGGCTCAGCACTGAAAGTCATGTTACTAAACATCATAAAGTAAACATCAAATATTCATCTCAATATTAAAACCATGGCCCCATAGCTATGTAACTGTGGGGAGGATGGGAGGACAGGAAGTGTATACATGTGTGGTGCTGATGGAGGCTATACTCCAAACCGAAACAACTTAAGAAGTAGCTGTCATGAAAGCATGTTTTTAGAAGTGGAAGCGGTAAATACCAAAAGACTCCAAAATGGGAAAAGATGAGTGGGTGGGCAGGGGTTACTATTTTTCCTAATGGGTAGAAAGGTCTGACTTTTTAAAATGCTGCATGTGTGACTTTATTCTCCATGAAAGAGAATTTGAAAGTGGAGCTAACGCTGCCTCTCTGTTGACACAGCAATTTTAAGAGTTTTTCCCAACCTCAGCTTGTGAGGTAAACGCCCCTCAGAAATTCTGTAGTTCTTTTAACCTGTATCCCAGGCCAAGGTTACAGGAGAGAGAGTGATGGTGAAGGGTGAGGGAAGGGCAGTTGAGAGAGATGCTGCTTTGTGGGAGATGTCAAGTTCATTTCTCTTCCTTCCCTTCTGCCCACCACCCAAACCGCAACAATCACTACCACCACAATTTACAACAGCCACACAAAACCCTCAGCCTCTGCTAGCCGTTGCTCTAACTGAGACGAAGACATGGTTATCTCCCAGATGCAGAAAGTAACGGACAGTAAGTGATGGAGAGTGAAAGTTCTACTCTCTCCACCCGCTTGTTTAGGCAGAGAATTCAAGCCAATCTATAATTAATCTAATCAAACATGATCAGGAAGATGACGCTGCTGAAAAAAAGCCACGTGAAATGTCTTTTAAAGTATAAGTGCTGTAGAATTTTTTTTTACTTTGGCAATTGATTTATGTCATTTCTTTCCTTTGTAGGAGTAGAGATTATATTATTTGACCAATTCTGAATTGGTTTGAGGTAAATTGCGTTTTCATACAAACCATGTGAGACATGAGATGAGGGTTGATGAGCTCAGAGCTAGTCATGATTGCGTAGACACTCTCCTGGGAAACTGCTCTTTGCTTATTTTATGATTCCTGCTGTGTATAAATGTGCCTCTCTCCTTTTAGGTCTAAATCGACAAGGAGAGCCACCTTGCGCCTCCTCAGAATCACCTCTTTGTTGTGGAAATGAAGGGAAGAGTGAAAAGTACTGCAGACAAAACTCAGGAACCTTCTCTCCTAGTCAGAGTTCAAGAAATGTCACGGAAACAGACAAATTAACTGTGGAGGTGGGAACTATGGTTTTGAGCATGCCTATCTGTCCAGTGGCTATATTTATGCATCTCCTTTTGTTGTTGCCCAGTGTGGCAAGGCTCAGCTCAGGTCTGCTGCCGAAGTTTCCTGTTCTAAAAGGCAGTGATCACCTCCAAACCTTCTGCGTGGAAAGACGCCATTGGGGTGATTTCTGATGGTTGATTGTACATAATTAATTCCTGCATGGAGCAGAGACACTGTCATAAGGCAGGAATCCCTGTTCCAGGAGACCCTGCACCCCCAGCAGGTTGTGGGGTGTTGAGAACCACAGAGATACTAACCTATACCACATTTTGAAAAATATTAATCTAGAAAAAATTTAAGCTTAACCTAAAATGCTATAGAGTAACACATTTGCCTCGTGAACAGTGGCGACTTAAAATCGGAAGCTCAGAGCTGGTGGGTAATTGAGCGGTTTTGTTTTTAACAAAGCCACATAAAAGCACAGAGCCATCTCAGCAACCTATTTTGTCTCAACAAGGAGCTTTACTTGAGCTAATGCATCAATTAATTATTAATGGCAATTTATTGAGGACATCGTATTGGAGCTCACACGGTAGACCTTGTTTTCATTAAAGGCGGTGTTTCTGACCACAGTTCTGTGTGTGTGTGTATGTGCACCAATTAACCTTTATTCTCCCCATTTCTTTTTCCTTGCACTCCGTTGCAGGATATTTCTCCATCTGCTGGTGAGCATGGCGGCAGTTCTCCGAACACTGCTGCCCTGCCAGGCCTATCCCCACAGTCTGACTCCCGCTTGGCAGCGGCTATGGACAACCTTCCACCACGAGGCAAAGGCCTTGACGTAGGGTTGCTCGAGACTCAGCTACTTCTCTCCCAGGAACAAGTCTCAGTAGTTACCAAACCGTGCATTTTCTCAAATGCTCAAGAGCCCTTTTCCTTTGACTCCAAAGGAATCTCTTTCCCCGACGACGTTGCTACCTCTGCAGCTGCCCTTTGTACTTCGCTTGGGGCCAGAACAGGCCACACAACCCTGGGAATCCCCACTGCAGAGCCACAAGGCCACAGCCAGGCTGCAACGGAGACCCTGGCGCAAAGCCCGCCAGACAGAAAACCTACCCTAGAGAGCACGTCCCCATCGCCTCTGCCAGAGAAACCTTCATCTGGACAAAGACTTTCAGGTTCTGTTGCATTGAGGTCAACTGGGAAAACTCATCTTGAAATACCAGCCTCAGGGCTAAGTTCTAATAATTCACAGCAAGAAGAAGGGAGAGACAAGACTACTTTTCTTTCCAGGGATCAATACAGGTGTGGGGGAAAGGTTATTCCCTGCCCACCTTCAGGAGAGGACAATGAGAAATGTCACGTTCCTGGATTATTCACAGATTGTGTGGTTCCTTCGAACCCAGGGCAGCCCACAGAAACCCCCAAAGCCCCTTCTAAAACCGTCAAGAGGAGGAGTCTGGAAGGAATGAGAAAGCAAACCCGGGTGGAATTCAGTGACACCAGCAGCGACGATGAAGACCGGTTAGTTATAGAAATATGAAGCTTCTGGAAAGATGGTGCCTCCTCTCAAAGACCTTGGGTGCTACACCAGTACATGTCGTCGAGCTGGCCGGAGAGAACTCTGTTGAAGAAGCACCTAAAGATTAGGAAAGCCATTTGGGGTTCCTTACTAGCATCCCCCAACCAAGTCCAAACCGCGCCCTTCCCTGCTCCCCCTGGGCATGTCCCCAAGGCCCATTCACAGGGTGCCGGGCAGGGCTGAGCGGCAGTGAAGCCACGTCTAAGAACTCTCAGCCTTCGAGACTGCGTGTTGACTCAGCCTTCTCCTCCCCATCAGACCCCAGTCCCTGCCTCCAGAGAAATGGCCTCGACCAAGAGGGCTGCAGGAGACACAGCCACGAGCAAGTGACTCAGGGCCACCGACCCTCTCCCCTCACCAGCTGAGGGTTTGCTTCCAAGCTGGTGAGCAGACTTGGAATAGTTGAGGTTGCTTGAGAAAGAGAAGAGCTGTGAGTTGGGCATCAAGATACTTCTGCTCGTTCTAGGGATGAAGTCCTGATGTATTAAAAAAACTGGGTTTGGTTGTTATAAATTGCCTCCTCAGTGGAAGTTGTAAATATAATTGGAAATGCCTCTGATCTGGTGAAATGCTGATTATCTTTAACTGTTGCACAAATGGTCAGTGCTTTTCTGTGGTCCAGCCACACAAGCATGCCCCTGTCCCTGGCACTTTCTCTGTGGAGACCTCTGGAACCCTTGGTTTTTCTAGCTCTTACAAAAGAACGTTGTGTTAAAAGTTAGTAGAACAGTCTCTTGGTAATGAGTCATTTTTTTAGGGGAAAGATTCACTTATTTTCCTCTGATTCTTTTTGTCATATTGTGCTCTGAGCAATTTCAATTAGAGGCTTACACTTTAGTCATCTCTGCAGCTTAAATTGATGCCTGCTCATTGTGACGGGGACCTTTTAGATTTCCTCCAGAAGCTTCAAGGATACAAGACTAATTGGAGTTTTGACGCTGTTTTCCATCTCAGTAATTTTATTTTGGGGGCTTGATGTTACTTTGCTGTCAAATTAAATCAGCCTCTGTATTGTGCAAGTCAGAACTGCAGAGAGAAAACTTCCCAGCATTCCAAGCCAGTGCACCCCTGTGCAGAAGAAAATAGCAAATCTACGTCAGCTAGCCCGGGGAGCAAAGCCTCCAATTTATTGCATTCCTCTCCTTCTCCTTAAATGGGAGAGGAAAAACTTAAAGGGCCTACATTGCTGCATTTCAATAAAATTTTGTACTCGATTTTGGTATGATTTTGTAGAATTTGGAATTTATAGCTGAGCTCTTTTGGCTTAACTTTGATGTAACGATGTTCACATGACATCTTGTACTTCAAAGGGGAGGCAGCAATGTAAAACATCTCACACATATGAATACGCTTTAATAAGTCTTGGCCTGTGATGAAGTGTGGGCAAATTGCACATATCATCACATGAATTTTCCAATGTTAGGGTTAGTCATAGAAAACTTCAACATGAGACTAGCTTCCCCCAGTTGTGTAGCATGGCGTGGTCATTTCCTATGGGCTCTTAAACATCCCAGTGATTTCCATACCAGCCGAGACAAACATAAGCAGGGAGGTAAAAAGGATGTTAGACGTTCACTTAGTGCCCTTTTAAAACCAGACAGAAATGATGTGGGGATTGTCTGTCTGCCCTTTCGGATTATCCGTGCCCCCATAACAAGAGAGGTGGCCTAGGAAAGCTGACTTAGCCTTGTGGGGTGGGCAGTTGGCATTCTGACTTTATCCTTAACTGGCTGTGAAATCTCGGGTAAGCGCAGACCCCCTTGGCACCTCATTCTCTCCGGCCGAGAGTGTGACTTGTGCAGGATGAGCCGAAACGAGCCCCCAGGCTTTGACGCTTGGGACGTGAGCATGGGTGATAGAGAGGCTGCCCGGGCAGACTCAGTGGTTTGGAGGTGCCCCCCTTCTGAAACCATCACTCCAGGGGTCCTGCACTCAAAAAGTTTGGGTGGAGACCATGAGGGATCTGAAGCATAGATACTTACAGCTAATTATTGCCATCAAGAACGTGAGCTCAGGGACGCGCAAACTGGTCTTTTCAAGAGGAGTCCAAATTCCAGATTTGGGGGTGCAGTCACCTGGTTTATAAATATTGACTGACAATTCAAACATTAAAGAGAAAGACAAAACACTACTACATGAATTAAGACAATATGCCCGTGGGCTGAACTGGCTCACAGACTGCCAGGCCTCAGATGGTGACTTTGTCTTTGGAGGCATTGCCAGGTCCTTCCCTTCTGAGTGACTTTTGAGATGTCAGCTGGGTCACTGGCCCTAAATCAGTAAAGCCACAGCCCCAGACAGTGCTGAACTCAGGATAGTGGAGGAAGGGCTGCCTTCTACAAGCTGCGTTGCTGGCTGCCAATTTGCCACCCTAGATCAAATATGGCGGACCATTGACCCCATCTCTTTAGCTTCCTGTGTTTCTCTTACAAAGGCATGCAGGTTGCCAAACCATCCTGTCTCAGCCAGTAATATAGCTAGTGGATGATGATGTTTACAAGTGTCTTTTACTTTAAAGGAATGTGAATTTCTGAAAAGTTATATTTCAATGGATTTAAAAAAAAAAAAAATCAAAATGTCATTTGAATGACTCTAGAGCAGTAGTCTATCGAAAGGTATCCTAAGGTAAAAAAACATTTTTTTTTTAAATGAAGAATCAATCCTTTTATAAAGCAATCAACAATCTCTGATTTTATAAATCTTAATTTTCCTATGGGTTTTCTTAAAGTGGAAGGTAATTACGGAAACATGTTGAAGATGACATCAGTGACCTCTGACCCAGTTTGGGTTATTGAAAATAAAATTTCAGTCTTATCAGTTGGTATTTGCTGCAGTTTTCCACTCTCCCGTGGTTAAGGGAAAACAAACTTATTTTGGAACAAGGCAAACCAGAGTTTAAAGATCAGGGATTCTCCTCTTTGCCCAGTGCTGCTAACTTTCATTGTACCTTCATGTAGGTCTCTCAACCAACTGGTGCCTCAGATCCTTCCATCGGGAATAGCTCCAGGGGTGCTGGCATGGCCTGGTTTAATGAGCATTTTGAAGAACTTGCCATTCTCTCAGGGTAGGTTTTATACAAGTCCATGACCCATGTTGCTCTAGACTCACCACCAGGTTCATCTCTGACCACATCTGTCCCACCCAGGCCTTGCTTACTGAAGAGTGTTTGGGAAAGAGCTTTTGGAAACCTCCCCCTTGGCAACCTGTGCTAAGTGACATGTATAGTCACCTTGTTCTTGATGGAGAACCTGAATCCTCCCTGTTCTAATGCAGGCTCATCGTGTGGGTTTATTGGGGCATTGGTAGAGGTGAAGAAGAGCGGGTCCATCTCGTTAGGTACAACCTTTGAGATTCTGGACGAAGCTCATTTCCCTTTGGTTCACAACGGAGGTGGCCAATGGTTCATTTGCCAAGTGATGAGAAAAGATGGTGAAGGGAGGTCTCTGAATTCTAATCAAAACCCTGCCAATAGCGTATTGGGTGAATGAGGGCAAGTTAAATTTTACCGTCCTAAAATCCCTCTTCCAAAGCTGAGATGGAAAGAATAGGCTTGCAAAAGTGTACTGTGACCGCAGTTCTTGGCATGAAAGATGAACGAATTGCAGTCTCGTGCCAAAAAGTATTTCCTTGCATTTACATTCATTACTTAGAATGATCACATTATTCATTTTTTCCCCAGCATAGAAATTTGCATTTTGCACAAAATTTGCCTGGTGCAGCCGATTTTTATAGTTATGGAAACTGTCATCATTATTAGAATGTGCTGCTGCTCAGCTCCCCAGACATAATTTAATATGGTGAGGAGAAAATGGCCTTTCTGGCTCTATGGATGATCATATTTTTACTACTGCAGCAAACACAGCTTGTGCATTTTTCTTTACTCCAGCTGTTAGTCCACTAGTTCTAGTGGGGGAGACTCCTTGGCTTTTGAAACACTACCTTTTCCAACATTTAAGCACAATCTGTTGTCTGTCTTTCAGAACTCATTAAACAGAGGTGTTGACCTAGCAAATCTTGTGTGCTAGATTTCTGCTGTGTACAATTCTTTTCGGTCATGCTTGGTACCTCAGTGGGAATGTACATAATTTGATCTGGAGAAGTAGAGGAACATTTGAGACATTACTTCGCCATTGGAAGAAAAGGAGCCAGGGGGAGAAAAGTCAGCCTCTGCCACTCTTGGCCTTAGAGGATAGCTCAGTATATCACATAGGCAGCCTACTGTTCAGGACTGATTACTGTATCAACTGTTCATAGTCAGAGAAGCGATGGGCTTCTTGGTAGTTTGTTGACATTTATTTCCTTCTTTGTATGTTAAATTATTTTGTTTTGATAAAAATAAAACTGACAATGAAAATGTCTTGTGTTGTTTGTTAACATTTTAATCAAAACTACCATAAACAATATCCTGTTTGAACTGGACATGTACTTTTCCCAACTAGCTGACCAGGTGCCCTGTCCGCCATATTGGTATTATGTTCCACTCAACAAAAAGCTTGAGTAATGGCAAATGATCATGTTTTCTTGTGCTGTTTCCTTTCCTCTGTAGTCTTGATTTCTTGTTTGCCATCATCTGCCATATTTTATTGTTCACAATTTAGAAGTGTGTTTCAAAATTCTTAAATGTAGCTAAACTTTGAAGCCACATGAGGGCACTATCCACAGTGCAATAATCCAGAACTTTCTCCTTTGGCATTAGTAGTTCTTGGATACTTAATATTATTCATTAATGGAGAAGACATTCTTAATTCAAAACAATACTTCCTAATAAAGATAATTCATGTACTCTTTGCAAGAATAAGTAGACTTATTTTATAGGCCAACATGGTATTATTCTCCTATTTAACTACCTCTTGAAGCCCACTTGAAGTCAATGGGGACACAATGCATTGGGAGATATGGAAGGAGCAGAAGGATTGATGGGTCTCAATGGTCTGTCTTCTAATCCATCAAACTCTAATAGTAATAACTGAATCCATTATTTCCAAACGTCAGTCCTTTGAGAACCATCTTAATGCATTTTGCCATATGACACATGTAGGTACATTATTTACTGAATACTTTTATTTAAATCATCTCTGTTTCAAGAAGAGATTGTTGCCCTAAGCAATATGTGTGAAATCAAAGGCTTGGTTTGCTAGTTATGTATATTTTTCTAATATGCATTGAAAAAATCTGAAAGTATTACAATTTTTTTCACCCATGTTCCACTTACAGATCATCGTCATATCTCCAGTGCAACACCTAACACACTTGGGGAAACGCTGAGCTACTCTAAAGTGTACATGCATTGTGAGCTCCTCTAGTTCCTCTAATTCCTGTCAGTCACAGTTCTCTCCCCTTCTTTTCTCCAAGCCAATAGAACTGGTGACCACAAGCAGAATTGTAGGTTTTTCAGATCAGTTTCTTCAGTCAAATGTTACAGTTGAATTTTAATTAACATTCCAACCTAAAGGATTATGGCCATATAATCTTTCAATCTCAAAGAAATAATTGTTGTATCATGTTTTGTTGCAAAATACTTTTTTTGTTTTGTTTTGTTTTTGGTGTATGGTTGGTTGGGTGGTTGGTTGGTGAGTGCAAAATGATATGTCCGAGGAAAGTACAGTTAGGAGTTCATGCTGAACCACAAATGTTTCCATCAATTCTGCTGGAAGATTTGCTTCCATTGTTCTAAATTTGAAGCAAATGGATTTTGCTGTCCTAACAACAATGGAAAGCAAGTTTCAAGTCTCCTGCTCAATGGCAGCTTGTTGATCTTTGGGCTGTGAACGCGGAAGGGCTTACTCTGTGGTGTCTGAGCCCTTTGTCTCCTGCTGTGACAGCTGTCTGTTTTCAGTTTCCCTCTGTTACTGCCAGAAGCAAATTCAACACCCTTTCCAATCGATCATCCCTGGATTAGTCCACTGCAATTTCAGTCCACAAGTGGGTGAATTATTTTTCTGTGTAAATGCATGAGTGAATGGGTTCCTCTAGGGAATCGGTGGTTTGGGTTTGTGCAGCCTCTGGGGCAGGGTGAACCAGCCCTGCTGCTGGCCACAGTGGGAATCTGGTTGCCATTGGTGCGTGTCATGGGGTATAATTCAGAAACTAGGCTTCTTGACTTCATCATAAATGAAAGTCCAGATGTCCAGGCTTTTTTTTTTCTATATTAAAGTGTGAACCATAAATGCTAGTGTTCCCATTGGACATGTGTGCCTTAAGGCCCCCTTCCTCCTGTACACAAACATGCACGCGTGCACACGCACACACACACACAGATGCTATACATGGGAGACCTACTCAGAAAGTCCTCCTCTTGTTAAAATAAAGAACTGAGTTGAGTGGGGCCAGTGAGCAAGGAAGTGACACAGCTATAAACACAGCCCAAAGGGGTCTCTTTGAAGACAGGGCCCATGGCGGCTTCCTCTTGCTGTTCTTAGCAGCTGCAAGAGGGCCTGGCTCACGGCAGGCATTAATGAGCACTGGCTAAGGGAATGAATGAAGACGGGCTCACGGCTCACCCTCACGGGCAGTCAGGGGAAGAAAGGGAAGATTCTAAGAGGGATAATGAAGGTCTTGCTCATTATCAGAGATTTAAAAAGGCATCTAGAGAAGTTTCTCTTCACCAATTTCAGAATTCAGCAACTCGTTCGTTCAATATTTATTGACTGCTTGGTCTGTAGCAGGTATGTGAGGATATAGGGGTGGAAAAGACATGCAAGAGCTTTTATTGTGGGGTGTGGGGTGTTGTTTCATGAACCAGCAAACCATACATGAACGACATCCTATCAGATGGTGCTAAGGGCTAAGAATATTGTGTTGGCCTATAAAATAAGCCTACTTATTCTTGCAAAGAGTACTTGAATTGTTTTTAAATTACCCTAATTTAAAATGCTTAATGCAAATAGACATTTTTCTTTGATAGTCCTCAGTAGAGAGGGAAAAATCATCTTATGCATTAGGACCTGTCGCCTTTTAGGTTTCGTGCTAACAACCTCAGCTCGTCTCACACAAAGCAGGGATGGCGCAGAGTGATGCTTCACGAGTCCTGTGCTTTTTTCCTTGCCCTCTTACCAGCTTCAGTTAGTATCAGCAAGCATTGCCTCCACTGCTGCACGGTAACTTGGGTCTACCTGTGCCAACGTGCTGGTTTCCAGGTAGCTCAGAGCATAGGGAATGAAGGCCTCTTGGTTGCCCCAGCAGCTAAGAAATCCAGGTGAGCACTAGTTTAGGCCTGAATTTCTTGAGGGAAGCCATCAAATATGTGGTGCTTTGATCTGCTCAATCCTGGATTCTTTTTCTCAGGAAAGTGAACGAGCTCACCCTTTAAGGCGATAGTTTTCAACTGGGGGCAGTTTTGTCCCCCAGGGAACTTGTGGTAATTTCTGGAGATGTTTTTTGTTCCACAACTGGGGGTGTGCAGGTAGCTCCTGGTGTCTAGTGGGGGTCAGGGTGCTGCTCAGCATCTCGTGAGGCACAGGTCGGCCCCACAACAAGCGATTCTCTGGTTCCCAAAGTCAAGGTGCTGAGATAGAGACATCCACTCTATGTAGATAAGGTGACAGTGTATGGGGGACCCTAGAAATGGCCCAGCTCTCATTACACAGATGAAGAGCCTCGGTGGAGATACAGCCTCACTTGGCAGAACCCGAAGTCCAGTATTTTTTCCACCACACCTCATAGAACAGTCACAGATGTGTTAGAGCACGCCTTCTAGAGGCCACACACAGTTGAGTGTCATCTGGTTATGGTTTGGTTAACCTCAAACCTCATTTTTGGTTTTTTCACTCTCCATTCTACCTGGAGGAGAAAGGACCAGAAACAGGAAAGCAAGTTCATGTGAACAGATGCTGCTTACTGCTTTACCAGCATCCAACACAGAGTTTGAACATCTAGCAGGCATTTGGGAAATATTTACAAATCAAGGGATTGACAATTACCGTGAGGCTAAACTGAATCCATACCCCCATGCTGTCTCCATTTACCTCTGCAGCCAAATGAAATGGCAGAGAATGGGCTCTGGGGCTGGGAACCAGGAAGCTTTCAGATTCGGTTGGACAGATAGAGGGCATTGGTTTGTGCCTTTTAGGGAAAACTGAGAACCCGTGGGTTTGATCCTGGCTTAAGACAGAGGCAAAGCTGTGGCTGCAACCACGGCTTCAGCCCCAAAGTCCAACATTCCTGCCTCAGTCACATTTTGCCTCAGAAATTTCCCATTATGTTCTGTTGTCCTGGAGAAGAGTGGAAAGCAGAATAATATGTTTTATAAAGATTTTCTGCCTCAGCAGTTGAAAATATCAATGGATTTCTGGTTAACTGGAAATTACCCAGAAAATTAAATTAGGCTATCCCATTCCTCAGATATCCTAGTTAATCAAGGTTTGATTGTGTTTGTTTTGCAAAAAGAAAACTTCTCTGTAAAGACAGTTAGACTCAAACAGACATGAGCAGTGCCCATGTGGTCTCATAATTTATGCACTTGGGTTGCTGGTCCACAGGCAATTTGTCAGAGATCACAGACACAGACAAAGAAGACGTTAGCAGCAAAAGAGACATCGCCAGAAAGCCTCTGGAAGACAAAACACTTCAAATCTTCAATTACAAGACAACCTGATGCAGAAAGAGAATAAATTAATTTAAAAGCCTCCTGCACGAAGAAAATAATGGAAAAATACATCAGAAGTAGTTATCCCTTTTGTGCTAAAAACAAGTGATTTGGAGAAAATAACTGCATGGGGCTGAATGTGTTAGTCTTATTATCTTTCTCTGGTTTTAAATTCTTCAGGGAGAAACCAGGAGTAAGAAAAAAGAAGCTTTCATTGTTTCAACAAACATTTATTGGATATTTAGCATGTTGCCAGGCACCAGGCTATACTTTCTGTGACTTTTTTCTACTTTCAAAATTACTTTCAATCATGTGAAAGAAACTTCTAGATGCCTCATTGCTGATTCTGTTAGTGGTTCCAGAAGGATCATGTCTTCTAGGGTCTTTGTCAAAATTGTTATGGTTCAATTTAGGGGTGCAGCTGGGAATATTGCATGGTGTTTTTTCTCTACCGGAAACCTGAGTTTTGAGATTTGGGGCGTCCATCTGCAAGGAGAGGGCTTTATATTACTAGGGTTTATGCACGTTGCAGGTTGGGTTCCCTGGGAAGCAGACTTCAAAATGGAGCTCAGTGTGCAGGAGGTTCATTAGGGAGTAGAAAGGAAGATAGGGAGGTGGGATGGGTAGAGGGAGAAGTTGAGCTGTGATGCAGGACAACGAAAGCACTGGTCAACCCCATGGGATGTTCTGGAGCTAGAATTGCTCTTTGGAGTTGGTCAGGCATGACCTTTATACCCCTTCATCCATCAGTCCTTGGCTGTGGACTGCCTGATGAAGAGTATGTTCTTGGACAAGGCAGCTCTCTGCAGCTGAGGCAATCCCTAAAGGGATGGATGGCTGAAGGCTGTCTACTGACAGCACTTCCAACAGCTGGGACATAGTCCCCACTGAGGGGTAAATAGGTAGCACATCGTAGCATTCACTTCAATGAGGCTCTACCGAGGGCACTTCCGTCTGTCCGTCCATCGTCCATCCAGCTATTCACCCATCTATTCATCTGGCCATCTGTCCTCTCATCTGTGTACCTCCCATCCACCCATATATCCATCCATTCACCCATCCACCCATCCATCCATCCATCCACCATTTATCCATCCATGTGTCCATTCGTCCATGCATCCAACAAATATTTATTGAGCATCTGCCATCTTCCAGGCCCAACCTAGCAGAGAAGATGCCATTAAACAAAAAAGTGCACATTATTTTTGCAATTTGATAAGTGCTCAAAAGTGGCCATACCAGTTGAGATGAGAGAAAACAATTCCACATAGTCAGGGAACCTTTAGGCTGCACTCTGAGGGGTGGACGGGAATCCCTTCAGATGAGAGGGGAATGGGCTTCTAGGAAGGGCAGTGGCGGCCGGGGGCAGGGTGAGTGGGAGAGGCAGAGAGTGAGGCCGCAGGGGGTCAAGCACCAGCTCCTGATGGTTCGTGGGCAGAACTAAGGATTACGCTTTCATTCTAAACAGTGTGGCCCAGGAATCTACACAACGTTTGGGGATCTAGGAATGAGGTTCTTCTGGGATTGAAAAACTAGAGATTGGTTTCAAATATAAACGCACCCTCCCGCTTACAGGGTTCGTATTATTCTTGAAGACGGGAGGTACCAAGATTGAAATAGCTTCGTTAGATGTGGCTCAAGGGGACTTGTTCAGAGCTGCTCGAAATCCCATACAGACCCTTTTGACTCTCACCATCTCCTCTAACCTGGCCATTGTAATTTTCACAATGGCTCATCTAAATGGAATCATGTGAGCTATAAAATAAAACACTTAAACGGTCAGTCAACCACAAGATTTGAGAACTGCAGTCCGTAAACCCTCTAATAAAGGAGTAGATGACTTGAATCGCCTTGTGATTTTTGCCTTCATCTGGATGAAAAGATGACAGAAAAAAGTATGATAACCTCTAGAAGATTCCAAATGTCTGCTGTCTAGTGTTGGGCCTTCTGGGACTCATTTGCTCTTTGGATTTATTTAGGAACAGAATTTAAATAAATTGGGATCTGATAAATTTCCCAAAGCTGAGATTCATACTCTAAAGCTCTCATGCTCTCTTCTTTGATAGCAAATGGCAGAGAAGCTTTGGAGAAACACACCCCATTTTTGGCTTGAGGAGGCACAGACTCTAACTGCGTGTGGCCTTGCTCAGGTTTCACACAGAACTGCTCACCCACTGGCGCTGCCCGGTCCTCGTTCCACATGGATGTAAAGTTTGAGAAGCATGCCCTTTTCAACTAGTAACAGAAATCTCCCCCATAGAGATCATGTGATTCAAAACCCAATTCCTGTGCCCGTGTGCGTGACTCGCCTTTCACTTGGACTTAGAGCAGGGAGCACACGGGGAGAAAGCACTTCACAATTCGCTGTCCTCCAACGTCTGAAGATAAACACTGTGGGACTCGAGTCTCGGAACAGAAGGTGCATATTGGGCTTTAATCAAGGATGCTGTTGCGAAGGAAGAGCATTTTGCATCTTAAACCACCGGTGGCTGAAAGGCAGTACGAGGCCCACGGGTGACACGGACGAGGTTGTCCCAGCTGTCCCCGTACCTACCCTGGCCTGTGCGGCTGACCCCAAAGCCAAAGACCTCCCAGCGGGGGGGCCTTATAAATAATCACCAATGTCCTGTGCTGTGATGGCTCCATTTTCACAAGTGGCAGAGAGGAAAGTAAAGCCACGGGTCCTCCCGGGGGACGGGTCTGCCGTGATCCAGGAACAGAGCCGGACAAGCAGTGGTGCTCGTGGACGAGACCCTTTCCCTTAGACAGGGGAGCACACAGGGCCAGACTCTATCTGTGCAGACTTCATCACTATTTCATCTGGGGGAGAAAGCCTGTGGGAGGATGGGGTAACACAACAATAACAACAACAACAGCAAAAAGCATAAAAAACAAACTGCAGATTTCACTTTGATTTTATAACCAGATCGTGGGGAATTACTGACAGATTGAATAAAATAATATGCTTTGGAGCAGCAGGGGATGTAAAGGTGGAAATTTAATTGACATCTACCCTAAATCTCAAGGCTGGGGGCCTGCAGAAGCTTGATTATCCATCAGCCCTGCTTGCTGGCTCCGTGAGCAGCGGGAGGAAATTTGGCTTTCGATCACACACGCGTGAATCCCAAATGGCTGCCTGGTGAAGCAGAGGGGAGCCAACGTGGGCACCGGGAGCTGCTGTCCGGGCATGTACATGCCCAAGCAGAATCAGTGCCCCCCTGTGAGACTGTAGGATTAGGCAAGGTTGCGGTGGAGACTGGGGAGCAAAGCCCCAGGCTGGAGAGGTCCCCCGAGGTCAGCAGCCCTGGCTTGAATATATTCCAGATCTGCCCTGAATATGAAATAGCTCCGGGTGCAAAGAGCCATCTTCTCCCCTGTAAGCGAGAAGAGGCAAAAGATAGATTGGGCCTGGCTTTGGGCACTGTTTCAGGAGTCCACTGAATGTACAGATAAGATGAGGGGCAGCCCAGGAAGGCTTTTCTTAATTCACAGGAATTCTTTAGGATCCAGTGTTGGAAGATATTCCTCTGTTGAGCTTCCAGACTCTTCTTGTTAAAGGAAATCTTTTGCTTTCACGGAGAAGAGAACCTCCCTCCCCAAACTCATCTGGGCTTGTTTACATGTTGAGTAGCTGCTGTGAGTCTGGCCTGTGCTGGGGATTGGCAAAGACACCAAGACAGAGGCGTCCCTGCGCTCAGGAAGCACATTTCCAGCCCGAGCCGAGGGCCTGTCCCCTGGGAGGCACAAAATAAGCTTGGTCAGATTGTACTGCATCAGCTGGAACTCTCACTCATTAATTCACTCATTTGTTCCACAAGCCTTTTCAGAGTACATAACAGATGCAGGGCCGTAGCAAACCAGCCACGAGCTAAGGCAAGGCATTGGACGAAAATGAGGCCAGTGTCTCAGGCACATGGGCTTTGGACCCAGGCAGGCTGGGTTTGCACCTGGCTCTGCTCCGAATCTCCATCTGGCTATGAGGTGTCATGTGCGTCAGTTTCCCCTTCTGTAAGTTGGGGACTGTAAGAACCATCTCCCAGATTTACTGCATTAAATGAAACACTAGTGGTTAGCATTTCGTCCTGTTCTAGAATGCTTTACGTGCATTAAATCAGGGGTCTTCTCCCAGGACTCCTTAACAACCTTATAAATTACTGAGAACCCCAGAGGGCTTTTGTTACAGAATTGCCATTACAAAATAGCCATCAGTATTTATTGTATTAAAAATTAAAACTGAGTAAACTTTGAATTATTTCTCAATTCATTTAAAAATAATAAGGTAAACAGGCCCATTACATGTTAACATAAATAACATTTTTATGGAAAATCATGATACTTTCCAAGATGAAAAAAAATCCAGTGGTAAGAGGGGCCTTGTTTTCCATTTTGCACGTATTTTATTTTAACATGTGTTGCAATACCACATTCCGGGAGCCTCAGGGAAACTCTGCTGTATACCCCTAAGCAAGTGAGAGTTGAAAAGGCCAATAACGTTCTAATGGTATCATGAAAACCGTTTCCTGAAAGGGTCTCGGGGACCTGGGACCACACTTTGAGAACCACTGTATTAAGTCACTTCAACCGTCCAGGGTAAGTACTATTTTCATTCCCATTTTCCAGACAAGAAAACTGAGGCAAGGAGAGGTTAAGGAAATTGCCCACGGCCACACCATTAGAAAGAGCAGAGCCAGCGTTGAAGCCCAAACTGCCCGTCTCCACCTTTCAGGCAGAGACCCCTGAGCAGGGTCAGGTCCTGGAAGCTCCCGAGAAAAGTGGGCAGCCGTGACTGAGCCAAGCAATGCCACCCCCTTTCGCTAGGAAGATGACCCCGTCTGACCCTCCAAGACCAAGCCATTTCTCCCTGGAGGCACTGAGATAGCCCTTAGGAATCAAGGCATAAGGAGTTGGAAAATAGTCTAGAAGTCACACACAGAGGATGAGTAGGTGTGTTGGATCTCCTGGAAGGTTCTAGAAATCCTCTGGCCATCCAGGCAGCTCTCTTCCTCTTGGTTTCCCTCGCGATGGGGCCCGACCAGTCACGCACACGTGTGGACAACAAGCGAAGAAGGCAACCGTAAGGGAAAGGAGGGGGGATGTCACGGTGGCACAGGTCTCACCCTCATCCCCAGAGGGGGGCAGAATTCAGATGATTTGCAGTTGGAGCACACTTTGAGGCCAAGCAGAGGCAGAATATTTATCACTCTTTTTTTTCCAAACCATTTGCTCTTTGGGGCTCAGAATCCTCCACAGAGTTTACAACTCACCTGTTCCCATTTGCAGTTAAAATGAAAAAAGAAGAGGAAAAAGAAAAACACATTAGAATTCATAGGAAGATTTGAGCTTGTTTTTGAGACACTGGCAACTGAATATCTTTGTTTTATTAGCATAAAAGTGAATTATTAATCCAGCACAGAAAAAGCATAGAACTTTTTCATATAAAAAATCATATATACCACAAGAGACCTTCACAAACCAGGATGTTAATAATATCTCACTTGCATTTGCATGAGGCTTTACAATCTACAAGGCTCTCGTATACACCATGGACTTAACTTTGATAACTGCACGGAATGGAGGTTTTTCCCTGGGTGGAACTAGCTGGAAAGTGCAGGGATTTAACTTCATTAGCATCATGCCCCAAATTATGGAACTAAACACTCCAGACTAAGTCAGAAGTGCCTGGGAAAAAAAGTCATTAATATTGAGCATTTTTTATTGCATTCTCAAAGTCAATCAAACTTTTTCAGAAATCGCCCGTAAGAATCAAGAGGCCCAGGCACTGGGGACTGAGCCGGGCTGAGGCTCCTGTGAGCCGTCCTCCTTCCCTAACAGATGGGATCATTTGCCCAGGTGACCAGTGGCTTGCTTGGGACTTTCCCATGGTCCTGGACAAACTGACACTGTTGGTCACCCTGTGTCTGAAAAATCCCTGAGAACATCACACATTCAAAGCCCACTGACCCTCTTTTCTTTATTTATCTCTGCAGTGTTGTTCCTGGCTCTGCTTGCTTTGGAGCTTAATATTTCACAAGTGCATTTGGTTTCCTGGCTAGGACGGGCCCCTGGGACCCTCAGCTCGTTCCTCCCCGACTCTGTCAGAGCGGGAAGGCATGAGTGGGTGCCTGGCATCCAAACACCCTTCCTCTTTGGAGGGAAATCCCCTTACAGTCTCCTTCCTCGGTCATTGCAGGGGTCAAGGGGCAGTGGAGTGTCTCCCTCTTCCCACCACTCATGGTGGTGGCTCAGGCATGCGTCCTCACTCAGCCAGTCACGTGCTCACACTGGATCTTTGCATCCTAAGGAGACATGCAAAGACACAGGGACCACTAGAGCCTACTCAGGACCTAACGGGGCAGGTCCACGTGCAGGGCTAGGGCCAGATGTGGCCTCCCCACTCATGGTTTCAGCTCTCCAGCCTCCCTTGGCTGGCCTGTTTTCTGAGTCAGTTTCACCAATGTTGTTCTCAGTTCTGTCAGCTCATCGTGCCCTTCTGATAAACTCCTGAAGCTAGTTGGAGTCAGCTTCTGATAATGTCTGCAGCTTAGATGCCTGCCTCCTATGGCAGGTCAAGAATGGCAACATTGTCTCTTCCCCACCCACTAGCTTTATCCATCCATCCATCCATCCATCCATCCATCCATCCATCCATTCACCCATCTACCCATCCATCCACCCACCTACCCACTACCCATCAACCACCCACTACCCATCCACCCCCCACCCATCCATCCATCCACCCATCCATCTACCTACCCATCCACCTGTCCATCCTCTTTTACCACTCTACTCCACTCCCTTTCTCCTCTGCCCCACTGACAACCACAGAAATGTTTTGTTTATATTCTAGAAAATGTGTGCTATTGTATCTACATATATGTACAAATATTAAGTGTATCCCTCGATGGACTTTGCATATGTATATACTCACAGCCACCTCCGAGATGGAAATACAGAAGCCTTCCAGCACCCAGAAGGCTCTCTCAGTCAATTATTGCCTTCACCCCCATCACCCCCCACTATTCGGACTTCTGTCACCACAGGTACTTTTTGTGCATGTATTTTCAGCTTACGTAAATGGTTTTGCTACATATCTTGTCCTGTTTCTGAAGTTTTCCACTAAGTCCTATGGTGTTAAGGTCCGTCCATGGTCTTGGTATTCGTCTTACCCGTTGCCTATACCTGATATTTAAGACTTAGTGGGGTGCCCCTACCTGAACACACCTGATTCCACCGGCCCACACCCCAGGCTGCCTCAGCTCCCGGAGATGGCACTGGGAATGTTGCCAGTGTCTTTGCTCAAGGGAATCTTCTGGATTTCTCATTTGCTAACACTTTAGGCCTTTCATACATGTTATGTCCCCGATACTTGTGTTAAATCTGTTTGCATCTCCCTTTCGATGAAGGGTTTGTTGGGTAGTGGCCATACATTCAGGATGTAGACCCACCTCGGCCCTGCAATTCAATCACGAAAGTCTCCCTTCTTCCCTTAGATCTCCATGGGGTGCCCCTGACCTTGGACGTGAGTCCCAGGCCGCTGGTTTGAAAGGGGTGGATTGAAAGCGTTGCCTTCAAGCACACCGAGGAGAGGTGGCGGAAGAGACTCTTGGGTGGGGCTGCCTGCTACTCAGCAGCCCAGAAACTCCAAGAGAATTCTTTCCAAAGAAAAGCCACGAGGAGGGAAACAGGAGTGAGAGAATAGTGAGGCTGAGCTTGGTCGCAGCCGTCCACGTTGTCCATCCCATGTTGTGTCGGAACCAGTGGCTGAGGCACACGGTGGGCGCCGCAGACGACGCAGCTTGGTTTCGCTTGGCTTCAGACACCTTCTGCTGGTGCAGAGTTCACATAGGTTTGTAGATGGCGGTGTTTGGAAATGTGTTTTCCCTGTGGAGCCCAAAAGTTGGTGGACAAAAAAGACCAAAAGGCAAAGAACTTGGAAGTGCCTGTCTGTCTGTGCAGTGCCTGACTCGCCCCCAAGCACTGACTTAGCACCGACTTAGCCAGGAAGCAGCAAATCCTCCTCATCCTGCAAAATATTGGGAAGATCAGGGAGGTTATGCCGGGAAGGATTTCGGAGACGAAGCTGATAGAACAAGAAAATAAATGAATAAAAGAAAATAATCATTATCCTCTGGACACAGCATGAAAAATATAAACATAATCCTGATTTTATAATAACTCAAACCAGATGAAGAGAACCTCCTATCCCCCCCACATCAACGGCTCCGATTTCTAATTGATTATTGCAAACATTGAGTTAACAGAGTTCACGGAGGATTAAAGCATCAAGGCCAAGGGGTTGGTCCAAATGTACAGACCCAAAGCACAGTCCCTGTGAGGGAGAAAGGGGGGCGCTGGGCAGGGCTGCGTCACATCTGTAGTTTTCCACATATTGTTTATATATGGTTTTGGGCAAATTGTTTACCTTCCCCTGAGCTTCAGTTTTCTTAGCTGTAAAATGCGGATGATGGTTGCCCTGTCTTCACAGACTTCGATGCAGTAACACACCTGGAGTCCTAAATGCCAGGAGGCATGGAGCCGGCTCACAGTGGCTGCTCATGAGAGGGTCTCCCTGCTCCGTCCTCCCAGGCCATGCCGGAAGGTTCTGTGGCATGATGGCCACACAGCCTAGGTCAACATGAGAGGCAACAGCAAGTTCCTTTTCAAGCAACTTGTCCATTTCTGGATGTTTGTCCTCTCAAACCACACGACAGGGGCACCACGGCATTTTTATGACAGTGACAGAGTGAGAACAACCTCAGTGTCCTTCAACAGGTGGGTTTAAATAAACTAGAGTGCATCCGTTCAGTGGGATATTCTGCAGTGCTGAAAAATCGAGTAGATTGAGCTGTGTGGCAGGGGCGTTGTATGGCAGTATCTGTAGGATGCCTACATTTTTGCAAAAATAAGGCACAAGCAATGATGATGCATTCAGGCTGAGTGTGGCAGAAAAGAGCAACAGGGCTATGTATCCATCACTTGACGGTGATTTTCTTGGGAGAAGGTAGCCTCATAAGGAACATGGCCACACATTTACCAGCCAAAGTGGGCCCTTCGGTGTCAAGGAGGCAGGACGTGTTGCTGACCAGCTGGGGCACTGGGCCGCAGTGCAGGTGGAACAAGCGTGGGCAGCCTGGGACCCCCCATAGAGGCTTTCCCTGTTGTTCCGAGGAATGGAGACACGAGCCTGCTGGTGACAAGACCCAAGTCAAGCCTGCTCGGCTCTTATCCGTTTCCCCTGAACCCGTCGCAGGGCCTCTGATTAAGCCAAGCCTGCACCCGGAGGCAGGACCCTCCCACCAGAAAGCAGGGACTGTGGGCAAATCTGTAGGGCAGGGGGCAAAGCCCAGCGATTACCTGGGGAAGGGAGCATGGACGCTGGGAGGGCCAAACCAACCGATCCCATTGCACTTCATTGCGCATTCGTGCAGCTTTGGAAGTTTATAAAGCAGAATGTCATTAGGAGGAAATTTAGTGGGCAGGTGCAAGTGCCAGGGGAAAGGGTACGTTTTCTCCATCCGGCCCCTTCCTTTGGAGCCTCTCTGACTAGAGGAGAGGGGGAGAAGAACATGGAGCCCAGGACATTGAAAGGGCATGTGCTTTCTTCCTTGCAAGGGCCGATGCCCTGCAGACCCCTGACGTGAGTGTGTGAGGATGTGGTGCCCTGGATGGAAGGTTTGCTTTCCATGATTGGAAGCCGCTGGGGGCCTTTGGCTTCTTAGAGGAGGAGAAAGTTTGGTGTCTTTATGGTGTTAGAGGTGACTCCTGCCTATTTCCTGCCCCCCAGGCTCCACTAGATTGGGGCCATTTTTCAACCCACACAGACATCTCAGACTTACAGGGATTCGCAGAAGGCCTCTGGGCATTCCTCTAAATCAATCTTGCCATGTCTGCCTGGGAGGGCTCGGGCGATTCAATTACCGTGTGAGCCTCCCACAGCCAGCCTTGCCAACTCATTCTCTGTCTTCCCTGCAGAGCAATTTGGGTCACTCATTCTTCCAAGCAGAAATTGCCTGTTCCAGATCATCTTTCCTGATCTAATTCTTGGGCACCCTGGGAGGATCTCTGCGGTGTAAACACAAGCCTTAGAGCAGGAGGTGAGAAGTTGCTAGAATGATAATCAGGTTGGGAGACAAAGATTTTTAACTCCTCTGAAAAGTCTCCTCAACCATCAATTGGGGCAAATAATACTACCCACTATATATACATACATACATATATATATATATATGTATATTATATATATATGCACATACATACATACACATATAGCGATTTTTAAAATTTCATTTTTTAAATTTTAGAATAGTTTTAAATTTACAGAAAAGTTGCAGAGACAGTACAGAGTGTCCCTATATACCCTCCATCAGTTTCTTCTATTATTAATGTTCTAGATTTCCATGCATAATTCTGTTATACTAGTATTGTACAAAAATCGTCTTGTATTTTACTAACCCCCACAGTTTTTTCAGATTTCGCTAATTTTTCCCTGATATCCTTTTT
The DNA here is from genome assembly GCF_015220235.1 of Choloepus didactylus. Taxonomy (NCBI): domain Eukaryota; kingdom Metazoa; phylum Chordata; class Mammalia; order Pilosa; family Megalonychidae; genus Choloepus; species Choloepus didactylus. The sequence continues at coordinate 61,809,937 of NC_051325.1, forward strand.
CTGCCCCAAGATCCCATTCAGGACTACACATCCCCTTTGGTCATCACGTCTTCCTGGGCGCCTCTGGTTTATGACAGCGTCTCAGACTTCCTTTGTTTTCAATGACCGTGACTTTCAAGGCGCACTGCTCAGATGTTTTGTAGAATGTCCATAGAAGGAATTTTCTGATGTTTTCCTCGTGGTTAGGCTGGGGTTACTGGCTTTGAGGGAAAGATCACAGATGCAAAGTGCCAGTCTCATCACACCCCATCAGAGATGCACGGTGTCGGTGATGACGTTAACTTTGGTTCTGGAGTTATTTCAAGAATTCTATGATGTATCACACACAAGATGCTCGGAGGAGCATGGGAAGGCGCCATGAGGCTTACGCTCCCTGACTGATGGTGCAAGTGAGGACTTTTTTTTGTTACGCAGTGTGTGGGTTGCTGGAAAGACAAAGATGGAGCCTGCCGTCGAGGTCCCTGCCCTTTGGGGTGTAGCTAGCCCCTCCTCCTCCAGTCCAGCAACACTGTGTTAAATTTGCCCTGTTCTGCTGCTCCCCAGCACTCGTCTCCCTGCTTGGAGCTCTGACTATAGCTGGGGTGGGTGGGAAACCAGAATGTGACCAAGAGAGCAGTTTCTGGGTCCAGGATGAGCAGCCTGGGAGACAAAGGGACAGCGACTGACAGAGTGGTGGGGTTGGACCACAAGAAGAGAGGAAATTCTTTTTGTAATAGTTCTTGGAAGGACAGCTAGCCAGGAGGAACAACCCGTTGTGGCTCTTTTATTAACTTTCCGTGTCACCGTGGAAGAATCTCTCCACAATGGCAAGTTCTTGGTCTCCTTCAGTGTCACGTGGGGGCAGCAGTATTTGTCTGACTTTTCTTACCATGTCCTCTTCAACCTCAGTTGATGTCCAAGCCTTTGGATCCGTGGAGACTTACAAGTCCAAGCCCCAGCTTTCAGGAAGCTCACGGTCTTAGAATATTGTAAGACTCAAAGAGTGCAAAATAAGTTTTTAAAAAAGTGCTTTAAAATAGGAACTGCAATACAAAGGTAATAAAATTGCTTTTTTCTGACTAGGATGGTGACACTTTTGTCAACATCATCTTTGAATATAAATTACACTGCTGGAGGAAATTTGAAGTCTCTCAGAAGTCCGCCATGCAGAACTAAGGAAAAATTGCCTTCATCTTTTACAAGAAATGCACAATTTTTAAACGACAAGCTTTCAACCAAGACACACATGGTTGATGTTACTTCTTGCCACTCAAATCTACCTTTCCTTCTTTCTTTCCTGTTGAAAATCTCTTTGAGAGACAGTTCAGCAACTTTCTTTCAATTCAGTAAAACTTTCTGATTTTTTTAAAAGTGTATCATAAAACTTCCCAGTACTTTTTTCTTGGGTTCTTTAGTTCCATGGATGTCCAATTAGACTCAAAGAAATTTTTTTTTTTTAATTTTCTGGCTGAGGAAGAAGCAGCAACGGGTACTTGTGTGAACTGAATTTTGCTCTCTGCAATTATTGGTACATTGCTAGTCACATCCTCATAATCATTAAAGAGCTCACAGCACATTTAAGATCACAGGTGAAAAACATATACTAGGAAAAACTAATTATTTTTTATTTGGGGAACAAGGGGAAGACGGTAATTTAGCACTGTGCTTGGCCCAACCTCATAGGACTTATAAATGCTCTAAAACTCACCAGAAACCCACTCAGCATGAAACATCTCAAAATAGCATTACGTTGTCCAGTGTATGTTCTTGAGCTCAGAAGTTTTAAATTTATGCTGTGTGTTAAGTTGCCTTTATTTTCACCACTGGTTCCCAGGGAAAGAGTTCAAACCTCAGAGGAATATTAACCATCCTAAAGTAAATTTACAAAACAATGGAAAAATCTAAGAGCCCCAGGCTCCTTTTTCCCCTTCTATTGATGAGAAATAGAAGTTCTTCTGCCTATATAAGCAGAAGGATGAACGTGGGAAATGGATAAGCACCTGAGTTTTTGTTTGCAGACATGCTGGACCATCTGAGCAGAGTCCTTGCCTGGTACCAGGTAAACTTAACTCATTAAAGATTCCATCATGAATTAAAAAAAAAATTGTTAGAGAAATGGTAGGTTTACAGAAAAATTATGCAGGAAATACAGAGTTCCCATATATACCCCCCACCACCACCATTATAACACCTAGCATTAGTGTGGTGCCTTTGCTACAGTTGATGAAAGAATTAAGCTATTATAATCGTATCCATTGCAAACTTTAGATACTCGCACCAATGAATTTCCCATTCGGACTTAGCTTATTTGAGTTGGGTTTCTGTCCCTTGCTGCCAATAGACTTTACTCTGATAATTATACACAGAGCCTGGCATGCAAACTTCAGGATGGGTTTGCTGTCTGGCTGGCAAAATGCTAGCAAATGTCCAGGGCAGAGGGCCTGGGGTTACCAGCCTCGACACCCTTGACATTTGGGACCAGTAGCTTCTCTGCTGTGGGGTCATCCTGGGCACTGGAGGACGGTTAGCAGCATCCCTGACCTCCACCAGTGAGATGCCAGCAATGCCCCCCTCAGTTGTGACAATCAAGAGAGTCTCCAGATATTGACAGATGTCCCCTGGGGTGAGGGGCGAGAGGCCAGCTCACCCCCCGCTGAGAACTACTGATGCAAACAAACTTGCAGTACCTCATTTTGAAGAATTTACTGCACATCTCCTATAAAAACTACCACGTGGGTTGGATGAGAACACCAAAAAATAAAATATGAAATGAAATGATATAATAAAACAAAATAAAGCGGAAGTCAAGATCTTGCTCCCTGAGGAACTTATGGTTTAAAAGTGGGTTGACATCTTCCAAGGCAGATGCTGATCTTGATCCAAGCCATTTACATTCCAGAAGCTTCTCTCATCCGAGGCCTCCAGTCACCAGGCACCCGCTCGTCTGCATGGAGTCATTTAATTTCTTGCTGAACACTTCCCATCATGCTCCAATTTGCACCCTGTCTCTGTCTTCCTCTCTCTTCATAACGAGGGGTTTCAAGTAGGTAGAAGTTTGCTTCTCATCCTAATCGCACTTGTTTATTTAGAATATCAAATTCCTCTCGAGATGATGAGCTTGCTTGCTGCCAAAGTTATGGAGCTGAATGCTTATAAAGGGTCCTGTAATTGATTGGATTCTGTCACTGGAACGCACGCTTTCCCTTCCTTGCATTTGCAGGTGTGAAAATCACAGACACGACCTTGCAAGTGTCTCGTCACTTTGGCCCAAGGGGACGGAGACTGGGCTAAAGCCTCAGCGCCTTGGTTCTTTCACTGCCTTTTGGGAACCTTCCGCTTACCCCGCTGCCATCTGCGCTGTTGAAGCTGGAAAGCTTTGAACACTCATTTCTCCCCAGAACTGGTTTCAGCTTATTTCAGAATTATTGTTTCTCAAAGCTTATTTAGACAACCTCTGGCCTCCTTTTTGGTTTATGTAAGTATTTTCTCATGAGGCCCGGGCCTTGCTCTCCCGAGTGGCTAAGGCTGCTCCTGGCCAAGGAATCTTATTCATAACTCGATTCTGGAGCAGAACAAAAGCCGAGTCTCTGTAACGTGTTCAGAGGGACACAAAACATGCTGCCCTTCCTGCCTTTCCCCTGGTACCTTCCTGTGTCCCCGAGAAAATGAGTGAGCTCTGCTTCCACTCTGCTGTGGATGTAGACACAGGGCCAAGGTCAAATCTAAACATCTTACAGCTCCTGGGAGCTCATTCTCAGTGTAGCCTCTAATTTCATTACTCTGCTTTGCCCAGCATTTTTTTTATCCCCCGAGATTAGTTTGCAATGGTCTCCCCCACTTTCACCCCACCCCAAAACACCCCGACTTTGGGTGAGGGCGAGGGGAGTGGTCAAGAGAAAATACCGGGCAATACCAGGAAAGGGTCATGTATTATTCAATGGCACATGAAAGACTGATTTAAAATGAATTTAGTTAGAGCCAATGTAGGAAAACAAAGACAACCAGCAAGACTGCTCATTTGCCGTACTCGCCAATCAGCAATGGATCTACAGCTCCTGCCTGGATGAGCCCATGTTCGCACGTATTTAAAAACTGGTTTGTCAAAGAAATCTAAGGGATCAATAAAGAGTAAATACTTCAGACAAGCAGAAAAATTTATCCTTTCTCCTATCACTGATAACTCTGGAGTCATTTATCAGTTAATTTATCTAAACATCAAAAGGACCCCTTAATTTGAAATATTTCCCGAAAAGTCATTCAATAACACATTTCTTCTGGACAAAACCCAAACTGGAATGCAGGCCTTCGTTTGCATACCTATATGTATTTAAAATTAACTTTCCCCTCCAGAGAGAGAAAGTGGTCAAAGAGAACTTGGTTCTGACCAAAGACCAGGCACGTTTAAAACTTATAATTTGGGTGGGTTCCCAGCAAAGACGACAAAACCCACTGTAGGAATCTCAATCAGCAAATTGGCAGAGACGCTTTTTTCTGCTTCTGAGGCTGTGAAAAGGTAACATTTTCTTGCTTAGCTGCACAGAGAGCATCCCACCCCAGGGAATCAGCCTTGAGGCGTCTTTTGAAACAGTGCAACCCATGTCCAGAGAAATAAAGTTTATTCTATAAGAAAATAGCGTGTGTTTGGCTTCCCGGGCCTTGGCCACCCAGGGCTGGTCCACTTACCCCCCGGGGCGTTCCGTGCACCAGCGACCCCGGGCTGGGCTTAGGTGAAAAATGAAGCTGCCGGGGGTTTCCGTCCCCCCAATCCATCACCACGTGACCTTTATCCCCTTCCCTGTCTCCGGACCGTGTTTTGTGAGGACATTCAGAACATTTCTTTCACTTGAAATTTTCTGATCTTTAAAAATGCCCCTCCCCACCTTCCCTGAAATCGCCTCCAGACAACCTGCGGCTGACCCCGGCCCGTCGCTCCAGCAGCATTTCCTGGTCTCATTCCAGCTGCTGCCCTTGGGGTGGGCATCACGTGGCAGAACTGAAGTGGCTGTGGGTCGAGGATCCCGTTTCAGCCCCCACCCACCCAGGGTCACACGCTCGGCCTCCCCTCCCCTTTCAAGAGTTGGTGGGAGAAAGATTTGAAGTGGGGACACTGCAGACCAGCTACGCTTTGCAGGGGAGCTGAGAGGAGAAATGGTTTGCCTGAATTACATTTTCCAAGAGGCGCGGGATGTCTCTCTCGCTCTTCTGACATTGGACTAACGTGCTCTGCAACACCGATTTACGAAGCCACCGTTGCCATCAGAAACTGCATTTGTGCCTTATTAGGATTTGCCGTGTTTTCGCTCTATCTAGGCCACTTCTCTTCCTGTCTTCTAGAGACTGTAAACTTTTTGAGAAGAGTGTTCAGATGCCCAGATTTTCTCATTAGCTTGTGTCCTGGTGCTGCCTGGAGGCCTTTCTTCTTTTTTATTTACTGGAATCGGTCTGACTGACGTAGCCAGGCATGAAGTTTGGGCCTGGGCACTCTGGCTGGAGGGTCTCCCTTGGCCACTCATTGAAACCTGCCCCTGCTGGCCTGCTGTAGGAAGACCACCTTGTATTCTACTTTTCCGTCCCGCAGTCTCCTCCTCTAGCCAGGGAGCAACTTGGCGTGTCCAGTCCGTTGCTCACTTCTCAGTAAGTGCTGTTGAACAGACAGGTGAGCCCGTGGACAGACGGCCATTGGAAATGCGGGAAAAACCTCTGGTTCATGGATGTGCACCCCTCTCTCATTTTGAAGCGGGGAGCAATGTGGCTGAATGTGGTTTGATGACAGTTGTGTTCTCCTTTACAGTCCCCTTTTCTAGAACTTCTCCCCCTTCCCAAGCTCTAAACTTTGGGTCCCCCCAGGACTCAGCCAGCAGATGTCTTCCGGGCCCACACTTATTTGCAAGGCGAGCCTGCACTGTTTACATACCATCCATCGGCTAGTGACTCCAACAGGTCAAATCTCCAGACTCAACTTCTCCCTTTCTGAGCCTCAGTTTCCTCTTGTAAAACAGGAATAAAATTGCCTTCTTTGTGGCTGTGTGTCATAGATACAGTGTCCAGTGTCTGGTAATGACTCTTTTCAGTTTATCTTATTAAGGCTCAGCAGTAGGAAGCCCCTCAAGGCCACTTGTTTTAAGTCATTCCCTAAATAAAGGATGTTTGAGGGGGAAAAAAATTAAGCAAAAATTAAAATATGGTAGATTCTGCATCTCCCAGCTGTCCTTGAAATCTACATGCAGGGCAGAGTTCAAAGCCACTCCAGCTCCTCCAAGGGTAAAGTGGGGGGACTGTTTGGACCTTCGCACGTTAATCTGTTTTTCCGAAGGGTTTCTGTTTGCTACTATCTTTTGTCTTAGAACAGTTCAGAGCAGTGACGTTAGCAGACGTAAAGATCATTTCAAGCTGCAGCTGGCCTTGGTGTCAGAGGACGTGGTGACAGCGGGTGGGTCATGTCATCAAATGGTGGGCAGGGGGCTGGGGTGGCCCAGCACGGAGCAGTGTCTCCAGGGAGTGGTGTGTGGGAGGGGAGCTGGAGGGACATCCTCGCTGCATGCTGGATTGTGAGCTCAGGAATAACTTGTTTTTTACCCCAAAATCTCTTCTATGGAAAATGTGCCTTGAGTTTGAACTAGGGATGAAGGTCAGGAATAAAAGAAAATAGTTGAGTGCCAAAGGCAAGACTTTGGGATCCTACCTTCAAATCTTGGGGAGTAGGGGCTGCCCCCACCCTAGTTTCAGTAACAGGAAGGACATGAAGAATTCCCTTCATCCAGACAGAACTCATATATTTCAAATCATTTCCACATTCATTCTCAATTACCACGTTCCTGAAGCCAAAATCCTAGAAAGCACTTGATTCCTTTCCATTGTTCTTCTGTCCCCCAACTTCAATTCATCTCCAAATCTGGTTGGCTCTATTCCCAAAATATTTTCTGAATTGATCTGACCATGATTCTTTATTTCCACCACCATGATCCCAAATCAAGAATCAGCATCTCCTGTTTGGTCCACACCAGCATCCCAGTTGGTCTCCTTGCTTCTGTCCTTGATCCCTACTGTATCAGTCAGAGCTCTCCATAGCACTAGGACCAGCAGGATATACATGTTTGTGTGTGTGTGTGTATGTGTGTGTGTGTGTGTGTGTGTGTGTGTGTGTGTAAAGAGATTTATTATAAGGAATTGCCTTATGCAACCATGGGGACTGGCAAACCCAAGCTGACATCTCCAATAAAAGTGATGCTGAAGTCCTTAGTCACAATTTCCCAGGGGATGCTGGCTGGCTGGAAATTTGGACAAGAGCCAAAGCTGAAGGTGAGCCCTAATTCCTCTTCTGACCTCTGAAATCCTCAGTTCTGGCTTTTAAGACCTTTAAATGGATAAGGAGACTCCACCCACTGCTAAGGGCAATCTCCTTTGTTGATAGTAGATGCAATCAACTAATTATAGATGCAAATTCCATCTTGAAATACCCTCACATTAACAAGCAGGCCAGTGTTTGACCATACAACTGGACACCATATCCTAGCCAAATTGGCCCATGAAATTGACCATCACATCTACAGCCCATTTTCCACCTGCATCCAGAGGAATCTGAGGGCAGTTCTGAGAGCCCAAGAAGATTATTCCCAGGCTCAGAAACCTGATAGAATTTGGTCTGATGGATTTCAAACTTGCTTGGGACCAGTGACCCCTTTAATTCTTCCAATTTCTCCCTTTTGGAATGGGAATGTCTATCCTATACTTGTCCCACTATTGTGTTTTGGAAGCAGATAACTTGCTTTCTAGTTTATAGGCCTGAAGATGGAGAGAAAATTTGCCCCAGGTTGGATCATATCCACAGTCTCACCCATGCTTCATCTAGATGGTTTAGATGATGAGATTTGGAACTTTTGAGCTGATGAGAGTTAGCTAAGGTTTTTGGATTTAGAATTAAAGCTGTGATGGGTTGAGACTCTGAGAAATGTTGGAATGGGGCAAATATGTTTTGCACACAGGACAGGACCAGAGGGCTGGCTACAGTGAGTCAAATGGTTTTTCCCCAAGGATATGTCCACCTGAGCCTGTGAATGTCACCTTATTTGGAAAGAGGATCACAGATGTCATTAGGTTAAGAGACGAGATCATCCCAGATTATCCAGGGGGCCCTGCATCCAGTGACAAGTGTCCTTAGAAGAGAAGCGAAGGGGCGAGCACAGGGGAGAGGGGGCCGTGTGAAGATGGAGGCAGAGATGGGAGTGAGGCAGCCAGGGACCAGGGAGCACCCGGAGCCACCAAATCTGGTGAAGTCAAGGAACAGAGCCCCCTCGAGACTTCAGGGTCAGTGCAGCCCTGCCAATGTCTCAAGTTTGGATTTGTGGTCTTCAGAACTATGAGAGAATGCACTCCTGGTGTTTTAAGCTACCAAATATGTCTAACACACTCCTTTTGGCTGCTCTGCCCTTCCTTGTGTTTCTCCAACCTGGGCGCTGGGGCTTGGCACTGGCTCTTTTCTTTACCTGTTTCCTTTCTCATCGGCCTTTATGTGGTTGGCTCCCTCCTATCCTTGGGGTCCGCTCACCCATCAACTATTGAGGGGGGCACTTGCTGAGCACCCACTCTTAAAGTGGCCTCCCTTCATCACCTAGTATTTTCCACCACGCCCACTCTCATTATCACACCTTTCACCATCTGTAACTATGTTCAAGGTATTTGCCTGTTGACTCTTTGTCTTCCCCACCAGAACCGTAAGCATCTCAAAGGCTGGGTCCTTGTTTCCTAGCACCAAAAGCAGTACCTGGCTCACGGTAGTTCTTTAGTCAACTTGTTGAATGAATGAATCAATGAACGAATGAATGAATGCAAGTCAGAGTAGGCTCTTGCCCTTGCAGAGCTCATATCCTCTTAGTTTTGTCTACAGGTAAGAAACTGGGGCTCAAGGCCATCAGCAAGTTTGTGATGGAGCTCACAGTGACTGTTGGGGACCCTGGCTGCTGGCCGGGCCCTGCTCTTCCATCTGAGGCTGGGGACTGCTCTTCAGGGACCCCACGGGCAGAGTCCCTGGCTCCCCTGTCCCTCCATCACCCGCTGCTGCTCCAACTGCCTGTGGGGTCCAGGCCCTTTGCTCGTCCTCTCTTCTCCTCCAGGGGTCAAGACTCCCTGGAACCAGAGCTTCTGGGGCAGATGGAGAAATCCAAGGTGATCCAGGCTCCTTCCTTCCCAGGCTGCGGAGCTCCACGTTGGGAAGGGCTTGAGTCAGAGCACATGGGAGTGAGTGGATGTGTCGAGGGGCTCACCTAAGACGTGGCTGTTCATGGAGGATGTGCGTGTGCTTCTATAGTCGTCCGAAGTCACAACTCTCCCACGGTCTGAGTTTCCTAGGGCTGCTGGAACAAAGAATTCCATAATTCCAGAGGCTGGAAATGGAGGTGGCGGCCGGGCCACGCCCCCTCTGAACCCGTAGGGACGACACCTTCTGTGCCTTGCCCCTGCTGCCGGTGCTGCCGGCCACCTGCGGTGCTCCTTGGCTCGTAGATGTGTCGCTCCAGTCTCTGCCTCCTCATCATCACGCGGCCTCTGCCCAGCGTCTCGGGGTTTGTGTCCGCATCTACCCTTCTTCTAAGAACTCTGGTCCTATTGGATCATGGCCCACCCTGAGCCAGTTTGGCCTCATCCTAACGTACCACATCTTCAAATTTGGACCTTTCCAAGGAGGTCACTTTCACAGGACGGAAGTTAGGACTTGAACATGTCTTTTTGAGGAACATAATTCGGCCCATAACACCCACCTTCCCTCTGCTGGACACCAGTGGTGCTTCAGCTGTCCCCATTGGTCGCCAGGGCTTGTAGCTGCCCTGCGTGGTCACCTTCCTGCTTGGCAAATGGACAAGGGTCCAGTGGGGTGGAGTGGTGACTGGAGAGACCCCTCCTGATGTCTGGTGGCCTTGCCATAGTGTCCCATGGCTCCACCACCCATTCCCCAGCTTCCGCTCCAGGACAATGCCCTTGGTGAGCTAGCTCCTGGTGGGGATGTGCACATGGGCCCCCAAGCCCAGCCGCGTTCCCCTTTCTCCTGTCGAGGAGGGGTCGGGCTCCCCTGTCTCTAAGTGGAACCCCAGGTGTTGGCGCTCATCCAGACACCAACCACCCATGGTTTACACGTTTACAGACATCGACTCAGTTTGGCAAACTCCCCTGATAAGCTGCACCTGGGCAGCAACACATGCCGGGCCTTGAGGGATGCGGGAACATGAGGTGACGACGACTTTGGCCTAGCACCCAAGGGGTTCACCTTCCCTCAGAGGAGCTGTGTGGGTTAAGAGGTGCCAGGACCAGGGCACATAGCCACGAGGGTGGGAGCATGAGGACGGCGATGAATAATCTGGATTTGGCACCAGCCAGATCGAAGTTCAGGCCCCAGTGCCTCTCTTTCTTTAGCTTTATGATCTAGGGCAAGTTAGTTGCTTGGTGCCTGTTCCCAGGCTTTGTAAAGCGGATCCTAAGAGCACCAGCCTCTCAGCTGACCTGAGGACTAAGCGAGATGCTGCATGGAAAGAGCTTCACATGGCGCCCGGCACGTGGCGGACACTCAATAAAGGATGGCTTTCGATTAAAGTAACAAAATTATGATTTGTACACAGCTTGGCAGAAATCCGCCTTCTGTGCTGCAGACCCGGCCACATGGAGGGGGAGCTGCCTCCCCTCGGGCTTGCAACACAGTGGGCATCTCTGAGGGGAAAGCTGCTCCTAAGATGCATTTGGGAACCAGGGTTGAATTCTTGGTTCTGAGATGGATCGTCTTCTGGAATTGTCTCCTGAGGGTTACTGGGTCTCCTTGAAGCAGAAATGATACTGCAAAGTTTTTAACTTTACAAACAATTCCTACACTTTGCAAAAGGATTTGTTTAGACCTGGCCTCGTGGAGCCCTGGCTTCAGGCTCTGCTGTGCCGGAGCGAGGAGCTCTTGCTGGGAGAAGAAGGCTCAGCGGGCATCGGGAACGGAGGGGTGTGGCAGCCCTTCACCAGGGCAAGGTCCAGGCTCGCCCAGGGCGCCCTTCGGACAGTGGGTCTGACTGTCACACCCTCGCCAGCCAGAACCTGAGTGGAGGAGGGAACTGGGTGGGCCGAAGTCCCCAGGACCAAACTTGGCATCTGTCTCCCGGCCTGATGGGCCAGGTGCTGGGAGCTGTGCCCCTGGCTGCCCAGGCCTGCTCCCCTGCTCGGCAGGGATGTTCCCTGCACCCAAGCTGACCTTGTGCTCCCTCCTTCAGATCTCGGCACCAGGGTCCCTTGCTCATGGGGTCCTTTTGTGACTCCCCACACAGGGTTGGATTGCCTTGTTCCCCCACCTTGGACTTACCCTTGCAGCCACTGCCACAGCTGTCATCTTGCTTTTGTCAGTGAATGTTGTCGCCCCCACTAAAGTATGAACTCCTGGAGAGAAGGAACAATGTCTGATAGCAAGAAGGCCCTCTTGAATATTTGCCGGATAGACAAACGCTGAATGAGGGCAGGGGCACTGAGCCAGTCAGGTGAGGCCGTGGGTCTCCAAATAGCATCATCGTCACCATTTGCTGTACCAAAAATAACAACAGCTTATATTTACCCAGCCGTCCTGATGTGCATCCTCGTGCACATGTGTCTCACTTAAAACCCTCCCTACCACACTGGGAACTGGCTAGCAACCATCTTTCCAAGGGGGAAACTTGCAACTTGGGGAGCTCAGCAACGTGCTCATGGCCAGGAGGATGGGGTGGCATCAGAAGGCAGGCTCGGGGGTCCCGAGGCCTCTGCCCATGACTGCCTTGCAGTCCTGCCCAAGTGGGGTGCATGAGATTATTTTATATGGGGCTTGGACCTGACCTTGGCAAAGAATCAGGACAATGAGGCTACTCCCTTTCAATTCTGCTTCCTTCCGATGGCCTCCCAGTCAGTCCATCTTTGACACCTCCCTACCTCTTGCTCACCTCCCTTCTTCATAAGGAGACAGCCGGCCAGGAGCCCCGGGCCTTTGGCAAGCAGTGATATCTGGTTAGATGTCTGATGATGATGTTGGTGCTTTTATTATATTTAATTTTATTCTTCCTTTTTATTGTTCATTGCATGTGAGACTGATTTCCATTTGTGTAACTGACATTGTTTCTTGCTAAAGCAAAAAATTTGAGGAAAAAAGTAGTTACCGAGTTAAAGGGGACAATTATGTGAGTAATGGTTCAGGGAACATCCAGCTACAGCAAAAATCATGGTGGTGGTCTGCAGAACATTTCTCTGCTGCGGGGCCCACGGAGGCTGGGGAGAACTGCCCATCACCCTCCCAGACTGCAGGACACCGCTTAGCTCTGATTGCAGGCTTCCTTGCATTGTCCGCTAACAATTCCCTGCCTTTCCCTTCCATCTCCTGGCAAATCCCAGGCTTTTAGAGTGGAAGGGCATGTCGCACGTCTGCCTGCCCCGGGGCACCCAGCACAAAGCTCCTGAGCTGCAGTGATTGATGGTTTGTCTCTCTCAAGCTTGAGGGCTCTCATGTGATTGCACCTCCACTTTAGAATTTGGCATAAATTAATCATTTATTCACGGTATTGGGGAAAAAGCAGACAAGGCTCAGAATCTTCTCATCCCAAGTATCTCCAGGCACCTCCGTCCTGCTGGGCTGGGTGGGGCTGGTGGTCACCGCGGGGAGTGGGGTTGGCTCTCCTGCCGTGACCTTAGACGTGGCGAGTGGATGGAATCGGGAGTAACCCTTCTAGAAAGCTCAGTGAGTAACCACCTCTGGTAGGATAAGCGCATATCTCATCTAACCTATTGTGGGTCTTCGTTTCTTCTGTACAAGCAACAACCCAGGAGAGGTGACGATGGTCACTGCCAACACATTTCACTGGTTAGAAAATATTTATATTACAAGCAAAGGGCCCAGACTCAAATCACCTTAGAAAATGAAGACTTTGTGGTCCAGATGCCCGGCCGGCTCGGATGAGGTTGACCCAGTGCCTCAGATGATATCCCCACCAACCGCGTTCTTTCAGCCTCTCCGTCTGTCTGCCATGGTGTCGCCTTGGCCTTTGGCTCTTCGAGGGGAAATATGGCCTCCCTGTCCCAGTGGCCTGGCAAGTGTTGCCCTATGTGGCCCTGGCTCTGACAGGGTGACGTGCCCTTCCCCGACTGATCATATGTCCAGAGGATGGGATATGCTGGTCGGGTATTGGAGGCAAAAAGACCTAGTGGGCCTCAGCCAAGCCCCTTCCCCTCTCTGAGTCTCAGTCTCCTCATCTGTGAAATGGGGATACTGGCAGCACTCTCTTGGTAGGGTCGTTGATGATTAAAGGGAACAACAGAGCATCTGCTGAGTGCCAGGCCCTGGTCTCGGTACTGGGGATTCAGCAGTGAACCAGGAGGACACGTCTATGTCAGGCGGGTGACAGGCACTCACCACATCATCACAGAAATGGGCATCTCCACACAGCTCGGAAGGCCACCATACAGGAAAAGCCCCGGCTCTTCTTCGGAGCCTCAGCAGCAGGGACCCAGCTAGCCTGAGAGGTCAGGGGACTTTCCCCAAGGAACTGGCCTTGATCTGGGCACTGAAGGAGGAGTAGGAGTGACTGACCAGGAAGATGCCAACTTCATGCCCACGTGCAGCTCCCTCCGCCTGGAAAGCGCTCCTGTGTTTTGCATGGCTCGGCTTTCTCCGTCCCTATTTTGGGTTTCTGCTCAAATAGCAGGTTCTCAGAGAACTCATTCTACTTGCCCTTCTCTGCCCCTTCTGTAGATGTGTTTTTCTTCACAGCACTTATCCCAACCCCAAATCACATTAATTGATTTGTTTTAAGGCTCACTGGTTTTCTTGCCGATGGCACGGAAGCGTTCTGAGAAAAGGATGTCCGTCCACCTTCTCTGGTCATAATCTCAGGGCCTGGAACAGCGTCTGGCTCCCAGTAGAGGTTTAGTAAGCAGCTGTTGAATGAACAAAGGAACATGCTTAGATCCCTTTTAATTGTGTCTTCACTGTGATGCCAGCTGACATTTCTGTAAACGAAGAGTTTAATCCTAAAAGTTAAAAAAAAAAAAAAAAAAAAAAAAGCCTAACTATCCCATTTCCTCCCCTAATCCATCATCAGGTTCAGGTGGGGGATTTTGCTCTGTTCCAGAGTGCTACGTCTTGGAGAAGGTGGCAGGTCAAAGCCTTGCCCTCTCTGGGTTTCTGAACTTGAGTTATGACTTCCAGACTCAACTTTTTAACTTTTTTTAACTTGTATCCTGCTGAGAAGGGTTCTCTTGTCTTTTAGAAGGAAATTGTTTTTACACGAGAAAATGTGGAGACCATTAAAAACTTGATTGTGAAATTTCTTTCATAAGAAAATGCACCTGGGCTGTTATTTGAGATTTCTGGGGTACCCTTTCCCAAGTCCAGCTGCCGGGACGTCCGGATGGGGCTGCCCGCTCAGCACTCGGTCCTGCGTCTCTCCGCAACCCAACGATCCTCCTCCTTCACCCCATTTGCTTCCACTTCCCTCTCACCCTTCATGCCCTTACTTCCTTTCCAAGTCTCATCTGTTCCCCAGGTGTCGGGAGACCTGGAGGAGGAGAAAACTTAGGGGTGGACCAGGAAATTAGGAAATTTAGGCAAACGTCATCTTTCTTGTCTGACCCTCGAAACAAAAGTTTAACTATTTCCATGTAAGGAAACACAGCCAGTTGTTGGGAAAAAAAAATCACACAACCCAACAACCAATCACATGCACTCTATAAATTCCTCTATTTTTAATCACCAATTTCGATGTCTAATGATGATGTTTAATATTGGCAATTTATGTTCGACTCAACTCACCTTTGCAAACAGAACTCGAGGGTTCAAGACACATTTCAGGCATGGTGAAGGATCTAAGTTCCTGCCTGTGGTTGGTTACAAATGGCCCCAACTCCTCACCACTCCCTCACACACCCTTGGCAGTGTCACCCTGGAGAGTCCTTGAGTCGCAGAGGCTTGCTTTGGCCAAGAGGATGTTCACAGATATGGCACCAACAGGGGCTTGAAAAGGGTGTGTGTGTCGGGTTTTCTGCCTCTGGAGCCCCCTCCACTGCCACGTGGAGCGGAGCTGAATCATTCCTTTTGTCCCTACCAAGGCCAAATTGGATCCCCGGCAGCCAGCAGACCCTTGGAGTGGGCCCAGGCAAGGCCACAGAGCTGCCCCATCAGCAAATGCTTTGCCAACCATCCTTAGGGTTTGGGGAATGATTGTTCTGCACTTTATTGTGGCTCTAGATAATGATACCCCACCCTCAAGGGACTTCAATCTAGTGAAAAAGAAAAGTTTGCACAACTAAAATTATTCCAGCAATGACCACAGCTGGAAAGAATTCATTAAATGCTTATTTATTCTCTGCCAGGCCCCATATTTGGCGCTTTACCTGCATTTGCTCATTTAATCCTTACCTCCATTTCACAAGTAGAGGAAATTGAGGCTCCAAGAGGCGGCCTCTCTGAAGGGTGGGGGTTGGGGGGTCAGGATCAGGATTTTAATTTGATTTCAAGGCCCATTATGCTTTACTGCAAGTTTAAATGTTTTAGCAGCTATAAGAGAATCATAAAGTATTCCTTTTATACAACCAGGTAGTACTTTCTGGAAGGGGTAGCCTTTGAGCTGATTTCGAAGTGGCCTCAGGCAGGATTCCATGCAATGGGGTGAAGAGAATGGAGGAATGCTGTTCTAATTCTTTCACTCTGCAAACAGACCGAGGTATTTGACGGCTGCTGAAATCAAATCTCCCAAATAAGCTATTGGTCGAGTTTGGTGAAGTAGGAACTCACTACTATACGAGCTTTAGAAGGACACCGACTATGAAAAATTCCTCTGATAAAAGGCAAGGCTACTTGAGGCAGGTATGTTTGCAGCATGTTGACCTAACCAGCCTGCCAGGATGCCTGACATTCCCACCTTTCGCTGAGGCATTGAAGGTGCCAGTTAAAACGCACGTGTGTCATCTGAGATAAGCTGAGAGGAGTGTGAGTGTGTGAGTGTGGCGGGTGGGGGTTCTAGGAGGGGTTGGGAAAGGTAGGAGTTGGAGGCATTGCTGCAGGACAGAAGGTACTGGAACGTAGAATGGAGATTCTGCAAACAAGTCTGCTTCCCCTCAGACTTTACCCCAAGGGCTGACACTGTTGAAAGATGGAACTTCTGTGTCCCTTCCCTCGGGAGATGGTCTGTCCATGGAGACGGTCAGCATTGCCCTTCGTGGCTGCATAACACACTCGTTTGGGATTTGGAGAGCCCTGAGTGGCTTCTGCTGCCACAAGAGATGGTCTTTGCATGAGAACTCGTGTCTTGCCTGGCAGAAGCATGGAAACTCTAACTCTATAGGAAAGTCTTAAATATTTGTTTTTGTAACAATGCTCACCCCCTGATGTTAACCAGCATGAACCCCCACTGCTGCTTGCCGAGACAGCCACCATCAGCTCCATCTACTGCCGACTCGTGCCGACTGCTCACCCCAGCACTGGTTTTCTTGGCAACCTACTCCAGTGTCACAGTAAAGCTGGGATAAAAGAAATCAGGATACTTTTGACTGCAAGTGATGGAAACCTGATTCAAACTGGCTTAAGCAAAGATGGGTAGCTATTGGCTTCTGTCAGTAAAAAGTCCAGAGGTGGGTCCGGGGGCTCAAGACTTTGTATCATTTCTCTGCTGCCAGACCCTGCTTCCTTGGTGCTAGCTCCATTCTTGCAGAGCCCTTTCCCCTCATGGGGACAAGATGGCTGCCAGCAACTTCAGCTGCTCTGTGATCCTCTCAGCACCTCCATGGAAAAACACGAGTCTTACATTCAATCAGGACTAACCCCTTTGGCTCTGATGGACCTGCCTGAGAACCAGTGTGTTCAATGTTTGATTCTTTTCCTAGGGCTTCTGTAACAAATTATCACAAACTTAGTGGCATAAAACCACATACACTTATTATCTAACGGTTCCAGTGATTACATTCTAAAACGAGTTAGCAGGGTTGCATTCCTTCTGGAGGCTCTGGGGGAGAGCGTCTATTTCTTGCCTTTTCCAGCTTCTAGATGTCACCTGTGCCCCTTGGCTCATGACCCCATCTTTGCATGACTCCAACCTCTGGTTCTCTGACTGTGAATCTCCTGCCTCCCTCTTACCAGGACACTTGTGATTACACCAGGCCCACCCAGATAACCCAGGATGGTCTCCCATCCCAAGCCCTTTTGCCATGTAACCCGATGTGTTCACAGGTCCTGAGGGCTGGGGTGTGGACATCTTTGAGGGGGCCATTTTTCTGCTGATCACAGAGGCGATGTGATGCCTGATGGTCAGCACTGAGTTGCGGGCCTGGCCTGAAGGCCAACCTGGGGTGGGCAGCAGCGCTCCCACGGGGCAGGACTGGGGGGACAGGATCCAGGCCGGTGCAACCGCAGACACCCACAGCAGATGCCGTGGGAAATCACCTCCGGGCTCTCTTGAATAGTGGTTGGGCTCGCTTCCAGATTCTTCTGGGTATTGGCCTATTTCTTTTAGCCTCTAAGACGTACAATTGGCAGGGCTGAAGTTAAGGATGCATGGTGACAATTTCCTTTCACTGGGAGCTTTATGCACAATTAATGCCATTTTTAAACCAAGGAAGTGGGAGACCAGCCGTCCCTCCAGTGTGTCTTGGAATGAGCCCCAAGATGGTTCAGGGATCCGCAGCTAATATGTGGACAGCACAGAAAAGCACTTAGTTATCTGGTCTCCGAGCAAGTTCAGAGTGCCCCGATTGGGGTGCGCTGGAGGCAGACACTCCGGGATAACAGAAAACTACATAATGTATTATGTTACTCTCACTTAAATCCCCTGAATTTAAGGGAAAACAATCTTCAAAAGAGTCATAAAGAACAACAGAGGGGCAACTTGAGGGGATGCTTATCTGAGATAAGCTGCCAAATTCTCAACGGCGGGGTTTTGAGGGAGGATGTCAGAGGTGCATGCTCAAAGTCGCAGCCGCACATCTGCGCCGTGGAAAAAGTTGATGAAAAATAAACAGAACGACAAGGCCGTGCCCTCGGCTGAGGCCCAGAAGGCTCCAGATCCATCCGTTCTCTTGGGGGCACACCCGACAGCAAAGACCGTGAAGGAAGGTCAAGGAACGCTTTTGGACTTCAGAGGAGAACTCCGCTGCGGGCACCCCTCCTGTGGCCATCCAGCAGGGACTGTGGGAATAAGGGAATGAGGCAGCTGGAGAGACAAGGACTCGGCCCCAAAGTACACAGAAGAAACAAGGACGGTTAGAAACCCGGGGTGTTGGTTCGAGAGGCAGTGTCGCCTAACGGTAAAGGGTTCTGGCCTTGGAATCAGAGAGAAGTGCATCTGAAGGTTGACTCGCCACGTCATAGCTGTGTGACCTCGGGCAGTTTCCTTTAAACTTTCTGCACATCCGTTTTTCCATCTGTAAAATGGGAGCAATGAGAGTAGGAATTTTGTTGAGTTGCCCTCAGGGCAACATCATGGTTAAAGCCTCAGCACCAGCTTGCCCCCTGCTCCTGTGAATTGCATGTTTCCTCTAGACACGAGGAGCCCCAGAGGATGGGCAGTGTTTCATCCAGGACTTTTTCAGTTACAAGGGACAGAATCCCATCTCCAAGCAGCTTGAAAAATAAAAGGAATTACAAGTTATTACAAGTGAGGAAGTCCAGGGATGGTATGGACTTCAGGCCTGGCTGGATTCAGGGACTTAAGGGAGCATCAGGACTCCAGCCCAGTCTCTCCATCTCTCGACTCCACTTTCCACTGTGCTGGGTCCATCCCAGGGGGCAAGGTTGCCTCCAGTAACCCCAGGCGTGTGCCCTCCTTTCTTGGCAATTCCAGTGAACAGAAGCTTTGCTTTCTCAAAAGTCCTGAGATTGACTCTAACCCATCAGGTGGCCAGGAGGATGGATTATATCAATTGGCCTGACGTTGGTCCCACTCGGACCGTGTGGACAATGAGTGGGCACTCAAAGAAGAACCTCCTGGCTATAACCATGAGGCTGGGAACAGATGCTGGGGGTCAAAATAACCTGCGCCCACCACAGTGGTCTTCAAACTCATAGTCAACGATTCAATAAATGCAGCATTAAGGGGACAGCAAAATAATCCAACAGAGTCAGAAGGAGGGAGCTGATGTGTCATTGATTTTCAGCTCACTCCTGACTTTCCCCAAGCCCTCCTTCTTCCCCACATCCCAGCCGGCCAAGGTGGATCAAACTACTCGAGGACGAGGTTGAGCCCTCGGATTCTCCAAGGCGTGCCCAGTAATGCGGAGAGGAAAGTCCTCTTGTAGCCTTTGGACCTTTTCCCCATAACAGGAAAAGTCTCATCAGAAATGGACCGCTGATTTGGATTTTCAAAGTTCCGTCTATACCTTCAGTTTGCCAGAATATATGGTATGTGTTTTATTAATTTCCACAGATTCTTTCAAAAAGCAATTTTCGAGAATAAAGAGGTTCCCCTTTGCAGTGCAAGGCCAGTTGCTGGTGGTGGCCTCTGCCTCCTGTCGTGGGGACTTGGCGATGGGAATGTGGGCCTCCTCTTCCTCCTTCTGCCCCGTCCTCCTTCCTCCCCTTCCCTCCTCTCCCCTCCAGCTCCCGGCCCACCCACACCCCTGCTTTCCAAACTTAAGTCACTGGCAAACCAGCTTGGTGATTGTGTCAAATCTCCAAACTACCTCTACACTTAATGATTTCATTTTCCTGCTTAACTTGGCTTCCTTTTTTGACTTCAGTACATTAACTTAGAAAAGAACTTTATATCACTAGCATACCCAGGAAATCAGTTCTCACTTGCCATAAATAAGATAAATATAAAATTAAATGAGACGAAAACAAAGCAACATTAGAAAATTCCACCTCGGTTCTACGGCCTGCCACCGGCTCTGAGCCCGTGGCCCGCTCTCCTTTGGTACAAAAGGGGGCATTAGAGAATGTTCTGGTTGGTAAGGACACACCCCACTGGGACCCTCTCCAGGCATATCAGAGGGTCGAGGAGGAGTTGAAAAGGGAAGTGCTTTCCACATGCAAGTCAATGTGGATGAATGATGCGGCTGGGAGCCCCTAAAATCCGGGTACCCAGATGGCTTTAGGGACCAGTGGAATTCTGCTGGCCGTGATCACTCAGGAAGCCACTCTCTCCTCCTCCCACCCTGTTCTTTTGGTTCTTTATCCCGGAACCTCCTTGTCTCAAGCAGATAAGAAGACCCTGAGGGCAGGGGCCGGCTCCATCTGAGTCCCACCCCCACCCCAGCACCTGTGGGTGCCTGACAGGCTCAGCCAGGGGGTGCTGCATTTAGTCGCAGTGAAGCAGCTCTCAGCTCCAAGTACTGAAGGCGGGAGAGCCAGTGAGTGGCTCCAGGATGCTCTGACATCTCCTGTGTCTGAACAAACCAGGAAAGCGCTCCTACTCCCTCACTCTTTTTAGCTGATCACTACGTTTTCTGTTTCGCCAATCACCCCCCACCCCGGTACAAGAATTTTTAAAATTTTATGGGTGATGCATATTTTTATTCCTAGGAAAGAGATAACGAAGTGGTCCAAATTCTAGCCCAGCAGGGACAGAAGACACTTCTAGCCTAGGGTTTTTCTGATTCTCAAGCCATGGGGCATGATAAGTGGCAAATGACCCTAAAAGATCACACCCTTCACTGCCACTCCTTTCTGCTCCTTGACTTGGACTCTGGGTTGAGCAGGATGGAAGGCGGTCAGGGTGACGGAGAACCTGAGGCAGCAGCCTCCACGCTGGGGGCCGGATGCTCTGCTGGTCCTTGCAGCTCCGGAACCAGTCACCCAGCATCATGTGACTGTGCTCGTGGAGTCCGGGCTGGGAATTCACACCGGACAGAGCAGAGAGCCAGCTGGTGCTCAAGGGGGAGGGCGTGAGGACTCCGATCACCTGACGGCAGGTGCAGCCTGGTGGCTGGGGTCTTCTCAGGTGTGCTCTCCACGTGGGCTCATCCGGCCTCCTCGCAGCCGCGTTCCAAGGCTGGTGTCCCGAGGCAGAGCCAGGGAGAAGCTGCAGCACCTTGGAGGACCTCACTCAGCTCACTCAGCGTCACTTCTGCTGCCTTCTCTCCTCTGAATCAGGGTGTTAAGGCCAGTGGAAGTGCGACAGGTCTTCGACTCTGCCTTTTAGGGGAGGAGGGCCAGAGAATTTGTGGACCTGTTTTAAATCTACCACAAGGGCTTTGAGGAATGAGAAGGAGCAACTCCAGGGACTCAAACACGTGGCCCCGTGTGACTCTCGGCCACGCCTGGGGTTCCAGGGAAGGCCAAGTCTGAACGGAACCCAAGTTGATGGGGTGATGCAGCTGTGGGGACTCCCTGATGCCTTTTGGGGTGCTGCCTCTCTCTATCCATCCTCGTCCGTCCCTCTCATGTGGGAGGGTCTGCACCGGCGTCCTGGTGTCCTCAGAGGTCGGGGGGCCATGGCCTCGCCCTGAGAAGCATTCATTCATTCATTCATTCAGTCAGTCAGTCATTGGCCCAGAAACCTCTCTCACAGACTCCTCATGCGCCAGGGCATAGCACTCAGCTCCTGCGACACGGGAAAGGACAAAACCAACCAACCCTCTCCTGAGGTGTGTAGGGCAGAAGCCAAGGGTCTCAGGAGAGCCAGGAGAGCGCCTTCCACGAGTTGCACTTTGCAAAAACTAGGATGGAGACCGGGGGGCTGCCAGGAGGCCTCTGAGTGACTGGACTTACCCTCGGGGAGACCAACCTGACCCCTACGGGGGGCCTGGCTGGTGATGGGGTCCACGGCACCCCAGGACCGCTAGCCCTGGTTTCTTTCTTGCCTCTGCTCCTGGGGAGACGGAGCGGATGGCCACGGCCACCCGTGAGTCACGAGTGTAAAGTCCACCCAGTCTTGGCAAGCAGGGTACGGTGCCATTAGGTGAGCACTGAGGAATGTTTTCTCCCTTACGCTCAGATCAAAGGTGCCACCCGGGAAGCGTTTTATCATCTCTTATTGCTCCAAGGGTGGGGGGGCTGCTGCTTTGGCGAGGTGGTGTGGGTGTGCGGGCCGCCAGTGGCCTTCCGGCAGCTGTCCCGGCCCCCACCCGCCCCCGCCCATGGCTGTCCCCTGCGCACCGCCGGTCCCGGGCTCCCGGCTGGCTGCCCCCGCGCATGGGAGGCGGACCCCCGGTGCGCCCCGGGTTCAAAGGCCCCGCGCGGCCAGCTCCAGCCCCTCCGGGGGGCGGGGAGGCGAGGGGGGTGGCGCGGGAGCCAGAAAAAGCCGGAGCCCACAGCGGCCGGCCCTGCGCGGGGCTGGGCAGCCGGAGCCGGGACGCAGCGAGCGGCGGCCGCGGACCCCACGGCTGCAGGGCGAGGCCAGCCGTGCCCCGCGGCCCCAGGCGCCCGTCCTTCTGGCCCGGTGCTCCCGCACCCAATCGGGGTTCATGGAGCTGGGGCTGTGGCTCCTTTTCGGACTCTCCGTGACCTCCGCCGCAGGTAAGCGGGCGGGGGGCGCGCCTCGCCCTGGCGCGAGCGCACACAAAAGGACCCCGGGGTAGGGGGGGCGCCCAGCCTCGGGGTACTCGGGTGAGCGCGGAGAAGGGGTGCGTTTAGGGAAGCGACCGCTTGCCCGAGCACGGCACCTCTGCAGGCGCTTGGGGCCGGCTGGGTGAGGTGGGGGGCAGGAGCAGAGTGCAGGGACTACCGATGGGATCAGGAGGTTGCAGCCCCTCGTGCCGGCTGGAGACCCCCGGCCAACTTGGTCAATGTTTCATGAAGCTGGGAACTTTTCAGAAAGTTTGCAGACTCTTCAGAAAGTTTGCAAACTCTTCAGAAAGTTTGCAAACTCTTCAGAGAGTTTGTGCAAAACGCTTGCAAAGTTTTCCAAAATGTGAAAAGAGCTTGCAAACTTTTCAGAGAGTGAAAACAGCTTGCAAGTTTTCAGAAACTGCACATAGCTTGGATACTTTATGGAAAGTGCAACGAGCTTGCAAACTTCTCAGAAAGTTTGGTCCCCCAGTCCCCCTGTGGAGGTTTTTGGGGAAGTGGGGGTTGGGTGACATACTCAAGAGCCCCTCAATCTGCCTCCTGCAGGATCCGGGCCTCGCCCCCAGTCTGGGGATGCTGGCGGGAGCGCTGTATCCTGGAGCCCTGCTGCAGCCAGCCCTGAGGGGGACGGGGAGGAGACGGTGGCCACCATGGTGCAGGGTCCGGGCCCCGGAAGCCTTGGGCAGGGGCAGGAGCAGGGAACAGGTCAGTCTGGGGAGCAGACGGCTGAGAAGGGCCCTGCCCGCCACCGTGCCAGGCGCTGCACGTGCTTCACCTATAAGGACAAGGAGTGCGTCTACTACTGCCACCTGGACATCATCTGGATCAACACTCCCGAGTGAGTGGGCCCTGGGGGTGGGTGCGAGGGCAGGACTTGGGCCGGGGGAGGCCCACATCCTCACACTCCGGGAGGACCCCTTGCCACCCCAGAGCCTGCCCTGGAACAGCCCGTGTCCTTCCTGGGGTGGCCGCCAGCACAGGTCCAGCCTGCTGGCCCGGCGTGTGACCCCCATCCCAGGAGAAACTCAATACCCGACTTTCAGATCCGGAGAAGGGGGAGCCCCGCCCCCGAGTGAAATGAGCTGGCGAGAGGGATTAGACACCCGAGAAGCCCCTCGGAGCCGTCCCTCCTCCCAGCCCCGCAAGGCTCCGAGGAGTTTAAAATTCCTTGAAAGCAGCTTGCCCTCTAGAGTGCAGGGGTGGGCTAGGCAGGAGTGAAATTCCACCTGGGCCAGGCTCCGGTGGTCCCCAGGGCCTTTCAGGGCGGGAAGTCAGGGCCAAGTCCTGCCACCGGCCGGCTGGGGTCTCCCCTTCCCCTCCAGCTGTTGGGAAGTTCCTTGCTGGAGGTCCTAGACGTCACCCTCTTGAGTTAGTCTTGGGGTCTGCCCTGCTCTGAAGTCAGCCCCCTTCCCCGGGCATGGCTCTCTGCCATGGGAACACTTGACAGCTCCCCCCACGCACTTGCTGGGTGTGCAGGAGCCCCCCCCCCCCCCACAGAGACCCCATCTTTCCCGCAGTAAAGTGGACTTGCCCTTGCTCTGGTCACCTTCTCCTGGACCAGACATCTGCGCCTTCTGATTCCACTCAGAGGCTTGGCACACTCGGGGTCCCTCGGGCTCTTAGAGAGGAGCTGGAGCAGGTTGTGGGTGCGGACCCTCGCCCGAAGGGCAGCCCTGGGCTCTGTGCCCGTGGTCCCCTGCAGCCTCAGGCTCGTTAACCTCTGAGCACTCTGGGAGCGAGTGCTGATGGGGTTCGATTGCCCATCTTGTTTCACGGACACCTCAAGAATGAAATGAAAAGGAGGGATTGAAGGTCTTTCAAACCAGGTGACAATTCCTGTGCACATCAGGAAATGTCTGGAAAGTCACCCCATTATGCTAGGGCTGGCAGTGTCCAGGGCCCCTGCATGGAAGGGCCGGGATGTGATTTAATGATCCCTCGTAGCTGTCTGGAAAGTCTTAATCCTTTTTGAACCAGGGACTCTGCACTTGCATTTTCCCTGGGCCCCACAAATTAGGCAGCCGATGCCCGTAGCAGAAGGATCCTGCCTGGGCTGTGCGCAACTGGGTTCCCCCCAGACGGCCACAGCAGGCGGGCCGGGCGTCCCTCCCTGATTCCTTCCTTTTATGGTTCCGCGTGTGGGATAACGTGGTGTGTGTGGTGGTGGTGGGGGGACGATCAACGATTGCCTTCCATTCTCGGACAGTCATCAGGGTCACCTTTTATTCTAGCCCCCATCACCCTGACACTTGTCTTTTCTCTCTGCTCTCCCTCCTTTCTGGTCCCACCGGGTTGGCCTCAAGAGCTTATTACATTGGGCCGTCAACACCGGGCCGAGCCCTTGCCTTGGCTAGGATCCCAACCTGTGGATCTAGAAGGAGAAAGAAGAAAGCCAATTGAATTA
The DNA here is from genome assembly GCF_015220235.1 of Choloepus didactylus. Classification (NCBI taxonomy): domain Eukaryota; kingdom Metazoa; phylum Chordata; class Mammalia; order Pilosa; family Megalonychidae; genus Choloepus; species Choloepus didactylus. The sequence continues at coordinate 61,834,794 of NC_051325.1, forward strand.
GGGGCAGAGAACAGAGGGTGGGAGGAAGGGGAGGATTTGGAGACCACCCCAGTTCTTCACCAGTCCCCCAAGCCTCTGAGCATTGGCTGGGGAGGAAGCAATTACTTGAAACAAGGCTGAGAGGCTAGAAAACGCCTGCCATCTGTTTGAAATCCTGCTACATAATTTTGACTTGTCTTTTGTGGCCTGAAGTGAAGGTGTGGAGTTTTGACTTTTTCCAGGACAGCCAACTTGATAACTTTTTCCCCCAAAGTTTGATTTACTTCTTCCTCTTTTCTTCAGTCTTGATTAATTTTAAACACAAGGAGAGGATTAAATATGGTGTTTGTGAGTCCTGTGCACTACTCAAGAAACAAAAATGACAATTGCCAGACTTGAACTTCTTGAAATTAGACAAGCTAAGTAATTTTTGGAAGGAAGTTTTTTCCTGAATGATCTTTCTTTCTTTCTCCTTCTCTCCCTTCCTTCCTCTTTCCCATCTTCCCCTCCTTCTTTCCTTCCTTCCTTTTTGACACTCTATTGATAAGCAGATATATCCATTTGCAACCTTTAAAATATCTTGCACTAAATTGCAATTTAAGAAAGCAGGTCAAGGGACAAGGGCTGTGAGCCACCGGAGAAAAGGCGGGATCTGGAAAGTTACTGAATTCAGCTAAAGGGACAAAGGAAGGGCGTGGTGAGGTCTTTCCCAGAGTTTCCACTGGGCCCCTGGTCCTGGGGGACCAGCTGCAGCCCCCCTCTTGAGTGTCTCCACCTCTCCCTCAGCAGCTGCTCCCTCTTCTTTGGCAGACCTTCTGCTCTCTCTTTTGAAACTGCTCCATGATGCCATTCGCTGCTCATCCCTGCTGGGCTGCTCTGAGAACCCGGCAGAGCCAGGATCCTCCATGCCCAAAATGAGGGTCTTGGACTTCAGATGGGAGTTGGCTCTTGATGTCCTTCACCTCATGGACCACTCCATCTCATGGAGAATCAAGAACCCTCCTTTATCTTTGAAGGACATTTGCAGGTTTGGAGGTGTCCCATGAGAGCTGACACCATCAGGCTAGGTTTCAGGACCTCAGGTGTGGCAGGAGCACTATTGGGTCCCACCCAACACCCGTTTTGCATCAAGACTCAAGACACTAGTTACTCTCTGAGGTATCTTCTGGCTATGGATACAAGATCTGAGCTCTCCAGTTCTCCCACATTCTCCCATGTGCTTGGTCCTCTCCGACCCTAGCTTGGACACCCCTATCTGCCAGCACCCGGTAGGTAGTGGACACCCAATGAGTCCTGCTGGTTGAATTTCGGGTAAGTCCTGCTGCCTGGTCATCCTTCCTCTCCTGGGCTGTTGCGGTTCCAGGATGTGATGCCTTCCCCACACCCGGGGCTGCTTCTCTCAGGACGTGTTGGTGCTTCCGCAGGTGTGGGTGGGACCATGGACCTTTCTGCGGGATTTTGCCCATAATTTTCACTGCATCCTCCAAATGTCCCCTGGAAGCCGCACTTCCTGCCTCTACAGAGGTGGCTGAAATCGCAAATAATTGATGCGGTACTGTGATTTTCATAAGATTTCTCTGGGCCATGTTGGGCTGCACCAACCCTCCATCATCCCCCAAAAAGCCTACCACTGCCAACAAAAACAAAAACAAAATCCCGGATCAGAGAAAAACACATCCCATCTTATAGTCATGAAAAATTTGCCAGAAATAAGACAGCAAGAGGAGAGGAGAAGAAGTGAACAAGAAGTTCTCTTGTTTTTGTACTCGTACCCTTTGGGGCTACTTTCTGTGAGGGTACTTAAAAAAACCCTGCGTGTCTGAGGAGGTCTTTGGGGATATGGGCTCCAACTGTATCTCCCGCGGGCCAGCCCTTCTGAGCCCTCCACCGCACACCTGGTACAAGAGCAAAAGCCAGTTCTTCAAATGGTCAACTTAACCACAGGATGCCCAGCGAAGAGCCCGAGGGAGGCATCGTGTTCCTGTGATGGCGACTGTGTTTTCCAAACAAAACACAGACGCATGGGCTGACAAGTAGGAATGTGTTTATGAAAAGAGTGGGGCAGTGTTTGAAACCCTGGTCGTGGTGGAAAAATCTGGGATCTGCAATCCCCCACTGATGGGGGTTGATGCCAGAGCCTGGGAGCTCAGCTTTGCCTTGTCGCCCTAAGTCTTCTCGTGAGCCGGAGGTGAGCCATCACCTGTCTGCACCCCCTTTGTAAAACAAAGCTCTCAGACCGACTCCAGGATGCTGACCTGCAGTTGTCCCCCAGCCCCAAGGGCCTGGCTGCCTCCTAACAAGATGGCGGACGTGGCGGCCAGGTCCCCAGCGCATGCCACGCTGACTTCATCCGGCAAGCGTGACATTTGTTTTGCATTCTTTTCTCCCCGAAGAAGTAAGGAGTCAAAATAATAATAATGATTAACAAAACATTTAAACTTTTATTTTAAAGAATTCCGCTGCCAAAAGGCAGTATGACAGCAGATTCTGGCTTTGCCTTTTGTGTTGTTCAAGAGAGACATTTTAGCACGTCTTCAAGAAAAGGAAGGGACGTTCTGAATTTCAAAACATCCCAGTGGTGTGGTTGCCTCCCAGTCACAGGGGGCAAGTGGGGCACCCACCATGTGATTTCAGGGACCCCAATAAAAGTCTCCCTGACCGGCGAGCCAGGGCTGGAAGTACCATCCTTGGACATGTGGCTCTTGAGGACAGGGGGACAGAGGGTTCATGAACGACGATGCTAATGATGGTGATGGTGATGCAGGTCATGGTGGTGCTAATTCATGCCAACAATACGTTTTGTCCGACAGCCCTGTTTCTTGGGGACTGTTCTCCTCTATTTTACAGGTGGAGGCAGAGCCTGCGGAGGTGGAGGCACCTGCCCAAGGTTATGGAGCTTGTAGGTGGGGAGCTGGCTCTCCCGTCCTGGCAGTCTGGCCCTGAAACCTGCAGAGTCAGCCCCTCCGCTGTGCGTTTTCTGAGATCATTCTCGCCTTCTCTGCTGTCTTAGGTGACTCCTGCATTCATTCATTCAACACGCTTTCACTGAGTGCCTCCTCTGAGCCAGCACCGGGCTGGGCTCTGGCCACTCGATGGTGGGTAGAAGACAAGGTGCCCGTCTGCAACTGACTCAGGGTGGTTTTGTTCTTTTGGGTAGTGGTGGGTCATGTGTAGAATTCCAAGTAGTAACATGCTTGTCCCTTTGAACAACTTTTTATAGAAATAAATTAACACAGGGGGAACAGCCCAGATCTTTGGTTCGCCCCGTGTCCAACATTTTATCCTGGAATGTGTAGTGTAGGCTCACTGAGGAGCGTGTGACCTCTCTTTTAGCTTTTGAAGACCCTTGGTGGTCTCGGTCAACAAGAGGGGCCTGCTCGGGGTGTGCTGTTGCATAAGGGGGGCCTGGAAGGTCTGCTCCCAGATGTCGAGGACCCTGGGATCTAAGGGCTGTGTGTCTGAGGGAGGGGGCAGATTTTCTCTCTTCAAGGCTGCAGGTCCCCAAGCCCCATGCCATCTTCTTGCTGCTTAGTGTGGTAATCAAGGCCGGGCACAGACAGGAGTCGGGTCTGCTCCAGTCCACCTGCTTACAGAGAATCCGGTCCAGACTCCTGGCATTTAGGGAGAAAATGGCCCTGGGCCACTCCAACCGAATTTCTCCCCAGAGGAGGGACAGCAGCTGGGGCTGGAATCCTGTGTCCGCCCTGGAGGCAGTGCCCCCTCTCCGAGCCTCCGTCATCTCTTCCGTGAAGTGGGGAAAGTGGTAAAACCCAGAGAATGAAGTTGTCACAAGGATGACACAGAAGAAAGTACAGGGGAAGTACTAGTAAACACTCATTCCTTGGAGATATGACCCCAGAGATAACTGTAACCTCCAGCAACCCTTCCGGGCTGGAGAGCCCCTCCTGCCATTGCTCCTCAAGTCTGTCTCCTTGGGACATTCAACCCTTGGCCTCCCTCAGCCTCCTGGAGCCCGTTGGAGCAGCCTGCATCCTCGGGTGCGCTCCAGTCCTTCAGATATTTGATGACACTTGAGGCTTGGTGGGTAATCGGGTCGCTTTCGATTAGTGATTAGCGATTAGCGATTAGCGTAGGGTTCGCAGTCCCTGGGAAAGTTATGCCTGCCCATCCCTTTGTTGCTGATAAGCCACTTGATAAAGTCGCAATGGTGGCCAAAGGTTGTTTCCAGGCTGCAGGAGATTCGGCCCCTCCCCTCCTGCCCCTCCTTGCTTGTTTTCTGTTGCTTCCCTGGCAGGTGATTGGTGCCTCATTGGAATGTTTGGGTTCTCTGAAGGTGCTGGCCTGGGCCACCCTCTCCTGGGTCTGGCATTTCGGGATGATTTGAATGACCTGACACCCCTTTGGAAATCTTATGGTCTTACAGGGTGAGTCCCGCAGAGAAAACACGATGCATCGCAATTTGTGTCCTGGAGACCCCAGGAGACCCCAGGACCCTCCTTTCCAATCTCACCAACCACTGGCACAACCCTGGGGAATCCTGAGGAAATTGGCTTAAGAGAAAGAATTCCGTGATATGCTTTGGAGAAAGACATTAAAAAAAACCGTGATGGACAGAGGAAAATTTAGGTTGAACTTGGTTCTGGTTGATCATGGTTTTATTCTATGTTATGAGATGTTTTTCCTCCCCCTTGACCATTTCCATCTTCTCCTTGGAAATCAATTGCACTTTTGAATCCCAGTTGTGAGTTCGATTAGTGTATTTCTTAGAAGATTGCATAGCAAACTACTCCTTTAAAATTCTAGGGCCTTGGAGCTGAATTTCAGTTTGTGAGCAAGGTTGGCTCACAGAAGGTGACCTTTCTCTTGGGTCCGTGAGGACGGAAAGCCCCCTTTCCTGTCCCCAGCACCGCCGTCACTGCACGTAGGAATGGAGATGTCCCAGGAGCACAGCTGATCCCGACTTGTTGAGAGATTGGTGGCTTGAGCCTGGGAGGGAGTTTGATTTGTAGCAAGAAACTTGGTCAAAGAAGGTCGTGCCCCGGCCCGACCCCGGAGGGAGAATCTGAATTTCTGCTAGATGAAAGGGATATTGACGCTCGGAGCACAGCCCTAAATCTGAAGGCAGATGAAAGACGCTGACATTTCTAGTGTGGTTTATTCCTGCAAGAATTTAAAACAAAGGAAGCCGGGAAGCAAACGGTGCTTTCCTTTAGAAGGCTCCACGGTGGCAGCTGGAGCTCGGCACTGCTTTCTAATTCCTGCCCCGGGTCCTGCGTGGGATCCGTGGCCTTTCCACAGGTCCAGTGGGGAGCCCATCTCGTACCTCCCGATAGCACTGCTCCACCGCCGTTCAGCTTACCTACAAAAGAAAGGGACTGGCTCTCTTCAACCTGAGAAAATGACCTGCACTCGCGCTCCATCATGTTTCAGCTGAAAACGAAGAGCTCCTCAAAATGGTAAACACACCCGCATAGACGCATGTGTTTCCCCCCACGTGGATGTAGGAACTGATTTTACTTAAAAGGAAAATGAATCCAGAGAATGGGGAGAGTGTGGTGAGCAGATGACCCCAGACTTTGGAGAAGCCACGTGTGCAGATGTCGTTTGGGGTGGCATTCCATCCTTGCTATCCCGCCAGGCCTCTCGGGAATAGGCAAACTAGACGAGGAGTTCTGTTTTCTTTCTCATCTGCCCCAGCTCAGAGTTTCTGGAGAACCAAGACATCTGGAGAATTTGGCCCCTTTCAAAGGCCTTGAGAAGCTGGAGGCTCCATAACAGTAATTCCAGAACCGGGCAGCCCGGGAGCTCTGTACCCTGGCCCAGTGATTAAAAAACAGAAACAAATTCATTCTATAGGAGTCCATGAGAAAGGCACAGAAACATGCCTGGCCCAGGTGACATGGCTCTTTCTTGCTCTGCAATTGGATGTGACCCACTGCTGAACTTTTTCATCCTGCAGCTTGGGGAGGGCAAAATAGCTTTGCCAAAAGTCCGAAGCAAGTCAACAAGAAAGCAGAGGTGTGTATATCTTCTGGATTTTTATGACTCTGACTTCCGCAGACTTCTTTGCAAAATTTAAGGCAGTGCCAAGAAACTCAGTAGTGAAGATAAACAAAATGTAATGCAATAGTTTCAGAAAATCAAAATCAATGCAAAAAAATCAGAATGAACAAAATCTCAACATTTTTAATGAAGACAAGCTCCGACTCTGCATGCAGTGACTTACCACCCTCCCCTCACCCTAATCTTGGTCCCCAGTTTCTTGTTTGAGGGTAAAACTGTATCTCTAGTAGGGAGTCAAGTGTTCTTAGTTGGAGGTAAATGATAATTCCACAGGAGCTACCAGAGGACGTTACACAAGGACACAATTAAATTAGGAGAAAAATGAGAGTACTCTTATCTTTGTTGTGATGGTGCGTTAAGTCTCTGTTCTCCAGGATCTACTTCATCTCTAAAGTGGAATCTCCTGAAAATGATTAAGGGTATCTTCTAGCTGCCTTCTGCAGATTATTTAAAGGGATACACCAAGGCATCAGCATTTCCTTTATCCCTCTACAAATACCCCCAATCTTTAAAAAAAGCCTGCTCCTGTTTTAGCCCTTCTGTTTCCACTGCTGGGAACTATTTTGAGCCACATCTGTCTGCAGCTTTGCATAAAGTTATAATGAGGCCATGCCCGACAAACGTGCTTTCCAGTGCCTGTGCTCGCCCTGGAATCTGTCAGAGTCAGTGGGAGACGGGAGAGAAACCCTAGCCTAGCTCCTCTGATCGCATTTGTGCTGTACCAGATGGGGGAGGAAACCAGCTAATCTGCAGGCTTCGGTAGATGGTTTCATTCCTTGCACGTCAGAGGAGTTTGTGTCCCTAATTTTTTTTTTTTTTTTTAGCCATAACTCTTGAAAATCCCACACTAAAAAACAAAAAATAGAAGCATTTTTCTGCTGTTGTCCTTTTGTTTGGCCTCCAAAGCTCTTTAAGTGCAGGTGTGCCTGTTTTGGGGTGGGGTTGGGGCTACATATCTGTGTTCTAGTGAGCTGATGGGATGATGAATTCTGTGGCTTTGAGGTTATTTTTAGGCTCAGTTATATGGTAATAGGACAACATAAGAGTGAAGACACTTTAGGCTCAATCTTTCTAAATACGGCTGGTGAGCTACTGGGAACCTCTTAGCTTAGTTTGAGTTCATTTGTGGTTTTGTTGTTGGAGTGGACATCTAGGGACTGCACCTCCAGTGATTGTACTGTTGGAGATGCTCAAAGGCCGGGGGTGGGGGGGCATTGGAGGATCACTAGGTAGAATTTGGAGCTGGACCAGAGATGCAGCAGCCCTTTCATTTCTCCAGCCCAGGGAAGGCGCTCACTTGTGGTCAATTTGGACCAGAAACCTGGGTCTCTTGGCCACCAGCCTAGGGGGGTCTCCAATTTCACCTCTGATGATCCACCCACACATGACACCTGGTTTCCCCATTATGTTGCTAATGTGGCTGCAGGAATTTTTATCAAGACGTATTTCCTCCACTTGAAGTCATCTAGAGATTGTATTCTTTCTAGGATAAGCCCTCAAAGATGCACTGATTGGATGACAAAAGAAGTAGAAACCCATGAAATCCGCCAAGAGTCTATGCATCTGGGAGGTGGGGTCTGGCCTAGAAGTAATGACTAATTTAGACCTCATTCATTCATTCACTCATTCATTCAACAGATATTTATTGAGCACCCACTCTGAGCCAGACTCTGTACTAGCTGCCCGGGGTGCAAGGGGTGAAAGAAGCAGACAAAAGTGCTTCCAGCTGAACAAAGCCCTCTTGTTGTGCCCAGGGCAGCATGCCAAGGCCAGACCCTGTCTCTTAAATGAGATCAGAAAGAAGCCAAATCTGCAATACAGACAAAGAAATGGGCCTGCTTCTTGGGTGTCGTTGGTGGGGGTCTGTGCTCAACATTCCCTTTGAAAATGTATAGGATGCTACTAAAATTCTCAAACAACAAAGTCCTGGAGAAAACTAAAGGTTTTGGGGGGATGGGGAGGGGCAGGGGACATCTTAAAGTAATAGACAACTAACCAACAGTACATTCCTCATTGCTGTTGATATTTCCAGATACTCTGAAAAATCAGTTGACTGTTTCTGAGGGCCACATGAGGGAGACTTTCTGCCATTGGTTCCTCCCACTTTAAGACATGAGGATTTTCTGCAGCAGAAGAAATGCTACAAACCAAAAATTGCCAGTTCCCAATTATATTGTTTGGGAGACAAGAGGTTGTGTAATATTCTTTAGAAACAAAAAGTGTGTGCATTGCTTTCTGCTTACGTAACACGGTCATTGGGGACCTGTATTTTCTGACCTGTTTTCTTTCCTGGAGGTTGAGAGGATACCCTATGGATTGCCTTGTGTGAGGCCTGGCCCCATTTGATGAGTGGAAAAAGAGTAAGTTTGCTAGAGGATAAGACTTCTTAAGTGGTCCACAGAATGTCCAGGGGCTGGGCTCTGCATATCTTAGAGTGGAGAATGCACCTCCACCTGCCGGACGTGCCGTCCAAGCTTAACATTTCACAGTGGGCACACCTGGGAAGAAAAGGCCTGAGCCAGTTTCGTTTGTTGGGTTCTGTCCTGATTCTGAAAACACTCGTTTGTTCTTCATTGCAATGAGGAAAATCTCTACTTTTGCCCGACCACCAGGTCTTCCGGTTAAACAGAGACGATAATGGTTGACTCAATGTCATGAGAATGAGGTCCTGGATCAGTTAGGGATCCCTGGATGCAAGCAACAGAAGCCTACTCTAGTTAATTCTGCCTGAAAGGAGTTTTGGGGTGGATATAGGATTAACTAACTTCTTGCAGCCTGAAAGGCTAGAAAGCAGAAGTCCCAGGACAGCGCTGGGGACCAGGGGGATAATCTAACAGGTAAAGCAGGATGTAGCCACGTGGCAAATAGCAACTCCAGAGTATTTTCAGATCTTGAGTTGCACCCCACAAGGGTCTTGGGGGAGAGAGAGAGAGCTTGAGTGGCCCAGCTTGGGTCATTTGACCCGTCCTTGGGCAGGGAAAATGAGGCACGGTGATTGAAAACCTCACCAGGTTGTCACATAAGGGGGAGGGATACTTATGTGAGGGATATAAAGGAAACAGTGCTGTTAACTGTGGATGAAGGGAGACTGGATACTAGCGGCAAAGACTACCAGTGTTCACCCCGGGCTCTGGAGAATTCTCTTCTTTTGAGTCCTTTGAGAGCAGGGCCTGCTGCTCTTGAGCTTGTTTTCCCCATCCCTCCTTGCTTTGCAGATAGCAGGGGTCCACAAGATTATTGCAAAAGTGAATGGGTACTTTCATAGACCTTTGAATATTCAGGCACTGGCTGTAGTTATTTCATACTGAATTACAAGTTAATGCAAAGTTCTTACCTGGCACTTCTTCCTGTGTAAGGTCACAGCAATAGTAAATGAAGGTGATCGGCACTTTCCTCCTTGCCTGACGAGATGTTTCTTCAGCCAGGAGAGTGGGTGAATGATGACGTCTAAGGACGGAATGTCATAAGGTCTGAAATTGAGCCATGGTTTGAAAGCACGTTTAGAGTCTAGAAGTTGTTTCTCTGGGGAGTGTAGGAGACGATATCTGATGACCACTGGTGCCTGGCAGCTGGGGGTGGCCTCCTGACTCTCTGCTAGTGGGAAACAGGTGTTTCTCCTCAGCAAAGTCATGCTTCTGTACATATGTCCCCTGGGCTCAAATGCGACACAGGCATGCCCTGAAGATGTGGTGGCTGTGTCTGTATTACGCCTGTGTTACCTTTACTTTCCCATTCCAGAAGGAATGTGAACTGACAGAGTTAGGTCAACTTGACATGTATTCTGATTGTGAAGTGCATGTATTCTGTTTGTTGGGGAGACCCTCAGCCAGACCTTGTTTAAAAAAAAATACCATATATGCCAGTTTGTATATATTATGTCCCCCAGAAAAAGCCATATTCTAATGCATTTTTGTAGGGGCAGACGTATTAGTGTTGATTAAGTTGGAACCTTTGGATTAGGTCACATGGAGATGTGACCCACCCAACTGTAGGTGATAACTCTGATTAGATAATTGCCATGGAGTTGTGGCCCTGCCCATTCAGCGTGGGCCTTGATTAGTTCACTGGAGCAATATATAAGCTCAGACAGAAGGAGCTCACAGCTAGCTGCAGCTGAGAGACACATTTTGAAGATGGCCGTTGGAAGCTGACACTGACATTTTGGAGAACATCATTTTGAAACACAACCTGGGAGCAAGCAGACGCCAGCCACGTGCCTTCCCAGCTAACAGAGGTTTTCCGGATGCCAATGGCCTTTCTCCAGTGAAGGTACCCTTTGTTGATGCCTTACCTTGGACATTTTATGACCTTAAGCTGTAACTTTGTAACCAAATAAACCCCCTTTATAAAAGCTAATCTATTTCTGGTATTTTGCATAAAGCACAGTAGCAAACCGGAACATCTTATTTATCAAGTGAGAAATAGTATCAAGCCTTAATTTTGCCACTGTGTCATGTGGCCTATCTGGTTTTGCTTTATGGGACAAACCACTAGACTAAGGTTGTAAACTCAGATGCCCATGAGGGAAAGTCAGGTAACAAAAATGAACTAAGACGGGCAGGCGAAAACTATTGGGTATAGTGGAAACTGGGCAAAATGGAGTGTGTATGTCCGGTCCAAAGGAGCCATTACTCAGTTCCAGCTGATGGCTGCCATGTGGGAATGCAGGCATTGGCGTATCTCCCAGTTAGTCAAGACAAGCTGGAAATCAGGGTGTTTGTGTGAAACTTCCAGATTAAAACCAAACCAAACCAAAACAGAATTCTGTGGGCCGGATGAAGCCCACAAGATGCCAGCTTGCAAACCTTGCAAAGATTAAAACTTTGTATGTACAGGGACCTTGTGTGTCTTGTTCATGGATGTTTCCCCATGGTCCAGCTCAGGAGCTGCACATTGACATGCCTTTAGCAAATATTTATTGAATGCTGTTCAGTGCGGGGGGAATGAAAACTGGGATTTTGAGGGCATGACGGTTTGATACATTTTTCTGAGGATTTAGAATAGGGTCAGCAAAGCCCCTTTTTCCATTTCCTGGTCTGCCTTTTTGGATGCCTGGGCCTCTCCTCTAAACTTTCAGGTTGAAGCCAGTTTCCTGATCAGAAAGATGGAGAGCATTAATTCCTCTTTGAAAAGGCAGCACTGAACTTAAAAACAGAATATGCTTGAAAAGTCAGCTTTTCTTCTTTACAGACTGCTTGTAGAGAGAAATAGCGTATTTTCTGTGTGATGCTGAAGATGAAGAATGAACAAGGGAGATTTGGGAGTTCAGTGTTTAATAACATTTGCATATGACATTTGAACCTATTTTAGGAAACTGCTATGACTAAGACTGGCGTCATCACTGATCAAGCAGTGGGTGTGATGGTAGCACAACATTGTGAATGTAATTAACAGTACTGAGTTATGCATTTGAATGTGATTAAAAGGGGGAAATTTTATGTTGTATATATGTTACTGGCATAAAAATTTGAAAAAAAAATCCAGGGAACTGTACAGCACAGTGAACACTAAGTTAAACCATAGCCTGTAGTTAACAGTACAACTATAAAAATGTGCTGTCATCAATTGTAACGAACGTGCCACACCAATACAAAGTGTTAACAATCAGGTGGTATATTTGAACCCTGAATTTTATGCATGATTGTTCTGTAAACCCACAACTTCTCTAACAATAACAAAAGAAAAAAGAAAAAAAATAATGGATGTTCTGAGTGTATGAGTTGAGGGACAATTTAACACACAAACACACACACCAGTAGACATTGCATATATATATGGTTATACTTGAGACCTATTTTGCTTTTTCTAAGAGTATTTAGACTTGGTCTGCTTCTCTTTTGTATGGAGTTCTGTGTCATAATTGAAACATTAACAGACAATAATATTATCTACTTTTATAACAAATTGCATTCTCTGAACCCCATCATAGAACAGTGGACTAAAATAATTGTTTGTCAGCCAATATAACTTCATTTTCCTGGTTCTACTCTTTGGTCTTTTCTGTTCACCATTTAGGAAACAGCAAATGGCAAAGGACAGTGATACAACTGATACAAGTGTTAATTGGGCAGTGTTGAAGGATGGATTGGTCAAAATGAGAAGTGGAGAAGAGTGGTGCCGCTGGGCAGTGGCGCTCTGATTCCTTATCAGTCTCTTGTTGCTTAGTCACACATCTCAAATGCAGGCCTGGTAGACGGGGATTTTTCTACTGGATACAACTTACTTGTCTTCCCAGACCAAATCAATAACAATAGTAGCTAACATTAAATTAGTACCACTTTTTGCTGAATATTTCTATGCAGTGTGTCATTCTGTCCACCCAACCCCTTTTGTAGATCAGGAAACTGTAGAGAAGGTAGAGTGGTTGTAACGTAAGTGCTTTACAACAGAATAATGAAATTACCAGCTAATCTTTCTCTGCACTGACCTATTATTTTTTACGTACCTATAAATTCTGGCTTGTAATTTTTCATTATCTGTTTTCATACCTCACTAGCAAGGGAACTCCTGAGGGTGGGAACAGGCATACGATTTTCTGTCTGCCTATCGCATGTAATAGAACACCAGGTACACAGGGGATGCTTGACATATGTTTGAGATTCTCTGTCATGTTTTTTATGGTTATTGAACTCTTTAGGTTGGAAAGCATCTGGTCTTGCTGAATTAGGTGTTCAGGATCTTGGAATTCCTTCCCCAAATGTCCCCAAGCCTGCTTCCAGGGCCCGTGAAGATGCCTTCCAGGGTCTATCATCCAGGGACAGACTGAGCCTCCAGGTGCATATCCCAAGGCCAGGGCCATGGCTGAGAGGCAGCTGCTTGCAAACTGGGTGCTGGATGGGCTCAGAGGCATCAGCTGGGGCCTCCACAGGGGTTGCAGGATGGAGGTACTGAAGGAGTCCAAGAATTTTAAAAACCAGACTTGGATTTCTAGGGTGTTTTGAAGCTTTAATTGTCTGAGTAGGAGGGTGGAACTATTTTATGCAAACGCTTATCAACTTGATTTGAAACTTTTCAACTTTTAGGCCCATGGACGGTGTGCGCTCTTGGTCCAGGCCCTACCGGTGTTAGGTGTGGGCCACCACGGTCTGGATCATCGCTTCAGAATCCCCAGCTGTCCACTTCCTTCATTGCGTAGTCCCCGGAGGAGGGGATTCTCTGCCTTGGAGCTGTGGGGAAGGGGAAGGGGCTGTACTTCTCTGTAAACGTTCTTTTAAAATTGCAAGGGCTCGTTTGCATACCAGCTCTTTGCGTTTGACAGCCGGCAAAATGCTGAGCATTTCTCTATTAACAAATATTGCACTGCCTTGCTTCCCTACTTAAAACACCTTGAAGTGTTTTTGCTCATGTTGAGTGGCTCTGCATGTGCAGATGCGTAATCAGCTGACGGCAATTTCAAAATTGCAGGTCTTGCTGTTGATGGAAAAATGGGAGCGTCGTTACTCCCCCCTGTGTAATTTTCATCAAGAAATGGGGGCTGGGCTTAACGTCAACACTTAGAGATTTAATGTGACCCTATTACCAGAAAAATATACCTTTAGCCAGATCCTGCTTCAACACTGATGGTATTGTTTTGCTCCCTGACCACCCCCCCTTTTCCATGCCTGAGAAAAACTGGGGTTTTAGAAAAGAGTCAGCTGAGAACTAGGAGGGGCCCCACTTTTGTCCTCCGTTCCTACCTAGGTGGGGAGGAGACCCACCGCCATAGCCGTTTCTCAACAAACCGGGGTGTGGGGAAGCAGTGGGGAGGAGAGGGACAGGAAGGGTGAACGTCGCTAGTAAAATTCCTCAGCTCTGGCGTCCACCTCCACAGGGAGGGAGATGGGCCCCGAGCCTCAGGTCACCACGGGGTCCCCTCCTCCCACTTTGCCTTCGCCACCCCGGAAGGCTGCACGGCATGTGCTTTTCAAATTAAACTCAATTCAAGTTGATTTGATTTTGAAAATGCGTGGAGGACGTCAGGATGCCCTTGAAGCGGATGACTGGTGATGCTCCATGGGGTCCATGGAGATGCAACTGAGAACAGAACTGGCTTCAGATGCAGATCTTTGGGGAAAGCAGGAAAACCACGACTTACTGGAAAAGCAGCTCTCGGCCATGTCGGGGGTTGAATGTTGTGCCCCAGTTTGGACACCTTCCCGGTCTTGGTTGGCTTTCTGATGGGTGTGGACCCGTTGTAAATAGGATCTCGTCAAGGTGTGGCTCCAGTGGAGGTGTGGCCCCACCTGGTTCAGGCTGAGCTGTCATCCGATTCCTGGAGCCCCTTAGGAGGAGACTGAAAGTCAGGCGGAGGGGAAACCAGAAGCCGGAAGTGAAGGGAACCCAGAAGAAACAGGGGAAGAGGCTGCATGTGCATGGCCACATGATGGAAAACACAGGGAACCCCTAAGTTTTCCAGCCAGCCGGAAGGCAGCAGCCCCAGCCCCAGGAGGAAGCCAGCCTCTCTGAGCCCCTTCACTCCTGCTCTCCAGCCCGCCCGTGGCATGGTCTTTGCTTTAGCAGCTGGGAAACTAAAGCAGCCACAGAAGTTTCCCCAAGTTATTAGTAATTTGTTCCCCAAATCATGCTTCACAGTACTAATGAATTAAGCATATGCTTTTAACTTTTTTCCCACCAAATAGCTTGGCAGTCTCCAGTCTTTTGCTCTGGAGAGTGTTGTTTTGGAAACACACAGCTTCAGAAAAGATTTAAACACTTTATTGTTCCACAGGGCATCGGCACCTCCTCCCGACTCCAACCATAAATGAAATCGGTAAATAGTTTCAGCCCTTTTTTCCCTCTTCATCAGACCTTTCCCAGGGCCAGTTCTGTTCTCCGTTGCATCTCCAGGGCCACCGGGGAGCCTCTCAGAGGGCACGGCGGCTCGTCTGAGGCTTGGCTCTTTGAAGAAGCGAGATCCAGAGGTGGGGATGCTTCTCCAACGACTGTAATTGCATTTGTCTTATTCCCATTTGTGCAAACCGCAAAGCCTGAAGTGCAAACAGAAGAAATTCAGTTGAAGTCAGGGCACGGGAGTGGCCTCCAGCTGCGGGGTTAAGAAGGGGCTTCTTGGTGTGGATGGCCCAGCCGGGATGGCGGGGGAGGGTGCAGCGTGTACCAGCACCCATGTCCACCGAACCGGCCTTGTCAGGGGTCCTGGATGGGGGGAACAAAAGCCTCGGGACAGGGCGCTTGTATTTGTAATCCCTCTTAACTCTCTGCTTCCTGTGGGGCAGCAGGGCAGCCCGGGCAGGGGTTTCAGAGCCCAGGAGCAGAAGCCCGTCCCAGAGAGAGCCCAGGACCAGGGGGTCTCTGCCTGTGGTTGGGTCTTGGGGAGACGGGAAGTCCCCCATGTGGGCACAGGCGGAACCCCGAGCCCTGGTGCATGGTGGGCTCACCTCAGTGATGACTGCCCATGTGAGGAAACCTGGTCCTCACATGTGCACACATCCAGACACAGGCACAGACAGCTGCTTGCTCCCCGAGAGGTCTGGCTGCCGGGAAGACGGCCGAGATTCCATTCTGCAAAGGGGCTCCCCATCTCCCCCAGGTCCATCCCCTCCAACCATCCCCTCTGCCAAAAACACTTTCTAGCGGTTGGGGGGGGGGGGGAAGCAGGTGCCGAGCAGTTCCCCCAGAGCTGCCAAGACCCAAGGGAGTTGGGGGTTGGGGGTGGGTGCCAGTTCCTGCATCCCTGCCCTCTTGTCCCCTGGCCGTGCCGAGGCCCAGCCGTGGCTCCTGTCACCCACCGTGTGGGTGCACCTCACCAGGAGCCTGGGCACACCCATCCCCATGTGCCAGGGGGCTCTGACATCGTTCTGGGTCCTTTGCAGACGGACTGTGCCCTACGGACTGTCCAACTACAGAGGGAGCTTCCGGAGCAAGCGATCTGCGGGGCCTTCGACGTGGAGGCCTCTGCGCTGCTCCTGTGTGGACAGAGATGACAAGGCCTGCGTGCATTTCTGTGCCTGGACCTCGGGCGTCAGCAGGTATGTCCCCCATCTGGTTTCTCTCATGCATGATATTATTACCCCTCGGTGAGGCGGGGTCTGGGGCCTTCTTGAAGGAAGGTCTGGCTGCTGGTGCCGGTGCAGAGAGGCCTGGCCCAGCCCGGCCCTGGCCTCTGGGGTCCCGAGGACCCGGGCAGGCTGGGAGCCAAGTGCAGAGGGAGACGCGGGCCCTCGGCTGCTGGAGGCTGCGCGGTCACAGCGCCCCATGCTGCCTTTCAGAACGAACGTCCAGGGTGGCCTCGGCCTCACCTGGTCTCCAGGTGTACTGCTTCTGGTCTGCGTCATGCTTTGCAAACATCTGACTGTGTTGCCTACATTTAAAAATCAGAGAATTCCCCATCGGGCTGCCCCAGGCCCATGTTCCCTCCAGGCCACCATGGGCTGGGGCTGAGTGGGGATCTCTCCCGCTTCTGTGGGGCACGCCGCTCCCCTTCGGCTGCTTTTCTCATTTATCTTACTTGATAGCCCCTGGGCCTGAGTTTGAGACCCTGTAGCCCACTCCAGCTGCTTGAGAGACCTTTGTGCATCAGAGTGTGAGCGCATGAATGCACAGACCACGGGTTTGGTCCATTGTGGTGGTTCAAGTTGTAGTCACGCCATAGCTATCCCTGTGGAAGTGCCTCGCTCATCTTTCTTTGCTCTGGGCTGTGACACCTCAACCCAGGCGAGCCGAGCTGCCCCTTAGAAGGCCCTCCTGAGAGCTGGGGCCGGCCAGCCGGTGGCACTCAGCTGCTTCCCTGAGGCAGCAAAAGAAACCAACCCAGAGGGTGAGCTCTCTGCAGGGCAGAAGCGGAGAAGGGAAGCCTGGTGTGGGGTGTTTTCTCTCTTCCCCTTCTTGGCTTTGGATGTCCACTGACTGCCCGGCAGGTGGGCACACACTGTCCTCTGGTGGAAACCCTCCCACGAGCTCTCAGCCTGTGGAAAGTGTGTGTGAGGTTTGCACTACTCACTGGTGGTTGAGGAAGTCAGAGTTTGATGCAGAAGAAAACCCACCCACGTTGAAATGCTGGTTGATTCATTAAAGCCGGTTCCCAGCCCCTGGCAGGAATTCAAAGATGGCAGGAAAACCAGACAGAGGCGAGGAAGAACAGGCCAGCATTGAGGAAGGTGGAGCTGCTTTCCGTGGTGCAAGGGTCACTGAGGGTGTTTGGGGTGGCAGATGGTGTGGGAGAATGGCCGGTCTGAAGCCCATAGCTCGAGGGGGGCTGCACCCACAGGCGGCTGCAGCTTCTGGGGGGCCAGCTCTGGGGTCAAGCAGGCTGAAGCTCACACAGCACTGCCTTCTCCCAGCCCCTGGCCAGCCCACCCTGGGCCATGGGGCTGCCCCTTTGCATCCCTTACAGCTTCAGACATGTCTCCCTGGCTGGGACAAAGCCAGTCAGCCCATCTTGCAGGCTTGTCTACCCGCACCCACGTTCTCCTTTGCTCGGGTAGCACCATGTGGTGGCCCTTACAAAAAAATCCCTTCTTTCTAGCAGCTGATTCTGGACAGAGGTGAATTATAACAGCTGGGCATCAGGCTCCCCCAAGTTGCCCAATTTGCTTTATTATAATTATCCTTAACTCACTTGTCTTTTTTGTCTGCGAGATCCTGAGAGCTTCCTGCAGCCAAACTGGGCTGATTTGTCATTCTGTCAATCAGAAATCCTGGTTAAGTACTGGCCTGCACATCTGCAAGGTGGTTCTAATTTATGTTCACAACAACATCCTGGAGGTGGCTTGGGTCCCTACAGGAACTGATCAAGAAAAGATTAAACCAAGCTCAGCATATAGGAGGCCTTTCAAATTGGTGCAGATCGCGTCTCTTGGTCCCGGAGAGGAGCCTGGCAGCATCCAAAATAAAAATGGAGAAGGAAGAGGCAGAGGAACTCCGGCAGCGGGCGTGGGGGTGGGGTCCCAGCTGGTCCTACACTTTGCCTTTTCATTCTCTCTCTGCGTTCTCTCTTCCTCACTCCAAACCAGATCTCTCAGCAAGCGTGGGATTTGATTAGAACCTTCCATTGTTCCATCATTTATTCATTCCCTCATGTATTCACTCAGCAAACATCCGTTGAGTGCCTGCTGTATGCCAGGGTGTTGCTTTAGAAGCTGGGGACACAGCAGGAACAAGGCAAAGTGTCTGCCTTCGTGGAGTTTAAATAGTGGGGGAAGAAGACAGCAAACAAATACCAAAAATATGTAGAGGGAACTGCTGTGGTGGACAGTAAAGCTGGGTGGGAGAGGAAGCACTGGGGGTGGTTGTAATTTTAGAAGGAAGTGGGGTACAGGGGCAGTTTCACTGAAAAGGTGACATTGGCATAAAGACCTGTGTGGGGAGGTGTGGGGGAAGGAGATGTCAGGCAGGGGGCATAGTACATGCAAAGGCCCTGCAGGGGGCATGTTTAAGAAAAGCAAGGGGCCTGGCACAGAAGAAACCCTCTGTTGCTTTTGCTGCTGTTATTTCTATTGTCCTGTCCCACGTTGGGAAGACGAGATTGGTGGGCACAGGGTCCCTGGGAGGGAACGACACAATCCCACCACCTCCTGGGAAAGGTGGATCTCATAGGTCTTCACGAATCATGAAAGCTCCTGTTGCAAATTTTACGTGGAAAGAGAGGATAAAAAAATAATCTTTGATTGTCTGCTTTCTTGCAAGACTTGTCTTAGTAATTCCCAGGTTCTCATTCTCAGAATGGAAGGTGCCTAGCAGTTCCTAGCCTGTGATAGTCCCAAAGACGAGACAGGCCAGCTTGTAGCGTATTTGCACCTGCCCACTTGGATGGCCGGCGCTTGAATTGCCAAGAAGCACTGGCCATGAGGTTCAGCTCCAAACGGGGAACGGGCGAGAGACGGCGCAGGAGGAAGCATCAGATGCAGCCAGACCTTTCCAGCCAGGAAAGAGCTATCCATTTGGTAACGTGCCTCTTTTTCCCTTTTGCCCCCTTTCCCCAAGACAGGTTGAAGCTGAGTACCGACAAAGCAAGTCAGCTGTAGACAGCCACCGTCAGATGCTCACGCCTGGCCCTGGGCCTCACCTGCACCCCGCGGCTTATGCTCACACCCTTCCGGGAGCCCCATCAGGGAAAGCTTCTGCAGCTCCCCACTGGGGAAAGGCTTCAGCCATTGGTCCTATGTGGGTCAAGTTTCCACCTTTTTGAGGAAAAGGGATGACTTGTGCCTGGGAGAAAACCCACCCAAAGAGCCCTCACTTAATAATACACTCCCACCCCAAGAATGGTCAAATCAAAATGACACCAGTTTCCCTAACAAGTAAAATGATCCCAGATGTGCCCCAAGTCCCCATGCCTACAGCTCTGGTTTCACACAGGAAATTGCTTTTGGAGAGGAATGACAAGTTGGAAAGCCACTTACTGGCTTGTGACATGGATCCTCTTTAAGAATCAGTGGACTCCAAGCTGACTCTTTGCAAACGTAAACACATGTCTGTCTTGTAAGAGACGCAAAACGCCCATGTGGCGGGAGGGCGTGGGCACGGCAGCCAGCATAGCGTCGTGCCAGTGAGGCTCGGCGGCCTCTCCTGCAGATACGGATTGCAGCTGCACAGGAGCTTATGAGTTTGAAGCTTACTGGATTTGGATAGAAATCTACAGCTGTGCTTGGTTGCCACCAAAAGAATGCATTTCAAAAAAGAGGAGGAGGAGGAGGAAGTAGAGGAGGAGGAAACAGATATCCACATTTGCAATAAGAAAAGAAGAAAATTCCTATCTGTTGCCTTTGAACTCTGGGACATGCCCTCTGGAGCCCATTCTTGTTCAATGGACTGACTTTCGTGTCCTTTCTGGACACCCAGGCCGGGGCACGGAGGAGTCCCCAGGCCTTGTTTGCAAGAAGCTGGCTGGGAAGACAGCCCCAGCTCAAGGCTATTACGGTGAATATTTGCTTTCATGAATAAATGTCGATCTTTGGGGGATGGCTTCAGAATAAGCCATGAGCACAAACTCTTTGTAAATTATGTAAATTCCTATTTATCTATATAATTGGCAACAACTGGGAATTGTACTCCTGATGGTTCACTTTCCCTTTCAGCTGCGCTTTTGCTATCCCGCTTGTACTAGATTGTGTCAGAAAATGACTGTGCCATGTAAAGCCACGTGCTGGGGGAGGGCCCCTCGCCCCCTGGGACCCAAGGGCTGGGCGATGCGAACTGGCATTTGGGTACGTGCCGAGGTCACGATGTAGAGAAATTTAAGATGGTGAATGACGGGAGTGTTGGCCTTGACCAAATGCTAATTCCATATGAGTGTTTCATAAGTTATTGCAAGTATGAAAGTGAATATCTATCACAAGGAAATGGAATTGACTGATTTGCCAGTGGATTTTGTACAGTTTAAAGAAGTGATTATTTATTGTGAAACTATTGTCTACTTCAGCCCCTTCTTTATGTGGATCTTTTAAAAATAAAGTCACTGTGTGTATATATGTGCATGTGTGTGTCTCTCTCTGTATATACATACATACTAAAAAATATAAATATATATATATATAAAATTGTGTTCTGAATCCAAACTCACATTCCTTAGAGTTTCAATTACATTTTTAAGACCCATATGCACTGTTTGGCTCTGAGGCAAGACGAAATCTCGGAGAGAAATTCATTCATTGTGCTAACACTCAGAAAACACTAACCGTCGAATGCAGGATAAAAAAAATCCTCGAGTTTGCTCTGATTTGTGAGTTTTGCCTTGCTGCTGCTATATGCACAGTTTCACAACAACTTTTCATAGACCCCTGGAGGGGATGGGAGGGAGTTGCAGTTCCAGAAGTAGAATCCATCTAAAATCATTTATGGGTAGGAGGAGGGACGGCCTGCATGTTAAGGAAGGAGTGGGGTTTGGGGACATCTGCAGGAGATAAAACCTTCAAGGCAGTTGGGAAGAGAGCGATTTGGGGAGAGCGTTGGCTTCTTCCCCCTGGCGGCGTGCCCTATTTACGTTTAGAGCGAGGCAGAACCTTTTCTTCTGGACCCACAGCCAGCAGAAGTGCTGCAGGTAGAGGACAGACCTTTCCAGGCGCCAAAAATGAACTCTAGTCATCTTTCAGACCGGCATTTATCCTGCACTGCATTGCACCACGTGGTTTTCGAGCATCAGTGGCCAGAAGTGACCACATTTTGTTTGCTCTTCTCTTTTTCTATCAATTGCAACATTTTTAAAACTCCAAGACTTATAAATCAACAATGGGGTTGGGAATTGCTGGAGAAGAACCCTTCCTTCCTTCCTTCCTTCCTTCCTTCCTTCCTTCCTTCCTTCCGTCCAGAGAAGCAAGAATTGGGTATCATCAGAGGCAGAGGATTGGACAAAGAGAGAACAAGCTAAAATGCAGAGAAATCCAATATTCTGAGTAGGTGCTATCACTATCTAATCTGAGAAAACCCAAGAGCCTCTTGTTTAACTCATTTTGGAGAATTTTTACTTTGACAAATTGATAGATTGGGTACTAACTTATTCTGCAGATGTGAGGTAGCAAAGGGAAAGAGCTGCCTCTCTTCAAATGCAGCACTAAGAGGGGCCTGGCGTCCTTTAACCCTTCAGAGGCTGGAGACACCCAGAGGAAAGGAGAGGAAAGGCCGGTAGCCCTAGCTGCCGTGAGCATGCCCAAGGCTCCCAGACGTGGCGACCCTTCTGGAATCTAGGGTCGGCGAGGTATAGAGGGAGAGACTGTGGAGCTGCAGGTCCAGCTTCAGAATATGAGGGGCCCAGTGCAAATGCAGAGGCAGAGCCCCAGTTCAAAAAGGGTGAAGAATCCTGCAATGGCGCCAGCAGAGCCTCATAGCCTGGGCCCTTCAGAGTGCGGGGCCCTGTGTCACCGCCCGGATTCCCGCCCGAAGCCACCCTGGTGGGGCGATGCCCGTGAGCAGCATGGAGCCCAGGCAGGGGCCGTCTTGTCTGGAGATGGAGCTCTGCCCCCCGTGCATGGAGGGAGGTGACCCTTAACTCTCGTCCCCTCTATTGCCTCACTTATAAAATGGACACCATGACCCTGGCCCTGCCTCCCTCGTTGCATTATTAGGAAGTCGGAGTGAATGAAGTGATACATGTGGACAACTTTTTAAATCTGAAGCTCATGCAAGGCATGATAAAGGCTTCAAGGCAGTGAGTTTGCCTGCAGCTAGGAACCAACTCGTTTTCTTTCTTTCTTCCATTTTTTTTTAAACTAAAAGTTTCTCATGGAAGCACATCTTTGAATTTAGAATGTACCTCAGAGTAATAGAATTTGATTCATAGAAATTGTCAGGATAGTTAAGATCTGCCCTCCCCCCTGCCCCCTGCCAAGACATGTATTCTCCAAATCCCCAAATTCTTGTATGTGAGTTCTTAAGCATCTTAAAGCCAGAGCATATCGAATTACCTGTTACTCAGACAGTTATAAATCCACCTGGGTCCTTCCATCACTGAATAAGTGATTTCTTTTTTCTTTGCTGGTGGGAATGCTCAGAGGTGTTGAGCTCTGGCTGGTATTTAGTGCAAGGAAATCCTAAGAATCAGTGAACTGTCGGAGGCCAGGATGCCTGAGCCACCCTTCTGCCAGATGTGGCTCATCAATCCTTCCAGCATCCCAGAGTGGTGTTCCAAGTCAGTGACAAGAGGCAGGTGACAAACGGAAGGGGCGGAGGTATTAGGGTTTCATGTCAGAGAGAAAGAACGTGGTGGGACACGGGATGGTATCCAGTGAACACGAACTTGATGCCGCCTTCTCCTCCTCTTTTCTCTTCCCCGTCCCCCTCCACCTTTCTGTGACCTGACTCCATCATGAAGTTACCTTATATGAACCCCCATTTATTGATCTAAGTGGCAACAACCAACAGGATTGAGTCTGGCCCAAGAACCAACAGCGTGTGCGGGGAGATGGCCCCATCGGATGGACGTCGGATCCTCTCACAGGCTTCCTTGTTGCTCATTTCATGAGGGCTGTTTACACTCAACAGCCTCTTCCTTATCCTCCAATCTGAACATCACCTAGCACATCTCCTTTGGCTCCTGTGTTTTGGATGTACACCATCCCCAGAAAGCAAATGGAGGTGGAGGAAAAAATCCATCTGGACGCAGAGATGAGATAAGCACCCTGCAAATAGAAGGCTATTTCTGTGTCCTCCTGGCTGAAGCAAATACCATGCAATGAGTCGGCTTAAGCCATTGGCAATTTATTGGCTCAGTTTTGAGGCTAGGAGAAATCCAAATCAAGGCATCATCAAGGTCATGCTTTCTTCCCAAAAACTGGCATCCTGGAGCCGGCTGCCGGTGATCTGTGGCCCTGGGCTCCTCTATCACTTGGCAATGCACATGGCGGCCTCTACTGGCCTCTGCTTTCTCTTCTGGGTTCCTCAGACTTTCAGCTTCCAGAAGCTCCTTTGGATGCTTTTTTCTCTCTCTGTGGTCTTCCCTATAAGGCCTTCAGTGACAGGTTTAAGACCTATCCTGGGTCACATCTTATCTGAAGTAGCCTCATCTAAAGGTCCTAATTTACACAGGTTCACACCCACAGGAATGGATTAAGTTTAAGAACATGTTTTTCTGGGGTACATGGCTCCAGATCACCACAAAGGCATTCAATAGACACTTTAGAACTCAATATATAGTGGGAGACTCAAAGCCTGGGGCCCTTCTGCCCAAAGCTGTACCCAGTTCTGCAGTTAGGGGAAGACTTCTTGGAGAAGAGTAGGAGTGAGCCAAGCCAAGCAATGTGGGAAGGGTGTCCAGGCAGTGGGAAGAGCCTGAGCGAAGGCTTGGAGGACAGGGCAGCAGGGCACTGTGTTCAGGGACTGCCAAGGAGCTGGGGACGAGTGTGGCTGCAGGTGTGAGGCTGCAGGTGTGAGGCAGGGCACAATGGGAGGAGAGCAGGTATGAGCTGAAAACGAGAGCAGTGAGAAATGCATGACCGTGTTCATGGTGCAAGGAGCAGGAGCTGAGCAACCTTTGGACCTTCTTGGCATGCCTGAAGGTGGCAGGGTTCAAACAAATGTACTCTCTAAAGCAGCTGAAAATCAAAGGCATATCTGGCTTGTCTGTGTTGAGACAGGTGTTCTGTTTTGCTGTGTTTAGACACACCTCTAGACTATGGCACCCAAAGTTGCTCCCCAACACCGTCTCTCAGAAAAGAGGAGTTGCCCTCTATTTGAGCATGTAACAAAATCTCTCAACATCCAGGGTCAGCAACCTGACAGTTTTCATCTCACCCTGGGTTGGGTCTGACACACGCAGTAGATGTCTATCAAATATATATTGAAAGAATAATTACACATGTAAATATGGGGTCCTACAGAGCAGGACCAGTAAAAATTTTCTGTAAAGGGTCAAGTAATAAACATTTTGGGGATTGTGTGCCATACGATCTCTGTCAAAACTAAACAGCCATGCACAAACAGCACATACAGGAGATTTTCCTGTATCAACCTCAGGCATTAGCCTCATGCTTTTCACAGTCGTGTGGTGTTCCATTGGATGAATGTACTACGGTCTATTCAGTAAGTACACAAATGGGCAGGGTCATGTTTCAATAAAACTTCATTTACAAAAACAGTCAGTGGGCCACATTTGGCTCACAGGCCACAGTTGGTGAACCCCTGCTGGAGAGAACTCCATGGATAATGACATTCCTGTGTCTTTATCTTTATTTTGCAATTTGTAAATGATAGTTTTTCTGGGGATAGAATTTCAGGTTGACGACTATATTCCCTCAATTCCTTGGAGATGTTACTTTGTTGCTTTTGCAATCAGTTGTTTCTGTTTAGAAATCTTCTCTAAAGCCAATCTCTCCCTCTTTGTAGGTAATTTGTCTTTTCTCTCTGGTAGCTTTATAATTTTTCTCTTTCTCCTTGATACTCTGCAGTTTCAATAAGAAATGTCTAGGCAGGGATTTCTTTTTTAAAAAAATTCATACCAGTTGGCACATGGTATGACTTTTTGATTAAAAGACTTCTCCCCTCCTCACTCCTTTTAATTTCTGGAAGACTTTTAGTTCTCTCTCCCATCATTGTCCTTCTACCATTTTCTGGCCTCCCTGGAGTGCCCATTAGTTGAATTTCACTTAAAATACATATTTTCTCCATTTCTCTCTTGACTGGATATTATCATTTTTTTTTCTTTTTTTTAATCTAAGTCTGAGTTTAGTATTGAAATTCCAGGGTTACCATTAGGAGACTAATTTAGGTTTTCCAGGGAGTAAATTCTCCCATAAGTCTGCGTTTATGACTCTCGTCCAATGCACAGACACTTAAGGGGGATCTTCCTGTGTGGGGTTCAGGGTGAAGACCCCAAGACGCACACTAAGAAGTTCTCCCACATATGCAATGATTGCTACGTATGTGCTGCCATTTTAAACTTGCATCATAATTCCATGATATGGGTGCTGTTAAGGTCCTTATTTTACAGATCACCAAGAAAACTGAGACCCAGAGGGGTAACTAGCTCTTGGCAACCAGTGCTCACCTGTACACATAGCTGCTCACTTGTACAGTTACACAATAAGTTACTGGCAAGAGATAGAGAGGAATTAAAGTTCATAATAATTTTATGAAGATATTTTTAATTAAAATATTTAGTAAGTAATACTCTTACATGTTCACAAAAACTACATAAAAAGTTACATATGAGAAAGTCTTGCTCCCATCCCTGCCCGGACCATCCTGCTTCCCTTCCAGTCCCCTACATGATAGTGTTTATTACTTTCTGCTCAACTTTTTCACTGTTTATTTGTGCAAATATAAACAAATACAAACACAAAGTCTTGCTTCCGTACTTTCTTAGGTAAAAGGTAGCCTATAACATATAGTCTTCTGTACTTTGCTTTTTTCACTTAATATATTTGGGAGATTTTCCTGTATCAGCCTCAGACATTAGCCTCATTCTTTTCACAGTCGTGTGGTGTTCTGTTGGATGGATGTACCACGGTTTATTCAGCTAGCACCCGTTGATGGACGATCTAGTCCCTTCCGATATTTTGCTATGGCAAACAATGCTACAATGAATAACCCTAGAATTGTCATCTCACGCAGGTCTATCTATGATATAGATTTCTAGAAGTGAGATTGCCGGGTTATCGGGTTAATGTGTCTTTAGTTTTATTAGACATCACCAGATTAGAGGAAAGTTGTGTGGTTTGTCCCAGCTACAGATGAGTAGTCTCAGGCTCAGAAAGGGGAAGTGATTGCCCCAAAGTTATTAGTGATTGATAATAAGGAAGTAGGAATGGGTGCATGGGTGCAGCTTGTCTAAGAGGCAGGAGAAAGGATGAGCTAGAAAGGAAAAGCTGTTGGGGTAAAATGAGAAAAAGATGTTTGAGTAGGAAGGTTATAAAAAACAGCAAGTGGAGTGAGACCAGTTGCAGCAGGAAGGGGGAGCCATCGAAAACTGTCGAGAATACCCACCCCACCCCACCCCCAGCAGTGTTCCTGGAGTAGGGATTCCTTTTTAGATCTACTTTGATAACACTGGGGTGGTCAGTGGGAACCATTAAAAACAGAGCAGGTTTGTTTCTTCCTCCTTACTGTTGAGTGAATTCTTTCAGAGTGCACTAATACGTTTTGCTGTCTAGGACAACAGCCATTTCCAGAAGCACTAGGCCTTCATCTCACAAAAAAATAACTTCTGCATCTTTTCACCATTGAGAATGCAAAAGACAAGGCCCATATCCACATACCCTAGATATTTGGGGTCTGTCTGTCAAGCCCATGATTCTCTTTCTTTAAAAACTTAACCTCCCCAGCTCCCCAGGGTGGGTTTCTGTGGCCATATCTGGTTGGACCAGGGCCAGACAGCTGAACAAACCGGGTCAATCACACTAACTCCACACTAACACCACCAGGAGTTTGGAAATGGGTTAAATTTAAACAGCTGGTGAGATATTGGGGGGTAAGGGAGCCGGGAGTAACAGAGCAGCTCTGGGAAGGGGCAGCTTTTTCTGCCTTGTGCTCAGAGCACTGGAGAAAGCCAGCCTTCAGGGACAGGGAAGTGAGGAGGCCATGCATAGAAGGGAGATGAGACAGCAGGTGGCCAAGCACAAATGGGAGGGGGCACCTCCTTGGTTCTTGGAGACTTTCTGTCTCCAGTTCAACTTCTTCCAGAACCAGCTGTGCTTTGTACTTGGATTTCATGCAATAATCCATTCTCCTTCCAGCAAAGTCCCTCTGGTTCCTTAAACTTGTGTAATGGGATAAAAATTTTAATGTGGGCACCCTCCTCTAACTTACCAAAGAGAATTCAATAATTTCCAGCTCTTATTGCTTCAAGTTCAATGGAAAGAAGCGAGCTTTGTCCCCAGTTGTCCTGCATCAGTCCTGGGGTTCACGGCATCGGAGCAATCAGTGGGCCAGGAGGAGGCTGTCGGGTTGTTGTGGGCTCACCTGGCCCTCAGACCCACAGGACAGCTGCATGCTCCTCCCAGAGGATGGGGAAATGGGTGAGGGCAGCAGAAACCACAGGGGCCCATTGCTGGTGCCCCGTGACCGGGGGTCTTGATTGAGACAACGTGCCTGTCTTGACTTAAGCAAATCAAGTGCTTCTTCCCAGAGAAACCACGGTTTTCATCAATTTCAGGCTGCCAATATGAAATGCTGCTTGACAGCCTTATACAGATCCTCTTTCCAAGCACATCTTCACAGCATTTCTCCCTATGGAAAGCTTCGTTTCCCTCCACGTCCTGTGGTCCAGGAAGCAGTCTGAAGTCATGTGGGGAGAGGAGAATTTAAAGGTAAAACTCTCACTCTTTTTTTTTTTTTTAATTTTGGCAGAGACTGCCTCGCAGATCACAAGGCAAATGCAAGTCTGAGGCTAAAGAGTGTGGGTTTTGTCATTACAGGGATGCCCAGCAAACCATCGTCCATGACCCCAAGGTCGGTCAGACCCATGGCCAGAGTGTCTGGAGTTTCAAAGTTGAGTCTTAAATATCTTACACATTCACTCAGTCGCTTGGCCTAGGGGGAGCATTTTCCTAGTAATTAATTGATTAACCTTGGAATCAGGGAACCCTAATTGCAGGTATAGGTTAGAGATAAGGAAATATCAGTGTAATTGAAATTGCCGTAGAATCTTCTCCAACGAGATTTGGTAACAGAGATACTTCCTACAGGCTCAGGCAATTTAAATATGGTCCCAGCTTAGAGCTGAGCAGCGTGAGTTCTAAAGGATTTTGCTTTTCTCTTGGTTTCTGTAAACATTGTCAGCATTAAAAAAAAAAAAAAAAAAAAAAAAAAGCCAGTTCCTAAGAACCAACTGTTTCCTAGGCACACTTAAGGTAAAGTGAGCACAAACCCCAATGTGGCTGTGGGGCCTTTAGGATTTGGCTTCTGCTCACCTGTGTCGGGGCCCACTGCCTCTGGTGCTCCATCCAGCCCCACAGGACTCCTTTCCACTTCTTGAGCTCCTGTCCAACTCCTGACCTTCCCTTAGATGGTTTTCTCTTCCTACCATGTTCTTTCCCTCCCTGCTCCCAACCTGCTGACCAGTAGGCATCCTGCCCCCAAAGTCAAGTCAAATCCCCTGTGGCTTTCTGCTCGATGGTGCTTATTACAGCAAAGTTTCTATACCAGCCATGGCCATAAAGGCGTCACACACAGGGTCCAGACTCAGAGCAGAGTCACAATCAGACAAACGGCGCAGGAACCAAAAAGTAACTCAAGTTCTTTACTTGAGTTTCCCAAAAGCTGGGAAGGGAGATGCGTAGATCAGCAACACTTCTTTAAGGATCTTCCCTTCCCCTCTCTTTCCCACTTCTCTCACCCTTGCAGCTGCTGTGACTTCTCTCTCCACCCCCACAACCCTAACCCGAGAGCCTCACCCAGGAGCCTCTTGTTCTCAGCTCCCCTCCCCCAATTCTGCCCCCACAGGGCCTAGAGAATTGGCCCAATGATAAGTGATACCCCCCAAAGGGGGATAGAACAAGAATTGAGAATCCTCTTTATGATGGAGGAGGGAGGAAAAGGTCAAGGTTGGAGATCTGTTATTAACTCATAAACAGTTTTGTCCTGCTGCCAACTTACTTTGTAATTTCTGCCTGTTACTTGTCGCCTCCAGGAATCTCCTTTTTGGCGCTGGAGGCTACACCTGTCCACTTGCTGCTCTAACCCTGGTACTAGACAAGCCCTTGGCATGTGCTGGGCACTCTGTGAATGTCTGTCAAATAGATGAAGATACAAAGGTGGACATGGCATGGCCCGTGCCTCGAGGGAACCGGTCTAGAGGGGAAGGAAGCAAATGAACAGACAATTTTAAGCCCAGGAGCACAGGGCCTTCCAGGGTGCCCAGGGAGCAGAAAGGAAGACCCCTCTCCTGGGTCAGACACATGGAGGGTGCAGAACAGATGCCTGTCTCCCGTGGATTTCTTCTGCCAGCCTCGATGAGGCAAGGTCCCCAGCTGAGTCCATCCAGAGGAGCCTCTTGGTTCAGCCCACGCCAGAGCATTTTTGGAAGACTGTAAAATTTTCTGAAAGATTGTTATTATTATCTTTCTTTGGTAATCATGTGGAATTTGGCCCAGAAAAAGTGGTGAAGATAATTTGAATTTTCTTATGGTGTTTTTATTTTTGGATTTTATTTAGAAGGAATTATTCATTTGGCTTTTGTGGTTAAATTTTACTCAAAAATAATTATATGTTAATAGAGCTTCAGTTGACTAGCTAACATAATGCTATGTTTTGAAGACATTTAATGAAGCATGTATCAATTTTATTTTGCACATTTCTTCTTGTTTTTTGGAGCCAAGAAACTCTTTTCTTTTTTCAGCCTTC
This sequence comes from Choloepus didactylus, assembly GCF_015220235.1. NCBI lineage: Eukaryota > Metazoa > Chordata > Mammalia > Pilosa > Megalonychidae > Choloepus > Choloepus didactylus. Next base: position 61,864,503 of record NC_051325.1, read on the forward strand.
AAACACAGGCTCTTGAAAAGCTTCTAAGCCATAGCCATGTTCCTATAAGTAAGTGCCCATGGGGTAAAATGGCTTGGGCTGCCAGTAGGGTTCTTTATTTTCAAGGTCCAAGTATTGCCTAAGTTCAAATAATCAGTCTTGAGACAGAAAGCAAAATGCTTGAAGTTTTGTTAGCTTCTGAACCAGTTAGCTATTACTTTGTAGCAGATAATCCCAAGATTGAGTGGCTTAAAAAAACAGGCTTTATTTTTTTCCCAGAAGTCTGTGGGCCACTGCGAGGTTGGGCTGCTCTCAGCCGGGCGTGCCCAGGCACCTGCAGGCAGCTGGCAGCTGGGCTGGGGTGGCCTCGGCCGGGACCCCTGGGCTCTGCCCCGCAGTCATGTGTCCTCCCACAGGCCAGTCTGGGCTTGCCCTCGTGATGGGGCAGGCTCTGAGAGACGGAGAAGTGGCACAGCCACCGGAGGCTTCGGTTCCTCCACATTCTGTGGTTCAAAGCAAGTCACAAGGCAACCCAGGTTTCAAGGGCACCAAAATAAGCCCCACTTCTCGATAGCAGGAGCCACAAAAATCACATTACTGAGGGCGTGGATACAGAAAGGGGTGGGGAATTGGAGCTGCATTTCTGCGATTGATCACAGCTTAACAGCAGATCTACCATTTATGTGTCTGTCATACCTTAAGGAAATTTTTAGCCCTAGCAACAAATAGTACTTCACTCGACCCAAATTCTGTTTGCACCATGCAGTGCAAGCTGTGTTACCCTGACCTCCTGTCAAAGGATCACGCTGCGAAATGCACATTTGCTGAAGTTATCTTTCCTAACATTAAGCCGTGTGGCATGAACCTGCCACCTGCTGCCCCTGGTGTTTAACAAGAGGCTGGTGATGGCAGGTGGACAAGCACTGGGGCTTGATCTGCAACTCTGCTGCCCACTGGCTGACTTTCAGCAAGTGAATTTAACTTCTCTGAGCTCCCATCCTTTTGCAAACCAGAGATGACAACCCTACCTTCCTCCCAGGGCTTGTTTAAGGGTGCAGTGATGGAACATAAATCCCGTGCTTGGTCTGGGGCTAAGCATGTTGACCGAATTCAATAGATGTTAGCCGTCAGTATTGTTCTCATTAGTTGTCAAGAGCCTAACACCAAGTCTGTGTTCAGGGACGTTTGTTGAATGACTGTGAGACCCACTTTTCCAAGAGTAAAGAAATCAAGATGCATGAGGACAGGAAGGCAAGGAAATTTGGCCAGGCTCTTGGGTCTCTTTAGAAATAAAATTGCTCACTGATCCCATTTCATGCGCAAATGTGTGGGTTGTTACAGAGCAGCAGGTGAATAACCCCCGACTGTTGAAGGATGGCTTTTTCAAGAGAACTTTGGAATTCTCTGTAAGAATAGTAAAGCCATGGTGACAGGATCAGAGGATGTTATTGGAGGGGTTCCAAGCTGGTTCTGAAGCTGGCTTGGATGAGGAGATGGGTGGAAGCCCCTCTTCTGCCAGCCGCTCTTTGCTGGAAGACAGATGGGCATAATCACGGCGGAGGTGAAAGGCATCAGCAGGCGAGGATTGAAGAGTCTCAGGGAAAGGCACGGTGAGCAGATCCTCCAAGGACACCGGTAAGATCTAAAAGGGGACACTTTGGCTCATGGGGAGGCCTCTAAGGGTGGGAAATCCTGAGCCCAGATGGTGGGAAAATCCTCAGGAAACTGGGATTTGGGTCTCCACAGCTGGGCGGCAGCCAGGGGCCTGGAATTGGAGCCGAACACAGGTGGTGCCACCTGCTTCGGTTGCCACATTCTTCCCAAGCTTGCTGGGAGGCCCAGGCATTTCTCGCTTCAGAGATGTGGGGAACATGGAAGGAGAGTGGAAGGAAGGAGACCATTTGCTGGAAGGACCTGGGGAGATGGATGCTCGGCCTGGCAGCCTCCCACAAGTCAGGGCTGATTGCCCAAATGGTCTGAAGTAGCAGAATTAGAGCTTCCAGTGACACCACAATTAAGAGAACCTCAGAGATCACATTTTCTGCACCTGCAGGGCTGTGTGTTCAGCACTGGGTGGTGGGGATGCAAAAATTGGGGGTTTCTAATTATTCTGACGGGGCACGGAATGGGATCTTCTTTTTGGATTATCTATGAAAAACACATTAAGAGCATAACCTGACTGCATGAGCCATGTCTATCCCACTTAGGGGAACGAGTTCTTTCTGAGCCCTTTGAGAACATCTGGTACTATGTGCTGAATTAACAGGGCAGTTACCCATGATTCTCATCCAGGTTGACCCGAATTCTGGTGGGCGACTTTCTCTTAGTTTTTATTGCAGTTGGAGTGTATGCACGGCCACACACAGCAGCACTTAAAGTAGCTTCTTGCAAATGTTTCCCTTAGGAAGACTGCTGAGCCATCTTCTCTGCCCACAGTGAAGCTGAGCAGGTGTCAAGGGCTGCAGTCAAGCAGCCTGGTTCCAGTCACAGCTCTGCCACTGGCTGCCCGAGTAGGCGCCTTAATCTCCCTGGGCCTCAGTTTTTCCAGCTGTAAAATGGGGATAATAACTGTACCTGAGTCTTCCTGCCAGCAGTCAACACCAACTTGCCAGGCGTGAGTGGGGGGACCTGTTTGGGAGTGGACCCCCCCACCTCCTGCGTCCAGATGCTGCTGTCTTGGCTCACGTCTGGAGCATCCAGCCAAGCCCCTCCCAAATTCCCACCTGCAGGAAACGTGTGTGGTAACAAATGTTTATTGTTTCAAGTAAAACAATACTACTAATATAAGTTCTTCTGTAAATAAAATGAGTCTTACACTTTGTCTTATACTAGGATAAAGTACTTAGTGTGGTCTGAGCAAACGAGTTGGGATGGTTTGCACTGATGGGTGAAAAGGAAAAAGTAGATAAAATATACGTGCTCACGAAAGGGGGACTGAGGATGGGCTGCCAGATTCAGAAGCACTCACACACACACACACAAAACAAAAACATAAAGAACAAAAGACAAAAACAAAACAAAACAAAAAACACTGCAGGGTGCCCAGGTAAATTTGAATTTCAGCTAAACAATAAATATATTTTTAGTATAATTATGCTCCATGCAATATTTGGGATGTACTTGCACTGAAAAACTATCCGTTGTTTATCTGGACTTCAAATTTAATGAGTATCCTGTATTTTTTCTGGCAACCCTAGAGTGAGGGAATTTAGCTCTTTGTAATCCAACGGAAATCTGCCTCTGCTGTGGCTGATCCCTTTATTGCTTAATTGAAAAAAAAAAAGCAGTTTTTGAATGGAAAAACTTATTTTGCCAGTTACCAGAACTGGCAGCAGCACGGAGGAGGTATCTTCCCCTGGGCACATGGGTGGACGGTGAAAGCCGGAAGGAGCCTGGAGTAAACAGTTTGTCAAAATGATCGAAGAGCTTGAAAATGCTCATATGCCAAACTTCGACTGTGAAGGTGTTTATCACAATGTTACTTAAAATCACAAAAGTCCTAGGAAAAAACCCTAGTGCTTAAATGGTGCTAATAGTTTTACATTCTTTCCTGAGTTCTCCAGCAAGAAGCGAGACAACCCTGACGGTCGTCCATAAAGGGTGAGGTGGAGTGAAAAGAAAATAAACAACCAACACGTAGCCCTCTCCTGTACCCCATTGACTAGACTTTTCCCTGGCACGAATGTTTTGGGAGTCACCCTCACATGCAGGAGGGATTGTTTGTCTCTGCAGTTCAGAGTTGATTTGTGGCTCGTCGACTGATTCCTTGACAGAGGGTCCAAGGATCGGAGAAACTTAGAAGTCCGAGTGTTGACCGAAGTCTCAGGAAACACCCCCAGACGCCTAACTTCTCAGAAATGACCCTCTGCCTAAAGCGAGGTGTGCCTGTGGCACCAGGGGTGGTGAGAGCTCAAGACAAGCCTGGAGGTGGACTGGCTGGCAGGTGCAGGAGGACCCGGGTGTGGCTGCGGTTCCAAAGTGGCGCTGAGCTCCCCGCTGCCCGCTCTCCCCCTGATGAGGTCGCCTCGTTGCTCACGGAACCCTGCAGGGCTAGCGGGGGACCGGCGGCCAGCTGCACCCAGCAGAGCACCTGGGGAGCCGACAAGCCGTGGATTCCCGGTGACGTCTATTTGCGTGGGTTGACATCACGGACCTTTGGGTGGGGGCTGAAAGAATTTAAGGTGAGGATACTGGGGACAGAGTATCCTTAGTCCCTGAGGAGAAAGGGGTTGAGTAAGAGGCCGAGGAAGCTGCTCTCACCCAAGCAGGGGGGCTTTGGGGCCCACGGGGGGTAGGCCCAAGGCCCAAGAGCGTCTCTCCTCCTTTCTGCTGCAAGCCCGGGGCCAGCTTCAGGGCCGACGTTACCAGGGGCTGCAGTACTTCTAGGGGCCTGCAAAAATGTTCTAATTTCTTTTAAAACCAGAAGAAAAATGAATGTAATAAATAAGTAAATAATGACGACCTAATAAAAATCCAGCCAGGATTATGTTACTCTTCATACCAATACAATCATAAAATAGACTTTTTAATATTTTTTATGGAGGAAGAGTCCCCCCCAAAAGCAAAAGTGCCTGGGGCCCACAAAAGTCATGAGGTTGCCATGGCCATGTCTCCCCAGAAATAACTTGGGGAGACCTTACTGAGGGCTTCCCCGCTCAGGTGGAAACGAGAGCAGCAGGTTGGGTTTGTTACAGGTTTACTTCTGTTTTAGCTGCACCCACATGCTCGGGTCAGTCCAATGATACGTTTGAATTTGGGAGCCGCACTGCAGTTTTCTCCAGAGTGTTAATCCACCATGACCAAATCCAGAGATGTGTGAGCACCATCTTCGCCCAAAGCGAGGCCGGGCCGGCGGCCTCCGGGGCGGTGCACGTGCTCAGGGCTGCAAGCCCGGCCCCACACCTCTGGGGGGCCGTGGCAAGTTCTTTGAGTGCTCTCAGCCTCAGTTTCCTCACCTATAAAGTGGGGACAATGCGATATTCATGGGTTGGTTGTTTCATGGGTTGCTCTGAGCAAGTGCTTAAAACAGGATGTGCTGGGCACGTACCATCATTTCAAAAAAGGAGAAAGAAAGGACGAAGAGGAGGGAGAAAAGGAAGTCTGTATCTGTCATCTCTTCATATGTCCACCATGAAATGAAGCCAAAACTCTTACTGTGTAGCAGAGCATGAGAAACCTTTTCAGGGCCGCTCTGAACTGTGGTGAGGATGTGAGCTGGCCGAGGGACTCTTTGGGTGACTGGAATGTGAGACCAAATAGCTGAGAGTGGTTTTCCCTGTGAAGAACGATGTGTTGCAAGAGCAGTGAGAAGTGAGCAAAGCTAATGAGCAGGGTGTAAGGTTCACCCGTACGTGGACTAGCTTTGCTTGCAGCAAAACAACATCTGCGCCCAGCACGGGGAGGCTGGGGGTGTTTGCCAGGGAACAGTCGGGGAGGTGGATGCTGATGAAAAGAAAATCTCCCAGCCGGTCCTCGGGAGGACACGCGAGCCAAACGGGGCCTTTTGGAAACAATCACTCAGAACCGGCTGGATTGCCAGGCTCGGGGCTTGGCTCTGGGGCTCTAGGGATGGTTCTTGCCTGCCAGCACGTGGTCCGGTGGGTAGAGGTGCTCAGAAAGCTCTCTGTAGGGTGGTCAAATGAGAGAACAGGTACTAAGGGAGCCAGGTGGAGACCGTAGAATAGTGTGGCAATTGCGAGCCCAGGTCTGGAGCTGACCGGCCAGGGTTCGAATTCTGGCTCCCCACTTACTAGCTTTTTAACATTGGGCAAGTCACTCAACCTCTCTGTGCCTGGGTTTCCTCACTGACAGCTTTTTTTGTGAGGCTTAAATGAGATGATCCGTGTAAGTGTTTAGAATATCGAGACAAGTTCCGTGTTATTCTCTGCCTCGGTATTGTGGGAAGGCATCAGGGCAGGCTTCTTGGTGGAAGTAGGCTTTGACTTGGGGATTGAAAAATGAGGTGTCCGCAGGCTGGGGAGGGAGTTTCAGGAGGTTTGTTGAGGAATAGTGCGTTGTTCAGTTTGGCTAGAGTTGGGGTCATGTGTTTAGGCACATGTGAGTGAACCTGTGTGTGTGTGTGTGTGTAGGTGTGTGTGCATGTGTGCTTAAGTCTGTGTGCAGGGATGTGTAAGTATATGTGTAGGTGTGTATGTGCACGGGTGTATGTAAGTGTATGTGTGTAGGGGTCTGTGTGTGCGTGTGTAGGGGTGTGTGTGCATGTGTGTGTAAGTATGTGTATAGGGGTGTAAGTATATGTGTGGGTGTGTGTAGGTGTGTGTGCATGGTTGTGCATAGGTGTATGTATGCAGGAGTGTGTGAGTGTGTGTATGGTGTGTGCGTGTGTGTGTGTAAGTTTGTGTGTAGGGGTGTGAGTATGTGTGTAGGTGTGTGTGCATGGTTGTGCATAGGTGTATGTGTGCAGGAGTGTGTGAGTGTGTGTATGGTGTGTGTGTGTGTGTGTAAGTTTGTGTATAGAGATGTGAGTATGTGTGTGGGTGTGTGTAGGTGTGTGTGGGTGTGCATAGGTGTATGTGTGCAGGAGTGTGTGTGTGGTGTGTGCATGTGTGTGTAAGTTTGTGTGTAGGGGTGTGAGTATATGTGTGGGTGGATGTAGGTGTGTGTGCATGGGTGTGCATAGGTGTATGTGTGCAGGAGTGTGTGAGAGTGTGTGTGTGGTGTGTGCATTGTGTGTACGTGTGTGTAGGGGTGTGTGAATGTGTGCACGTGTGTGTGGGTATAAGCGTGTGTGGGCATACGTAGTTGCGTGTGTAGAGGTGTGTACTTGCATGTGTGTGCACGTGTTGCGGGGGACAGGGAAACCTGAGCGTTAGCGTCTCCAGGAACGAGAGGAAAGGGGCTCGGTGTGTGAGGGTTAACGTAATGGACCACCCTGGCTGTGTGGCCAGCTGTTTGGGCAAATGCTCGTTGGCTGCTGTGAAGGTGTTCTGGGGTGCGGTTAACATCGCTAACCAGTTGAGAGTAAGGTAGGGAGATGGCCCTGGATGAGCCAGACGGGCCTGCTCCAGTGGGCTGAGGGCCCTGGAGGGGAAGGCAGGGTTGGGGAGATGGGATTCCGCACAAGGCTGCCTCCCCTATGGATCTCAGGCTCACCAAGCCTGCCTCTGTGGGGTCAATTCCTTCAAACCAATCTCCTAAACCTAGACGTGTCTGGCTGGTCCTGTTTCTCTGGAGAGCCCTGACTGCCGCGTTGTCACCGAGACATCCCACAGGACAAGGATTTGGGCTGCTTCTTCCAGGCCCCGGGACCCACGACTGATCTCGAAGCAATGTGGTGACGGTTGGATTCGGTTTTGGGTTTCACACTGGGTGTGGGGGGACCCTAGGGTGCCGGAACCATCACCCAGCCTGGTGGAGCCTGTCCAGGGGCGCACATGGAACTCAGGCTTCCCTCTGGGGACCTCTGCTGGCCCGTGCGCTCCAGTCAAATCGACAGCCGGCCCGCAGCTGACAGGGTGGCTGTGATTTAGTGGGGCTGACAGCTGGGTGTCCCTGCCAATGGCACCCCCTCATCCGGGCCCAGTCATGAGCCCGGCAGGTAATGAGCTGCAGAGAAAGAAAGTGAAGACGAGGTGGTCTGGGAGTGTCATTTGCTCTGCCTGAGCCCCTCTTCGTCCCTTTGCCAGGGCCGTGAAGACAGGGTCTTCATGAAAATATCCATCACTTAAAGAGCCCTGTGTGTTGGCCTGGGCTGGGCTCTTACTGCACCTCCTTTAGTTCTCACAGTGGTCCTGTAGGCACTATGGTTATCCCCATTCCATAGTTGGGGAAACTAAGGAAGGGGTGGGTAATTTCAGAGGAATTGGTGGAGGCTGGATTTGAGCTTTGGGCCTTTGACAGCAGAGCCCACCACGTCTTTAGACCAGGGTTTCCCACTCGTGGCACCGCTGACATTTGGGGCTGGACAGTTCTTGGATGTGGGGCAGCCTCCCTGGGCTCCACTGTCAGATGCAGGAGCACTCCCACCCCCACCCCCCACTGCAACAGCCAGAAATGTCTCCAGACATCGCCATAGAGACCCTGCGGGCCCAAGAGACACCAGTTGAGAGCTACCACTTTAGGGCGAGGCTACGATGACCTCAAAATGCCTCCATCTGCCCCTTGCCCCCCACCCCCACCCCCAGCACCGACCGCATCTGTGGCGCTGACCTTCTGGAAATTAACTCAGACCCCGTCCCCTTGCTGGGCCGTCATCACATGCCTCAGTCAGACAGGAGGCCAGCGTCACCCCGAAACCGAATCGTCCACATGCCTTTCTAATCTGTGTTTTGCTTCCCTGGCGCTGCCTCGGCAGAGCTCTGGAGGTTTAAACAAGCCTTCAACACCTCCACGTGCCACTTTGTCAAGACTCGGGTCACGCTCAGGTCAAACTGTCCAAGGTGTTGAGTGTGGCAAAATCCCAGGACCCTGGAAGTCGTCGGCAGCCTCTCGGCCCGCGCCCCGCTGCGCCACTGCCAAGTCGGATCGGCGGCCCCGTTTCGGAGAGCCACGGGGGCTGGGCCAGGACATGAGTGAAATTGGCGTATTCTCTGATCCTGCGATTCACGCCCCGAAGGACCCCACAGAGGCGCAGCTGCCTCTGCCCGAGCGCGTCCATCCCGGCCACCGTGTGACAGAGAAAACCGGAGAGGAAACTGAACATCGCCAGCGGCAGCCTGAGTCAGAGCAAATCCTAGAGTGGCCCTACAGACAGCAGCGGTATACGTTCATATTTAGGGACATGAAAGGATTCTCCACAGATACTGTTCTTAGGAACAAAAAAGTTAGCAAGCATTGTGTACAGGGAATTCCGACTTCGCTATATACATATGCACATACATAAACACACAGATGCATAGACACACACGTACCCCAAACTTCATAATGACTCTGCTTGGTGAGATTATGGGTGATTTGTTTGTTTTTTTTACCATCTTCTTGTACATTTCTGTACTAGCTGTCTTATTATTATCAAAAGTAGTCCAATGAGGACACATGACTTTTATGATTAAAAGAAAAAGTCACTGGGACCCGTGGTAGGTGCCCTGTTTGGGATGCGAAGCTGAGAGGGGGGCAGTGGTTGGGGCCTGGGATCTGCCCCTGGGTATCCTGGGGTGGGGTCTCAGCTGCCGAGTCCTCTTGGACACTCTGCCTAGCCTCAGTGTCCATGTCTGTCGAATGGGGGTCTCAGGATAATCCCAGGGTGGTGGCAATGCTCGCCGGGGTCCAGGGCCCTCAGGCTTCCCCCCTGGGTGACGTCAGGCCGAGGCAGGGAATCGGGCTGCAGGTGGCCGGCCGTCTGCTCCACACGGGCAGGTAGGGGTGCAGCCAAATGACAAGCCTGCCTGAGGGCTCCCATGGCCAGAGCCCGAGGCCTGGAGGTCTCAGCCATGGCGCTCAGGCACTGAATTGATTTGGCTGCCATTTTCACCATCCGGGTTACCTATTAGTTAGGGTCATTTCTTTGCAAAGTCGACAGACACCAACATTGGCAAACTAAAGTAAAAGGTAATTTATCAGAAGTGATCATCAAAAAGCATGGAGAGAAAGCCACCGTTTGTGGCAGTGGGCTCTCTGTCCCTAAGGAGCTTGCATTTTAGTGGGGCAGACAGAAAACAACTACGCGATCAAGTCTTTTTTAAAAGATTATTTTAGGTTCTGGAAAATATTCCGAAGAAATTGAAAATAGCATCATGTGAGAGAGAGTGACCAAAGGGGGGCGGTCAGGAATGTCTGCGAAGAGGGGACATTCACACAGAGACCCAGCGCAAAAGGAGGAGGCAGGGGGAGACGACTGGGCTTAGAGAAGAGTGTCCCAAGGGTGCAAAGCCTCAGACAGCATGGACACCGGGGGTCGCCCACCCAAATCCCCCCTCCCTCTTTGATAACGGGATAGTTTCTACTCGTCGAGGAATGTGGGATAAATCCCAATTGAATCTGGGACAATAGCAGCAATGCCACCCCCAACCAGTGACTTAGAGTAGCATATGGCACATTTCTGCCCATTGAGTCATGAGGAAAAGTTTGCTGAGGGCCTTTCTTTGCCGGCAAGAAAAGTTTGCACTGGGGAAATGGTCCATCTTCATTTGGGTGGTGTTATCTCTGTATGCAATGCCTGGAGCTCCTGCAGCCCTCTTGTGATCATGAGGACACCCACATAGACAAAACTGAGCTGCTGAGGTTGGCCCAGCAGGAGAGAAGAAACTGGGCTCCTGATGGTGCCACTGAGCAGTGGGAATAACCAGCCTTGCAGTTTTGCTTCCTTGCAATTCCTTTTTGTGGGTGGAAATAAAGTTTTCTTACTCTTTGAGAGGTTACTTGTAGTTCAAATCATGAAAGCTTGAGCTTGGCGTGTTCAAGGGACTGCAGAAAGGCCAGAGTGACCAGAGTGCAATGAAGGTGGGGGAGAGACAAGGGAGATGAGATGGGCAAGGAAGGCAGGGGCTTGGAGGCCATGGGGAAGGAGCTGGGAAGCACTGGAGGGCCACGAGCAGGGTAGTGACACCATCAGATTTATGCTTTAGGAAGACTGCTTGGACTGGGGGTGAACTGTAGGGTGAGGGCAAAGGCAAGGAGGTCAGTTAGGGATACTGAGGGCTCACAGACTTGATGAGGATGCTAGAGGATCAGGCTTGGGAATGGACCAGAGACGGAGGCGCACTGAGGACTGGGCTAGAGATGCTGAAGGAAGGACGGCATTGCAAAACAATCTGATCAGAGTCCCTGCTGGAGTGAATGTGTCCCCCCATCTCCAGTCCCTGTGACCCTCTGCTTCAGCTTCAACAGCCAAGGAGGGAGGGTCTGCTTGGCCAGCAAGGTCATGGGCTTGCTTCCTGGCCAGGGGACAGCAGAACCCTTAATTAGCCATCCTACCTGATTGGATTAATGAAGCACAGCAGGGGGTGAGCGAGGGTGGGAGCTGGCAGGGAATGTCCCTGAAGAAAACTGGGAAACTGTGAGGGAGAGGAAACAGATGCTGAGCAGCAAAAATACAAAGAAAATAAAAAAGGACAAAAAACAAATGACCACTCCGCAGCTTATGATGGATGGATTGCAAAAGTAGCTGCAATTCTTATCCCCTGCCTACAGCCGTACAGTGTGACTTTGTAGCTTCTCCCAGCAAGAAGTGAAGTCTTTACACATCCCTTGGATGTGATCCGGCTTCATGGCTTGCTTTGTCCAACTGGGTAGGGCAGAAATGATGGTGCCAACCCAGAGCCCAGACGTCAGGAGGCCTTGGGAAGGAAGAGAGGCCATGAAGAGGAGAGCCCACCTGCCCAGCCAAGACCGTCCTTGGGTAGCTGATGGTCAGCCAACAGCTAACCAACCCCAAACTTGTGGGGGGGCTCAGCCAAGGCCAGCAGAGCCTTCTACTCAAGCTGCTGCTGATAGTTGGCGTGAGCACCAGAGAGCCACCTGGGTGACTTGTAGATTCACAACCAATAATAAATGCTCATCGTTTGAAGCTGTTGAGTCTTGGGGCTGTTTGTTATGAAGCAAAAGCTGACTGATGTGCAGAGAAGAGACCAAGCCACGGAGAGGAGACCAGATTTGCCCTGAATCCCACCGCTATTTGGTGTTGGGCCCAGAGTATAGATTCTGACTCTAAGGGGACCCTCTGTGATTAAATACAAACATGAGGCAGAGTCAGTCCCTATAGTGACACCCCCAGGGTTAAGAGGGGGTTTGGTTTAATAGTCCCCCTAAACTGGCAGGAGAACCGAGCTTCAGAGCATGACTGGATGTGACCCAGAATCCTTCCCGGCTCTCGGCTTCTAGGCTGAGCAGTAAGAGAACATCCAACAACAGCCGCAGCTCCGACTGCTTCTGAGCACCTCACCGGGGCTCCTGGCTCGTGGAAATTAACAGATTGGGCTGCACTGAGGCAAGAGAAACACAGCAGAGACAGCAGTTCCAAAAGAAGCTCTAGTTGACATAACAGCACCGCTCATTTGCTAGAACACGTGGCTGGGGGGCCCTGGCGGTTCTGGAAAGGCATGCCTCTGGGGAAGGGAGGCGAGCGCTGTCTCCTGGTGTATGTAGGCCAGCGCTGTCCCCTGGTGTTTGCAGGTGAGTGCTGTCCCCTGGTGTTTGCACGGGGCCCCAGGGAAGCAAGGTTTGGCAGAGTCAAGCGAGGCCTGGGGCAGGGGTGGGCGGCCAGACATGGGGCCCTGCAGACGCTGAATCGCCGCTTTCCCATCTGCAGCTGGGGTGCTGTTGTATAATCATCATAACTGCATCAACCCACTAGGCAAAGAAGCCAGAGAAAGGTGTCCTAGAAAGAGGGAAAAGGCTATACAAACAACTGTTGCTTGGTGGTCAAGTGTGGTTTCTGCCCCTGAAAAGCTATGCGATCTTGGACAAGTCACTCAACTTTCCAGAGCCCCGTTTTCCTTCTGCGCCAAAGGGAGCTCCTACTACCTGACTCAGACAGAGGTGATGTTGGGCCTTTTTAACCCGGAACCCTATCCCCACCCCGGTGTCTAGCAGAGTGCCTGTTATGTGCTAGGCACTTGGTAAATACTGGCTTAATTCATGGGGAAAAATATACTGAGCACTTATGGAACACCTACTGTGTGCCAAATGCTGTACATCCATTATCTCTACTCTTCACATGCCCTTGAGGAGGCACTTACGGGATGTGGTGGACAGAATTCTCAGGTGGCCCCAAGATTCCTGTCCCCTCCCGTGGGGGGACCCGGAAGGGGAGTGGCCATCCCTCCATGGTTAGATCGACGCCATGTGGCAGAAGGGATTCCACAGAAGAAATCGGGGTTCCTAGCCACGAGAAGGATTTGACGCAAGGGGGCTTTGGAGATGAAGGCGCCGCATAGTAACAAACTGCATAGTAACAAACTGAGAGGCAAGAGGGGTCTCCTCCCTACAACCGCAAGAAATTGAAGGGGACCGGAAGATTCTTCCAGATTCTTTCCCTGAGCCTGCAGAGAGGAACACAGCCCAGTGGACACCTTGATTTTGGGGTTGTAAGACACTGTGCTGAGAACCAGTCATACCAGACCCGGACTTCCGACCTGTGGAATGAGCTGACAGATGGGTGTTGTTCTAAGCCTCAGAGCCTGAGGCGATTTGTTGTGCAGCTTCTATACTTAACAGACAATTAACAGAGGGCCCAATTCACAGGTGAGGACAATGGGCGCTGCTCCAAGAGGCAGGGGGACTAGTTGGAGAACTTCAAGCAGGCCTGGCCTGGTGAACAAGCCAGCTGGGCACTCACTCGGAGCCCCAGTCTCGGTTTCATGCTCTGCTGTCACTGTCTAACGTTCTGAACAATTTTTTAACAAAGGGTCCCTGTTTTCATTTTTCACTGGGCGTCGCAAATTAGGGAGCCAGGCCGGCATTCAGGAGCAACTGACGTCTACCTGTTATGTCCCAGGCACTGTGCTCAGTGGAAAGTGAAACAGATGAAGCCCCTGCCCTTAGGGGGTTTCCAGCCTGGTCAGCAAGAGAGAAGGACAGGCACATTATTACAGGAAATTCCCCATCTGATGCAAGTTCACAATCAGAGATACGAGGTGCAGCGAGGGCTCAGGATAGGGGAGAAGCTGGAGCTGGGATCCGAGGCCTGATGGGGGAGAAGGAGGCAACCAAGCCAAGAATATGGAGCTCAGACAGAGGCAGTGGCAGGTGCAAAGGCCCTGTGGTCCAGGGGGCACCAGGCACATGAGAAAGAGCAGTGGAGGCTGATGCAGCCGGGCCAGTCAGCAAGGGCTGGTCCACACGGGCCTCGGTGAGGAAGGTGTCAGGGTGACATGACTGTGGAGGTGGGATACTAGGGGAGTCAGAGGAGTAGCAGCAAGGCCAGGCAAGAGACAGCGGGGGCCTGGATGGGGACTGTGGCAGCAGGATGAAGGGGTGCAGCAGATCAGGGTGCATTTAGGTAAAACAGATGAATGTGGGGGGTGGACAGTCAGGGGCTGCAGCCAGGAGTAAGCTGTTGGATTCCAGCTTGAGCTTCTGATGACTTCTGAGGCCAGGTGTGGGTGCACGGAAGAGGAACAGGTTTGGGGTGCAATCATTATGCTGTGGTTGGGGCCACCCTTGCCCATTCCAAAAATAGCTGATTCCAGGAAGAGGCACAGACTTCAAAGAGGTGTTTTTAAACCACATATCATGTAGCCAGTGATATCCAGGCCAGCTCCTGGGATCTAGGAGAATGGTGGCCTCTCGGTGCCCTCTGCCCCAGCCAAGTCTACCCCTACCCCTTGCCCAGCTTTTTCTGTGGGGTTTTCCTTTAGTTGACCAAGAAGGCTGTGCCTTTAAGAATTCACTTCCAAGTAAAACCTCCTGGGGCAAAAACGGCCTCCCCTCCCCCACCCTTTCAAGATTGGTTGAGATCAGATGGGGGTGGGGGATCTAGGGTGACAGGTTCAAGATGTTTGTTTTAGAGCCCAGCTCATTCCAGCGCCAACCAAACTGCGATTCATTCCCAGCCTTTCCTAACAGGGTTGCAGTCAATTAGCTCCGCAGCACAAGCCCCTGCCTCCCCAGTCATCCCAGGCGACAAAATCCGAGGCAGTGGGATCCTGCACTCTCTTCCATGGGCTTCTAGAAAGTCCAAAGGGAAAGTTGGGTCATGACTCACCAATGTCTGGGTGCCAAAGGGCCCAGGTAGGGATGCCAGTGGGGGAGGCTTAGTTTTCAATTGAACTTTTTATTTGAGACTCATATAATTTGAGTTTTAGACTCACATAATTGTTGCAAAGAAAGTATGAGTTCCCGTGTACCCCACACCCAGTTTCCCATTATCTCACTAGCGTAGGACGTTTGTCACAATCAACTAACCAGTAATGCCTAAACTCTGTCTGTGTTTCCTTAGCTGAGCCCTATGTCCTTCCCCTGTCCAGGACCCCACATCACATTTAGTCATTGTGTCTCCCCGGGTTGTGACTGTTTCTCAGACTTTCCTGTTTTTTGATGACTTCAGCAGCTTCAAGGAGCCCTGGCCAGATGTTTTGCAGGATGTCCCTCAATCGGGACTTGTCTGGTGTTTTTCTCGTGATTCAATGGGGTTATGTGCTTTGGGGATGAGGACCCAGAGGGAAAGTGCTCTTCTCATCTCAGCCCGGCAAGGGGACACGTCACCGCCATGACGCACGGTTGACACTGAACTTGCTCCTGCCGAGCCTGCTGTCCATCAGGAGCCTGCTGTCCGTCAGGCTTCTCCACTGTCAAGTGACCCCTTTGTACCTTCCCTTTTCATACTGTCCTCTTTGGAAGAAGGCCGTCAAGTGCAGCCTTCACCGAAGGAGGATAAGTTTTGTCCAATCTCTGTGAGGGCAGAGTAGCTATATAAACTATGTAGAATTCTTTTGCCTGGGAGATTTGTCTCTTGTCTGCTATGTGTTTATTTATACACTCATTTATTTAACCTGTATGAACTCATGGATATTTATTTTATACTTTGGGTTATAATCTAATAATACTTCATGTATTTAGATGCTGACATTGTCCCAATTGGCAATTGGGAGCTCTTTTTGTTGGCTCCTGTGTTCCTTTGACCAACCCCATCGTGGTGGGCGAGGATGTTTTTTTAGCATTTTGTTGTTTTCTGGCATTACAAGACACTCCAAGATCATCTTGTGTATTTCCTGCCCCACTCGTCCAAGAAGCTATTTCTCCAAGGAGCCCGGGTTCCTTTTATTGGGAGATGGTACTGGAAACCCAGATCCGGGTGCTGGCTGTGCTCTCTGCCAGTGGGGTGCCGTTGCTTCTCGTCCCTGGGCTCTGGCTTCAGCCGAGCTCTTCTCGCTGCTCTTCTCGCCCCAGCAGCGAGGGGCCTTGCTCTCTCCCTGCACCGCCCATTGACTGAACTGCTCAGTTCCAGGCTACACGCCCATTGGTGTTGGAATTAACTTGTACACCCAGAGGACCCGTTTTGTCAACTGGAGCACAGTGACTACACGCAATTTCTTTTGCCTTTAAGCTTTTTTTTCTTTTTTCTTTTTTAAAGATTTATTCACACACCATACAATCTTCCAAAATATACAATCAGTTGATCACATTACCATCATATAGTTGTCCATTCATCACCCCATCTATTTTTTTTTAACATTTTCCTTGTACTAGAAGAAGTGATAATAAGAATTAAAAAAAGAACACCCAAATCGTCCCTCCTCCACCCTATTTTTCCTTTAGTTTTTTGCCCCCATTCTTCTACTCATCCATCCATACACTGGATAAAGGGAGTGTGATCCATAAGGTTTTCACAATCACACTGTCACCTCTTGTAAGCTACACTGTCATACAATCATCTTCAAGAATCAAGGCCACTAGGCTGGAGTTGGATAGTTTCAGGTATTTATTTCTAACTATTCCAGTGCCTTTAAGCTTTAACAGACCCGCTTGTTTCCAAAGCTCCTTAGGTCAGCAGCCTATTCCTCCGTTTAGATTCGTTGTCATAGTCTGCGTTTCGTCATGGGATGAGGGTGTATTCAACAAGCCTGGGCTCTGGCAGAGGGAGGAGGGTGGTGACAATGTTGTTGACGGTGGCTGCCTCTGGCTGGCCTCACCGGCTCCTTGACCTGGATTGAAAATCTGGATGGGGGGAAGTGTTAAGGTCAGAACCCAAAGAAGCTGCTTTCGGGAGAGATTCCGTGAGACTCTGGACTCAAGCAGCCCAGCTCCGAGGCCCAGGTTACAGAGCGCTGCCTGGCGTGGGGAGGAGGAACCCAGCCCGGCTCTTGCTCTTCACGGGCTTGAGGGGTGGGGCGCTGGAAGGCAGCCCCCCGACAGGTGCCTCCATCAGCAGGGCCAGCGGCCAGAGTCCCTTGGGTGGCCCCCTGAGTGAGGGGACATCACCAAGCACAGAGGGGGCTGAGGCAGGCAGGGCAGGCGAGGAGGGTGTTTGAGGGGACTGTGGGGCGGCAAACATGGAAATGGCCCGATGAGAGATTAAGTAGCCAGCCTGAGGCCCTGGGGCTATTTGTCACTGACCCTGTAGATTGTGCAGCTTCACAGTGGCTTTGTAAATGCCTCTCTCCACTCTGTCCCCAAGGATTCATTAGCCATTTAACACACCATTTAACAGAACCATTTAACATGCCGGGAATGCTCGGGGTCTGCTCTGCAGTGCGCCACCCAGGAGACAACCCCAGCTTTTAAAGATGTCAGCTAAGTGGGGGAGACTCAAAGAAAGGCGATGCAGAGCTGCCTTTGATTCTTTTATAGGAATTCCTCACCACGGGCCACCATTTCAAGGGATGGTGGGGCTAGAAGTTCACTTGAGCACGTCCCTGTTTCATGCAATCAGAGTCATTCTGAGCCAATGAAAGGAAAGGAAATAATCCTAATAAAAGCAGAGTCCACAGAACCATGCTGCTCCTCCCCACCCCATAAGATCTCTTCTTAAAACCTTTCTTTCATCCTGCACTGCTCCTTCAAAAGGTGGTTAATAAACCGATTGATCATGTGCTTTAGTGCCCATCTCCCTCCCAGCTAGACTTGAATTTCACGCATCAGGAACTGGGTCTGTTTTTCACCGTGGGGGTGGCTAAGGGTGTGAGCCATGGTGACCGCTCTCAGGAGGCAGTCTCTGTGGGAATTTGGGTAGTTTTATTTCACCTCTCTAAGACTCAGCCTTCTCAGCTGTAAAATGGGTGTAACGATAGCACCCAACTCAGAAGTATTATTATGATTCTCACCTCAGAGATGAAGAATCTGCACTCTAAAATTTGATAACTCCCACCACTTAAATTTTTGGCAAGCCATCCATCCATGCATAAACCGTATATTCATCTGTCCTTCAATTGCCAATCCATCCACCCATCCATCCACTCATCCATCCATCCATCCATCCATCCAACCATCCATCCGTCCTTCTGTCTGTCTGTCCATCCATCCATCTCTCCATCCATCCATCCAGCCATCCACCCATCCATCCAACAAACAATCCCAGAGCCCCTCCCTGACATGAGGCTCTGTACAAGGCCCCTGGGATTACAGTAGTGATCCCTCCAGGAAGCCCTTCACTAATCACGGTGGAGGGAGCCATTTAAATAAATACATAAACGCCAATCTACTGAGATTAAGGATAGTAACAGGTAAACAGAGTCAAGAGGAGTGAGGAGCCCACTCTCCTGAGGGTAGGGTAGGTGGAAGGACAGAGGGATGCAGGTGAAAGAAGCAAATTGGGGTGGGGTTTATATGCCAGATTCTGAGTTTGAACCAAACCTGCTAGCAGGAAACACTGGTGCAGGCCTTAGCAAGTGAAACTAAGTTCTAAGAGTGAACAAGAAACAAAGAAAAATGACTTTACGTCCCCCTGCAACTGCAGCAGCATTTCAGAATCCCGAGGGCTCAGAAGAGTTTAAACTTGCTTTATCTACTGGAGCGTGGCAATAACAATGCGGGCACTTACCTGGAAATCTTTCAGCTGAAGACATGCAGATGCTGTCAGCCTGCCTTCCCCCCGTCAGAAGCTATTTACCCACCTGTGCCTTGACATCAGTATTGAATCGTCAAAGGAATTGGAGCTGGTATCACTGGAATTAATCTGAGTAATTAATAATATGTTCCCACAAGAAGATGGCAGGGCTGATAGATACCCTGGAATTCTTGCTTGATGGCGAGATCCCTCCCTCTTCCCTTCTCTCGGAGCCCAGTTCACCCTGCAGCCCGCTCTTGCTCCATCCTGGGTCGCATGACTTTTTTGGTCCAGTGACGATTGGAAGGCCCTTGGTGCCTCCTGCTTGGGCCACAGCATCCCCTCTTCTGCTCCGAACGCGGATTAGGCCTCCAGGTAGTGTAGTGGGTCTTTTCCTGAAATGGTAATTTGAGCCAGTTTTCCTTATTTTTCTCCTTCCCCCATTTCCAGCAGTTCTGTGGGCCCCTCTGCACCACAGTGGAAGTCACCGGCCGGAGCTTGCCCTTCCCTAGAAACACACTGCTGCGAGATGACCATGTGCGCATCACAGATTACACATAAGACTGGGGTTTCTGACTTCTTTTGGGGAACTGGAGAAGGGGGCCTGCACCCCATATGGCAACCACGGACTGATGTTCTCTCCCACGTGCATGGGCCAGCCCCTGAGGCTGCGTGTCCTGGAGGTGCCGGGAAGGAGGGGAGGAGCAGAAGGGGGATGGGCGTGCAGAGGGGGCCTAACTTGGGGGTCACAGTGGGGTCAGAGGAGACAAATCCGGAGCTGGGAGGATGGGCTGCCCGACCACGTCAAGTGGGGCAAGGGGCTCCTCTGTGTTGCTGGGTGCGGACCCAGCCAGAAGGTTGGCCCCAAGTTTCTGGCTCCTGTTCAGACCCACTGACCCAACTTCAGTCCTAGGGGCCCCCCAAGGAGCCTGAGTTAAGGTCTCTTGCCAGCCCTGCAGGATGGGCAGCAGGACTGGAATTTATAAGAAGGCAGGGACATTCTAGCCCCTCTGGGTTGTGGCCTGAGAGTCTCCTGGCTCCCAGGAACTCTAGAGCCATGGTGGGCAGCAGGGTGGTTTCCCTGCTCCCCCTCACCCCCAGCCTGTGGTGCCAGGTTTGCCTGGGGTTCCGCTGCTGGCCTTAATTTCTAGATCGCGGTTGTGGCAATTTTCTGGCTGCAAAATTGAGCGCAGCCGACACTCGCCGCCCTGTGTGTCTCCAGCTCCATCGATGATCCATGAGGCCGGGGGATGTGGGGGGTCGGGAATGGATGGAGACCAGGAGAGGGGAATGTGAAAGAAGGGGAGCACACTCCGTTCTCTGCGTTCCTACAAAAGAAAGTTTTATTCTACTCATTTCTACAGGTCTTTATAGCATGCAAGGTAGTTTCCTACGTAACTGTTTTCAGGTATCTCAGGGAGGGTACATTTTTTCTAAAGCCATGAGGTGTATTTACATATCTTTAGTCTCAAGGGACAATTTTTTGGGGGCTAGATAGGAAACAGCAGAGGCTGGAGACAGGAGCAGGAAGGAGCCCAGCAGGAGCTCAGAGACTATTCCCCTATCTAAATTGCAGTCCGCTTTCAGACATGCAAAGCTTTTGGCCCTTTTCCCATTCTGGAGCCCGCGTTCAGGCTTCCAGATTTTAGGAAATGGGCCCTATGCATAATCTATCGAGCCAGGGGACCTTCCGTGTCTCCACAGGGGAAGCAGCTCCACCCCTCATAAGTGAACCCTGGGCCCCGGGTCCCCTTGTCAAATCCTTGAGACCACCCCAAGTGATGGGTGAGGACCCCCAGACTCGGAGACCTGCCCCAGGTCACACGGCTGGGATTTAGACCCAAAGGGGCCAGGCCCGGGTCTCACCCACTTCGGGAGCACGTGGTCCGGCCGCTGGCACCTGGGGACGATGCCAGAGCATCCATCCATCCTCTGCTCCGGCGGGGCCTTTTGCTCTACTGGGTGGGGGTCCCAGGCCGGGGGGGGGGCCCTAAAGGTGGTAGCTTCCTGCTCTTCCCTCTGCCTGACCCACACCCACTCCGGGCTGGCCCCTTCCCACCTCAGCCCAAATAGCCCCACTCAAGCCTCTTATTTTGCTTTGTTAAGTGAATGGAATTTTTAAAAATTAAAAAGCAAAATCAGCCCTATGCATTTTGCCCTAGAAGCCCATTTCCTCCTCTGTTAAATATAATTATTCTAAGGTATTATATTCCCTGGTAAAGCTGAGTTGACTCTGAGCAGTGGAGTTTGGGCCTCTGCAGCTTCCAAGCCCCTGGCTGGGAGGGCAGCTGCCAGCCTGAGGTTCTTGGTGCCCGGGGTCCACTCCAGCTGCCCAGCGGCCTGCCCCCAGGGCCCTCCCTGCCCCCTGTGTGGGCACGCCTTGCCTTGCAGCCCGGATCTGGCTGGAGCTAGGGCTGAGGGCGGAAGGAAGGAAGGAAGCCTGGCACTGAGCTCCCCTCTCCCCACCATGCCCGGCCCGGAACTCGGGCTTCCACGCACAGTCTCGCAAATCCCTGGACCTCTCCCACTGTAGTCTCCTCCTCAGGTACTGCAGGGGCGAAGCGGGAACCTGCCTGGCGGGGCTGCTGGGGCGATCAACAGAGATAAAGCAGGGAAAGGCCTTGGAAGGGAGCCCCTCCCGCTCCACCCCAGGATGCTGAAACGGTCACTAGTTCCACTCTTTCCGTAAGTGAGGAAAACAGAGGCCCAGAGAGATTAAGGGATGAGCCAGAGAACAGAGCCAGGAGACCACTTCTGAAGAGGAGCTCCATTAAATGTTAGCAGAGGGGCCTAAGGAAGCCATTACAGCAAACACAAACAGCACTGACATCACCAAGGCTCCGGATTCTTCTACACCGCAGTTCCAGGAAGCTAGTAAAAATGTACAGGCTTCCTGGCAGCCTTCCCTTCCCTCCCAAACCCTGGCCGTGTGCATGCATGGGCACCGTGTTGTTTCCGGCAGCCTGGGGGGTGAGTGGGGCAGGGAGACGTATGTCGTGGAGCATCACCCATACTTGGGGAACCTGCCCCCTGCTCCTGATTGACAAGGCCATTGATCTGAGGCCCGAAGGGAGGATCTGGTCTGATTTCTCGTTGCCAGATTCCCCAAACCCAGCACGGGGCCTGACACTCAGCAGAACTGTAATACATGTCGATGAATGAGCGAATGGGTGAATGAATGAATGAACGAACCAACGTGCACGTCAGGGCCACTCTGTCCCTTCTCTACAGGGCACGAGCTTGTCAGAGTCAAAGCTGTGGCAGAAACCTGCTGAAACTCAGTTAACTGGTTCACTTGGCAAACACTTGTTCACTTGGGGCAGGGACACCTGCGTGGCCAGCACAGCCGAGCACGAGGGCAAAGGCCTGAGATGCAGCAGGGACGGAGGTAGCCTGGAGGCCTCGGGACGGGGGGACGGCCCCCCTAGGATCAGACACACCTGGGCACAAGCAGGGATGTGCCCCCTCAGGGGGAAAGCCATCCACACCCCTGCAACAGCCGGTGGCTTGGGGAGCACAGCCTTGGAAGTGCAGTGCTTTCCGGGAGACGGAGAGGCAGGAAGCACGTATGCCTGAGAGAGTGATGGCTTCTTCATTCCCTCGCTAAAGCCCCATTTTTAAAAAGGTCTTAAAAATTAATGACCAACATATTGAACACTCAGCCTTGGCAGCAGCAGAATAAACAGAGGTGCACTTTGTCATAGTGGCAGATTCAACAGGCCTCATCTTTAACAAGGCAAACATCATTTTAATGAGGACAGCAGCCATCAGTTAAATAAACAGTCACGCTGTCACGGGCCCAAGTGTCACCCAGGCTCAGAGAACTTTGTGGCTTCCAAACTTTGATGCTTGTTTGCTCGCTCAGAGCCCCAGGGGCAGAAGGGGCTGTTTCATAAGTGACGAGGAATTTTAACTTTCATTCACTGATTTTAGAGCTGGCCGTGGACATTTTAAATTTGAACTTTTTAAAAAATTATAAAATAATATATGCTCCATGGAACTGTACAACACAGTGGACCCCAAGTGAAACCATGGACTATAGGTAATAATACAATTATCAAAATATGCTTTCATCAGTTGTGACAAATGTACCACACCAATGCACAGGGTTAATAATAGGGTGGTAGATGGGAACCCAGTATTTGTTGCATAACAGTCTGCAAACCCACAACTTCTCTAATAAAATATATGTATATGCTCATGACCCTGCAAAAACTGAATTAATCACTACCAAATAAATGCAATAAAAAGAAAAATTTCTTCTCTCCTGCACCCCAGTATTATATCTCGCATGATTTTTGCATTTTTATTCACACACATGTATGTATAAATATATAATATATATATATCTCAACTGCAACTACAATTGGTATCCTTTTGTATATAATTATCAACAACTGTTTTTTTCTCTCTCTTATGGATGTGCTTGGACATGTTTCCATATTAGCGTCCATGAGGGATGAGACCCCAATTGTCTTGGCCGCAGTTTGTACCCAGTGAAGATTTGAGGGGGAGAAGAAATCCAGATTGGCTCCCGACTGTCCTGCTGCAAAGCCCTCGCTGTATGACTTCCCTTCATGGATGTGATGGTCCCACGGCGGGGCTGTTGGCTGCCAGTTTATTACTGCAACAGGTTCTGCTACAGAAGACCGTTGTGTCCCAGCCACAGGCACAAGTGCCCTAGGAGGGTAAATTCCTAGAAGTGGGATCGTTAAGTCGAAGGGGACGTGTGCTGTTCATTTGGGTGGATGGTGTCAAACTGCGGATCCTGACTCTGGCCACAGCTGGCTTTTCCCCGGCGTCTTCCACGTTCCCTCCTCTCTGTGCGGGAGGCCACAGAGCCTGGCGTTGAGATGGAGGCCCCTGGAGCCGGCCTGGCTGGGTGTGAGTCCAGCTGCTCTCTGGCTGACGCTCTCCTGGGCCTCCGTTTTCTCTTCTATACAATGGGGGCAATGAGGGGACTCACTTTAGGGGCCGTTTGGAGCTGGAAGCATCCGGAACGAGCCTGGCGAGTCACCGTCTGCTTCCCTTTGAGGCGGTTTCAAGTCCCAGAGATGAAGTGGTCCTCGCAACTACAGGCAGGCATGGGGAGCCCGGGGGGCCCAAGTCACACAGCACATCACAGTCCCGACCTCGCGCCACCACTGTTGTCTTTGTTTCTTCCTTGTATAAAATCAGAGCCGAGCTGGCCCGGGAGCCGGGTTTGCAGACTCCTCTGCGGATTTCTGGCTCTGGGCTGGGCACTTCACCTGTCCGTGCCCACAGCTCCGACAGGTGAGGATGGCGACGGCAGGTATTTAATCCCCGAGCAGACTGAAGGGAGGGCCCCTGAGGACGCCCTCCGTCGATGCGGGCACGTGGCGCGGGTGCTGGGCTGGGGTTGGTAACCTGTGTGGCCGCAGGGTCAGGGGACAGGTAAGGAGAGGGCTGGCTACGTCACCCGCTGAGGCTCCAGGCGTGTCCCGAGCATGCCGTGGTGGATGTCATCATCCCCACGTCCCCAGAGTTTAGCAATTTTGTCATCATCTTGTAGTTCATCCGCTGCACCTGAACTTTGGATTCAAAGAATAATTAACGGAGCACTTCGGACAGGGCTTGAAGCGTCGAGCTCTTGATTAATATGCCGGCCCCAACATGCTTAGCTGGGCCATTCTGCTGAACCATCCACTAACCCAGACTTGATTGCTTTCTCCATCACTCGGGGACTTTGCTAAATGGGTGTCCGAGCTGCAGGCGGGTAGCCCAGCGCCAACACTGATGAGAGGGCACCGTGATCACTCAGAGGAGGCAGTCCTCAGGCCCCAAATCTCCTGCTGGGTCTGGGGTCTCCGCAGCCTCCCATTGGAGGGCGGGATGGCATTTGGACAAAACATTTCAGCCACTGACCCTCCTTCCAAACTTCCCCTGTGTACTGCTTTCTGCTTAAACAAAAGGCCTTTCCGTTGCCAATTTCCCCCTGTAGATACAACCAGGGATGTCTGCTTTCCTAACAGAAATGGATGAGTGGCATTTTTCACCCTTCCCCAGTTTCGGAATGACACAAGGGGTCGGGCTTGCCAGGGAGCATCGGGGAACCAGGCGGGGGTGCTGCCCCAGACCCTCCCGCCCTTGCTTCTTGGTGGCCCTGCGGGAAAGGAGCCTCGAGGCCTCGGTGTGGGACAGAGGAGAAAAGTGGCGGGTGTGCCGGCTGGGGAACCCATTTGTAAGGTCCGGTAGTAACTCCAAGGGGAGAAACACCCCCTCCCCTTTCCGTAGCATCCAGAGTATTTGTTTCCTGCATGATACTGTCTTCAATTCCCATCAACCCCCCTCCCCCCAGCTGGATCAATCTGTTTTCCTAAACCAGGAGAGAGAGAGGGCAGCAGGAAAAGAAAGGGAAAGAAGTAAAGGGCAATGGGTGGCTGTTTCCCTGTTCTCCATGAAACCTAGTGGACACCAAGTAAGTGCTGGCAGTCACGTCTGTCATCTCCAAACGTCAAACAACTGGGAAGTAGAGGTTTGGGTTGTTGTTTTTTTTAGGTAATTTTTGACTTACAGAAGAGTTGCAAAAATAGTAAACATGGATGAATTTTGAGGACTTCACGTTCAGTGAAGTAAGTTAGACACAAAAAAGTTAGACACAAAAGGACATATTGTAGGATCTCGCTGATATGAACTAATTATATTATGTAAACTCATAGGCATAAAATCGAGAGGGTAGGTTACCAGGATATAGAATGAGATTCAAGAATGGAGGCAGTTGCTTAATCTGTGCAGAATGTTTAAGTAGGTCAAAATTAAACATTTGGAAATGGACAGAGGTGACAGTAGCACGTTATTATGAGAATAATTAACAGTGCTGAGTGGTGTGTGAACATGGTGGAAAGGGGAAGTTTAGAGTCACGTATGTCACTGGAAGGAAAGCGGGACATTAACACATGGGACTGTGTAACACAGTGAATCCTGTGGAGGACAATGTCAGCGATTAGCTGTACAAATATATAAAAGTTCTTCCATGAACTAGAACAAAGTACGACACTATTACAAGGATTTAATAATAGAGGGGTATATGGGGAAAATGTACCTATTGAAAACTATGGAATATAGTTAACAGTAATATCTTAATATTCTTTCATCACCAGTAACAGATGTACCACATCAAAACTAGGGGTCAATAAAAGAGGGGATAAGGGGTATGGGATGTTTTGAGTTTCTTTCTTAGCTTTATTTCTTTCTTTTTTTGGAGTAATAAAAATGTTCTAAAATTGATCATGGTAATGAATGCACAATTATTTGATGATACCGTGAGTCAGTGATTGTATACTTCAGATGGTTTGTATGGTGTGTCAATGAAATTACATTAAAAAATAATTTTTTTTTAAATGGTAAAGAGAGGGCCATAGACGCTTCCCCCAGCTCCCCCCATGTTAATACCAAAGCAGGTGCTTTTACCTGGGGGTCCACGGAGGAGCCAGCAGAGGCTCAGGGTCCTGCAGCAAGTGAGGGTGACAGTGGTCCTGAAGCCCAGGCCTGATTTTGCTTTGCACACACCACAACAGCCACTGGTCAGTGTGCACAGCTGCCCACCAAAGGGCTTCAAATGAAGGAGCAGGCACTTCTCACTCAGCCACAGAACTCAGAAGGAGAGCTGAAGTTCTCTGCAAAAGGGAAATGTCTGATGCCCAAGATCAAAACGAAGCCAGAACCCTATATTAAGGCCCCAAATGGACTTTGCCTTGCTCAGTCGTGTCAAAGATATGAATCCCTAAAGGGTGGCAGGGAAACAAGCAGACTTCAAACACAGGCCGACAAGCAGCCCCAGACCTCCCTCCCTTTATTTAGGCTTCGTTAGTCTCATTTTGTGAACCCCAAACTGCCCACAGGATCTACCTCCAACCCACCTCCCCGAGCCCACTGTCAACAGTCAGCACATCTAACTGGGCTTGCGTGGACACTCCTGCTGGCAATTAGCAGCAATTAACCTTAAGAATAAATGAACCATCACAAAAGAAAAAGTTTCACTTTGGCCAAGCTCAACAGATACCCTTTCAACAAACACTGTTCTGAGTTTCTGGGTGCTCCTAATGAGAAAAGGAGCCACTGATGGTTTAATTAAATAGACCAATAGGTCAAAAATAAATCCCGCTTATTAAGCACACACTGATACCAGGCAAGCCGCTAAGCATGCAATATCATCTTAGTTCTCTGAATGCCCTCCAAAAACTTGTGAAACAAGCACTGATACTATGCCCTTAAAATATTTCTTTTAATTTTGAAATAATTATAGATTTTCAGGAAATTGCAAAAATGGTACACAGAAGTCCCATGTGCTTTTCCCCCCAGCTTCCCCCAAAGGCATCATCCTGCATAACTATAGCACAGTATCCCAACCTACAGATGTGGTTCATATTGCACCAATTTTACCTGCATTCATTTGTATTAGTATGAGGGAGTGTAATTTTGTCACCACTATGCCCTTTTCAGAGACAAAGAAACCAAAGCTCCAAGAGGTTTGAGGAACTTGCCCAAGGTATCTCAGCCAGTAAGGGACCGGCAGGGATGTGACAAGGCCCCACCCCAAAGCTGGCCTCCGCCTGCCCCTCGGGCTTTCCAAGACCCGCTGCCCTGTGGACAGGAACATGGGAGCCTTGGCCTGTGGTTGGAATCAGCCCTCATGCAAACGACACACACAGCTGGTGGTGAAAATGCCTTCTTGCTAGTGTCTCTCTTCTAAAGATGATATTCAAAGGGCTGAGCTTTAGAGAAAGAAAATGTGGTGGAAAGTATCTTTCCTTTCTGTTTATGGTCCTTATAGATAGGGGAAGTCATTGAGAGGGGCCATTTTCCCTACATTTCTGGTCTGGCGATGTGTGCAGGAAGCACAGCTGTGGGATCCCCGTTGGCCGGGGTGGGGAGAGACCCTTGGCAAACGGAAATCAATCTCCCCACCGCACTCACAGCCCAGGGTGAGGCCCCAACCCCCACCAGAGACAAAGTAGCTGTTAACATCCGATGACTTCAAATTAATAACAAATTGCAAAAAATCACACACCCCAGGGACTTGGCTGTGTTCTTGGAGCTGTTGAGAATTTAAAAGGTCATTGAGCTGCAATAAATAATGGGAAAACAAGTGTCTTTTTTGCACTTGGGGGGTAGGTTTGTTTTTGGGGAGGGTGGGGTTGTGGTGTGTTTTAATGGTTCGGGGTAGGGGGTTTGAAATCATCTGCCTTTCCTCTGGGTGGCAGTGGGAATGGAAACTTACTACAAGTTAAATTAAAAAAAAATCAATAGCATTGTGAATTAGGGGCTATTTGCTGAGGTGTAAAAGGATTAAGGCTGGAGCCTGAAGATGATCAATGAGCAATTACGACAGAGCGTGCAGAGCCTGGCTGCAGTCCACAGGAAGTAGAAGTCCCAGCTGGACCCCTTTTAACATCAGAAGTTTGCAGCATGTTGCCCACGTCAAGCCTGAAGAGTCATGCCTTGGACGCATTCGGGCACTGCTGGCTGGGTCATCTGCTCCTTGAGGACGCCCACCCTTTTCCGTCCCTCCTTACCACCCTCGCAGATGCCCCACCCACCAGGGAGGAACTGAGGCTGGGCCCAGCTTCAGATTTCCAGCAGACAAAGGCCGAGGCACAGACCTGTGGCTGCCCCCACGCCAATCAGTCACTGGGCTGTAATAACTACAATTTTCTGATTTGAAAGCAAAACCACATAACCCAGAAGGGTAATTCAGGCTGCATGTGGCCCTATTCCAGAGAAGGGGTACAGATTGATTTTTTCTTTTATAAGCCCAATTTTATACTTTTCGTTGAGCCCCTCCATCATTTTTGAGATCTCTTTTCTTCAATTTGGCTTGAATCACAATTAACAGAGGTTCAGAAAGTTCTTTTTTGCCTAGCCTTTGTCAGCAGTCCTGGGCTTGCCTTGGGAAAGTCACTTGCCTTGGTTTCCATTTCCCCATCGCTACTGTGAAGAGGGTGGGGGCCTGCAGGGGTGCCCACCTTGGCCTGACCACTGGACCCTACACAAACGTCCACAGCCTGGCTCTGCCCGGGGCCGGCTAATTCAGAATTTCCAGGGGCTCCCCTCCTCACCTGCCCCCACGTCTGCTCTGAACCAGAGTGGACTTTTGAAGTGTAGCCCCCAGTTCAGAATGCCCCAGGGCAAAACGAGAGCGGTGATGTTGCCACCGGGTCCTCCCCCCTCATTGCAGTGGGGCTGCACGGCACCCCCCCTCCTCTGCTGGGCCACTCTGGCCTTCTTTCCACTCGGGGCACACTCCAGCGTCCTTCCTGCCCCAGGGCCTTTGTCCTTGCACACCTGGAATGTGCTGATCCACCCATGGCCCACCCGTCACGGTCTTCAGTTCTCAGCTCAGCTGTCACCTCCCCAGGTCCCCTCTCTGGGAGAGCTCCCACCCCCTTCCTCTCACCTCACCCTCCTCAGCTCCTCTCCAGCCTTTATCACTGCCCACGTCTCTGCTCCTCTCGTTGTTACTTGCTGGGGGTCCTCCTGCCCCTCTGGGACATGTTCCCCCGGCCCAGCCTGGCCACGCCTAGCCCTCGCCAGCACCCAGCAGGGGCCTGACAGCCTCGGAAGGGCTGATGGGGAGCAGAATTTCCGAGGCCGGCTGCTCCTTAAGTCCTCTTTCAGCTGAGCTGTTCTGTGAGCCCAGGTCCATTGCTCTCAAGCTCCCCATTTTGCCCACGAGGAAGCTGAGGTCCAGTGGGGTGGATTGTAATACATATGTTCCTCCCGGAGCTATTAGTGGGGTCCCCCCATTGTCTCTCTCCACTTGGGGGGCACCTTGGGGACACCACTGGAGACACACAGCCTCTGGGTCCAGCTGAAGGGCCCTCAGGGTGTACGGGACCAGCTGGCCTCGTCCCTGACCCAAGTTCCCAGCTCGAGGGTTGGAGCTGGTACCCTGAGCTGGAGTCGTGCCCGTCCGCAGAGGAGAAGGCCAGAGGCACAGCGGTCATTCTGTGGCCGTGGACACCTTCCTGGCACTTCCCAGGGTCTTAAACGCAGGCCATTATCCTTCATCAGGAGCTGCCCATCAGCTCATCACCACGTACGTAAAATATTTTAGAATCGCTTCTCCTCTCTGGGGGAAGACAGGCTCGGGAGGCTCCACGCCGGCTGCTGAACCCAAACGCCTCCTCCCAGAGACGCTGACCTGGCCAGGAGGGGCCCGTTTGGGGCCCCAGTTTAAGACTGCTGCTGGAGGGGAAGGGTTTACTGCAAGTCCGGGCCAGGCCCTTCCCTTTTGATCCACAGCTCCCAGTTGAGGTGGTCTGTTGGGGTCTCCGTAAATCTCTCCCCCTCCCCTCCTCTCCCCGCACCATCAGGAACACTGGGCGGAGAAGAACGCCAGAGACAGATACTGACATTTTGACTTATGCACCCGTTTTCTTGTGCTGCAAACTCTTCCGTTTGTTCGGCTATAGGGGTGACCGCTGGAGGAGTCGTTCCCACTTTCTGTAAGCTTCTGGCAAGTCACAAGATTGTCCTCTTACCCCAAGCGGGGACAGGGGGGATTGGGGGGATGTTTCCATCACAAAGCCAAGGATGAGTCCCTGAGCCCCGTGGGCTGGCACGGGTTGGGGGGACTGCCGAGGGCCGGCCCCGCCTAACGGCCAGGGTGCCCCAAGCTGGTAAACAGGGGCCCCCCGAGCTGCCATCAGTCACCGCTGATGCGAACCCAAGAGTACACAGAGCCCAGGCCAGGGTGGAAACGTGTGGGCCGCCCATTAGTTGTTATAGAAACTCATTACTCGAGAGTCATTCAGCTGAAAACATAAACAATTTCCCATAAGGTTTTAGTGAAATTCATGGGTGGCAGAGTCAAAACGGCATGATTAAGGCAGAGTGGACGTGCCGTGAGTCCTCTGACCACAGGGCACCTCCTCCCAGACCCTGTCCTGTGGAGGGAAAGAAATCAGGGGGCAGTGCAGCACCCCGGACTCCCTAAACAAATCCCTCCTGCAATGCTGGATGCAGGAAAATATCCCATGCAGTGAGCATAAATTATGACAATATTAGTAGCTATATGAATTAATTATTGCATTGTGTCTCATAATTATATTATCAATTATCAATCATCACTAATTATTATTGATAGTAGTATAGAATGCCATTGTGTGGCAGGCCACCAGTGTTTTAAGAGCTACAATTCTGATCCCAATCCTATGAGGCAGGCACAAATACTATCCCCATTTTGTAGCTGCACAAACTGTCCTCTAATTCCTTTCTTTCCACTAAAAATGTGTCTAAGACCCTGTGCCAAGCAGGCTTCATTAAGGATCCTAAAAGCACCATCTCTCTTCCACTTTCCTCCAACCTTCATTCAACAGATATGCAATAAGCTTCCACCGTGTGCCACATATCGTTCTACACATGAGGAAGAGGTGCACGGCCCTGTCCAGGATTGCTTTTTGGTTCACTCCTACTCTTCCTTCAAAAGCTAGATCGCATCTCCCAGGAGCCACCTTGAGGAGGGTGCACTTCCTCCATCCCAGAGTTTAGAGGTTGGTGTCCATTGCTTGTTTCATATCCGTCTCTCTCTCTCTAGACCCTTTTGCAGACTGGGGCTATGTCTTTTGTCTTTGTTTTCCTAAGCTCAGGCACAAAATAAGCACTAAATATTTGGTGGATTTTATTTTTAAGAAACAAGCATCAGGAGGGCTGTATTCTGGAGAAGAATGTCTGCTCATAGTAGTGCAAAATACATGTTTTTAGGATGGATAGATGGATGAATGGATAGATGGATGGATGAGTGTTTAGATGTTTGAGTGGATAGCTGGATGGTGAACAGATGAATGAATGGAAGGGCAAACAAATGAACAGATGGACAGAAAGATGGATGATTAAATGGATGAATGTAGACTGTACAAATGGCTGGAAAGCTGAATATATAAATAACAATCATTGGTTATTAGGATAGAGGGTTGGATGAATGAATGGCTGGATAGATATTTGAATGTTGGATAAATGGATAGATGGCCTGATGAGGGATGATTATGTGGATTGATGGTCAGATGGATTAATTCTTGGATAGACAAATGGAGAAGAGAAGTGTTAGAAGAGAGCATTGGATGGTTGGATGGTGTCTGGTTTGCTAATGCTTTGCTGTGGAGTGGATTCCTTGGTCTGACCTGATATTATGCAGGATCCCGTATCAGCAGCACTCAGAGAGTAGGGCTGGCTGAAGTCTAGTGTGCAGTGGACACAGTGAAATGTGTGTCAACTCCAGTCAAGGTGAATTGCTGCTCTTTCTAAGGTGGAGAGAGCCCAATGGAATCAATTTGCCATCGAGTGGCTGGTTGGTGTTCTTGAGGGTTAGTGCTATGTTAGAGGCTCTGTTGCTGGCACGTTGGACATTTGGCAGTAGCAGTGCCAGATGAGTCCTGGTAAGTGGGGAGTCCATGCCATTCGGCTCACACATGGCTTCCACCCACCACCATAGCTCCTCTGCTGATGTGCCCGTTGTGCCAGCAACAAGGCAGCTGATGCCAGCAGCTGGCTGATGTCTACTGGCCTAGTTGTTCTGTCTACTTGCCCAGTGCCCCTTCCACGGTTGATGCTCTCTTGTGGGTACTAACAAATGATGCATCTTGTCTTAACACCTCAGACCAACTTTAATAGGACCATCCACCTGCTTTGTCTCTGGACCCTCTTGCCCCTAATGTTAAAATCTTTTTGTCTTCAAGGCCCCTGACCAGCTGGTCAAACTATTCATCTCTGCCAACAAGTCCACCCATATTCTCACATTGAGCTACTTTTCTTCCCAAATAAAGTGAACGACCCAGTGTACTGTTCAAAGCTCTGCCCTTTGGGTTGGATTTTCTCTCGTCACTGTCTTTCAAGTGGCAATGCAGTGACCTACCATCCATTTCTGGTTTGCAACCGTGTAACAAATCTACCTAGTCATGAACAAAGCTTAGGACTTTTTCCTTGTCTGTCATCTGGCCATAAAGGAACCCCTTTCGGTCATGGTGTGAACTGTGGGAGCAGTGCTGATGCAGCAAAGGGGGGTGACACAGGGGTCTAGACTACCTGCTCTTGAGGTTCACACGTGCCCTCGGATCCTGCTGGTGCTCGATCCTGCGTGTGCTGCTTCCATATTAGTGTCCGTCATTGCTGGATGCTCCTGACCTTATGGCTTTGTGGGTCTAGCAGAACCCAACTCACAATGGGCAGATCTGCCTGCGTGGTCACCTGGTGACACAGCCAGAATCTACCGCTCTGCTAGTCCCCAGAAGTTCACCAGGAGCTGTTTTTAAAATGGTCTGTCATTCTCCACTGTAGCTGGCATGACTTTGCTCCAGAACGCAAGGGGGTCTCCACTGGAAGTCTCTCAGTGGGCCTTGCCACAGACTCGACATAGCATCTATTCCTGTCACTGATACTTGCCAGGTGTCTGTCAGATTGTATGGCCGAGCAGAGAGCCATGTGCACCGCAGCCTGGACTTATTATATAGAGCCCTTTCCTGCTTCGATCCTCACTTAAACCTTGCAGCCTTGTGTGTCATCCAGTAAATGAGTTCTGTTTAGGTAAACCTATGGAGGTCCATAGGGCTGGAGAAGAGTGTGATTGGGAAGGTTGATGGGACAGATCGTGCCTGGGTGTAGACACCCCCCTACCCCCAATTCAGGGTGAGTAATTGAGACCTGGAAGGTGAGACTACCACGAATGAGGGGAAGGGACCGTCACATTCCACATGGAAAGGAAGGCAGGAACATACTGATGGTATCTGTTAAGTCCTGTCCCCCAAGATCATAATCAGCAGGAAAAGATGGAGATTCCACCCCTTGCCTTTGAGAAGACTTGAACCCTTGTGTGTGAGCCTCCAGGTGCAGAAGAAAGCTCCCCCACCCCCCCAGCCCATCCACAGCGGGACCATCAAGGGGCTCTACCCAGGCAGCCCTTTGTATATTTTGTTCCTGCGTCTATTCACTGGCTCGTCTTGATTTGGGTTTTAAACACTGAGGAACATCTTGAAAGAAAAAATGAGAAAGAGAGATGGGGGCAGCGGCAGAGGAGAGGAAGAGACAACCCACCTACACATACGGCTCCACCTTT
Organism: Choloepus didactylus; assembly: GCF_015220235.1. Lineage (NCBI taxonomy): Eukaryota > Metazoa > Chordata > Mammalia > Pilosa > Megalonychidae > Choloepus > Choloepus didactylus. Next base: position 61,897,934 of record NC_051325.1, read on the forward strand.
TTTCGCCTCTCGCTGACCTTTTCCATCCTTGCTTCCAACCCCAGTGTCGAAAAGCCAAACCACAGAGAAGCCGTCTGTCCTGGCCCCCGTCCCAGGCGTGGGGATTTTCCCGCCTGGGTTAGCAGACAGCCCAATAACCAAACCTTGACCTCCGCCTGATCCCCAGCTGCCTGGAGATGATCTCGTTTTCGGAGCTGTGAAATCTGACATATTTTATCCTGAAACCTTCCCCTCCACCTCCCAGTCTTGCTTGGCCAAAGCAAGCCATTTGTTTCACCTTTGTGGTTCTTTCCCGTGGGAAAGGCTGATGCTCCCGTGGCCATTTCTAAGGCCCTGTTTCCTCGGGGCCTTTCCCCCAACATCATCATGTTTTAACCTGATGGGAGGATCCATTCTACTGCCATTTCAGTCAAGCTTTTAGAAAATAAAAATAGATGGCGATGAAGGGTCAGACCACCCAGAATTGAGTGGGCCCAGGGGTGGCCTCTCGGAAGCTCACGATTTCCTTGGCAGAAATGGGATGTCCTTAGCCTTTGGCCACAGCCATGAAGGACAGTTGCCAGTTGGTTGCCGCCATTACATGTCCCCATGCATAACTGGGGCCTCTGGGTAAGGTGGCTTGTCTGGCCACAGCTGTCTTCTTGAGAAATGCCAGCCAAAGAGGCTTGGCCACTCAGCGTGACTGTCCGCAGGTGTTGGCAGGAGGGTGGGGGGGGGATATCCTTGTCCAGAGAACCCAGGGAGAGTCAGAATCTCCTGAAGTGCAACCTGTTCAACCTGGAGCTTCTAGAAAGGGCCAGGACTCAGAGTGGTGGACAGGAAGAGTGTCCAGGAGTTCTGTTGGCCATGCGGGCAATGAGGAGGAATTCATTCATTCATTCATTCATTCACTCCCTCAATGGACATCTATTGATCACTGCGCCCAGCTCTGGGAATGCCCCTCACACTCCAAGCAGTGCCTACACCCTATCCCCCCATTTCCACAGCCAGCATAGGCTTCTGTTACTTGTCCCCCCTAACTCGGCCTCATTTCTGCCCACACCAGCCCTTGCTCTCCTGGAGCCTCTCTGACCTTCTTGCTGTTCTTTGGGTGCCCTGGGCCTATCCCCAACTCAGCCTTTGCCCCTGCTGGGCCCTGTGACTGGAGCTGCTCTCTCAGCCCTTCCCTGGCCCCTCTCCTTCCAGGTCTCTGCTCAAATATTGCCCCTACAGAGAGGACTCGCTGCCCCTACCTGCCCTTTCTCTCTATCCCCTCCCTCTGCTCTCAGCCTCCAAAGAGCATATGATGTTCTGCATTTGTTTAAAATCCTGCACCCCCACAGAGATGTAAGGAGCATGAAGACAGCCACTTGGCCTTGTTCACAGCTGCTTCCGGGGTGCAGCCCCAGTGCCTGGCACATAATTGGTGCTTAATAAATGCTTGTGGCATGGAAGGATGCAGCAGGCAAGGCAGAACAGCTCCTAACCCTACCCCTGTCCCCAGGGGGCTTATGGGATAGCAGAGAGATGGGCCTTAAATATACAAAAATAAATATATAACTACAAAATATGACAAGCACTCTGAAAGAAGAAAAAACAGCTGAGTCTCAAGGGAGGACAAGCTAGTGAGGGAGTTCTGGAAGGAATCCCTGGGGATGTGGCATTTAAATTGAGTCTCGAGTGATGACAGTAAGCTGGTCCTTCCATGGGCTGGAAAAACGTCTTCCAGGCTGCACGTCGGCCTCCCCAGGACCCAACAAGTCTGCTGCCAGGTGTAACCCACCAGCAGACGTGCACGTGCACCAAATGTCACGTTCTAAATATTCATGGCAGCCCTTTTCATCGTGGCTGAACCCTGGGAGCTGCCCAGATACCCATCACTGCTAGGATGGATCAATACATCATGGCACAGTCACACAACAGAATACAACACAGCAACACCAGACAACCAGCCACGCCTGTGAACACTAGGACTCCCACGGTCCTAGTGACATGATGAGTGAAAGGAGCCAGACATGAAAAAGAACATTCTAACTGGTTTCATGAAACAAATTTACAAAACTGATAAATGCAACTGATGCTGTTAGAAGTCAGGATCGGGGCTGGTTATGGGAGGTGATGAGGGGCCCTGGGGGTCCTGGGTGAGGGCCATGTCTTGATCTGTGTGTTGATCACACAGACATGTTTGGATTGTGAGACTCATCGAGCTGTGCATCTTTGGCATGAGCACTTATCTTCATGCGTGATATGCATCATTACAGTTTAAAGGTGAAAACTCCTCTTTGGGTCCCCTGAAGAGAACGGAAGGGCCCCCAGTGGGAGCAGAGAAATTGGTCTGGGAGGTAAGAACTGGGGCTCCTTCATCCCCATCTGCCCTGGCACTGGGAGGGTGTGGTGGACGTGGTGGAAATGGGTGGACATGGTGGACATGGGTGGACATGGGTGGATGTGGTGGATGAGGGTGGACTGGGTGCCCCTGCCTTCTCACTGCCTTGTCCCCCAGACCTGCCTCAAGCACTGGGTTGGGGTCTCACTTCCCCATTCAAAGATTGCCATCCTCCCCGCTCCCCCACCTCAGCCTCACCGACTGGCCCCTAATAAATCTGACCCCCACTGAAAGCCAGGCCAGAGGGCAGAAGCTCCTTAGAAAGGGCCACAGCTGCTGGGACAGAGCATCATAACCCCCCGTGGACAGAAGCCAGCCAGCATGGTTGGGAATCAGTGAGTTCCTGACACGTATGTGCAATGTAGAATTAAGGCAGCCGCCAGTGCAGGAAAGAAATTAAAATGGAAGTGACTGAAGAAATCATTTTGCCTCCCCCAGAGTCCCTTGGGCTAATTGCTGAGCAAGAGGCAGCCGCCTGTAACCTTCTGTCCCGGCCCTCGGATGCATTCGGGAGGGACGCGGCCCCCTCGCCACCCCGGGGAGCGCAGTTGGATCAGCACCGGAGGCTCATCAATTTCCCAATTAGACATTCTGTCCCCGAGCAGGTGCCCTCCACCTCCACTCGGAGAGGCACGAACAGAGCCCTGCGCCAGAGGGACCCAAAAGCTCATTATTTACAGTCACAGTTGCTCTTTCATTATTTATGTTAGCTCTTCCGTTTGGTGTCAGAAATTTGCATGTTGAGGACTTTCTGGAGTTTTCTTTGGGAGTGGGGGTGGGGGCTGCTGTCACACACCCAATTTAACCCGGTCCAGTTTCATTACAGCCTTCTCTCCACTCTGACCTTGCGTGTATTTTAATTTAAGTTTGTGTTTAGGGTTGGCGATTTGGAAGAAAAGTCAGCATAATTTTTAATTTATAATATCATGAATCCAATTTACTTGTTTAACCAGTTAATAATATTGGCTGCCTGGAGAGCACACTTCTGCTGGCTCTCTGGGTGCTTGGTGCACTTCCTTGTCCTGGGGCAGGGAAGTCTACTCGGGTGCACCACCTGAGGTTGGGCTGGGCCGGGCTGGGCTGGGATGGGTTGGTTTGGGCTGGTCTGAGCTGAGCTGGGCTGGACTAGGCTGGGTTGGGCTGGTTTGTGCTGGTCTGTCTTGGTCTGGGCTGGTCTAGGCTGGGCTGGGCTGGGCTGGTTTGGGCTGGTCTGGGCTGGGCTGGTTTGGGCTGGTCTGGGCTGGTCTGGGCTGGTCTAGCCTGGTCCAGGCTGGTCTGAGCTAGTCTGAGCTGGGCTGGACTAGACTGGGTTGGGCTGGTTTGTGCTGGTCTGTGTTGGTCTGGGCTGGTCTAGGCTGGGCTGAGCTGGACTGGGCAGAGGGTGGGCTGGGTTGAGGCTGGCCGAGGCTGGTTTGGGCTGGTTTAGGGCTCATTTGGGCTTTGGTTTGAGATTGAATTTGAAGCTGGAACTGAGGATGACGCCAGTGTGAGTCAGAGCTGGGCTCGGTTTCAACCCAGCAGGTTTATTTCCCTTTCAGAGGGCAGCTCCACTCAGCTACACCAGGTCCCCTAAGCATATGGAATTTTTGAAGTATCAGTATAAAAGAAAGAAAAATAAACAAAACACCCCGAGGGCTGGGGAAGTGGGAAGATGGTGTTAGCAAAGAGGCAAAAACTGGATCCAACAGCAAATGAGAGAGCAAAGAGGACAAGACATAAACGAAAGGGGTCTCGGAGTCAGTGGGAGCCCAGCGTGGACTCACGCCTTGCAGGGCCAGTTGCTCCTTCTGGCATCCAGCATTGTCCAAGTTCACCCTAATGGGCCAAATGTCCTCTGGTACCCAGGCGAGATGCCAGCCCTCCGCGGGGAAGATGCTTGGCCCCAGGACATCACGAGCCTCAGCTTGTGGGGGACACCTGCGAGAAACAGTCTTCCCCTGGGTCAGGATGAGGGGGACATCTCTGGGTCCACCCCCAGCCTCCCCCAGCACTTCCCTAATTGACAGCCGAGAAGCCATACTTGAGTGATAAGGATATTTTACGGCTACATTTTTATCTGGGTAACCCATTTTATTGCTTAATTCCAGGATGGAGGCAACGTGACCTTGTAGTTGGGCAAACACTGTGTCTCATCACCCTTCAGTGGCGCTGCCTTCTCCCAAATGCTAACGGCCTGACTTGCATTGATTTACACCAGCTCCCCCCCCCCCGCACCGTGTTTGCGTTGCAGGAGGTATTTGGCATTTCACTGTCTTGTCTCTCAGGCCTGGGATGGAGACTCAGCAAGCAGGCTTCCAAGTTAGACACTAAACATTATTTAGAGTTGATCTTTAGCTGACACAAGTGTGCATGCACAGCATCCTTAATTGATGGAGTAAAAAAACCTAATCAGGAAGTGCATGCCCCAGAAGACTCATTAAACAGATCGCCAAGGCGACATGATTCAATCGTCAGTCAATCATTGAGCATCCTCTCTCCCCATCCCTCCACCCTCCACCCCCCAACTCAGTTCAGCCTTGAACTCTGTGCTGGGAAGAGTTCAAACGTAGGGTCAGGTTTCCAAAGAGCTGAGATCTCCCGGTTGTAAGGGACTAACTCACATCAACTAGTGAACGGTTCGAGGCACTGGGCCATTTAACCTGGGGGAGAACGTAGGGAAGCAAAGAGAGTTTGGCCAAAGTCATGAGCAGAGGCTTCTGGAAAAAACTGATGATTGTGGACACCTCCACAGCAGGGTGGGCAGGCATTGGCTTGACCACTCTCCTCGTGTGAACTTCCCCCACCTCCCCTGAGCCTCATCTTCTCCCCTAGACAGCGGAGCCAATGACACCCCTCTCCCGGGGCTGCTGTGGGGTTCTTCTAAGGCAAAGGAGGAAAATTTGGAGGAGACACAATTGCGAGCTGGGGGTAGAAGTGGGCAGGCGCAGGATAAGTAAACGCCAGCCATGCCACCTCCCGGCAAGGTCAAGACTGCATCCAGCAGGACTCCGCGGATGTGTCCTACACCCGGCTTCTTGAGCGATGAAGCCACTTCATCCACCACTTGATGTCAGATCACCCGGCCAGCTCACAGGGTCCCTTCTCCCTTCAGAGACAGAATTCCATCGCCGATAACGCAGACCCTCCTCTGCCTCGAGATGTTGCTCCACACGAATTCCAAAGCTGACAAACGGCACGGATAACTTTCTCCTTATTAGGCAATAAAATATCCAGAAGTGTTCATGTATACACAACAATTCCATACGTGTCAGCTGAGTTGCCAAAATAGCTTTAAATTATCCTCGGCTTCCCTGTTGCTGCGATCTCCCCCGGGAGGTCCTTTTCAAGGGCACACAGTTGGAGTGTGGGGGGGACCATAGGGTCTCCACAAGCAGAGTAGGGACAATTCGAAGTTCAGAGCTACTGACCAAGGAGCTGCCTAGAAAGTTGGCCTTGGGAAATGTGGAGATTTTCCTACTCTTTTGTTTGAGGTATATTTACAGTCAGTGAAGAGCTCAAATTTTAGGTGTCCGGTTCTATGAATTCCTGCTATGTATCTACCATGTACCTACCACCCCAATCAGAATACAGGGTGTCTCTCTCACCCCAGAATGTTCCCTTGTCCCTACCCAGGCAATAGTCCCACACCACTCCCAGCCCCTCAAATCTGGCTACCCAGAGGCATCCAATACTCTGATTTCTTTTACCATAAGATCCATTTTTTCAGGTCTTGAACTTCATACAAATGGGATCATGCAGATGTATTTGTTCATGTCTGGCTTCTTTCACCCAACATAATGCTTCTGAGAATCTTCCATATTGTTGCGTGGATCAACAATTTGTTATTTATTTTCTTTCTGAATGATATTTCGTTACATGAATTCACCTCAAGCTGTTTATCACTCTGTTATGGATGAGTATTTGGACTGTTTCCAGGTTGGAGCAATTATGAATAAATCTGCGATGAGCAGCCTGTGTGTTTCCGTTGCCCTTGGTTGATTCCTAGAGGGGCATCGCTGGGGCAGGGGGTGGCTGCGTGTTCAGCTCTGTGCCAGTTCACACCGTCAGCGGCTTCTGAGACTCTCGGTTGTCCCATGCCCCTGCCAACACTTGATTTTGTCAACTTTTAAGATTTGCACCATTCTAGTAGGTACATGGTGGTGTCTAGTTGTGATTTAACTCACGCAAAAAGGGGAGGTTTTTAAATTAAGTTCAGTTGCTTCCACCCAGGGTACTCTGTGGAAAAAGTAAAATAAAAAACCAAAGCCTGTGAGGAAGCCGTGCAGTCGGAGCAAACAGAGAGCTGTGAGGAAGGCTTGCTCGGTAAATACGGACATCACCTGAGTGGGGAGGACGTGCCCCGGAGAGCAGAGAGAGGGGTGGGAGGGCCTGATGCCAGGGAAGCCTCATGGGAAGTCACAACCTTGGTTCTGGCCTAAGCATGAGGGAGGGATCGAGGGGGACAGGAAAAGTCTGCTCCCCTGCTGCCCAATCATCCCCCCTTCCTCCTCATTGAGCCGTGGGCCCAAGTTGTCCGGGGTGTTCCCCTGGGGCCCAGAACCAGGCCCCACAGTCGACTGCCGAGTACCTGGAGGGTTGGGGTTGTCTTGTATGTACTCATGGGGTGGACGCATTGCTGGCAAGGGGATTGGGTGAGGGGCCGTGGCTGACCTACATGGCCAAGGGTGCGCGTCTGGGGGCAGAGGAGGGTCCCTGGGATCGGGCGTTCCTGCAGGGTTGATGGGTCCCCTCCAGGTGAGCTGACATCTGACAGACAGCCTGAGCCACCCAGGGCCTGCTCTTCTGCCTCCAGCTCAACTTCAATATCTCACTCTCTACAAATCCCGAAACGCGGGAAAGGTGAGCTTGCCGATCTTGGCCTTGCTCCGAGCACCACTGGGCTTATCTCCAGAGCTCGGGAAACCGAGCTGGTGCTTGGTCCTGTTTGCTCCATCCCAGAAGCCCACTCTCATGGGCCCCTGCAAAGGGCATTTTGGGGCAACTCAGTAATAATTTAAAAAGTGATGATGGTGGTGATGGTGACGACGGGGACACTAACCATTTCTTGATTGGTGACTGCAATGCTGGATGTGTCCCTTTGTCAATCGTCATGACCACCAAGTGGAAATAAGATCTCCATTCCATGGGGGGAGAAACGGAGCTAGAGTCGGGGAACACACCTGAGATACACAAGAGGTGTGGGGTTGGAGCTCCACCCACAGGATTTGAAACTCCATGTCCCTTCTTTCATCCTGCCTGGTGGGCCAGCCTTACCTGGGACCCCACACTCGAAGGACTCAGAGAAATGCAGTGTTATTGTTAAGCACCCCTCTGTGTGGCTCGGGCAATGGCATGGTCTGGACCTCCTGTGTGGGGAGGGCATTCTTGGGGGGACTGCAGCCCTGGGGGGGGGGGGCAGAGGTGGCCAGGGGAGGGAAAGACTGTGGGCACGAGTGATGACAGGAGGAATGATCAGAGTTGGAGGTGAGCATGGTGTGGGATGGGTGTCGGGATGTGTGTGTGTGTGTGTGTATGTGTGCACATGTGCACCTGTCTCTCTGATGGGGGCCGCAGCTTGTAATGCAGGGAAGCTGGGGTAGAATATGGCCTGGCTAAGAGGCCTCGAATGCCAGCAGAGGGGGCCTGGACCAGATCTGACAGGAAATCGGAGCAGAAACGCACATGACTATTTAGGGATAAGATGAAGATTTATATTTCACTTGCTGTCATCGTTCATTCATTCAACCCACGTGTGTGCAAGGTGGTGAGAACACTGTCATGAAAGTAATCCCAGCTCCCCAGCTCCTTGGAGTTTATATTCTAGTGCGGACACAGATGATACATAAATAAACAAACGTACAGGAAAATCAGGGTGGGGAATGGCTGGGGATGGTGGTGGAGGGCTACTTAGCTGAGGTGGCAGGAGAGACTCATTTGGGGACATTTGAGTGGGGGCCAGAATACTGAGGAAGAGCCAGGCCCGTGCAGAATGGGGTTGGCGCTCCTCACCGAGGGACAGCAGGTGCAAAGGCCTGCGGCAGCCTGGGGGGCCCAGGGGCCCAGGTGTGACCCCGTACCCCGGGAGATTGGGAGGCTCCCTTCTCTCTCTTCATTTACAGAGGATTCCCCCAAATACTGTGCTTCTATGTCTCGGGGAGGTCGAAACAAAGATGTAAAAGATGTAAACATTTTAGTGGGTTTGAAGCAGGCTGTGAGTCGTGAGCTGATAAAATGGAGAAACTGGACATGATTTGAGTTTCAGGTCATAGGAGTGTGGCAAACCAGCCTCGGGCCCGACGGCTCTTGGAATAGAGCAGGGAACCCTCTGTGGCTGCTTTTACCCTTTGCCTCCATAACGAACTACCTGGGGGAGAGACTAATGAGGTTGAAAGCTGAAGACACAGCAAACAAGCATGGGGTGTGGTCAGCAAGTCACCGGGGAGCTCAGCGCCTGGCAAAAAGGAGCAGGAGGCCTCGGTGTGGCTGCTGGGTAATGTGCTTTGGGGTCCAGGGAAGGCAGGGTGAGCCCAGAACATCTGTTCTGCTTCTGACCTTTAAGACAAAACCACATGGGGCACCTTGGCTGTCTGGGAACACTCAAGCACCAGCAAAGAAAATCAGACCTTGAGAGTTGAAGCAGGGTGGCTGGGCACAGCAGCCACGTCTTCCTGTGTGCTTCCTTGTTTAACCATCTCGGCCGACCCAGGAGATCAGGATTGTCCCTATTTTATGGATGAGGAGACTAAGTCTTAGCCATCAGTAGAATTGCAAAGGCCATGATCCAGTGCGTTGTGCTATTTTATGCTTCATTAATATGTACGTCCATATATAATACAAGAAATGCATACACATGGTAGCAATAACAACTTGAAATGACAACAAAAGGTATCAGTGAAAATCAATCTCCATCCTTTCCTGGTCCTCCAGATGGCAAAGCCTTGGGCATCCTTCTGGAGAGAGTCTACGCACAGCCATATTCCACGCTTTTTACTTTTTATGCGAACAGCCTCACCTGCAGCACACTTTCCTATACCTCGCTTTTTGCAGTTAACTGTACTTTTGGGAGACAGTCCCACGTTAGTACAGATGGACCCAACTCATCCTTTGTGACAGCTTGTAGCTTTGCATGAGCGAACCATAATTTCTAGAGCTGTTACCCAATCGCTGTGCATCTGTAGAATTTCCATTTTTCCCACGTCTTTGGGAGAAGCATGAGTATGTCTATTGGACATGCCAATGAGGGCGTGTCCATTTTTAACCTAAATGGACATTGCCGAACAGCTCTCAAGGAGGTGCCCCATCTCCACTCCTGTCAGCAATGTTCCAGTGTGTCAGTGCAAACAAAGTGTCGTCACACTGCGCCATCACGACCAACCTGATAGACGCCTGGTTTGCATCACTGTGATTATGCAGGAGGTTGGGCGGCTTCTCGTATATTTTCAAGGCCAACTGCAATTTCCTTCTCTGTGACTTGCTGTTCATGTCTTCATGTTCTTGCCCTTGACAATCTCCTCTACTTCTCCTCAGATCCCCCCCGCAGGGTCATAATGGGTGGGGGCGTGAGGGGTGCCAGAGTCTTGGACAATAAGGCCAGCATTGCATCCAACTGTGCACGATCTTGTGCAAGACATTGGACCACCTACATGTGTGGTTGCCTTCAGAAAGACAGGTTTAGAGCAGCTAATCTCAAGAATCTATGAATCTCTGGTTATCACCCAGACAGTGGCTGGCAGTTTGCTATCTGCTCAGAAGGAAATTGATCTGAGCTTCAGCAGAAAGAATTTAATTTAGATACTATGGAAAACTTCCTGATGTCTCAGGATATTAAACTCTGGAGTCAATGACGATGGGTCTCGAGCAAAATATCTACTACAAAGAACTTTGAAGGCAAGAAGTTTCATTTTGGCCCCGAGATGGAAGTTGAGAGCCAGCATTCGCTCGGGGGTCTTTGTGGGTCTCAGGGTGGGGTGGGTTTAACTTCCTGTGTAGCCTTCTGCCAGGTCGATTAGTGATGCTTGGCGCAGCTACTGGTTTTGCCACGAAGTTCATGCATAATCTAATTTCATGATGCGGCTCACCACACGTTCGGAACAGACACAATGTCAGGCCTAACTTAATGAATTACTGAAATTAGCATTATTGAAGAAAATGAACTACAAGGGAAACTGCTGATTTTCATCAATAGTTCAAGTGTGCTATTAGATTAAAGCACGTCAAACCTCAGCAAAACCATCTAGAAGGCTCTGCAACGATGCCCTACGCCTGGCATTTTTAGGGAGTAAAGTGTTCTGGATAACAGAACTTTCCAAATAAGAGACGCTGCAACAATTCTGGGCACCCAATTGTTGTTACTTGTAGCTACTTTTGGTGGACTTCATTCCAGAAGACTTTGCATGGTCTCTTGCCTTCATCAAGAAAATATACTCAGCACCATTCTGCTGTTTCTTCATCACCCAGGTCCTGTTCTTCATGGCATCTGTTACTAAAGCAGACAGCTGACTGGGCATCTTGCAGAGTTCCAGGATATTAGCATTTAGGGGGAACTTGAGTTGTTTAACCTGGCTTCCCCTCAATGCAGGGGAGCACCTTACCACCCTACAGGAGCACAGGCAGCCTCCCTTGAGGGGCCTGGAGTAGCTGGGAGGCCTCAGACTCATGAGCCAGGTGTAAGGCGTGAGCCCTTCTTCCTTCCACCCCTGCCTCCCCTTTGCCTCTGGTAGCTGCCAGGGGCCTCCCACCCCCAGGCTCTGTGCTTCGGGCTGAGTTGTCCGAAGTAAACCAGCAGATATGGTCCCTGCCCTCATGAGGCTTGAAATCTATTGCATGGCAGATTCGAAACAGAGAGCAGCGCAACCCAGCATCCAAGTCGAGATGGTTACAGGCTCAGCCAAGGAAGCACACAGGGTCCCAGGAAAGAGGAGGGCAGCGTGCGGGTGGGGGACCTTAACATGCTGCTTGTTTAACAGAAATTTCATCAGTAGACCTTTCCCTGGTAATTAGGGGATCACGCGCCATCTCTGTTTTGGCTGATAATGTGATCCCGGGAGATTCCACATTCTTCCGGGAGCGGCTGGCGGCGCCTCTGTGAGCCTGGAAAGGGCAGGAAATGGTCGCTGAGCACTTTGCTTGGAGTACCAGGTCCTGGAAAGACTCCGGCAGCCGCAGATAAGCTTTTGGAGCATCAGAGCAACGACTGCCGCCATGCAGGAGCCTGGAATGCTCCTCCAGGAACGCAGATCCCCCAATGCCTGCTTTTTCCTCAAAAGGCTCTGCAGGGACAAGGGGAGACCTGGGCCCTGGAGCCCCACACATCCCTCCCCTCTGCAGACTTCTATTTTCTGCTGCAGTGACAGCAGTGGGGAGGGCTCAGGGAAGACTCTAGAAATTAAACACAAGATTCATGTCAGGCCCTCAGGGCAAGAAGGGTGCAGGGAACCTCTTCGGACCTGGAAGGGACGATTCTTTCTCTGCTGTCCAGAGAAGGAGGGTGTGGGGCGGTGGCCCCTGCTCTCAGGTCCCCGGCTGTCCACAGCAGGAGCCGACACCGGGACAGGGCCAGCAGGTGGCCGCCCTTGTGGTGCTGCAGAGAGAACAGGCATCATGAGCAGAGAAGCCAAATCCGGGAGGCAAACCAATGCCAACAGCACGAGCAGGGCGAGGTGCGGACGAGCCATGTTCTGATCGCAGGGAGAAAATTCCAGAAAGTTCCAGAAAAGACATTGCCCAGGGCAAGACCAGCAGCTCTGGCCTTCTTTGTGTCACTTTTATTCTCACAAACTGCAGGAAGAAGCAGCCACATTTATTAAGCACCCGCGTGTGCCTGCGCTGGGCTAAGGGCTTCGGAGATGTAACTAGGCCAGGGCAGCACACCGTGGTGTTCTAGTTTGCTAATGCTGCCGCTATGCAAAACACCAGAAATGGATCAGCTTTTATAAAAGGGGTTTATTTGGTTACAAAGTTACAGTCTTAAGGCCATAAAGAGTCCAAGGCAAGGCATCAACAATAGGGTACCTCACTGGAGGATGGCGTCCAAAAACTTCCATTAGCTGGAAAGGTGTGTGGCTGGCGTCTGCTTGCTCCTAGGTTGTGTTTCAAAGTGGTGCTCTCCAAAGTGTCATCAGAAGTCTGCTTTCAGCAGCCATCTTCAAAATGTCTCTCTGAGCTGCTCTGAGGTCCCTCTGCTTGTGAGCTCTTTTTATAGGACTCCAGTGAACTAATCAAGACCCACCCTAAATGGGTGGGGCCACATTTCCATGGAAACATTCAATCAAGAGGTCACACCCTAATCAAAGTTGTCACTCAAAGTTGGGTGGGTCACATTTCCATAGAAACACTCAATCAAAAGGTTCCAACCTAATCAACACTAATATGTCTGCCCCCACAAGATTGCATTAAAGAGCATGGCTTTTTCTGGGGGACATAATATATATAAAGCAGCACACATGGGGTCACATGGGGGCTTTGCTATTTACTGGCAAGTACTGATCATTCTGCGCAAAGTGAAGATGGGAGCAGCAGGGACCCCCCAGGTAGCTGTGGGGTCCGGGAGGGGGGACTGGAGGAGGGTGGCAGGGCCCGTCAGAGGCTCCTCCAGCCTCCTCCTCCATCGGGGCCAGCCTGGCTGCCAGCTGCTGCCGCTTCTCTCTGTCCCCTCTTCCTCCTCCTCTTCCTTCCTCTTTGTTTTCCTTTTTCTTCACTGTTTTATTGAGACATAATTCGCATTACATACAATTCACCCATTTAAAGCAGAAGAGTCAATGGTTTTTAGCACATTCAGACAGGTGCGACCATCGCCATGTTCAATTTTAGAACATTTTCGTCACCCTAGAAAGAAACCCCCTACCCTCCCCAGCCCCCCACCCACACACTTTAGTGATCACCCATCTACCCTCCCAGGTTGCCCCTCCCCTCCCCCCATCACTCATCCATAAGCAACCCGAAAACCTTCTTTCTGTCTCTGTAGATCTCTCTGTTCTGGACATTTCGTGTGCATGGAATCCTATAATGCATGGTCTTTTGTGACTGGCTTCTTTGCTGGGAGCTTCTGGACTCTTCTACGGGTCCATGGCTCTGGGCCATTGTGGAATCAAGGGGCAGGGGCCCTTCATAGAAGGTTCCGCCTTAGACAGGAGGAGGGTGGGGAGGGGACAAGGTCCTTAGGAAAGCTACAGACAAGAGCCCAGGAGGTGGCCCAGCTTTCCTTCAGCGGGCTCGGCGGCCATCGCCTTTGCACATGAGCGGTTTCCTCATCTGTCCCAGAGTTCATGCCCCAGGTCACTCTTGTAGCACTGGGGCGGCCACTGTTTCCCTCTCTTATTCAGCATGTGGGCATCTCCTTAAAAGCGTCACCCTCTTAGCCTGTTACTCAATGTAACATTCTTGTCCCCAACCTTGAACCGTGTTCCCAGGTCCTGCCTTAAGGGATGGTACCCAGCGTTGATCGCTCTATGTGCAACCAGGAGCCGCTTCCACAGGCTGCTTTCTTTGGCTCCCACAGATATTATTTTCTTAATATTTGTCTCTAAATCTACTCGCCTTTTTAAAACTTAAATGCATTTCTTTACAAAAGGCTGGAAGTGGGAAATCATCACTCTTTGCCATATTAAATGGATAGCAATCACTAAAAGAAATGCAGCAGAAACAAAACATTACAAGTTATTAAAATCTAAATGGAGACTCTCACCTAAAGAAGACTCTCAGCCTGGGGCCTACTTTGTTTGAAAGGAAGGTTTGCAAGTGTTCAGGAGCTAAAGCCATATTAGACTGAAGCTTTCCTGGATGTAATCAGAAAAATCGATACATGTGAACTAGAAATAAAATTTCTCCTGTCATTTGTCATTCCCACACCACATTTTTGCAAACTTGGACTCAGTGAGCCCTTCAAAGCCCAGGAGGGGAAACCAAGGCCCTAGTGGAGAAGGGAGTTGCATGAGGTCAAATGGTGAGTCTGACAGCCGGGTTCCAGAACAAACCATGATCTTGACCACATCTTTCTGCTTCATTTGCCCTCGTCCTGTGACTCAGTTTCTCTCCATTCTCTTGGCCCAGCCTCAGTGGCCATGCAGATGGAAATGACGGGGGATGGAGGTGGCAGGTAGATGGTGAGCCCCCCTCGGCTCCACGCTGGCCATGGGGGTGGGTTCTCTGCTCCCCTGTCCTTTGGCTCAGCAGTGATCCCTCCAGGCTCCCACCACACAAAACCACGGAAACGCAGCCACCCCTGGAGACAAGGAACTGCACGAATTCCACCAATTGCTCCTGGAAAACCAGAGGAAAGGTTTCAACTGGAGCTGACTTGAGGGGTTGGAGAAAGTGGGCGCCATCAGGAATGTAAATTTTAGTCGACCTGACAAATCAGTTTGCCTGGCTTCCTGGCTTTTTGTACAGTTTAACTCCTCTCTCTCCTGATTGTGCTGACATTTGGCAAGTGCCCGTGTGCCAGCAGGGCCAGGAAAGACAGCTGACCACCCAGTGATCCATCTCAGGGGGGTGAGAAAGGAGGCTGACAGGGCTGGGGTGCAGGGGTCCGTGGTCTGTTGGAAAATCTGTTTGAAGGTCACCCCAACATCTACCATTAGCAACCCATTGCTCACTCATTCCACCTCTCTGGGTATCTTCTAAGAGTCCCCAAGACCTGTGGACACTATGAGAAGATGTGTGACTTCATCTTTCTCCAAAGAGAGAGCACCATCCTCCAAGGGGATGAGATGGGCCCTGGGGAAGTTTTGAAAAACAAGGGACGAGCTCCCTGCACTGGCACAAAGCAAGCCACAAGGAGGTGCAGGATCAGCCGCAGCGCGGGCAAAGGAAGGGCTGCGGGGCTTTCCCTCTTTCCTTAGAAGGAAAGCGCTCGCCCCTCACATCTCTACCGCACTTCCAGTTCTCCACCAGCACTGCAAGTTCTCTACAGGGTCTTGTCGGTGGATGAAAAGGTGGGGAGGAGAAGGTCAAGTAAGAGAAGAAGACAAATCATCCCAAAGTTGTTAATTCCAAGGAAACTGGGTCATTGGACCCCTCCCCACCACCTCCTTTTCCTCCCTCGTGGGAAGCACCGAGGTTGGCTGTTGAAGGACCAGATAATCCCTTAAGTGATTAGTCAAAGAGAATAAGGAACATGAAGAAACCGCTCTTTGGCTGAAATACCAAAAGAGGTATAAATTCAGGGTGGGTGTACCGCGTTGGTGGTCACTAGAAGGCCATACATGATACCTAAAGGACATTCGCCGGAGTCAGAAGGAATGAGCTGTCTTTCCCCCCAAAGGAAAGTTCCGTGCGGTGGGAGGAAACCCGTCACCTGGATTTTGGCAAGTCGGGTCAGAACCAGGGGGCGCTGGGAGGGCCGTCACTTTTGAAATATGATTGGCAGGGAGGAAAGCGGCCACGGCGAGGAGGGAGGTAAATTGCCTTTTGGTTTCAGGTCTTCTGGCGAGCCATCCCCAGCGGCCTGCCGCGGGCTCTGGGGAAGGTCGCCTCCGTGGATGGGGGTCGTCCTTGGGGGCTGTCGGGGTGGCCAGGGGCAGTCCTGGCCCAGGTGCAGCCTCCCCTGCCCGTGGGGCCTCAGGCTGTCCGCAAACGGGCATCCAGTGCTCCAGGTGCAGCTACAGGACACAGGCACCCCCAGGACCCCACCTCCCCTGGGGCACAGCTGGCTCCCCAGGACCTGAGAACTTTGGAAGCAGCCAGGGGCCTGTCCTAGACTTTCCCAGATGACACCTGGAGAGCCGGCTCCCGCCCCCAGCCCCCAGCCCATGTCCTACACAATGGCCAGGGGGACCCTCAGCTGGAAATCTCTCCAGGGGCTGTGGGTTCTTCTCTGGGATAAAGTCCAGTCTCCTTAATGAGGTGTGGCCTTGGTACTACACCCTCATCCCAAAGGTGGGGTACTAGAGTGCCCCTCGGTACAGGTGTGCTGGTGTCCTGGACCTGCTGTGACAGATCGCCAGAAAACCCATGGCTCACAACCACCAAAATTTGTTGTCTCCCAGTTCTGGAGGCTAGAGGCTGAAATCAAGTGTCTGCAGGGCCCACACCCTCCAAAGTCTCTGGGGAAGACCCTCCCTTCCTTATCCAGCTCCTGGGGGCCCAGGTGTCCCTTGGCTGGTGGCTCCACATGAGCAGAGACCTTTATCCCCCTGACTCGGCCCGCCAGGAACACATGGGAAGGTGGAGCTGGGAGGTGAGAGAGGGAAGCAGCTCCAATGAGATTCCCCTGCTGGACCCGGATGTAGCTGAAACCAGGCCTCTACTCCGGGGCTTTTCACTTACGTGAGCCAAGAAATTTCCCCCTTTCAAATTGAGTTTCTGTCACTTGCCACCAAAAGAGTCCTAAGGCAGTGGCTTAACCGCTGAGCTTCAGTTCCTGAATCTATCGGATGGAGGTGAAAATAGCACCTGTTTTACAGGGTCATTCTTCCACAAGATGTTCTGAGGATAGTGAGGAAAGAAGGCAGCTGGACTGCGTTAACTTTCATCCTCATTTGTAGATGAGTGAATGAGAAACCCACCATCTTCAGGAAACTCCTCTCCTTCACTCCAGTTCTAATCTCTCCTTTCTGGGGACCAGTTTATTATTATAGTTGTTAATCTCTTAGAAGACACTTTATAGTTTACTCAACACATGATTTTATTTTGGGTCAGCATTTGATTTTCTTAGGCCTTGAATTGGCATCTGCATCCTTCCCATTGCTTCAAATTGAGGCAGGCTTCGTGGGTGCAGGGCCCACACCTCACTCCTCACAGGGCATCAGATTAAACAGTGCAGGGCACTGCAGTTCCAAGATCCTACTAGGCTTCTTCAGCATTCCGTGTTATTAACCAACATTTATTGAGCACCCACCAAGAGCCTGGCATTGTTCTGTTTATGAGTTAGGATTCCTGGAATTGCTCACAAAAGAGAAATACTCAAACTAGCTTAAGAATAAGCTGGAGTTTATTGACCACTCATCTGAAAGGTGCAGGGGTATCTAGCTTCAGGTATGGCTGGATCCAGGAGCTCCAGTTTCATCATCCGGCCTCTGGGAGCTCTGCAGACCCTGCTTGTCTATGTGCTAGCACAAGACTCCCTGCCCTTGGAGGCTGCCCAGGCCCCAGGCTCACAAAAACGGAGTGTCTTCCTCCTGGTCCCTCCAGAAAAAGCCTCCAAAGTAGCTCTAATCAGACCAATCTGGGTGAACCCCGAACCAGACATGGTAGCCAGGACTGTGCTGACTGATTTAGGGCTGACTGCAGGCCCCACCAAGGTTCTAGGGGTGTCAGCCCCACTCAGAACCCGCGAACTGAGAAGGGGGACTTGGCTCCCTCCTGGAACATCAGGATGTAGTTTTAAAAGAAAGAGAGATGGATGCTGAGTCACCCAGAGGGAAGTGTGTCCTCTGCAGCCCTTCTTCTGCAAACCCTAAGAACAATCTCAGAGGTAGGTACCATCAGGACACATTTTTCAGATGAGGAAATGAAGCACAGAAAGGACAAGCAACTTGCCCAAAGTCACACAGTTGATAAGTGGCCATGAAGACTCCAATCCAGTTTCAATATCCTTCATAATGACCCGAAGAAGAATATTTGCAGCCACAAAGGACCACCGCCGCTCCTCTGTTTTCCTCTGAATGTGGCTCCCCCAACGCCAGCTCAGTGTCAGACACACAGGGGGTCTGAAAACTGCTGTCAGTGGCATCGATGCGTGCCTCTGGCTGGTGTTTGTGTGACTGTTTATTCTTCAGCTTGTGCCCAACGACAAGACACATCAATTTATACTGCAAATTATTTTTGTTAATAAATGATATATGTTTATGTATCCCAATTAAGCAAAAATATTATTTATTGCAGCAATTAAAATGAAGTCATGTAAATGACTGCAATTTCAAGTTCTTGACAAAGCAATAAAGTCCATCCATTAGGGTTTCCCCATCTTGCTGAGCCCCTGAATCCCTGCCAGCTGCTCGGCCGACCTGCACCCCCACAGTGGGCTGTGCAAGTGGCTCAGTTGGAGGAGGGCTAAGGGCTGGGCCACCTCTGCTCCGTCTTCCTCAAGATGGCAGTCAAGCTAGATGGGGGACAACTGGAAGCCACCAGAGCCACACACCCACCCAGGCACAGGGGAGGCAGGAGGGGGCTGGGGGCCCCTCTCATTTGGACAGCCCAGAAGGGCCTCTCATCCCCTTTCCTTGTCCCATGATTTGCTGGGACTGACTTGAAATGCCCCTCTTCCCAAGGAAACATCCATCCATCCATCCATCCATCCATCTGTCCATCCATCCATCCATCCATCCATCCTGCCCATCACTCAGTGGCCCCCCCCTCCCCCACAGCTGCCTTTGCCCACATGGCCACACCGACAGCTCCCTCCTCCAAACCCAAACACCACCTGCTCTTACGGGGCGCCTACCACATGGGGCTTCCTCACTTTCTTGACACAGCCTCACTCCCTCTTCTTGGCTGTCAGGGCAGGGCCCTCTGGCAGAGGAATCTCCAGGACATGCTTCTCTTGTCCCCGAGCGACTGGCAGAGTCGGAGCTTGGCACACCAGCGGTGGCCGGCAAGAGGCTCAGAAAGTCTGGGAGGCTCGGACACCCCAGCAGCAAGAAGCCTGGGGCTGCCATTCATTCCCTCACTCACCCACCCAGGAGGGAGATTCATTCAGTGCCTAACATGAGCTGGGCACCAGGTTCCAGGGTTGCAAGAAAGGCAAAGCTGCAGCATCTCCCTCTCGGGGCTCAGAGACCTGGTGTGGGAGGCACTTAGCAGGGTAGCGGCCAGGGTGGGGTGAAAACAGAAGCTGGGGTGCAAGGGTGTGGGGGCTCCCTGCCCAGGCTGCAGGAGCCAGCAGGGCTTGGGTGGGATTGGAGATGGGGTAAATGGTTTCAAATGTCCCTCTAGCTTTGGAGGCAGGGGACTGGAAGGGAAGTTCGGGAGGGCGCAGTGTGTGTGTGTGTGTGTGCGCATGTGTGTCTGCATGCACACACACATACATTTATACGTGCACTGGTGTACATGTCGGTGTATTTGTTCCCATAGCACTGAATCCTGTTGCACGTGTTTGACAAACAGCCAAGAAGAGGACCCAAAGGCCATGGTCCTCGTGCCACACTCAGCCACTCCCACACCAACATCAGGGGTCAGAGCCTCCCCCTCGTGTCACAGATGCAGAAACTGAGGCCGAGAGCACCAGAGCCTTGTCCGAAGACCACCGACAAGAAGGCAGCCCCCCTTCTCACCCGCCAGCCCCAGGCAGCTTCCCCCCCACCCCACACCTCCAACAGAACCTGCACTTTGAGGTCTTCTCTCAGGGCAGCAGGGCTCCATCCACAGGGAGAAAGACACAGACTGGAGAAGGCAGTGGAAGATGGAAGGGCACGGGGAGACACGAGCAGCATTTTAAAGAAGTTTGGGGCCACAGTTCAAGGAAATAAACTTATACAAGTTCTATTTCCCATCCTGCTTTTCCAGGGGAGTGGAGCGTGAAGCCTGAGCAGGATGGCCAGATAAAACAGGGTCCCCAGTTAAATTTGAATTTCAGATCAACAGCAGATAATGTTCTAATATAAGAAGGATTAGCATGGGACGTACTTAAGCTAACGGTTTTTCATTGTTCATTTGAAATTAAAATTTAACTGGATGCCCTGACTTTATATGATTTATGTGTTTAAGCTGAACCTGCGAACACGAAACCTGGGCTTACACACGGACATGGGTTCAAGTGGAGTCTGGACCGGCTGGGAACAGGGTGGCCTTGGGCAAGTCACTCCACCTCTCCAAGACTCAGCTTTCTCGTCTGTGAAACGGGGTGAGGATCGATGTCTGGGGGTGCCACCGCAGTTGCCTGCCTTGGGGGCCCCAGGGACGATGGGTGGGCATGGGACAGAAGTCTGTGCAAGCCCAGGTTTTGACTAGAGTGTGCAGTTTTAAAAATGTTCCGCATGTCTTGGAAAACACAGGTGTGGGCCCAACACAGAGCAAGGAGGCTAATTTGCACTTCTGATCCTCCAGGGCCGGGTTCAGGATGAAATGCGGGGAGGCTGATCTTCGGGGGCACCGAGGCTGGTGCGCGCGGCCGGGGCTGAGTCGGGGTGCTCAGTGCAGCTCCCGGCTGGAATTCCATTAGGGCCTCCCATCCTTTCTCCTGCTTCCCAGGCAGAGGGGGGCTCTGAACCTCCCTCTCTCCTCTTGTCTTTTTACACTCGCTCTTTTCATGACCCCACCCCCAGCCACTCACCTCCTGCCCTGTGCAGAGATGGCCTCTGCCACTTTGAAATGTCCACCAGCCACTGGCAGTGGAAGAAAAAACCCTGTGTTTCTTAAAGAGTGATCATGAGAGACCGTGTCGAGCCTTGGGTTTTGGAATGAGACAGACCTGAACTCGAATGTCAGCTCTTCCAGAAAGACCCAGTGTGCCCAGAGCAGTTTACTTAACTTCCCTGGACCTACAGGTCCAGAGTCTGAGAACGAGGTCAGTGACTCTCCTGCCCCACGGAGCTGAGGTCCCTGCCTTGCCCAGGCTAACTCTTCCTACCAAACCAAAACCTTGGGGATGGTTATTTATAGCCACGAAAGGATCCACTCCAGAGACCCTCAAAGATGCAAGGACTTTCAGAGCTGACTTCCTATACTGCAGGCTTCTTCTGAGAAACAGGATATTTTTTTTCTAGCCCTTATCTCATGAGGAAAGAGGGTGGAAACATGAGATTGCTTGCTCCCCTGGAAAGCGCGTAAGAAATTTTAAAAGGTTCGGAACTCCACTGCCAGCTTATTGCATGTTTCAAAGCATTCATCCATCTAAGATTTTTCAGGAAGGTAATTTTGATCCACTATCACTGTATCAGTTAAAATCCATATGGTTGCAGGTGATGAAATAACCAGCTCTAGGTGACTCAAACAATAGGGACTGATTAACAAGCAGCTGGGAGGTGGGCAGTAACTCAGTGATATAACCCGGAAAGCAACCTCTTTGTATCTTTCTGCTCTGTGATCCTCATGGTGACAATGAGGCTGCCACAGCTCCCAGCATCATGTCCTTACACAACAGCTTCCCAAACAGGGAAGAAGGGGTGTGAGCCAGGGAGCTTCTCCTTACAGATTTCTTGTTAGTCAGGAGGATAAACTCTTCTGGAAGCCTCCTTGTGGATGTCCCTCTGCATTTCCTTGTTCAGGAGGAGGTCACAGGACCATCCATAAACCAATCACAGATAAGGTGGAATAAGATTGCAATGGCCGAGACCAGTTAGGACTCTTTCTGGGAGGCTGGGCACATTGTTGCACAAAATCAGGACTCTATTCACAGGAACAAAGGGGCCATGACTGGTGGGTGAGCAGCCAGGATTTCTGCAACTGATGACAGTAACGATGATGAAGACGGCTTCCATGCACTGAACCCTTACTTCGAGCCAGGCACCAATGCAACGTTCCAGACGTAGGATGTTAGTTTTCACATTTCGGTCTCTCAACAACCCAATAAAGCATGGCTGCCACTGTTCCCATTTTACAGGGGATGGGTGCGAGTCTCACTGGAGCACTGGGCTCCCCCTGAGCTTGGCCCTGGCTTGGGAGACCAGGACAACCCCTCCGTCGCCTAAGGCAGAACGGAAATCAGGAAGCCTGTCAAAGGCCCCCACTCCCACTGCACTTGGAGCTCCGCGAATCGGAGCTCGGGTCAGGAGGGGCAGCCAGGCTGGGCCTGCCCTCAGCCTCTCCCGGAAGCAGCCGGAGCACCTGCCAACTCACTCTCTGTCCCCCTGATGGCAGGTTTTGAGGATGTCACAACATTCTAGGCCAACGGCGATGATTTCTGGTCCTCGATGTCACGCCCTTTGTGTCAGCCCTCCTCGAGCACCTAAAGTGACTGGTGATGACTGTTCCTCCGGAGAACCAGCTCCCTCTGGGTGCCACTCCAGGTGTCTCCACCTGGGAACGGTTTCACCCGTTGGCCCCAGGAGCTTCCATGCCCTTTGATCACATGGATCGAACCAGGACACACTGGAAAGGAGCGGGGTCAGATAATGGGGCATTTCCTATGGGCATATGATGGAGAGGAAGACGGAGGGGACCTATTTCTGACCAACGAAATGGAGACACAAAAAGCATTTATTGGGCACGTGTGCTGTGCAAGGCAGGGGGGCGCGGCAGCGAGGCACCCCGGGGCTGGGCACGGGGGCTCCCGTCTGGATCTGGGGGCTACTGCCTGCTGGTTCTCAGAGGTTCTCTCACCTGGAGTCAGTCTCTCTTTGCAGAGGAAAGCCATTCTCTTCTCTTCCTCTCTGTCTCTGCCTCTGTCTTTCCGTCTGTCCATTTCTCTCCCTTTGTCGGTCTTTGTCTCTCTGTTTGTCTGTCTCCCCGCCCAGACCTACAGCCCCCCCCCACACACACACACACAGGCAGAGGTCTCTCTCCAGCTCCATCTCTGCACATAAATTTCTTCTTATTTAACCAAGAACAAGCCAGGCAGAAACACACACACACATACGCACTCTTTCAATCCCTTAGCTTTTCAAAAATTGTGTGTGTGCCTGAGTGAGTTCATATTCTCGCTAGTCAGAAAATGTTTTTCTCTCTCCTCACTCTCCATCTCTAGGTACAACATTTGAAGGATGGATGGAAGGATGGAAGGAAGGAAGGAAGGAAGGAAGGAGGGAGGGAGGCCCTGGCGACTGGTCTGTGCCCGTGCCCTCCTGGGAGCCATGTGCCCGCCTGGGGTGGCCGCCTCGCTCTGCAGAGGGAGACAGGGGTGTCTTCCTCCAGAGACAAACCCTGCTGTTCCTCTGGGCCCTGATCTCCCACTTGGGTGGAAACACCCTCCCCAGGGTCAGGCACCTGCACAGAACAGTCTCCATTTCTCATGCTAAGTTTCCACCATCTGAAATGCAAAGTAATCTTTGCTCTTCAGCAGAGGAAAATGTGCCTGTCTCTATTAGAATGTGCACTCTTTCTCAAAGCCTTTCTCCAGAGATTTCTATCACTAGGCAGAAACACAGCCCCCCTTTAGAAAGCTCAGAAGAGGGAGAAAAAACTCACAAAAACCCACAGAGAAGTGCTTCTGCCCGTTGGTCTTTCTCTACTTGTGGCTGAAAAACACTTACGTAATTTTCCAGGAAGAAGGAAAATTTCTCTGTCTCTGTTGCTCTATCCCTGCCTCTGCGTGCATCTCTCTCTCTCTCACACACAAACACACACACACACACACACACATGCACTTGGACAGGAAGTCCTCCCTATTTGGTGCTATAACCAGATAGAAAGTAATTTCCTACTTGAAGCATCACCTGAGAAATAAACACTCCCTCTTTTCCTCAATATGCAGAAAATTGTGTGTGTGTGTGTGTGTGTGTGCACATGTATTGGGCAGAGAGTGTTCTCTCTCAGGAAAGTCTCTGTCTAAAGCTCTTTATTACCGAGCAGAAATCTTACTCCCTCAAGAAATCACAAATCAGAGGGAAAAGCAGACACTAAGTCTGTGCCCAGACAGGATGAAAAATGTGCACACCTGTGTGTGTGAGTGTGTGCAGGCACACACTTCTTGGAGAAGTCTCTCTCTAAAGTTCTTTTCACTAAAGGGCAAAAATTTCACTCCCTTTAAGAAAGCACATACCAGAGAAAAAATAGACGCATAAGTTCTCTGTGCATGTGCAAGAGGAAAATTGTGTGTGCGTGTGCATGTGTGCAGCAGATAAATGTCTTTCTGTGTTGATTTGTCTTTCTCTGTGATGAGAAAAAAAATATATGGTCTTTATCAACACAGAGAGAAGTGTCTTCCTCTCTCTCTCTCTCTCTCTCTCTCTCACACACACACACACACACACACACACACACACACACTTGGGCAGAAAGTTCTCTCTATTCTGTGCTAAAACCAGATAGAAAGTAGTTTTCTACTTTAGAGAAGCATCACCTGAGAAATAAACATTCCCTCTATTCCTCAACATGCAAAAATTATTCTCTCTCAGAAAAGTCTCTAACACTCTTTACTACTGAACAGAAATCTCACTCCCTTGAGAAAGCACATACCAGAGAGAAAAACAGACCCAAGTTCTCTGTGCATATGCAAGGAGAAAATAGTGTGTGCATGCACATGTATAGCAGATAAATGTCTTTCTCCATGATGAGAAAAAAATATGGTCTTTATCAACGCAGAAAAAAAAGTGTCTTCTTTCTCCAGCCCCCACCCTCTCTCTCTCTCACTCTCTCTCTCTCTCACACACACACACACACACACTCAGAGGCAAAAATGTCTTCCCTGCTCTTACTAAACATGTACCACTGGAAAAACAAACTCTTCATTTCTCAGCACTCGGAATAATACAGTGCATCTCCAGGCAGAAAATCAGAAAATGTTACCTCTCTTTTTCACAGAAAGCCTCTCTCTCTAAAGGCTTCTGTCACCAGGCAAAAACACAACCCCTTCCCCCCATAAGCAAGCATACACGGTATACAAAAACACTCACAGCAGGGAGAAAACTGTGTGTGTGAGTGTGCACACGTGTGAAGGAAAATGCCTCTCTGTCTCAGTCTAAGAGCAGAAATGCAGAGAAGGGGCTCTCTCTTTCACACACACACACACACACACACACACACACACACACACACACGTGCAGCCAGAGCCGTGTCTCTCTCCATGGCCCCGTGAGCAGGCAGAGGCTCCTGCCCTCACCGCCTGGGCCGGGGGCTCCGGGCAGAACATGTTCTGGTCGCCCCGAGAAGGTATCTCTTTTGCCGAGCAGTTTTTCACTGGGAGAAACGACACATCCCCTTGCCCTCCAAAGTGCCCAGCAGAGAAATGCTCTCTACCCTCTCATACCCTCCCTCTCCATCCACACTCGGGAATGGGTGTGTGCAAACGAGCAGGAAAACACCTGTGGGGCTGTCTGTCTCTTCCTGCAGGCAGGAAAATATGGGCCCTTTCTCTCCAGGCAGAAAATCTGCCTTGCACACGTGCGCGCGCACACACACCCCTAATCAGGCAGAAGCATCCCCCCTGTCACCAGGCTAGACCACCTGAAAATCCAACATGTGGTTTCTCGGCTCACAGAAAGCCGACATCTGTGTGTCCCCAGACACAGTATCTCCAGTCTTACTCAGGAAAGTCTCTCCTGACAGCTCCTCACCCCTGGGAGGTAAAGTGCACACTGCAGGAAAACACATACAGCTTCTCTTTCCACACTCAGAGAACCATGTGTGAGTGTGCAAGGGTACACGTGTGTGCCACGGTGAAGGAGGAAACAAAAGAAAACCTCTGTCTGACCTGAATCTCCCTACAACAGGGGGATTGGATTTATGTGCCATTTTCCAGGGAGAAAAAACAATTCATCACACACACACACACACACACACACACACACACACCTCAGCACACACCATCAGAAAAACAAGCTTTCCTCTGAGTTCCCGGCCCCCAGCACACTATCCACGTGTGTCTCCAGGTAGAAAATATTTTCCCTCCACCCAGAAAAAGCTCTCCCAGGGACCCCTGCCACAGGGCAGAAACGACCCCCTCAGTAAAAGGCACACCCGAGGGCTTCATAAAAGGCACTCACATGCTCACTCTCTCTTCTCACTGAGAAAATTGTGAGTATGCATGCTTGCGCAGAAAGAAAACAAGTTTCTGGTTTGGGGCTGTCTCCCTGCAAGCTCAGAGAGACAAGGAAAAAAAAAAGATAAGGGAAAAAAATCTTTCCATCGCGCACACACACATCTGTGGCTTGGGCTGGCTGCCCCCTGGCCTGCCCCAGTGGACACCATCTGAAACCCAGCTTCTCTTTCCCTCTACTTCTTGGTTCACAGAAAATTGCCAAAATGTGTGTCTCTGGGAACAGGAAAGCCTCTCTCCTTCCCAAGGGGCTTCCGCTGAGGGCTGTCAGGGGCAGAAGCACCCACCCCCACCCCCAACACACAGGAAAGCACGATCAGGTAAGAACACAGCACGCACACACGGCCAGAGAGATCTGTGCGTGTGCTGGGCGTGCACAAGCTGATGGTGTTTCTCTGTGCTCGTCTAGCTGCCTTCCAGCAGGCAGATGTATCACACACGCATACACACACACTCAGAATCCACTCCCCTCCTCTTGAGAGATTCACCACCGCAAACACCACTTCTCGGCTAACAGAAAACTTTGTTTCTGACATTTCACTCAGAAATGCCTGTCCCTGATGCTGCCACATCAGAGAAAAGCCCACTAGAGCTTGCCTCCCTTTCCACACAGAGGTGACTCTGGGTGTGTGTGTGTGTGTGTGTGCGCAGAGAAGAAAGAAATCTTGGTCTGTTGGTCTCTTCCTGTAAGCAAAATATGTATGTAATATTTTCCAGACAGAAAAATCAATCTCTCTCATTTCTCTATCTCTCCTCCACACATACAATCTCCCTTCTCTCACTAAGTTTGCACTAGCTGAAAACCAGCATTTTCTCTGGGCAATTCTTGGCTCTCAAGAAATGTCACGTGTATCTCCAGGTAGAAAACACTCTTCCTCGTGCACAAATGTCTAGAGCCCTGTGTCACTCGGAGGAAATGATCCCTCCTCCCACAAACACTCACATGTGACAAGCAAGCGCACACACACAGCATGAAGCACGCTGGGCATGTTTGCACGGGCTCGGGGCTGCCTGTCTCTCCTCCTGTAAGTGTGCACACATGCACACACACTCAGGCAAAAGTGCTCCCAGCCCCAATGAGTGTGCACCACCTGAACACCAACTCATCTTCCTTCTACTCAGCTCACAGAAATCTGTCTGCATTTCTCCTGATGGAAAATGCTTTTTTCTTCCGAAAAGGCATCAGCTAAAGCATCCGATCCCTGGGGAAAAAAAACGCCCTCCAACCTAACGAAGGTCACTCGAGAGAAAACCTCACTACAGTCACCCCCTGTCAATATCTGAAAACCACGCGCACGTGTGTGCACTCACATACTTGGCCAAAAACAAAATTACTTATCGGTCTGTTTTCTTGCAAACCAAAAAAATATGTATATTCTTCTAGGCAGAAAAACAAACTCTCAGTCTCTACCTCCCTCTCTCGGGTCTCTGTCCCTGTCCCTCTGTCTGTCTCTTGCACACACACATGCACACTCACATACACACACACACACACACAAAGAACTCTCTTGTCATTAGTATATGCACCAGCTCCTGGAAAACCAAAACTT
Source organism: Choloepus didactylus (assembly GCF_015220235.1). NCBI lineage: Eukaryota > Metazoa > Chordata > Mammalia > Pilosa > Megalonychidae > Choloepus > Choloepus didactylus. The sequence goes on from NC_051325.1 coordinate 61,925,397, forward strand.
GATCACTCTCGGTTCACAGAAAAATGTGTGTGTTTCTAGGCAGAACCTATTCTCTGTCTCTCTCCCAAGCTCTCCACCACCAGGCAGGAATGATGCACACACACACACACACACACACACACACATTCCACTAATGAAAACACACACACTTGGCAAGAAGAGAAGCACGTGCTTGTGTGTGTGGTTACAGTCAGAAACATGTCTGTGTTGGGCTGTCTCCCTGCAAGCAGAAAAATATGTTATTTTTCCACAAAGAAAAAAATAACTCCAACACACACACACAAACACACACAGGCAGAAATGTGTCTCTTCTCTATGCTTGTACTACCTGAAAAAAACCCCTACTCTCACCTCGCTGAAAATTATATGTGTGCTTGTCTTGAGGCAAAACAACAACAACAATCTTCCCACTCAGAAAAGTAACTTTTAAAAAATTATTTGGGGCAGAAATGCACAATCCTCCATAAAGATCATACCAGATCAACACACACACACACACACACACACACACACACACACACACACCCTGTTTCCATAACTGTGAAAATTGTTTGTGCATCGGTGTGTGCATGAGCAGGGAAAAAACACAATTCATTAGACTGCCTATTTCCACAGGCAGACAAATAGCTGCATCTCTCTCCACGCAGGAAAACGTGTGCATCACACACACACACTTGGGCAGAATGTCTTTGCTCTCGTGCTAAGTGTGCACCACCTGAAACACCAACACTTTCTAATTCTCAGCTCACAGAAACATGCCTGTGTGCCTCCAGGAAGAAAATGTTCTTTTTCCCTTTTAGAAAAGTCTCCCTCTAAAGCTTTTCATCGCTGGGCAAAATAACTCCCTCCTCTCCGAGAAAGCACACTCCAGATATGAAAAACAAATGTTGGAAAAGAAGGAAACTCTGTGTGTGTTCACATGTGTGCCTACAAGCAGAAAATGTCTCTCTGTGTTCATATGCCTCCCTGCAAAAAGAAAAATATGCTATTTTTCCAGTCAGAAAAAAATTGTCCTTCTTTCCCTCCCTCCCTTTCCTTCCTCTTTTCCTCTTTTCCCCCTCCCTCTCTCCCTCCCTCCCTCCACCCCCCCACCCCACACACACAAGCTCCAAGTTCTGTTTATTGGGCTCCATCACCAGGCAAATATGTCTGCCCTTCCCTCACTAAGTTCATCATCTGAGAAATAAACACTGTATTTCTCAGCTTGCAGAAAATTGTGTGTGTGTGTGTGTGTGTGTGTGTGTGTGTGTGTGTGTGTAGTCAGAAAATGTCCTCTCTCTCTCTGTCTCTCTCTCTCTCTCTCTGGCTCTTTTGTTCCCTTCTAGAAATGTCTCCTGTCGCCACCAAGGAGTACACACCACACTAAACACACACACACGCACACCTCACTCTCCAGATAGAACACTTAGTGTATGTTCACAAATCCCTGTCTGTTCTTTCTCTGCACATAGAGAAATGTGTGCATGTGTGTGCAAGTGTGTGTTTTCTCTGGGAAGAAGAAAATTGATCTCTCTCTTTCTCCCTCTGGCAGAAAATCATGGTTTACTGCTCTGACTACCGGCAGAAACACCTCCCCGCTTTCACCGCTGTCACGGGCTGGAAACACACTCACCCGACAGACCCCAAAGCCCAGCAACTGACTCGCTCAGCCGTTTCCTTATAGTTAGAAGAATCCACTTTTGTTTTTCCTTCTCTAGCTAGGCCATGAATTCTCTCTCTCTCTCTCTCTTGCACACACACACACACACACACACACACACCCTCTCTGCAGGCTGTGAAGTGTGCTGGGTCACTGTGGGGCCCTAAGTCTTTGGCGTTGCTGTCACCCAGAAACCTTGGCAGACACGGCCTTCCTGACCAGAAGGGCCGCCCGGTGCCTCCCCTCACCCCACCCAGCTGGCCAGCTGGGAACTGGTCCCCTCTTTGGGGAAGAGGACCCCTCTTTCTCACCTCCACACCGTGTGTGTGTGTGTGTGTGTGTGTGTGTGTGTGTGTGTGTGTGTGTGTGTGTGTGTGTGGTGGGGGGGTCCGCCTACATCCCAGCGGGACAAGTGTCCCTTCTGGGCTAAGAAGGTGAAGGTACGTCTCTGGGGGTGTCACACCCTCCCTGGCTGAAGTCCCTGCCTGGGAGAACCAGGGACCCCCCCCACCTCCACGCGTCTCCCCTCCTCGCCCCCCCGTCACTGTACCCCCCTTCCCAGGGGCCCGGGGACACCGGGCCTCGGTCACATCCCCATCCTGGGGGGGGGTTCTGGGCCTCGGGTAGGTCCGCCCAGACCAAGGGGGCCCTTCCCCGCCCCCTCTCCAGCTGTTCGGCCTTCCGCCCCCTCTCATGTGGGCGCAGCCAGGGGGAGGCTCGCAACTCCTGCGGGGCGACAGCAGCAACCCCGACTTTGCCCCGGAAGCCGGGCGGGGGCGGGGGGCGCGAGGCTCGGCGCGGGGTGTCGCAGCCCCCCGGGTCCCGCCGCGCCGCCCCCGCGCTGCGCTCACTCGCGGCACAACAGCGCAGCCACGCGGCCACACGCGGGACTGCAGCCGGGGCTCCCGCCACGGCCCCGGGCACCCGGACCCCCAGAGGGGTCTGAGGCAGACTGCCCTCATTCAGAGGCCGGTTGTGGGGCTCCCAGTGTTCCAATCCCCCTTCCTCCTCGAAAACCTCCAGTCCTACAACCGTAAGGGAGCGGTTTCCCGAGGCTTCCACGAGAATCGTTCTGTTTTAGGGGTCCAAGAAATCCTGATTTCAAGTGCACGTCTGCAGCAATCCCCATTTGGGACCCAGGGAAGGGGGTTTGTCTCCAGTCTCCCCTCTCCTCTTGAATTATGGACTTAATGTGTTCCTCTCTGCTCTTACATATTTAATGCACTTTTCCCCTAAAACGATTCCAGGAGGGCTAAGAGGCAGGGTTGGGGTAGAACACCTGAACTTGGCCTCAACTCCCTGCTCCGCCACTCCCTGGCTGCGGGAGCTGGGGCCCGGCACACTGCCTTTCCAAGCCTCCATCTCCCCACCTGTGCACGGCGGTGTGTGAGGACACATCCCTTTGCGGGGTGCTGTAAGGAGCACACACAGGGTGAAGCTTCCGGCAGCTGGACCCGGCACACACTCGCCCTCAGTTCATGGAGCTGGTGCTGCAGTTATCACCATCAGCAGAGATGAGACCCGCGACAGCCAGCCACAGGGAAAGTTGCATCCCACCAGCACCAGCCACCCCAAGGGCTGGGCAATGGCTGCTCCCGGGCAGGTGGGGAGCGAGGCAACCGTTCCTGCTGGCGTTGAGAAGTGGGATGACTCATGTCTAATGCATCCCAGCTAAGACGTTCCAGGCCAAGGCCAATCCCCCCACGCTCCCCTCATCTCTGCCCCACAAGGATTAGCTCAGCCGAGGAGATGGATCCATAAAATACAGTGTCCTGGCGAGATTGTCACCAGGTCACTAATGGACTTGAGTAGGGCTGGGTCCGCTGGGGTGTCTCCATCACAGCTGGCAGAGGAGGCAAAGCCGCTGTCTTCCTTGCCCCTCTACCCCTCAAGGCCAATCAGCTCTCACCTCCTCCTTACCCGCACTCTGATGCCTTATATTTGAGCAGCTCAAAAGCACTTCCCATGTCTTATCCTGCTTCTCCCTTGTATGCCTCCTGGCTGAGATAGGTTAAAGAGACAATCCTTTATTTGATAGATTTTCCTGAGGAAATGTTATCTTTCAGGAACCATGCTGGCTGCTGGGGATACAGCAAGAATAAGACAAGTCTCCTTTCTCTGGAACAGCTTAAGTGCTCGTGGGGGAGAAGATGACAAAGAAGTAAATTCACCAGTGAACCAGATGATTCCAGATGATAAAACTATGAAGGAGACAAAACGAGATAGAGAGCAATCAGAAGGGAACTTCATACAAGGGGGAGGCAGGCAGGGCCGGCCATGTGCAGAGCAGGGAGTGATTGTTCTAGGCAGACAGAGCAGCACTTGCAAAGGCCCGGGGGCTTCAGGGAGGAAGGAAGGTCACTGTGGCTGGTGTGTAGTGAGTGAGGGGAAGGGTAGGGGGAAGAGAGAACAGGGGAGCAGGCAGGCTGGCTTGGGCCGAGGGTGAAGACGTGGCGAGGGGTTGGGGTCGGATTCTAGGGCAGAACAAAAGCAAGCAGGGAATGTCAGAATTTGATTGGTGTATATTGAGGTCCTGGTGCTGTGTGGAGAGCCGAGGGCTCGGCGGCACGTGTGGACCTATTTACTCAGGCTCAGGTGGGAGGCATTAGTTGTAGACGTTGGAGATGGGAAATGTGATCAGACTTGGGAGTTAGAGATGCGGAACTTGTGAGAAACTTCCGTTTTTCAGATATTTCAACCGAAATACAAAGCTGGAATCCAAACTTCTACACGGGGTTGTGGTCCCCTTACTTCCACAGCCCTTGTTTGTCTCTGAGCCTTTGTGCCATCTTACCCACTGAGACCTTGAATAATTTATGTGGGTCAACTCTGTTGACTGCTCCTAAGTTTATGTCTTGCTCACTTCCTAAATAAGGAGCTTCCTCAAGTACAGGGCTAATCCCTATTTCCTTTTCCCTTCTCCAGAATTCCATGTAGGGTCTTATCTACAGCAGCTTTTGTGATGTGTCTGAGACACCTGCTTTGTTCAAGCTATATCCCTAACGTCTTGAACAGTGCATGCCACATAGTTGGCACTTAATCAACATTTGTTGAAAGAATAAATGCATCATTTGATCTATCTATGGACAGCTGACCAGATGGCCAAAGATTTTCCAGTACAGCTTCCCTTTCAAATATCTTCCGTGTAGTGGTGTTGGCTTACAGAGACCTCTTGCTGCCTCTTTGAGGGCTGGGTTGAACTCTGAGAAACCATTTCCTTGTGGGCGTTGCTGTTGTTTTCTCAACATTCTTACTTGTTGACTTAAAGATCTTCAACTTCCTTATGCAAAGTGTCTTTGGGAGTGGGGCTACATCCGCAATATGGACTGCTGGCTCCAACTTTGAAATAAAATATTTAAACAGGTTGTCTCATGATATTTAAAGCAATAGTCTAAAACATGTTCTGTAATAGTCATTGAAACAAAATGCATAATTCCCAAATTACCATTCTTCAGAGTTCACAAGAAAGAACGATAGTTATGGGACACCTGCCAACGCCAACAATCCCTGGATGGCCAGAACAATTGTTCTCACTTGGTTTCACTTGAGGACCACTTTCAAGGAGGAGACTTTTTCAATTTGCCACAAATCCTACACTGCTTATTTTTGGAAGTTCCAGTTCCATAGTAATTTGCAAATGAGAAGGGCTGTGAACCTGAGTCGGACTTTGCTGGAGCTCCCCAAGAGGAGACTGGATTGCATTAAGTGGCAAGGAAACAGTGGAGAACTTTTGGGAACACTGACCCCCTTGTCCTGAGTACTTTTCTCCTTCCATAACGTATATACCCCATGTTGTGGGCACTTACCTGCAACATTCTCAGGCTGGAAATGGAATTATATTAACCTTTCACAATTCACTATGCATACCAGGCACTTGTCCCAGCTTTCCACCAGAGATCCATATGTACCCTGAGAAATGAGATCCCTATTTTGTCCCAATTTCATGACAGACAGTGAAGGGGAGGCAGGTCTGTGGTGGCTAAAGCCCGAAGATGGTTTGGAGGCGAGGTGAGCTCTGGTTTATGCCGGGTCTTACCAGGACCTTTGAGAAGTTCACGTGGGTGCGGGAAACCAGCCAGCGGAATGCAGAGTCTGGTCCTCACAAGTGGGAACTCCCTAAAGTAGGGAGAGAGGATGTATTTAGGAAACAGAAATCCTAAAATTGACTCTTGGCACTCCTTCTCACTAACCACGTGACCCTAGCAAAGTTCTAGGCCCACAGAGTGATGTTCTGAACTCCTGCTCCATCTCTTTCGCTTCTCAGATGAGGAAGCTGGGACCAGTAAAGGAGGATCCTGCCAGTTTGCCAGCTGTGAACCCAGAGGAACGCTTCTTGCTTCTTCCTCTCGGCCACGTGAGTGGGCCACGCCTTCCTTCTTCTCCCAAAGTCGTGGGTTGACTAAGACAGTTGGAGAAAGGATTTCCTAGAGCAGTGGTGAAACTTCTGACCAGAGGCGGCCTCCACCTTATTTAATCTGAAACAAGGAAACGTAGGTACAAGAACTGTACAAACAAGGACTTTTTACCTGACTTTCAAGGCCTCCTGCCAGGAAGTAAATTTCCTTGAGGTATGGGAAACTGGTTGCTACAACACAAGAAGGACTGAGAAAGATCTTTAACTATCTTGTCTTCAAGAGGAGAAGGAAAGAGGGAAAGAAGGAAGGATGGAAGGATGGAAAGAAGGAAGGAAGGTAGGAAAGGAAAGGAAGAAAGTGAGAGGGAAGGTGTTCCAGTTTGCTAATGCTGCCATTTGCAAAATACCAGGAAATGGATTGGTTTTTATAAAGGAGGTATATTTGGTTACAAATTTACAGTCTTAAGGCCATAAAGTGTCACAGGTAAGGCACCAACAAAGGGTACCTTCACTGGAGAAAGGCCACTGGCATCCGGAAAACCTCTGTTAGCAGGGAAGGCACATGGCTGGCGTCTGCTTGCTCTCAGGTTGGCGTTCTCCAAAGTGTCTGCATCAGCTTCCAATGGCTGTCTTCAAAATGTCTGTCTCAGCTACAGCAGCAAGCTCCTTCTGTCTGAGCTTTTATAAGGCTCTAATAAACTAATCAAGGCCCACGCTGAATGGGCAGGGCCACACCTCCATGGAAATTATCTAATCAGAGTTATCACCTACAGTTGGGTGGGTCACATCTCCACGGAAACACTCAATAAAAGAATTCCAATCTAATCAACACTAACATGTCCGCCCACACAAGACTGCATCAAAGAACATGGAGTTTGGGGGGATATAATACATCCAAACCGGCACAGAGGGGGAGAGGAAGAGAGAGAGAATGGGAGGGAAGGAGAAAGGGAACAAAGGGAATGGAAAGAAAAAGAAAGGAGAGGAGAGGAAAATTAAAGGAAAGGAAACAACAAAATGAGGGAGGATTTTCCATGAAAGTCAGATTCTTTCTGCCTCTTGCCACTTGTTCAAGCAATTATTGAGCATCTACTATAAACCAAGCACCGTGCTACATTTCGAGGTTACAAAGTGGCAAGACCTGGCTTATATCCATAAGGAGCCCCTGAGTCCACCGCTCAGGTTGCAGGGACAGTATGAGCAGGTCCCCTTCCACCTCCCTCTGTTCAACTCCTTCCCTCTGTGGTCCTCTTTTCCTTCTCTGGCCTCTTTACTAACTTCCCCATCTCCCGGGCATTCGCTCTGCATCCCCATCTTCACGGCTCAGCTTTCTCTTTCTCTATTTGACTGTCGTGTGGAGCAAGTGTGTTTTTATTCATTGGGTATATTGCAATGAGTTTTATCTCTTATGTTCTTTAATTTCAAAGTGAGCGATCATGTAGCCCATCGGAGCTCTCTTTCTCTCCATAAACAGCATGTGTTTGCTTTTTGGCATATGGGACTCCAGATAGAAAGAATTCTTGTCCTCAGATTTATGGGTGCTCCTGTGTGCCTCCTGTAATAAAACTGAAAGCTCCATTGGCCACGTTTTCAGAGAACCAATTTTCATCTTAAATATGTAGGCCCAGAAAACCATTTAGAAAGTAGGATTTATCCAGGGCTCCTGCAGTAGCTCTTGGGTGAGAACACAAAGCTGTTTGGATTCAGGGGCCTTATGAGCTCAAGGACTGTTTACTAAATGAAGGGATGCTGTATAGTGATATAGTGACAGGAGCGGGATAACGGCTTTGTGGATTGGAAAAGGTCTCTCCAGCTTCACCTTTTTCAAGTGGCATGAAATCTTCTTGGTAGAGTCTTATTTTCTGTTTAGGCAGATCCATCCTCTGCTGCCAATAAGAACAAAACCAAGGAAGGTCACAATTTTTCACTGTCAACAAGAAACAAGGAGTGAATGGATTCGGGCAGCAGGACAAAGAGGATCTTGAACGGGGGGCTCTGGTTCCCTCATTTTACCTCCTGGCCCCAGGAAGTCTTTGGGGTCCCCAGATGCTCCAGGCATGAAGCCTTCTAACTTGTAGTCTGTGGTCTTCAAGCACCACTTATCTGGGAGGGAAGAGGCAATGGAAGACGAGACAAGACCAAAGATGGAAGCCGACCCCATTCAAAAGAGAAATGAAGTCACTTCCACTCAACGAGTTCACCCAACAACCCGCCATCTAGCTCTGTGGATCAGGTTTCCTTGACACACACTTATAGCCTGAACTATAATGTTTTCCATGCCCCATAACATGTTTAATAGGCACCTTTAAAAATGGTGGTTCGGGAAGTGCATTCATAATATACCCACTCTGTCTACATCTACACGGTGGACACATTATGACCTTCATAAGGCATAACTCATTGTGAGGGAAGACCTCTGGATGGCAAGTCGAAATTGCCCAAAGCACGTTAACTCCCAGCTATGCACTGTCTAGGTCCTTGTTAGTAGAGAAAGTTTGTAAGAAGTAGGCAGAACATTTTTAAGATCATGCACACAATTTGGAGGAGCCAACAGGCTTGGGAAGAAAATGATAGATGGGCATTATCTTTTCACCTTGTGAGAAGCAAGCAAATCAACTATGGATGGACCAGGAAAGAAAACATCTAACTGATGATAGGCTATGAAACAAATCAACTAAGGGAGGACTTTTGGGGCTATAAACCTCAAATGGTATCTTTATGAGACTTTACCTCTTTCATGAAATTAGTTCCCCACAACTGAGATATAGTCATTAGTTTTTTTTAAAAAAAAAATAACTTGGCATCTGTTTTGAAGTCCTTTTAATGAAAATGAGAAGGGCAAACGAGCAGGGAAAATGAGAGAGAGAACACGAGATTGACAGAGACTTTTGAAAGGAGATTTAGCAGGCGGCTGTTTGAGAGGCTCTGAAAGGCTCCATCAAGAGTGATCTAGAAAAAATTGCCAAGAGAAGTCACGTACGTTCAGCAAATAAACTACCCCTGAAGAAGCTGATTAATGTTTATTTACATCCACCACGATGCTTGAGCTCCAGTGACTGCAGCCGGCCACGTGAGATAAGGGCATGGGGCCCACTCATTAAAGGCCCACCGTGCTCCCTGGCTGTCACTTTATCACCCTCGGTTCATTTATTCACATTGAAATTATGATGGGGAATGGATGCCTCAAAGTGTGTGTCTTGTCATGACTGATTTCTCCTTGTTTGTGGAGAAATCAAGTGCACATCCACCGTCGCCCGGATCAAGGGCCCCTCGTCGGTTCCCAGGACCACGGCTGGGGCCGCACCTGCTGCTTTCTGCTCACCCCACCCCCACCCTGTACCGCGGACCACACGGGAACACACTAGTGCCGCCAGATCCCTTAACTTTTCAAGAGAAGTTGTATCTCACACATCGGGGCTCCATCTGGGGCTTCGTGGCTCAACTCCTAAATTGCATGGCTTAATGAGTGGCAAGTGCCATTGTCCTCTCTTGGAGCAGCCCACCAAAGTCTTGGCCCATGGACAGTGCTGCCGAACACACTGATGTAACCTCACAAGCAGATGTGAGGACCGCCTGGCCCAGCCAAGATGTCTTCTCCTTCCTCTCCGTCCCTTGCTGGCCATCCTCCCTCACCCCCCGACAGTGCCTGGTCTCTGGGCACCATTTTGGCTGCTCCTAGCCTGGATGCTTCCTGGGCCCATCACCACCAATTTCAATTTGGGGAGAATTTGTTCTGAGTAATTGTTATTGCAAAGGAAGGTCAAGACTGAATATGCTACACTTAAGATGCCCTTGGGTAGCTGGCTGCTTCCTTGCCACTGAGACCTGCAGAGCCCACAGAGCAGACTCGGGGCTTTCCATGGTTCCATCATCCAGGTTCTGGGAGGGAAAAGTTAAGTGCCCAGGGAAGGGCTTTCGTGCTCCAACCAGAAACTTAATGTGAATGAGCCAAGGGAATGAAAAAGGCCCAAGCTCCAAGCCCTATCAGATCATCCCAAATTAATGTCTAAAGAGTAGGAATAGCTTTGCAGCAGGGGCCCAGGGAAAACGGGGCAGTGGCCCACTCAGTGACACCACCACTGTTGCACATGACGGACACTGAGCAAAAATGAGAGCTCAGAGCAGTAGGGTTGTCACAATTCCAAAACCATCTAGGAAAAGGGTGACACTGGAGAGTATCAGGGCAGGGTTTCGGAGTCTCTTCCACCCTGTGTACTGAGGCTCCTTAGCACTCCCAGCTCCAAGGATGTTTCTTTGAGCTAATACTTCCTATGAGGCATGATTCTGAATACTCTATATATTGACCAGTTGAATCCTCACATGGGCTCTGTAAGGCAGGGCAGGGGTGTTCAGCAATGCCTGGAGACAGTTTTGGTCATCACAACTGTGCAAGGGGAGTGCCACTGTCATCTAGCAGGCAGGGCCCAGGGATCAGCTGGACACCCTGCAGAGCACAGGATGGCACCCCTAGTGGAGAACGATCTGGCCTCAAATGTCAATGGTGCCAAGGGTGGGAAACCCTGAGGCAGAGGTTGGTATCAGCCGCCTTGTTTTACAGATGAGGAAACTGAACAGAGAGAAGGGAAGTGACTTGCCCAAGGGCACACAGCTCCTAAGATGGGGAGCCAGGATCCAAATGCAGCGTGCTGTGCTGGGACCCCCCGACTGGGGGGCTTTGTGGTTACCCAAGAGGAAAGGCCACTGTTGGCTTTGCCCCAAGTGTGTGCATCTTACAGGGAGGCTGGGCATCTGGCACTTGGTGTCCTGACCTCTTGGTTCCCCAAAACAAGTGATTTGGGAAAACCATCCAAAGCCTCGGCCAGAGAAAAGCCCACCCTGCAGAATCGACTTGGTGGGAACCTGTGCCAAACTCAACAAAGGCTTTTTGCTGAAGCCTCACATTCTTGGATTATAAAAAGAGCACCATCTGTATTTTCATATATTTTAGCATTTAATAATCCAAGAAGTCTGAATAATAAACATGTTGATAGGGCACATTTCTTTCCTTCTCCTTCTCCTCCTCCAGCTTCCCAGCCAGGTCGTGGCCCGATGACTCCGGAGGCTGGGCAGCCGTGATCCCGTGGGCTCTCCTTGAAGAGGGAGGAAGGAGCCCACTGGGTATCGTGCCGGCCACCCGTGTGAGGGCATCATTTGGGAAATCTCATGCTGGGTCCCCAAGGATGCTATGGCTTTTCTAACTTCAAGAGTCTGTTTTATTTTTTCTTGGTTCCACTAAATTGGACAATGGCCACAGTCTGTTAAATACTTGCAAAAAAGCCTCCCCAACAGCCTGGCTGTTCTGTACATTTAATCCCAGCCCCAGAAAGAGGAGAGGGGAAGGGTGTCTCCAGTAAACAGCAGTGAGCTGCCAGCTGCTGCTGTTACACCCGACAAGAGTCGGCTCCCAAATCCCTGTCCCTCAAGCTTCCATCCCCAAAGTCCCTTTAATATGGGGTAGAATATTTTATTTCACAATTAGGGCTCAGGATTAAACTTGTTTGTTCTTTCCTTTTTGCATTTGGCTGAATTTCTGAGGTGTATAAAGGCAGACTCTCGTACCTCTCAAAGAAGGGGGAAAATAGGACCCCCACAATGCAGGAAAGATCTGCAAGCACACTCCTCTCTTTTCAGCACTTTGATCACATCCTAAGCCCTGAAAAACAATTCTCTTGCCTTCAAAAAAAAAAAAAAAAAGGCGAGAATTGAATCTCCCCATTACAGCTCCAGTCACTGGCGGCTGAGAAAGCACTCTAGTGCCATCTTGAGCTGCATTGCGAAAAGCAGCTGAATTATCCAGAAACTTCCAGTCTGTGTTTACAAGAGCTGTCCGCCCAAAGCACCAAGCTTTTCTGTCTCCAGGTTTCCAGCCCCTTGGCGTCTGCTCGCCTTTGAATTCCCCGGTGACCCTGTCGAATGGGAAGGCACAGGGGGCCTGGAGGTGGGGTTGAGTGAAGCCAGTCGTGCTCTCAGGCCTCCTTCCGCCTCCCCGGGGGCCAGGGGTGACCCCTCAGCAGAGGAGCTGGTCTGAGACGGGGGCAGACAAGATGAGCTCCGGGGTCAGCCCCTGCCACGGTCCCTTTGAGCTCTTCAAATGGCATTTAGTGGCAGTTGGGTAATGGGGGAAGGGAGCTTTCCTGAACGTTTGTCCCGAGCTGGGGCTCAGTGAGATCGTGTGTGGAGTCAGAGGGAAACTGCCAGGCCGGGATTTCTTGTTTACAAAAGCTGTCCCTTCTCACCCCTGCTTTGCGTCCAGCTAATCAGCCACCCCACACCCTGCCTTCAAACTGCCAACAGGGTTGGGGGGAGCTTCAAAAGTTTCACAGGGGCCCCCCCACCATGCAGACCTGGGCCCCAGGCAGCCCTTCTCCAGAGGGCTTAGGTTTCAGCTGCCCCACAGGTTTCTGTTGTTGCCGGGCGGTTCTGTTTAACACCCTGGTAAGGAAGAGCCAAACTGGATCCTGGGCCTGATGAGCCTTCCCAGCCCCACAGCCGCCCCTGCCTTACCACTGTCACCCACTCACCGGAAAGCTGGGTGTTCCCAGAACGCTCTCCTCAGAGCGCAGGTGATTTCTCCAAGTGAACATGTGTTTTCATAAAAATGAGTGCGTTCCACGGTCGCTCGGGTTGGAGGGAAATGAGGGGCTTATTTTATATGAGGTTCATTACTTTTTTAAAATACCAAAGTATAACAATCATACAGTGATGGTTCTTAACCAGGCTTGTTTCTGCCCCCAGGACTCATTTGGTGATATCTGGAGACGTTTTTGGATGTCACTTCTGGAGGAGGGGGTGCTGCAGGCATTAAGTGGGTGCCGGGGGTGCTGCTAAGCATCGTGCAATGCTCAGGGCGACCCCCACCACAGAGAATTAGTCCAAAATGACAGTAGTGCTGAGGTCGAGACACCCTGACGTACAGCAAACCATGGCATCGTAAATGCACATCCTGATGAATGTATTAGTTCCTTGTTGCCGCTATAACAAATGACACTATTTTGGTGGTTTATTATCTTATGTTTCTGGAGGTCCGAAGTCCTAAAACCAAGAACCAAGGCGTTGCCGAGCTGTGTTCCCTGCAGGGGTCCTAGGAGGACTCCCTCTCCTGGCCTTTGGCTTCTGGAGGCCGCCCTCATCCTTTGGCTTGTGGCCCCCTCCTCCACCTTCAAAGCCGGCAGCACAGCCTCTTCCAACCTCTCGCTTTCTCCGTCTCCGACTCTCCCGCCTCCCTCATCTAAGGCCCCCTGTGATGACATTGGGTCCTCCTGGGTAATCCAGGGCCATCTCCCATCTCAGAGTCCCTAACTTACTTGCCTGTGTAATCACACCTGAAAACCCCCCTTTGCTGCACAAGGCCACATTGTCACAGGTTCCAGAGATGGGGACAGGGGCATCTTGAGGGGGCCCTTATTCGGTCCATCACCTTAGTGAGAGCATGGTGAGGGTCACCCCATCACCCAGCCTCTCCCTGTACTCCTTCCCCGTCAGTACCCCTCACAGCACCATCCTGACTTCTGTCCCCAGAGAAAAGTTTTGCGTGTTCTTAAGGACGATGACTTTTACAGTAAATCCCTCTTTATTAAAGGCTACAGGTGAAGTGTTAAGACAATTGTGAAGAAATTCCACCAATGGACCCCTGGAAAGCTGCAGGGAAATTCTTAGTCTGCACATTTGCACCCAGTTTAGAAAGAACCAGAACTTAGAGTGAGAAGGGGTTATTTTACAGCTAGAGATTCACTTTCATCAAGGCAAGGGAGGAGGAGGATGGGATGCCAGTCCCAGGAATTAAATTTGTTCACAGAGGAGCAAATCATGGTGCAATTTTTCAGATGGCTAATGTAATTTTTTAAACCCCTGGCACTGACATACAAATAGTCCTCCTGGATGAGGGTGATTGGAGACTTGACTGCCCTGTAGTTCTAGAACAGTAGGTTTAATGGTGACAAGTTGCAAACAATCATGCTTTCTCTCATTTATCCAAAAAATATTGGAATGTGAGGCCTTGAGGCTCAGGGGCAGTTGGTGGGAGTTGGGGCTGGAAGGTGAGCGTGACCGAGACCCAGTCATCCTGGGAGCTCATTCTCCACAGGGGAAGATAGTGGGACACTAAGTGGCTTGTCCTACACCAGGTTTGGTGCTAGAGGCTAGGTTTGGCAGGGCTGGTTGGGCCCCACTTGCAGGGCACCCCAGAGGGCCATGGGAGATGACTAGAATGGGAGACAGTACAGGAAGGCAGGGTGTAGACAAGGGCAGGCGGTGGCCAGTGCAGCTTCAGGCCACAACGTGAGGCCCTGCTGAGTCAGCGCAGTTTCCCGCAGTGCTGGACCAGAGCAGGGAGGCTGGGACACCTGCTCGGAGGTTGCAGTGAGATGAGGGTAGGGTTGGAGAAGCCACAGCAAGAGGGGGACGATGGGTTGAGATGGATTGAGGGACACATGGGGAGTGGTTGGATTCTGGGGAAAGGAGCAAATTTTATGGCTTGATTGTTGGGCTTGAAGAGGGGCTGCTTGGGGGGATGTAGTGTGTAACCAGGGAGAGAACAGAGACAAGTCTGCTTCCGAGCACTTTTCCTAAATGTGGTGTCTTGGAATTTTGAGGGTAACGTGTTGACATGATGGTTGTTAATTCTAAGATAAAGCGATGGTGGAGGACACCCTTAGAGGCCAGAGGAGATCATCAAAGGAGCGGTGTGTTTGCCAAACAGTGGCTCTGACCCCACGCTCCGTTCCAGTCTCTTGCCACCAAAACTCCTTCCCCATTTCTAGAGGAGGCCGGACCATGAATGTTCTTGTCCAGTGGTGAGTCCAAAGGCAGGCAGAACTTCCAGGGGGCCGAGCTCAAAAGGCCTGCCTTTATGTGCTAGAGCTCAAGATCCAAAAAAGTTCTCCTTTACTTATCTAGAGAAATCTCATATTAAACGGTTCTAGAAACCCCTGTGTCTGGGGGTGCTCCTGGTGAATTGGGGGTTAAATAGTGAGGGATCAACCGAGTGTGCTTGACCCCTCCTTCCCTGTAAGGCTGACACGGTTCAACCTTCTTGGGCCCCGCTTGCTGATTTCTCTGGCTGCCAAGTCCAGTTGGCTGCATGACTCCATGAGCTCACCCTGGAGTATATATATTGTGCACAGAGACTTTTCAAATTTTTTTTTCTTATTGAAACAATAATGGCATTACAAAACTGTTAATCTGGCAGTAAATTCTTATGGGAAATTTATTGCTGTGGTTGTTATTTCAGAAATTGGCCATATTACACCAGAAAGAGGTACAGTTAAACATTTAAGAGTAGAAGTCACATAGGATTTAGATGGCGCCTCTTGTCTGAAGATTTCTAAACCATCTATTCTTTTTCCAGCAAATGCTCTGCAGATGGCTTCAGAGGCTGAGAAGTGGCAAAGTGAAGGCCAAGGTCAGCCATGAAGTCATCTGCAGAGCCATCTAGTCTCCTCGTTTCCTTTCCTGTCCCTTGTGCTTGTTGCTTCTGGCTTTGCTTTTGGAGGCTGCATCTTCCACTCTATGGCTAAGGAGCCCCTGGGGTCCCTGAGGGTGGTTTCTACCTTGCCCTGAGGGCTTCTAACAGGGCCAAGATGTTGGCAAGGCAGCAGGGAACTGGGGAACTAAAGTGGGAAGAGAGGAAAATCTCATAGAGAGGACATGGGGGAGAAAGTGAGAAAATGAGGTGGAAAATGGCAGTGTAGATAAAAGAGGATCCCATTTATGGAACTCCCCCCACCCCACCCCCGAAAAGGTGCTCAAAGAAGGAGAAGTAAGAAGAGGATTCTGCAGAAGAGGTCCAAGGCTCTTTGCTGTGCCCTGGGTAGGGGCAATTATAGAAGTCTAAGTTGGGGGAGGGGGGTCCACCCTGGAGGAGTTTACCACATGGTTGGGGTCCTGGAATCACACACAAGTCAGAGTGTAATCCGTTCCAAATAAAGGAGTTGGGCAGCTTTGCTTGCAGATTTCAGGGAAGGAGAGAGATGCTCCCCTTGGTTTTATTCTAAGCAGAGGAGTGGGGTACAGGTCCTAGCAGGGGAGATGTTCTGAGTAGGGCCAGCAGATCAGGTGTCCTCAGGCAGCTTCCTGTGTCTGCAGCCATGGTGATGAGTTAGGGTCAAGTCTGGGTAGATCATAAGGGGCCTTGAAAGCCAACCAGAGAATGGCACATATCCATCCTTCCACCCGCATCTGAGCACCCTCTAAGTGCCAAGTACCATGCAGGGAGGGTGAGTCCTGCCTGGTGGAGTTTGGACTTTGTTCAGCAGGTAGTGGGGAACCATGAGAAGCCAACGGGCAAAAGAGGGCCAAGTCAACTGGGGCTTTAGAAGGAAGCTTGGGCCACACTTTCCTCCTTCCACTCACTCATTTACTTGTCTCGTGATGTGACATTGGGTGTTGACTTTGTGGACAAGAGTCCCTTGTCCTCCTGCATCATCCTAGCTCAGTTGTGCACCCCCAGGAGCAGGAGTGGAGGCTGTTTCTTGATTCACCTCCACCCCCAGATGTACCTTGACTTGTGCAGGATGCGCTCGGTAGACACCTCAGTATCTTGAGCCCTGCTCTGGGTGTCGGAGGATCTGAGCTCGAATCCAGGCTCTGCCCCCAGCTCCCTGTGCAGCTGGGCGAGTCATTCAGTGGCTCTGGCATCTACCAGTGTGCCACCAGCTCCTGCCATGGGCAGACACCATAGCAGGTGCTGCCAGTGTCTCATTGGTGCCTTTTTTCTCCCCTCACTGGGCCAGGCCCACTGCTCACAGCCATGCTTTGGGGTAGGATACAAATAGGGTCCTCGTTTCACAGATGAGGAAACGGAAGCTTCAAGAGGTGAAATAAGTGACTCCACCAAGGTCACCGGGCAGCGTCACAGATAGGACTCAAACCCGGGATGGCCACCCTCCGGAGCCCTGCGCCACCTCGACTCGAGGTCCTCATGTGCCCGGGGGGTATCTCCGTCTGTGACTCTTCTTTGACAACACTGCAGACGGAATGAAAAAAATCTCACCTTCCGGTTCTTCGCCCCTCCCCGTTTGTTTTCCCTGTCGTGGAAATATAATAGCCGATGACCGCAAACAGCAGAACTTGGGCAGAGAGAGGCCAGCTTCTATAGCCCACCTCTTTCTGTCTTGCCCTATTCATCTCTTTCCCGTATCGAGAAACAGCCCGTCCTTGTCTGGGTACACCACATGTCATGGGTTAGTTTTAGACACGGGTGAAACTAAGGCTCTTTCTGCTGAGAGCATCCAGGATCTTTGGAAGAAGCTCTGCTGCTCAGCACTGAGGAAAGGGGGGTGTTCCAGGCTTGTTCTTCACACGGTCACCCCCAGAGAGCCCCAACTTCTGCAAGACAACTTCAGAGCAACCAGAAAGCCCACAGGAAAATACGCTCCTCCCATCTGCTGGGAAGCCTGGCATTCCATAAGAGGATTTTTTGTTGTTGTTTCTTGGATCTTAGGGGAAATATAGAAAATGATGTTTGCAAAAGTTGGAAAGATGACTGGGCTGCACAGCTGGCTGGGGCCCTCGTGAAATTCAAAATAAAGTTAGAGAAGGAGAAAAGGTGGGAAATAATTGCAAAAATATTTTCTCCAAATTGGGGGAGGGGAAGTAGGGAGAAGAGAAAAAGTAATTTATTGGAGGCTGGGGAGAGGGCAGGACTTGCTCTAATAAACATCTTACAAGGAAGTTAAGGAGTGTCTTTATTGGATCCATAACAGATCGTGCACTCAACAAGCTCCAGGGATACAGCCCAGCAGAATTAGCCAAGGAATCCCAAGCCCAACAGCACATGGTGTGGCAGGGGCTGGCGAGAACTCCTAAAATGCAGCAGATGGGGCTTTGTTGGGGGAAATTTCAGAGGTTTTGTAGAGCACTGGTACTAACATCTTCCTTATGTATCTCACTTTCTTCTTTTCCAAAGTGCCCCATCTTTGACAATAGGTCAGCACACAGAGGACCGTCAGCCCCACACTGTAGATGGGAAACTTGAGGCTCAGCCCACAAGGGTGATAGACTTGCCCGAATCAGCTGTGGTAGAAGCCGGAGCAGAACCGAGGGCTTCTGAGTAACCTTCCAGAAGAAAGCTTTTTTCTCTGCTGCCCAGTAGCCTTGCTCCTGTCCTCCGGAGGTTGGAAACTGGGGCCACGTTTGCTCCGTGGGCTGCCAAGGAGGTCTGTCCCTCCCTTCTTTCCTTCCTTCCTACCTTCTGTGGAATTAGTTGCAATTGAAAGTTAGGAGAATCCATGTTACAATCCAGATACACAATTTCTCTTGCAATTCATAAGAATGTGGCAGCAATAGCTATTCCTACATGATGCTGGCACTGAGACATGGCTGTCCCCTTTTGGGTGAGCACGTGCTTCTGTGTCAGCACGGCCAGCCTCAGCCTGCCTTTCTCATCTAAGGCCCCTGCCTCCCCACTTCCACACATCTGAGCTGGTGACCCTTGGACATGACAGAGATCAAACTTCTTGTCTGGCTGTAAACCTTGGCTTCTTTGCCAGGACCTACCTGTTTAGGGCATGGCTCTCCCAAGTCTTCAAGTCAAACAACCAAGGAAATTGAGGATATTGTCTGGAAAATTAAAGGGGGAGAGTTTTAGCTCTTGCCAGAATCTGGTGCCAGAATATGCCAAACGTGGTGTCTGTGTAATGAATCACAAGGTGACGTCGCACGAGGGCACAGGCTAAACCATGTACTGCCGTGTCCTCAGAAGCTTGAATCCATACTGGCTAATTCAACAGTTCACGGCATGGTTCAGATCTAACTAGACTAAGTCAGGTCTCTCTACCTGCTTCTTTATGTTCAGGGCCATTAAAAAAGATTAATGGAAAGCTAAATGTGAAGCAATAAAAGATTGGTTAAATAAAATGAGATATTGTATATGATAGAATTCTAAATAGCAGTTAAAATGAATGAACTGCAGCTCCATCAATACAAATTTAAATACACACACACGAAATTGATACTCTATACTAGGAGTTGGCAAAGTATGACCCACCACCTGTTTTTGTAAATAAAGTTTTATTGGTATATCCATGCCCATTTGTTTAGATATTGTTTGTGGCTTCTTTTATACTATAAAGGCAGAGTTGAATTGTTACAACAAAAACCATCTGGTCCACAAAGCTTAAAATGTTTATTATCAGAACATTTATAGAAAGGGTTGGCTGACTCCTGCTCTATATTATTTTAGGAGATATACACACACACACGCACACACACATATATATACATATATACACACACACACACACACATATGTATATGTTAGATTGGAAAGATAAGTAAGTTCATGGCAGAGGTTGTCTTGAGTTGGGGTCCAAAGATAGGGAATAAATGGCATATAATCTTCTCGATCTGAAAAATTTATTTCTTTAGCTAAAAAAATTTGGAGCAATATGAAAAATGTTAACAGCTGTCAGATTTCAGTTGAGGGTTCACAGGTGTTTGTTTTCTTAGTCTTTGAACTTTTCTGTATTTAAAATTTTAAAATAAAAATCATTTCGTAAAAGAACAAAAATGTTTTAGGAGTGGAATAATTACATCTACATTATAAAACTCTTAGAGTGACATTATAATTATATGTTTTAAATGATCTACCATAGCTATCTTCTTAAATATTCGACGTATTATCCTCAGTTTTAGTCTAAATTATTTGAGGAGAAAGGATTTCAGTTTCAGATTTTCTTGCATTTGTATATTTTATGAATTTCCTTCTATCTCTTTATAAATAGTTTCTGGGTCCACCTGACAGAGTCACTTAATCCAGGGACCACATTTGCCCTCAGCACAGAAGCAATGTATAGACTCTCCAAGAGAAACAGCCCAATTATGCAATCAGGGCCTTCCAGAATGTAAATAAGCTCCGTCTAGGAGTCTAGGACAAATAACCAGCCATGGGCTTTGTCTCATTTACTCAAATCACACGGACAATTTACGTCTATGAATTGGAATTTCAATTTGATCTCAAAGTTTACATGCAGGGCCAAGACACATTATCGGTGGGGGGAGGAAGGAGGGCTGATGAAGTTGAGAAGAACTGGAATTAAAGTAACCAGAAACAGGCTCTGGGGCTCTAACGGGTACCAGCTGAAGCCGGGTGCTGGGGTTGGGGCAGGTGACTGCGGAAGGGTGTTCTCCCTCTGCTGGGGCGAGCCTCTGGGGAACTCAGGACAAGTGGACAGGCAGCGGGATTTGGGGTCTGAAGCTGCTCCGTCTCTGGTTCTTTTTGCCCCAAGAGTTGAGCGTGGAGTCTGGAAATGTCAACAGAACACGTCCTCTTCCATACCTGAATGACGGATTATTCGCCAAAACCCTCAGCCGCCAAGTGGGCGTCTTTTGAAAACAGACTTCTGGAATTTTCCAGACTTCTTGCAAATAATCCATAGTACTTTGTCAGGGTGGAAAAACCTGAATTTCCTCCTCCTCCGTCTGGAATATATACAGTATAGTCTTTGTGACTTGGCAGACGTGCCTGGCTGGGAAGACCTCTGCTCTCGGCTGGGCAGTGCAGCCATGAACTTGGTGACCTTGAGTTCAGGGTGCCGCTGCCTTCTGTCCATGAGGTCCATGGTCTGGGTGAAGGTCAAGGCCCCAGCCTTCTTTTTCCTGGGGAGGAGCTGCTTTAGATTTCCCGCAACTCAATTTTGGATGGTGGTGTGTGCTGGCTGTGGATGGCGGAGGGCTAGGATGGCTGCCAGCTGCTCATAAGACCTGGAGAGGGAGGGAAGGAGGAGCCAGGAGAGACGGGAGAAGGGGAAGCAAGGGGCCCAGAGACCAGGGCCGAAGGGACCCCCGAGGACCCCTTTCCACCTGTGGGCAGGGACCACAAATTGGGGAGCCCTGGATGAGAGCCACCCCCAAGACTATAGCTTTGTTGTTCCACGACTTCAGGTTACCTGGTCTGGTTACCTGTGCCCTATTGGACACACTCTTCTCACTGCCTGAAGTCTCCACATGTAGTTCTCTGTCTGCAAACTCCTCAGACCCAAGCCTCCAAGGTCATTCACCCCAGTCCTCCAAAGACGTCTTTTGGAGAGTGGACTCAGTTGAGACATCAGCCTGGGCTTGGAGCTTGTCTCTGCCACTTTGTAGCTCAGTGGCCTTGGAAAGGTACTTAATTTATCCAAGCCATCATTCTCATCTGTAAAATGAGGATCCAACAGTGTCCACCCCTCAGTGATGTTGCAAAGATTTAGTGACATTAGGATCAGAGCTAGGAGCCCAGGACTGGCCTGTACCAAGTACTCAACTCAAGACACTCTCACTCAGACCGAAGAAGGGTCTGGTCCTTCTCTGTCCCCGGACCAGAGGCCGGCTGTGCTTCTCCAGATGCACCCTCCACCCTTCTTCCTCTGTCTTCACCCTAGGAGTCTGCCCCGTGTGGGCCAGTCAGTGGGTCCTATTGGGCTCAGCCCACAGGAAGACCTGGAGATTGGAGGGCAGGGGGAAGGTGAGAATGGAGAGTTTGTTCCCTGGCCCCTCCCTGTTGGCCACAGGTTATTAGTGACACATTTCTCCTCCTAAAGCCACAGATCTTGCCCAGCGGCCCTCCCCTGCAAGCTGCCCCTGTCTCTCCGGCCCCTGTTCCCTCCACTCACCTCTTAGGCCTAGGGTTGGTGAGGGCTCCTTGTGGCACAGCCCCAGCCCCCGCCTCATAAATGACCCTCTTATTAAACTGTCCTCTGTTGCACAGGACGCCTTCCAGAATCCCCTCCATTCAGCGATGCACAATACGTCGTTCTAATGCTGGGGAAATGGAGTGGACCAAGAAGACAAGTGCTTTATGGAGGAGGCATTTCAGTGGAGGAAGATAATGAATAAAATGAAAAGAAAATATAAGGCAGTGATAAGTGCCTCAGCTACAATAGTACTAGAGAGCCGGTTGACTAGATGGCCGTGGCGGCCACGAGAGAAGGGAAAAGTGCTGCTGGGGGGGAGGGAGCTACTGGTGCAAAGGCCCTGGGGCAAGCGTGAGCAGGGTGCGACCCTCTCAGGGCCATGAGCAAGGGGAGCGGAAAGGGGACGAGGTCGGGGAGGTGGGCCTCCTTGGCTAGTCTGCGCGGATCACTGTGCATGATGGGATGGTTTGGGAGTAATGAGCAGGGGAATGATAGAGTCCGATTTCCATTTTAGAAAGCTGGCCCGCACTGCTGGGTGCAGAGTGTGGGGGGCAGAGGGAAGGCAGGGAGAGCAGCAGGAGGTGAGAGCCGGTTGCAGCACAGGCAGGGGTGGCAGCCGCAGGACACAGAAACGGGGACCGGCAGGACCGAGTCGAGGAACGAGAGTCTAGGCCCAGCCTCTTCCCCCTTTGCTGGGAGAACGGGAGCAAGTTTTCTACTCTAAGCTCAAGCAAAATTAAACTAATTTAGCTTTATGGGACCTCAGGACTAAGACAGTCCAGTCACCCCAAGGTAGCCGGAAAGTAAAAGAGGGGATACTGGGAAATGCCAACGGGTTCTGACCTACTCAGCCACCATTGGGTGTTAATAAAATTAACACATTCGGAAACTCAGTTGTATTTCTTTCTCAAAACAAAAAAGAATTAAATGTAAGCACCCTGCATCCTATTGAAAAGCAAGTCATCTCCTGGAGCTGTTTTGAATACCTATTATGTTGTATTATCAGAATTTCTCATAAATCTCTCCTAAACAAAGCCCTAGCTCTTTAGGGAGAGGTTGGCCTTAATTTAATAATTGAGAATGACTTTAAGATTCATGTTTTTTCCCCAAATTACTGGAAGGTAATCATTGCAATAATGAAGACTGCCTGGGTCCTGGATCTAACGAATACATTGCTTTATTGTGTTATGATTCCTATTCTCTGCTTTGGTTACAGGGTCAGACAAAAAAGGCAGAAGCATTTCTCTGTCTCCTTTCGACATTTGAGTTTTTACCCGTATGGTTCACTCTGGCCTGGGAAATGGCACCGTGGGCAAGGAGCTGGCCCCGCTGTGGCCCTCGGTTTGGCCTTCAGTCTCCTGGGGATCCAGAGGGACACTCTATGTGTTCGTGACCCTGGAGAGGCCCAGGGTCTCCGGCCTTTGAACTGGCCCCTGAATGCCGATGAGAGGGAGCTGACGGGCGACGCTGGAGGGCCCTCGGCTGACTGGTCCCCCGTTACTGGGCCTTCTCCTTGGGTCCACTCGCTGTCCGTCAGACCCTGGGGGCACCTGTCTCAGCCCCACTGCTTTCCTCAAAGGCCTCCAAAGTGTCTGAGGCCTGGACAAATTATGGGCACCAAAATACAAACATAACAGTCAAAGGGGAATGAGTAAATATTTAACCATGGCCCTGTCTGAGTTTCCTGGGCTGCTGTAACAAAGCACCACAAACCAGGTGGTTAAACCCACAGAAGCGCGTTGTCCCATAGCTCTTAGGGCCAGGGTCTGGCATTGTGGACCTGAGGGCCGTGTCCCTCCCTCATCCAGCGTCAGGCAGCTGTCAGCCAACCAAGGCCTTCCTTGGCTTGTAGACACCACTCCAGCTCAGTTTCCATCTTCACGTGGGCTTTTCCCCTCTGTCTGTCTAGCTCTTCCCCTCTTCTCCTAAAGACTCCAGTCTCGTTGGAGTAAGAGTCCACCCCATCACGACGAATTCCATCTGCGACGACTCTTTCCAATCAGGTCCCATTCTGTGGTTCTGGGGGTCAGGTCTCAGCATGTCTTTTGGGGGGACCCAATCCAACCATCACAACACCTTAGAAGTCATATGACCGGCTGGGGCTGGGGTCACACAGCCAGTATCACCCACCGGCAGGACCTGCCACCCCCATTTTCTGAGTTGGGGGGGGAGAAATGGAGGTTCAGCTGCCGGGCACTCAGTTTAGTCAAATTTCGGTCACCAGAACAGAATGAACAAAACAAGCCTGCCTGAAAACACTGACTGCGAAGTTATCAATAATTTGTAATGACAAATTACTTTCATTTGTGACTTTTTTTTTGTGAGCAAAGCCTCGAATAACTGCAAAAGTAAGATTGTAAAAATCTTTTCAAAAGGTATGGCAGCAGAAAAGTACGTGCAGTGGCAGGTGCTGGACACCGCCCTGGAGCCCCAGGTTCTGCTACGTTCCGCCAGGTTCCGCCAGCTGCTGGGTTCTGCGCACACAGCACTAGGTCAATCAGGTGTCCCCGCGGATGGCAGAAGGGGCTCTTGTTTCCCTGAAGGCCGTGGGTTGTCAGGCTCCAGACAGCGGAGGGAGTTAATTCGATTTTGTTCCCCTGAGTCAGCGCTGATTAAAGCTGCCGTAAAGTGAACGAGCTGAGTCAGGGCTGTCCAGGAAAGCACAGGGGATCTCCTGCGGCCAGGAGCGGGCAAGGGGCACTCGGCTCCAAACCACCTGCAGGCTTGAGGCACAACGGGTGGCAGGGCCTGGTGGGGGTCGTGACCCCTGTGGCTGAGCCCTTCGTCCAGACCGACAGCTGCCATTCATTCACCCCTCCCCCGTGCCTTCGGAAAGTGGGTGTCGCGGCTCCCGCCACCCCAACCCCATGCGTGTGGTTCGGTTGTGCCTATGCAGAGGTGCTGTGTGACCTCGGGCAAGGAACGCTGCATCTCTGAGTCCCATCTCTGAAAAGAGGATGTAAAAGTCATCATCCCTGTGGTTAGGGTGAGGAATTAGATAAGAAGGTGCCCGTGCACTGCCTGGAAGGGCGCTCGGCCTCACTTGCCCGTTAGCAGCCGATCACGGTTGTCGTGGCACTGCATGGCACCTCCAGTTATTTTGTTTCCTCCACTGGGAGGAGCTCCATGAGGACGGGGGCTGTGTCACCTGCATTCACGGGGCTTTCCCAGCACTTCGCAGACTGAGCTCTCAGTGGCCGTTTGCAGAATCAAGTGATTCCCCACATCTCAGCCTAGCGCAGAGAAGGCAAGTGGGGACTGGGGCCAGAGCCAGGAGAAGAGACTCCGGATGGAGAGAAGTAGCTGGGAAGAGGAGGCAGTGCGCGTGGCTGGGATGGCCAGGCTGGTCCAGCGAAAAATGAGGCCATGTGACGCAGGAGGCCGGCAGCTTGGGCCTGGGGAGGAGACACCCGCCATCCCGGGTGGCTGGGTTGGTCCTCAGGGAGTGGGGTGCAGTCGTGTGAAAGAGCATTGGCATTGGAGGACTGGACAAGTGTGAGGGGAGTGTCCAGAGATGTGCTGACCTGATGCAGTCAGATCACTTTGGTTGCAAGTGACAGAAAACCAAGCTCTCACGGACTTAATAAAGGGGAGTTACTGGTTCATGTGAAGATGGAAAAATCCACAGTGAGCCCAGCGGCAGGGCAGTCTGGGACTGAGGGTGTCGTCCAAGACTCAATTCTCTCCATCTTGATGTGCTAATACAAAATCACCTAAGGCTGTTGCATGTTGTCCCAACATTTGTCACTTGAGATCGGCTCTCCCAGCTGTGTGGGGTAAGAGACACCACGGGGCATAGTGAAAGGGTCCCAGAGCTGCAGCTTAGACCTTGCCACTTCTTTGTGATTTGCCCACAAAATGAAGGAGCTGATGAAATAAGTGGTTCCCAAAGCAACAGGTTTTCCCTGAGGAATGTTGAGACTGAAGGGGGAGGGAAAGGGACAGGAGAGCTCCTGATTGCATGGGAGCGTGGCTCCACTTGTGTCTGACTTTCATGCAGGATTTCTGACAAGGGCCCAGGGATCAGCTGGGAACTCACCAGGCCAGCTGGCCCCACAGCTCCCTCCCCTGGTGTGCGTGCTCACTGCACGCTCTGCTGAACCTGGGGGGTGGATGCTACCACCAGCGTCACTTTACCAAGGAGGAAACTGAGGCACGGTCAGCTAGTGGTGAAGCCAGGATGTGGGGCCAGGCAGTCACCTCCAGAGCCTGCAGGACCAGCCCCGTCTCCATGCAGCCACCTTCTTTCCATAGCTGCCTCTTTCGTGTGGACACACTCCCTGGCACACAGTAGGTGCCTAATAAGAACTTCTTGACCTAATGGCGGCAGTCTGTCTGGGGCCG
The DNA here is from genome assembly GCF_015220235.1 of Choloepus didactylus. Taxonomy (NCBI): domain Eukaryota; kingdom Metazoa; phylum Chordata; class Mammalia; order Pilosa; family Megalonychidae; genus Choloepus; species Choloepus didactylus. Next base: position 61,951,342 of record NC_051325.1, read on the forward strand.
GACAGCATTTAACATTCCTCCGAAAAGCTCGGCTGCCATTTTTGCAGGTTAGGAACTTCAGTTCTCCCCTAAGTTTTGTAATTACAAGTTCACCCCATGGCCCATTGTTCAGGAATTCTTTAGAATTGAGGCACTGAAATAGGAGAAAAGGCTGAAGAGCCTTCAAATATCCTCAAGTGTTTTCTTTCTACCTCCTACATCTCTTGCAGGCTCCGAATTATTAGTAAACCCTGTAATTCTTGCATCTACAGGAGCCCTTTGACTCACTCATTCATCCATTCACTCACTCACTGACTCACTCACTTATCCACTCACTCACTCATTCACTGACTCATTCATTCACTCACTCACCCACTCACTCACTCATTCATTTATCCATTCACTCACTCACCCACTCACTCATTCAGTCACTCCTTCACTAACTCACTCACTCATTCACTGACACTCATTCATCCATTCACTGACTCACTGACTCAGTCACTTATCCACTCACTCACTCACTCATTCACTCACTCACTCATTCACTCACTCACTTATCCACTCACTCACTCACCCATTCACTCACTCAGTCACCCACTCATTCACTCACTCACTCATTCCCTCAGTCACTCCTTCACTCACTCACCCACGCACTCCCTCTTTCACTGACTCACACATTCATCCATACACTCACTCACTGACTCACTCTTTCACTCACTCAGTCATTCATTTATCCATTCACTCAATCACCCACTCACTCATTCACTCAGTCACTCCTTCACTAACTCACTCACTCATTCACTGACACTCATTCTTCCATTCATTGACTCACTGACTCAGTCACTTATCCACTCACTCACTCACTCATTCACTCACTCACTCATTCACTCACTCACTTATCCACTCACTCACTCACTCATTCACTCACTCACTCACCCATTCATTCACTCACTCACTCATTCCCTCAGTCGCTCCTTCACTCACTCACCCATGCATTCCCTCTTTCACTGACTCACACATTCATCCATACACTCACTCACTGACTCACTCTTTCACTCACTCAGTCATTCACTCACTCATTTTGGTGTGGAAATGACCAGGAGGCCAGTAGCCTGTTTGCACAATGGATAAAAACATGTGGAGAAAAGGCCCAGGAGGCGGTAGGAGTCCTGGCCCAGTGGCTCTGGTTTCAGGGCCTCCAGCAGCTGGAGCCGTCTCTAGTAACTTCTTCCTGCTCAGACTCGCCAGTGCCTGGCAGCCCTCTCCTGCTTTCTGGAGAGTCCTAGCCTGGAGTTGCTGAGCCTGCCCTCTGGGGACTCCCCTCCCTTTGGGAACGCGCAGAGGCCAGAGGGGCGGGAGGAGGCTCCCAGGGCTCCCTTAGCGACTGCAGACACCTGCACCCACCTGGAGGACCCAGAGGGCCCGATGTTCCCCGGAGAGGCATTCCCCGCTGCCCCATACCTCCGAGGAAGTAGCTCTGGCAAAGGAGAATTCTCAACAGCAGAAGCCGGGAAGATGCTGAAGATGCTGGAGGGAAGGCAGCCCGTGGGGGCCTGTTTCTCAAAGCCAGGGGTCCCATGTGATACCCTTGGAGCCCCCAGAAGCCAGGAGAGGGGCAGGGCCTCAGACCCAACCCTTAGGAACTCGGCACCGAGAACCCAGCTCTCCCCACCAGGCCCCAGCATGGGGCATCCCCTGCAGGTCCTGGGAAGCCAGCCCAGGGCTCAATAAGTAGCTTGATTTGCATTTAACGGCGGCACGAATTACAGCAATGACTGACCATAGAAACAAGCAATTATATTAGGCTGAAATTAAAAATGGAAGAGGAAAATGATAAGAACACCTAAGAAATTCAGCCAGTCTCTTCCTGGCTGGGGTGGAGGCAGGGGGAGGATAAGCAGAAGGCTGGCCAGTGGGCAGGGGGCCCCTCAGTAACATGGGCCCCTGCCCCCACCCTCCACACCCGGAAGAACCCTGCCCTGGGTTTAATGGTGGGCTGTCACCATCTCGAGATCCTTAATAATTCTTGAATGAGGGGCCTGCGTTTTCATGGCAGCTCCCATAAATGATTCAGCTGGTCCCGACCACAGCATCTGACCGCCAGGCCTTGCCCGTCTCGTCACCCCTCCTTTTAGATGTCATTCCACCCTCCCACCCCCCGTACACAAGGTGTTCTATCCCCTTTCTCAGGTAGATGATTTTGTGGCAGCGTCTCTTTTTTGCCTTAGCTACTATGTAACCTATCCTATTAAGGTATGACGTGTAAACAAAGCTTATAAATATGCATCAATGATTATTTTACAGAAGGATGGACCTTATAAGATATTGAATGTTTCTGTTGTCCCAGAACATTCCCTGATGCCTCAGTCACCCAGGGTTTCCCACATCCTGGTCTCCCTCACTAGAGACAGGTACATTTTGTGACAGTATTTTATCTCCAAAAGATTTCCCTTTTCATCTTCCCTACTTCTGCTGGACTTGGTCAGCAGGAATCCAGAGAATCTTATGGGGAGACATTAAAGAACTATTTCAAATATCTCTCACTGTGGCAATAACACCCGCCGATGAAAGGATATCTGAGTCCTTCAAACAATACAAGCCCTAATTCCATTTTGATCACCCTTTCTGCAGTGAGATCCTTGGGTCTTTAGGAGCTGTTTTCAGGGATCCAGAATCCTGTATTTTCAGATGATGCTTTATGTTAAATTAGCTTAATTGCTTCATTAACATGAACTGGATATAAAGTAGCCTCTTGAAGTGCTTTGCTAAGGAGTGAAAGGAGACTAATAACCTAATCAAGCATTTGGAAACAATTGGCATGAGTTATGGAGAGGGTACTTGAAAAATTTCTGTTAAAAATGTAATTATACTGATTGGAAAGAAGTATTCCTTTGTTCCAGGGAGCGGATCTTGTAGCTTGCGGGCATTTAGCTGAATTGATGGAATTATACTGAAAATGCTGCCTATGTAATTATGTCGCAATGTAACATTCAAGCTTTTACTTCAGGAAGATTTGGGTCTTGGGAGTCTTCCGTCGTTTTCCCGGTGACGGTTTTGGGGTGACCACTGGTGTTATGAGAAATAGGAAACGTAAAAATGAAAGTGATTTTTGCTGATAAAATTTCCATTCCAGAGCCCACCTCTGGGGGCACAGGGGTGGGGGGTGGGGGTGGGAGGGAGATAGGAAGGGCACCCTCAGACAGGGTCTCGGGGAGGCCAGGCCTCCCTCCCCGGATGCCACCCTTCCTTTTTGGGAACTCAGAGCCTTCATTTATCTTTGAGAATCTTCTTTGTGGCATCACTTTGTTGTCAGTCTTTGAGGGAGGCTGGGGTTCTGGGAAAGAAGGCATCTGGAGCTAAGACAGGTGGGCGATAAGCTGGGAGCTGGTATTTCCTAAGGATATTCTGGACAATGAAGTCCGTCCCCAGAGCCGTGAGTCTGTTTTCCTCATGAGCTTTCCTAAGCGATGAGGGACGCTCTTCAAAGGTAAGAACACCTGGGAAGGAAAAGAACCGCACGCTGCAAGATGCTCGCGCAGCATGGACTATAACAGCTTAACAGACAGACCTGAAAAGGCCCTAAATGCCTCTGGTTAGGTGAGTGCTAAAGGGCTGTGGGTGAGACACCCCCAGCAGCTGGTGCATCAACATCTCCTGGTTTTTCACGTTAGTTCCCTTGACACGGTTCTCAAAGTGTGGTACCGGGCTGCCCTGGGGACTGTTAGAGATCCAAATTCCCAGGCCCCACCCAGACTTCCCGAATCATAAACTGGGGGTGGGGCCCAGCCCCATGGGTTTTGAAGGCCCCTCACTTATTCGGGTGCCCGCTCTAGGGTGCGAGCTGCAGCTCCATTGCATTTTAAGAGCATGAGGCCAATGGCCAGGTAAGAATTATTTTTTGCTCTCACACACAAGTAATTTGACCTTATTCTGGCTTGGCTCCTTCCATTCAAAGTGAACTCGTTTTCCTAAGAATTGCATTACCTGAGCTTTAGATTTCCTTTTCCTAATGGCATGGTCTCAAACTCAAGTCCTGCCAGTAAGTCTGATGCATAAAAGTTGATTTAGAACCCACCTATGAAAAACAGTATTCAGCAGTGTTACTAAAATCACTCCTCTGTTAGATATCAGTAGTGGCAGATGATAAACTATCTCCTGCAATGCGACACTTTCTTACTAATAGACCATTAAGCTGTCTGAAAAAGAGTTCTCACTGATTAAACAGGAAATGCCATCTGTAGTGCCTGGTAGCTTTCCAGAGGCTGCCAAGGATGGGACCCAGACAGAGCAGAACACAAAGGCTTTCATTTGCTCAATGTTTTGTGTTCCTCAAGGTGCTTTTGTGTAAACAATCTAAAGAAAGCTTGCTCACAGCCCTGTGAGATAGGCCAGATAACATCGTCAGTGTCACAATCTGGGGGGACATGGAGCCTGGGGTGGTGAGGGAACCTGCCTCGCTTGGGTTCTGTTTGCTGAGATCGAGGTCTCGCAGCCTGGGCCCCCAACCCCCTCCTCAACCGGAACCAGAACTTGGACAGCTTTGCTCACAATGCTGAGAAACACAAGGTGTGTCTGTTGAGCTTTCTGTTCCTGGAGTTGTCAAATAGCTGCTCGTGTTCGAAAGCGTGTGCAGCTTCCCGAGTCCGTTTGAATGTCACAGGTCTCATATTGCGCCCCCAGGTTGTCAGGGTTTAGTCAAAACTTTGGTGTCGCCAGTGGGTCTGATGAAGACAGAAGGATTTAATTAAACTGATAATTGGTCCTGAGAATAGAAATGCAAACGGAAGCACAGACGGATGTGCTTTACTGTTTGCGGCCATCCATCAGCACTAAGTGAATTGCCCAAATTAATTTGAAGGTTTCATTCCCTGGCATTTGTAGCTGTCGCTATTAAAGTGGCTCTCAGCGGGTGGCGGGGGGGATTTTGGCGCCCAGGAACATTTGGCAATGTCTGGAGACATTTCTGGTGGTCACAGTTGGCATGCAGTGGGAAGGGTCAGGGGGGGCTGGACAGCTCCGATCACCACCCCCCAGAGCCCCGAGGGCCCCGGGCGGAGAAACCCTGCGCTGTGGTTTAAGCTGGCACCACTTTTAGCTCAGCTGAACCCTGATAAGCAACAAAGTAACACACAAGAAAAATACGTTGCCGGGTTGGGGGTGGGAGGGTGGGGTCCTGAGCATAGAAAGTACAGATTTGCTGATGAGAGAAGCTGGGTGGCTTGCTTTCATTCCCTCGATGCCCACTGAAGGATTGTCCACGCCGAGGGTTCATTAGGGAGTGCCTTTTACTCTATCTTACGCAACCAAACAACAAATTTATTAGGTTAACAGAAGTTTAAACCTTCACCTTTAGGCAAACGGTGTTGAAAATGGTTTGGAGCAAGCAGGCACCAGCCCCTTCCTGCGGTGGACACTCGCGCTCCTGCTCTAAGAGCGCAACGCCACGTGAGGGGTTCCGCAGAGCGTGGCCCCTGCTGTCCACCATGGCCACGGCTGGGTGGGAGAGCAGTGGGAGCTGGCAGGGAAGAGGGGCCTCCAGAGGGGGTGGCAAGCAGCAAGGGGGCAGTGAGGCAGACACGGAGCTGGGCACGGAGGGATGGGGAGGAGGCAGGGCCACGGAAGCCTTCCATGGAGCCCGGGAACCCCACGGCACTCGATTCTCCCCAACACACACCTAACGCCAAAGCCTGAAGCCACACGGGGCAGAAACCTCAGTGAGACGCCAAAGGGTGACCGTCTGTGCAGCTTTCTCTGTCTACACCCTGCTTCTTCTTCCACCTGCTTCTCCAAACATGGCATCAAAAGGAGAGAATAAAAATGAACAGTGCACTAGCTCCTTCCAGCTCTGCATTAGGTTTTCCAGTTTCTTAATTGGAGGGATAAGAGCAACTGTGGCTGGCCCTGCCTTCTACGTAAATGAACCCATTCTGGTAAACTGAGGAGGCTCTTGGGGCAGTTCCCCCCAGCGAAAACGGGCTGCCAGAGTCACCTCGTGAAATTCCTCTCATTTGCTCCCTCTCACTTTATTGGTGTGAAAATGGAGTGAGGGGTGTGTAATAATACAATCACATTTACCACGTCAGGTGCCTTGCTTTGCTCTGGGGATGGGGAAGAAGGTTGGGGTGGTTTGAAAATAATCCTGGAACCCACAGAAAGCAGCTGTTCTGAGTCAGCAAGAAACATCTCTGAGATTCTGTGAAGAAACCACTCTTCCTCCGAATACTGGGTAGAACCAGTAACTCCTACTTCTTGGCCACTGTTGCCAGAAAACTACCATTTTCCAGGGTACTTTTGATCCTTGTAGCAGAGATATGGCTCCTTTACAGAAATAATAAATGCATGTCCAGTGTGGTGCTTTATCTTAGCCCATGGGACAGGAGATGAGGGCAGACTGGAGTGACTGTTCAATCAGATGGGTGTGAGACACACCCCAATTCATTACAATTCTGGCCAGGACTAAATCCAGAGGCAGCTAAACCGGAAATTGAAATTTCTCCCCTCTCAAAGTATTCATTATCTGCAATAACATCTTAATAAAACAGACAAGGGGGCAGTAATTTGAGTTTGGCAATTAAACTGAAAAAGAACAGCGTAGCTTGGCTGTTCAGTGCAGTAATAGATTCTGACATGTAATGACATACAAATGAAGGGAAGGGGACAGGGGGGTGGCATGGTTGATGAGACATAAGACAGCCTGCCCGGAGCTTGTCTTTTTCCAATCTGTGCAGAAAGAGCCTGTGTTCAGCTAGGGTTTTGGTTGGCTTGGGCTCCTGCAGGAGCCCTTGACAAGTGGCCGAGACAATTTCATTTATCCAGATTGCAAGACAATTAAACAAAAGTGAAATGTCTGTGTATTTCCATTTCTTTTAATAGTGGCAAATGCAAAGTTTTCTGAGAAGATTGCCTGGAAAAAGAAATCAGTGTCAGCTTTCAAGCAGGATAGGAGGACTACTAGTAGTAAGCAAAGCATTAGCAAAACTCCTTGTTTGAGTTTGGGTGCTGGGAGGTGGGGGAAGATAGAATTCTAGTGTGAAGTGGGGAAAAAAAAAAAGAAAAAGACAGCGGGCAGTCTCTCTCACTGCCTTATCTCCTGGCAAATTATAAGATCATGAGGCATTGCCCCAGGCGTTGGAAGGCTGGGTTTAGCAACCAGAACTGTACGGCAGTTTGGTTTATCTAAATAATAGGCTTTGTCAAATACTCAGGGAGTGTGTGAGCTGTCATTCTGAGAGCTAGTTTTGCAGCAATTGAAACTGCCTGGTGCATTCTTGCAGCCCTGCTCTGTAATCAAACAGCCGAAGTGGAGATTAGGAGCTCCTGGAAAGGGTCGGGGCGGGTGTCCCACACATCTGGAGCTACAGCCCAATTTCAAGGGCTGCTGGCTGTCAAGTGTTGCTCTCACTTTTCCTTTCCTCTTCTGAGATAATCACAAAAACAATTGCATTTGTCTTTCATGCAGGGAGAGAAATGCCAGGTTTAACAGCCGTGAAGAGGCATATGTGCTACCTCAATGTTCTTTTTCTGAGTCAGTGGAATCCTATTCCCCTTGAGGTTCCTACTCCCCATAATGTCCCAGAAACTCCTGTAGCTTCCTCAGTGGCCCCCACTCTGCCGTCCCCACCCCCACCCCCCACTTCTGCACCTGGCTCTGCCTCTTTCCTGACCCCAATCATTTAGCCAGGTTCTCTTTCTTTCCAGACTTGGGCATAATTTTCCCTCTGATTCTCCAAGGCCAGATACATTAATCCCTTTTTCCAGATTGTTGGATGCTTAGGCCACTGCCTTGACTCAGGCGGCAGCTTCGGGGAGAGACAAAGCCTGTGGGGACCTGGCCCAGTATGTCATACCCAAGTGATTAAAGGTCAGTTTTATCTCCCAGTCTAGGTACCTGCTTTGTAACAAGCTAATTATTCTGTCAGTGTCCACTCCAAGTGAAAAGGACAGTTTTGTGCTGTAGAAAATGTTGCAGTTATTCTGTTCTACCAACATTCTGAGTTGATAATTGAGCCCCGAATCATCATCCTGGTTCTTCTCTTGGGGGGAGGGGGGTGGTGCATGAGTCCCCGATAATAAATGGAATCCCAGCCAAGCTCCATGTCCCATCCAGGGGTATTTCTCTGGTTCCAGAATGCATATTTTGCATCGACAGGCTTGGCAGTTGGTGTATTCCCATTTTAGTGGAGGAGGCCAAGCGGAAACCCTGAAACTCCATCCTCCCCCAGTCAAGATGCATCTCAGGAATGGGAAGGCAGAGACAAGTGCCACCCTTAAAGATGTAAAAGATTCAGGAATGATGGTCATACCATCATATCCCTGTTGACTTCATGTGCCTGGCCCCTGCAGACATGGAATGGATCCTGGAGGATGACTGCAGACAGCCACAGACCCAAGCAGGCAGGTGTCATATCCCTAATCAGCCTCTGACCCTGATGCATATGCTTGCTAGAGCAGACTCATTCAATCCCAGGTAACTGGCTTGCAGCCACTGATTTGGTAAATGAGTTCTTTTCAACCCCTATCAGAAAAGAAGATCAGAAACAGTTTGCATCTGTCTGAAATGGATAGATATACATTTCCAGTTTTGCCCCAAGGCTATTACTTCTCCTACCTTCTCTCATAATAAAATCTGGACCATCTGGACATTCTGCAGAAGATCCATTGACCTCTTTCACTGTTAACATGAGCAAGAGGTGGCTAGCCTGCTGGAGGCTCCAATGAGAAAGGCACACTTCGGGGATGGGACATAAACCCCAGGGACCTGCCAAACCTATAAACGTTTCAGAGGTCAGTGGTCAGAGGCATGCCGAGACATCCTCTCCAAAGCAAAAAGAAACTATTGGATCATGCATGACACTCCTGACGGGTCTCTTTAGGCTCTGGAGGCTGTGGTCCACGTACTGGGCCACACAAGAGGCTGCTGGCTTCGAGCAGGGCCCAGAGCGGGCAAGTGCTCTGGAGTAGGTCCAAGCTATGATGCAAGGAGCCTGCTGGAGGGATCACATGCTCTCTTGCAGACATTATGGGGTTGGAAGTATCAGTCATGGGGAAAGATGCAAGGTGGAGTTTCAGAAAAGCCCAGTGGGAGGATTGCAATGCAGAATCCAGGGTCCTGGGCCCAGATCATGCTGTCATAAGTGGGGAACTTCATGTCTGTTGAAAACATCTTGTTTCAGTTTCCTTGACTCTCAAACAAATACCGTGCAATGGGTTGGCTTAAACAATGGGAAATTGTTGGCTCTCAGTTTTGAGGCTAGGAGACGTCCAAATGAAAGTATCATCAAGGCAGTGCTTTCTTCCCTAAAGACTGGTGTTTGGGGTCCGGCAGCTGGCAATCCTGGGTCCTGGGCTCCTCGGTCACATGGCAAGGCACATGGCAGCATCTCCGGGCTGCTCCCTTCTCTTTCGGGTTCCAACAACATTCAGCTTCTGGCTGCCCCCTCTGTGGCTTTCTGTGTCTGAATTTCATGCTGCTTATAAAGGATTATAGTAATAGGATTAAGACCCACCCTGGTTGAGTTGGGCCACACCTTAACTGAAATAACCTCATCAGAAGTGCTACTTTCAATGGGCTCACACCCACGGGAATGGGTTAGGTTTAAGAACATGTTTTTCTGGGATACATAGCTCCAAACCACCCCACAGACCCTGGTGCCTCCTGGTAGAGAGGGAATGCCTGACCTTGGGACGCCACGTCACTCTGAGCTCAGAACTATTCCTCAGGACCTGCATCCCATCACAGCCTGGACCTCCTGCAGGGTCTTGCCAGCTCTGGGCCCCATTTGGAGCCAGGCAGGAGGTCCAGTTGGCCCAACGATTTGTCATCATTGAATGGCAATGACACGGTATTGAGTTCAAGCTGGACCAGAAGGTACAAGCAAGCTGCCAAGCAGGCCCCTCAACCCCCACATCCCTGCCATTCTATGATGGAAGTCCCCAGACTCCTTTCAGGGAAGGGCTTGCTACCCTGCTGCAGGAAATGTGGCCAGCATACATGATGGGGACATGTAGAAAGGACACAGGAGTTGGAGGCTGATCATGAAACCAAATAATGATAGGAACAAATTATGAGCTGCAGAATAAAATAGGAATCCTTAAGTCCAAACTGATGGAGGATAGATAGACAGACAGATAACTGAAGAAGGGAGAGCTCTTCCTTAATAAAATTCTAACTAATAAATATAGATGTAATGATGGAAATAGGAGATCACCACTTGGCAATAATTGCAGAGGTCATCAATGGATGCTAACAGTGACGGGTGAAGGTTTAATGAGGAAAGGCTATTGGCTTAATCTCAGAAGACCTCTCTACAAAACACAATGAATTTCTAAAGGGGAAATGGTGAATTTAAAATGGAGAAACTTGGCAGACATCAACACGACCAAGTGCTCAAGCCACCGGTGAGGGGTGGGCCACCAGCAGGGCCTCCTGGTGGGATGAACTGTGAAGGACACCACATCCCTCTGTGACATTCCTGCCTCAGGATTGTCTGACCTGGGCCCACCCAGGAGAAAACATCGGGCAGAGCTAAGTTTAGGGTCATCTTCCAGAAATAAAGGCCTATACTGTTTTAAAAGTGTCAAGGACATAAAGTAAGACTGAGGAAACATTCCAGAACGAAGAAGACAGAAAATTTAATGCAGCAGATATTCCTGCATAGGATCCTGGACCAGAAAGGAAAAAAGAATGGTGTCGGGACTTCAGTGGAAACTTGAACAGGGTCTATCGATTGGATGACAGTGACATTTTTGTTTTGTCATGCTGGGGTGGAGATGACCCTGGTGTCTAGTGGATAGAGCCCAGGGATATTGCCAAATATCCTACAAAGGACAAGACAGCCCCAGGCAACAAAGAATTTTCTGTCCCCAAAGGTCGCTAGTGCCAAAGTTGAAAAAACCTGATGTAGAATGTGGTGAGGTGGAAGGAACAGAAAGTGGGCTTAATTTGCCCTGGATTATGGTCAATGAGTGGCTTTTTAAAAATATGGATTAATATGGAATCTAACCTCACATCATTGCTTATTAGGGTTCAAGGGGAAATAAAGACCCTTGGCGAAACATAATTAGAATTGGATGGTCATGGGTTTGAATTTCAGCTCTGCCCCTTCCTAGCTGAGTGACCTTGAAAAGCCAAGGTCACTTGACTTGACCTTAGTAATCTCTCCAAGCCCCAGTGAGATCCAAAAAGCCTCTCACAAAGGCCTCTGCCCTTGGAAGTGACCATTCTTTCCAACTGGGGAAATTCCACACTGAGTTTTGAGACTTCCCAAGGAAAATCCTTCTGGCCCCCTCTACCTGGATTCCCTCAAGAGCTTTGGTGTCTCAGATGACTGTCAAGTCTTATAAAACCCGAAGCCTTAGGGGCCATCCAGGAGATGTTTATCAGAACACGGCACCTGTGAGGTCAACACCTTTGGGCCTGCCCAGGTGTGAGCCGAGAAGCCCCACGCCATCAGGTGGCCCACCCCAAGTCACACCCTGTCCAGACCAGGTGAGTGCTCCACTGTGCACAGGAAAGCCGGAGCTCCTGGAGGTCCTCAGACCCGCAGAAGTGTGTTCTCACTGCAGTGGGCACCAACTTCATGTCTGTACACATAACAAGAAGAACTGGTTCTGGGCTTTTCCGTCTCCTGGCGAGGGACTCCCAAGGCCTCACCACCTTCTCCACTCACAGTCAGGGATGAGCTGGGACTTGAGGATATTGGTCATCGGGTAACTAATTTCTTTAGGTGACGAGAGCATGTTTATTTGTAGACACTGAGGCCTGAAGACAGGGTGGACTGGCGGGTAGGAGGCCAGCAGAAGGCACGTAAACGTGACCTGTGTGGACACCCAGTGGCCGCAGCCTCTTTCCTGTCTCCCTGTATGTGGGCTGCTCGCTCCTCTCCCCCTCTGCTCTGTGAAAACCAAAGGTGGAGTCTGAGCTCAGCCTTCCAGCATCCTTGGCACCTGGGGATTTTAAACTTCTCTCTCTCCCTCCCTCCCTCCTTCCCACCTTTCTTCCTTTCTCCTTTCCTCCTTCCTTTCTTCAGTATTCCTATATTATAGACCCTGTACTAGGCACCATACGGTGCACGGTGAGTGTAATGTAGCAATGAAAAAGGCACAGTCCAACCTTCAAATGGCTCAGGTGCATGACGACAGAAGTAAGCAGAAGGAATGGCAAAATCCAGAGAACTGAGAGGGTCCTGATGACCAGCTTACTAACCTATACATCTTTAAAATACATATTTCTTTTTTAAATAAGCATCTCCAAATACTGACTGTGTATGTGTGTGTGTGTTTTCTTTTCTCTTCTTTTTGTGGGTATTTCGTCCAGGAAAAAGACACTTACCTAGGGGGGAGTTACTTGCCCCGTGCTCCTGTCGGCCTGTGCACGCAGTGACACTTTTCGGTCCTGAGGAACCCTGTGCATGACAGGGTAAGTGGAGGAGGGATTTTCTTTGCCTTTCATCAGAACTTCTGCCTCTCAAATGCAAGCATAGCCGATTTATCTTTCCTCCAACTTTAATAATAGTTAAAACCCCGGGGGACCCTTTCTTTGCCTAACCTTCAAACCGGATTTACAAGTCAAGGAATGTTAGAAATGAATTAATTATCTTACTAAACACAAGCGGGACATCAGTGCACATAAAAGGAAGAGAGAGGGTTCTTATTTCCTTTACAGAAAGGTTGCCAGAGAAATGCTTCTGAGTGACTCTTCCTTCCATCACAGTTCCGGTGCATTTGAAAGCATATGTACCGACTCATTTACTTATTTTCTAAAGGAGACTTTCTCCCTCTGCCCCCCTCCCTTCTCTAAATGCACAACACACCCTGCAACCAAGACACATTTTTCCTAACCATTTTCAAGGGTATGGAGAGGGAAGGCCCCTGCCTTTCTATTCCAGAATGGGGGGTTTTATTGCCGTCTTGATGCTGATGTGATTTTTTGCCATTAGTTCCAGCATCTGAGAAGGTAAATGTTTATAGGGCATGTGAGAGTGGCTATATATTTTGTCTTTTGGGTCCCTTTTCATTTGGCTAAGTTGTGATTTCACCACCTCCATCAGAAGCATCTCTGGAAACTTCTCAGGAAAATCAAAACCCAGCTCCTCATTGCCAAGCTCCTCGTGAACCAGCCTAGACTTGGGATGCCTTGATGTCAGGGCAGTTCTGTGCAGATGAAAAGGAAAACTCACGCCTCTCTTTTCAAGCGTTTGACTTAAGAGTTATGTGAGGGAAAAAAATTTAAAGACACACACCCACAGAGTTTGGCACCAAATCTTTTTCACATCAAACGCTGCTTTGAGAGTTTGACTTGGGCATCAATGCTAGAAAAAGTTTGGGAGTAAGGGAGATGCTATGACAATCCTATAGACTTAGCCCTCTTAGAATGAAAGTTTAAAGCTGCAATTAGGAAAAAAAAAAAAAAAAAAAAAACCCTCTGGAGCCACAGTTTTTCCAATATATTGAATCCAGATTTCATAATCCACAAAAATGTCATCACAGAGACCATATGCAAAAACATGTTTTCTTCAGAACTTCTAAAAGTGGAAACTGAAAAATACAATGAAGACAATTAGAAGAAATTCGGAAAACGTCAAACCCAGGGAACAGAAGGTTTGGGAAGGGATTTGAGGACCTGGGCTTCCCTTGCGGAGGGGGGCTCCTGAAGGAAGGGCAGGAATAGCCGAGCCCCAAGGGACTCAGAAGCATTTGAGATCCCTGGACAGGCAAGGGCAGAGCTTTTTATTTCAAGTCTGTAATGTTGCCTGACAGGATTTCTCTAATCTTGATCATTCTACATCAAGGTGACAGTGTCCTGCCACCCAGATTCACCAGGCAAGTTCAGTCTGATGACTGTTGGCAGCCTGAAGTGAGGGAAGGGCCGAGTTTAAAGTCTGACCCAGACTTGGGTTACCAGTGAGACCCTCCCCAGGCTCGTAATCGGAACTTCAGGCCAGCAGACCCTGGCAAGAGCCTGTCAGCAGGCCACCAGCCGGCCACAGGAAGGCCACTAGCAGGCCATGAGAAGGGCACCAGCAGGCCACCAGCCGGCCACCAGTAAGCCACTGGCAGGCCACCAGCAGGCAGGTGGGAGGCGGGAGGCCGAGGCGCACTGCCCCCCCTTCCCTCGCTCTGGTTCTTTCGCATCCTGGAGCGGAGTTACCTTCATTGTACAACAGAGAGAGCGCTGTCTGCTTTTCCAGCTTGTGGCACCGAGTACAAAGACAGGACACGAAGCGTGTTCCTTTTAAAATTGACTTTCTTAGTGATTACCATGACGATTTGCACATCCCCTGATCTTCAGGTGCCGACAGACGCTGCCTCGTGCGTGCACCGCAGTCCTGACCGTGAGCTGGCCTGGTTGCCGGTGTTTGTGGGGGCTGCACCTGCACCGAATAGTCAGAAGAGTCACCCCAGTGACTCCTCACCACAGGGGAGGGGCTGTTTTATCTTCACGTGGCGGGTGAGGACACTAAGTGACAAAGAAGTGGAACATCACGCCTCAGGAAGGGGATCCAAGCCCAGGTGGTTTGGATCCTGAGCCTCGACAAATAGCCACCGTGCCTGCTGTCCGAAACTGCGTGTCCCTGCAGGAGCCAGTGGGCACAGGCAATTGTTTAAATTTAAATGAACGTACATAAAACAAAACTTTAAACTCCATCCGTCGGTCCCATCAGCCACATCTTAGTAGCTATAGGGGCCAAGTAGCAGCACTTTGGACAGTAGAGATATAGAATGCGTCCGTCACTGCAGAAAGTTCCATTGGACAATGCAGGTCCTTCCATTTAAATCCCAAGTCCAGGGCCAATGGCTTCTAAAATGGGACAAATTTGGTGGTGATTATTCACATATAAAAAAAGATCTGTGAGCTCCCCAAAGGAGTCGCCCAAGTGATTTCCACTAGCCAGGGGATTGAAAGGTCTATTTCTAGATCATTAACACCTGGGCAGAGGAAACTGGGTGGGGAGAGGGAAGGGAGCTAGTGGCCGGGTGCTGGGGCGGTTCTGACGTGTTGGGTGATGCTCTCCACCGAGGAGCAATTCAACAGGAGAGAGCAGTGGTGCCAGGTGATGTGGGGCCCCAGCGGGCAGTGGGGGGGGGGGCACCGAGCTGGCCTGTGGTGAGATGGGGCCTTTGCCTTGGGGGTGCCCGTCAGCTTCCGGGGCTGGCTGCCCACTTGCTGTGTGGCCTGAGCAAGGGCCTGGACTCTGGCTCTGCTTCCCCTGAGATGCGACGGCCACCACACAGCCCCCGGCAACCCCCTCTCGTGCCCGCTCCATCGGGCATCATCCACGAGGGGAGAGCAGAGTTCAGCCATGCACAAGGCAGGCTTGGCCCGCTCACCCATGCGCTCATCCAACGTTTACCAAGGCTCCTAAGACATGCGGAGCTCTGGGAACAAATCAAATGCTGGATAAGTGGGCAAACGAGTGACTGCCGGAATGAGCCCTGTCAGGGTCGTGGGGTGTGGTGTCCCTGGAGGCAGAGCCCACGTCAGGGGTTCTTGTGCTCTCGGGAAACCCCAGGGGGATCTGAGGGGAGGGCAGGGGGCTGCTGAGGGTGTTCATCAAGGATATGAGCTGAGGCGAATTCCAGGCCCAGCCTGATCCCACCGAGAACTCCAGGGTGTGAGTTACACCTCAGAGTTTGCTCTCCACCTCCCACTCCCAGAGGTGAGAGACCTCCCACCAGACAGTCCCTAAGTTCATTCATTCATTCATTCAGTATTTCAATATTTGATGACCTCCTGAGGAGGGGGCAAAGCTGCCCAGGCATCTCCAGGGAAGGGGGCTCCCAGCGGCCTCAGGCCTTCTTCCAAAGAAGGGTGCGGGGGTGGGCTGTTAGCAGTGGGGGTGGAAGCCTCAGCCAGGTACCAGGGATCCGGACAGGTTCCCCACAGCTCCCCCAACCCAGTCCCAGCATCTTGGCTCCCTTGGCTCTCCTGTCATCAAGAGAGAACAAAGGGCATTCGGTTTTACATTTGTTGAACTCCTTCAACTCCAGCTTCTTGGTTTTGTTTTGTCTCTCTCAGGTAAAGGTGGATTTTGGTCCCTCATCTAGTTTGCTAATGCTGCTGGAAGGCAAAACACAAGAAATGGATTGGCTTTCATAAAAGGGGGTTTATTTGGTTACACAGTTACAGTCTTAAGGCCATGAAGTGTCCAAGGTAACGAACATATCTGCAACAGGGTACCTTCACTGGAGGATGGCCAATGGTG
Organism: Choloepus didactylus; assembly: GCF_015220235.1. NCBI lineage: Eukaryota > Metazoa > Chordata > Mammalia > Pilosa > Megalonychidae > Choloepus > Choloepus didactylus. The sequence goes on from NC_051325.1 coordinate 61,967,526, forward strand.
TCCAAAAAACCTCTGTTAGCTGGGAAGGCATGTGGCTGGCGTCTGCTCCAAAGCTCTGGGTTCCAAATGGCTTTCTCCCAGGACGTTCCTCTCTAGGCTTCAGCTTCTCTCCAAAATGTCACTCGCAGTTGCTCTTGGGGCATTTGTCCTCTCTTAGCTTCTCCAAAGCAAAAGTTGGCTTTCAAGGCTGACTCCAAAATGTCTCTAAGCTGAAGCTCCTCTCTCAGTTCCAGTGCATTCTTCAAAGTGTCCCTCTTGGCTGTAGCTCCTCTTCAAACATCACTCACAGCTGCACTGAGTTCCCTCTGTTATGTCAGCTCATTTATATGGCTCCACTGATCAACTTAGACCACCCCGAAAGGGTGGAGCAACACCTCCATGGAAATTATCCAATCAGAGTCATCACCTACAGTTGGGTGGGGCGCAGCTCCAAAGAAACACTCAAAGAAATCTACTCAAAACTGATAACATCTGCCCACACAAGATTATATCTAAGATAATGGCATTTGGGGGACACAATATATTCAAACTGGCACAGTCCCTTCCAGTATTCCTGGAGGCTCCTCAGTCAGCCACTGAAGCCTCCTCCCCAGGAAGAAATGTAGCCATCTGGTTTTGTCTCCAGCTAGTCATGCCATGATAAATGACAGCTCATGGGCATTCAAACGTTTCAGCCAACACAAAACACAGTGGAATGTCATCTCATTAACAAAGTGAATCATCGCATGTTGTGAAACAGTCTGTCTCAAAGAGAGCTGTGTTAATTAGAAATATTTCCCTTCAACATTTGGCCGTGTGGATACAGGAAAGAGACCCTGTAATTGCCCAGTTCACCAACGTGCTTTGCAAAGCCTTGGTGTTTAAGCATCCCTAAAAGACAAAGGCCCACGAAGCTATGCATTTGGCTTGACGTAAACTTCTCCGAGTTTCCAATTAAAAACTCTCGCCCTATACATGTGACATTTTCCTAATTGGTCCAAGTGTTCCCTTCTACAAATGCAAGTCTGTCTGGGAAGCTGGAAAGAAATTTGTTCTTGCCAGACCAGAAAGAAAGGAGATATTTTGAAAGAGCTACTCGTCTCTAAGGTCCAAATAGGCTTGTATCTGGGTCTTAACATCTGAGAGGAGCCTCTGGCTTCAGCCTTTCCATCTTCAAGGCCTCAGATGTCTCTAATATCCTTGCAGCAGCCAAATTAAATATGACTATGATTAGGAAAACAAAGCTGTCTCAGCACGTGCTTCTTCTTTGTAAAAAGCTGGAATTCAGGCTGGGCAGAGCCTGGTTTTATAAGTTTGTGGCAGGGACACGTTGGAAGTAGTATTGGAAATAGTATAGTGGGTAGAACATGAGCTGAGAGTTCATACGGACCTGAATTCAAAATCCCAGCTCTGCCGTTTATTGGCTGCAGACTTTGGGTAATTTACTTAACTTCTCAGCCTCAGTTTCCTTGTTGTAAAATGGGAATAAATTAGCATCACTCCTATAACATTGCTGCAAGAATTAAAGAAAGTGTGCGGAGAAAATGCTTCATAAATGCTAGCTGTTACGTTAACAACGATGATATGACTGGCTGTTGGTTCCAGTCAGGCTCAAAGGCTAAACCTGAGAGAATTGTCCTTCCTTGGAGGGTGGTTTGTCTCTTATTTTTCTGGAACTTTCTCATCAGAGGTTGTTGATGTTTATGCTGGGCAGTTTGTCTCTCATTTTTCTGGAACTTTCCTATCAGAAGTTGCTGATGCTTACACGGGACAGTTTGTCTCTCAATTTTCTGGAATTTTCTTATCAGAGATTGTTGATGTTTATTCTCAGCAGTTTGTTATTTTTCTGGAACTTTCTTATTAGAAGTTGTTGATGTTTAAGTTTCTGGTCTTCACCTCAGAGCAGAGACCCTTCAGCATAAGTGTGGGTGGGCAGATCGCATCTGGGAAATGGGCTTGGTGGATGGTCTCCTACTCCTGAGAGGTTTATGATAAGGAGAGAAGCCCATCCAGCTCTCTTGGAGGAAACCCAGCAATCTCCCTGGATCTGGGTGGTTTAGAGCAACACAGATTCCAAGAGGGCTCCTTTGTCCTTTTCCCAGAAGGCAGCAAGCCTAAGGATGTAGACTGTAAGTCACATGGTGTCCCCAGAGCTCAGAATTCTCGTAGACACTGATGGTCCTGCTGATAAGACGGCCACGAAAATTCCTAGAGCTAGAGGATGAGCAAGATTCCCACACTGAGCATTTTCTTTCCCAAATGGGCAAGATTTAGAAGATAACGAAATGCCTCTCTCCTCCTTGGGTTAAACATCGTCTATCTTTGGCCCATTTCTACCCGGCTGCTCTGCTCATGTATGTTTGCATGGGATTAATCAGGAGGAGACATCCAAGATCCACCATGCTCTTTGGGCACAGAAATAAAGACAGGCTGGAAACCACACTTGCACAGGGGTCTTGATCACCTGGGATTCATGAACATCTGTTCCCCTGGGGCTCCCAAGGCTGCATGTGATTTGGCCTTAAGGAGCCATGTGGGGGGTGGGCTCCAGGGAACGGGGGGCTCTGGTAGGACAAAGCACGTCCCCGCTCTGGGAGGCATGTCAGCATCTCTACCAGAGAGGTCTCACCTCCCAGGCTTCTGTCCTGCTGGCCGGTACAATTATTTTGCAAGAAGTAAAAGATAATCAAAAATGCTTCCAATACCCATCTAATGGACCAAACAAATCCAACCACATGTCTCTTTTAGCTAAGACGGTTTGTCAAAATGTGGCATCACGAACATTGATCGCTTATTATAAATGAAATATCTTCAAGGCCTCTCTAATTCTGAGGACATGATTTCTGGCTTTTTAACTTTGCCAGGCATAGAGGAGTACACAGCTGCCAATGTAACGAAGCAGGCATTTAAGCAGATCACAAAACCAGGGAGAACTGACCCAGGATGTGGCTTGAAATAGAGGAAATGCCATGAGTTGTCTAAATGTAGGACAATAACTCTGGGAAGTCACCTTTGTAAGTCATCATTTTCCCAACCACACCCTTGAGAGGTAGTTGGATTTTCCTCCCTTGGGGTTAGGAAGCTTCTTCAAAGATTCTGAAGTTAATAAAGGCATAATATTAGAAACATACAGTTTAACAGGACACAGATGCTCATTCCTTTCTTTGAGTTGGGGAGAAAGACCCCCTGGTGCTCCTTATTACTCATCCTGACTTCTTCGGGGTAGACTGTGCAGCTCTGAACAGCGACTCCTGCAGGGAAACATGTCCCTCCACACTCGGAAGTCAGGAGTGTGTTTTCTGTGGCACCCACATCCCAGGGACACTGGCTCATTTCAAAGCTGTTCTCAGAAGCAGAGCTAGAGCTATTTGCTAGTGAGGTACCCCATCATACAAAGTTCCCAGGTAAATAGACATAACCCAGGCACCAAGTACCCCCTGACCACTGTGATCCAGAGCCCATGGTGTCCGAAAGGGAAAAGCAGCAGGGACTGGGAATGACAGTTTGCAAATGTCTGCTCTAAGGAATTGCCAGTCTGCCCCTCTTGTTCTAGGCAAACCAGTGGCTAGGTCAGCAGGGGATTTGCTTTCCTTGCCCTCCCCTTCTTCCTTCCTCCCTCCCTCTTTCTTCTCTCCTTCCTTCCTTTTTCAGCTGAAATATTCCATTTTCCTTGTTTATATAGCTGAAACCAACTGGCTAATTGTCAGTTTTTCTCTCTGCTGTGCAATAAGCCAGTGTCTTACCTGAGCTAAATGCTTACTCGGGCAAGATAATAAGAAATACAGAAAGGCACAGAAGCATTTAGAAGACAAACAGGTTATAAAATTGCCTATTAGGAACCCTAATTTAAAATCATTTCCAAAAGGTTGTGCATTCTTTCTCTGTGCACCCAGATGCCACCCTCTCCTGACACTCTCTGGTGCTACGGGTGACGGAGCACTGCTTTCAAAGGTGGTGTCAGTGAGGTTCATTGGAGTCTCAATTATTTTCTCATTAAAGGAGACGCAGGGGAGGGGAAGGCACCAAGACAGCCGGCGGAAATCTTAATTAGGTACGAAAAGGCAAATGCAAGTCTCAGATGCTTCCAGAAGCTAAGACAAAATTGCTTACCCAGACTACCTGTTGCTGATAGAACTCACAGGGGTGGGTCACATCTATGACTGTGAGGAGACACCTGTGGGCGTGCACACGTGTACACAGAAGTACTCATACATGAGTCAAAGATACGTCCAAGAGATTTTTGTAACCAAACAGAAAGAAAAATGTGTTATTTTCATGTCATGTTCATGTGTTTTTTTTCCCCTGCCACTAATTATGCTATTTTGAGAAAATAATTGGAATTGGCTAAAAGAAATTAAGAATAGAAGCTTGCAAATTATATAACCTAATGAATCTAACTTCTGGTAATGAACCTAGCTGCTACTTAACACGCATCACTGAGGCTTGCATTCAACAGAGAGGCCCTCCTAAGTCTTTTAATTCAATGAAACCATTCTCAATAATTCATAATTAAGTCTGGTTCAGAAACGATAGTCTCCGAGGCAATCTTGATTTATGTGCTTTTTGTGCCTCTGCCAAATGTGGAAAACTACAGAATTCTGAGTTGCAAAAGGCGAGTGCCATCAACAAAGATCATGGATATAGAGGAATAATGGGCTGCAGCAAAAGCCCTTTCTCTCTTGGCTAATGGGAACAATGAGATTGAAAATGGAAGAAAGTAGAAGGCATTGCTTCTGTGCTCACCGCTTTGGTTTTAGCACGAGGTAGCAACAGGAGCACCTGCTGGAGAAGCCAAAGGCTGTCAAGACCCAAACCAGTGAGCCTCTGTGCTGCAAGGGCAGATGTCCTCCGAGGACTGGAGAGGAGCCTCTGCTCCCACCTGCCCCGTCTCCAGCTTACTTTCTGCCTGAAAGAACACAGGGTCTGCAGTAGAGAGAAAATGAGTTGCAGGAGGACAAATTCAAAAATGCCCTATTTGGTCTTCATTGCCCTCTTGTCAGGCCCTTTCATTGGATACACTGTAGACTTGAGAATTTGTGCTATTCACACAGACTTGAAATAACTCCAAATTGCCCTCCCACTGTGATCATTCGTGTTGCCTGCTCTTCATAAAAATGTTCTGCTCATGCTGAAACCTTCCCAAAAGACCCATCATCTGAACCCTGAACTTTGACATGGAAGGAAATGAAGTCAGCTCTAATGCACAGATCACAAAGCAGTCCTATTATTTTTAGAACTCATAGTAATGAAAACAGTAGTACTTATAATAAAAGTAATAGACTCAATTAAAGTCTATCTTCAGAGATATAAACAGGAGTCAAACAGCGGATGAGCATCGTATTTTTAAAGTCCAATTAAGAGCCTGCCTGTGAGGGGTTTGAAACAGGAACACGCTACGCCTTGGAAACCTGCATCCCACAGTCAAATTTCGTTAACTCTTCAGGGTCTTCTGTTTGTGATGAATTGTGCTTTCTCCTTTAATGCTTTCCAGCCAGTTGGGCAACAACATTTTATTGAATAAGAGTCTGATGTGTGTTGAATGGTGTATGAGAGGCTTTTAAAAATGGTTTAAAATAGCCCAAGACCCAGCAACATCTTTCAGACGAAGCCTCTGAAACATTGTACAGACAGAGGCCCCCTTTCATGTGAGGATGTTGTGTTGGCAAGGCTGGGATGGATTTTGCACCCAAATGCAAGTGCATCTCTGCATCGTCATGTCCCCATGGTGAGACTTTGGGTGCTGAATGTACTTGGTGTTGTGTCAAGAATTGTAGCCAAGGCAGAAGGGCCTGGGCTGTGTTACCATGGCCAAAGTCAACTACCTCTCTGAACCTTCATCTCTATAGCTATAAAATGGAGGTGAAACTCCTTGCTCTACCTGCTTTCCAGAGCATTGAGGAATTCAAAGGATGTGGGAGATGTGAAAGCCAAGGGCAAAGTGTACAGCCAATTGCAAAAGAAGAGGGTGAACTCTTCCATGTAGCAGCTCTGTGACCTACAGTGAGTTACTTAACCTCTCTGTGCCTCAGTGTCCTTATTTATAAAATGGAAATAATAGTACAATCAATGTCATAGGACCATAGTGAGCAAAAAGTGCATTAATAGGAAGTATTTGAAATAGTGCCTAGCACATCATAAATACTACACTAGTGTTTATCATTATTTCTATTAATATTGAAGTTTTGTTGAAAAAGAAAGTGAAAAACAGATTGTCCTCGCCTCTGGCCACACTTCAACTCATGTCCATGAAGTCATGAGACCTTTGCAGAGCTTTCTGGGAGGCCCCTAAAATAAAACCTGAAGAAAAACAAGGCTGGTAAAAGTGGGGTTGATGATGTTCTTTCAAAAGCAATGTGTAATACCTACAAAAATGGAAACCAAGGAGAGAGTTTACTCACAAATGGATGGATGGTTATTGTATGAGTCTGTCCGTGCTGATTCACACAATAAGCAAACGAGCAGAAAGCTCTTACTCATGCCTTTAGAAGACCACGTTTGCTGAGCACCTATTGTAGGCAAGGCCCTTGCTCAGCTGAGGCCGGGAGGACAACCTCGGCCTGCCCAGAGCTCACGGGTAGGGGGAAAGCGAATCAAGCACAGGCCTCGGGGGGCAGGAAAGGAATGGAAATTTCTGGAACCTGGAGCAGCAGGTGATGGGCTCTCTCGGGTGCAGGGAGGGCTGGAGAGGATTCGGAGCTGCCGCAGAAGGGGGCTGCCTATCGTGGGCCAAGCAGGGAGCACAGGGTGGGGGCCACCCTGAGGCTGGACCCTCGGGGGTGCAGGAGCCTGGGGGTGGGGGTGGGGCAAACCCCAGAGGAGGGTGGGTTGGAGCTCACCCTGGAGGGTCCCTGCACATCCTGCTGATGACTTGGTTTACCCCTGGAGGCCGAGAGCCATCCACAGAGGGTTTAGGGTGGAGAAGGCTGTGAGCTCATCTCCTCGTTGCATCCCCAGCCCTGGGACAGACCCTGGGTGGCTGCCCTTGGCCCCGACAAAACTCCCCACTCTCCTGACGTAAACGCACCAGCGCAGGCTCCTCGTTCTCTGACGAGAAAGACCAGGAAAGCGGCAGTGTGGAGGGGCTTCCTTCCCCTCGCGGCATTGTCAAGACCACCCATGCTTGGAAATCCAAGGGAATGGCCCAGGATGGGGGGAAGGGGTGGGAGGAGGCTGGGGAGCTACACAGGGTCCAAGGCCCCTTCCTTCCGTGCCCTGGGCTTGACCTTCTGGAAACGAAGAGAAGGGGGCAGAAGCCCTGGTGTGACTTCCCAGGAAATGAGACATGCACGATGAAGTAGCGTCCTTTTTCCTGTTGGCCTCGGTGGCACAGACTGAGGTCCTAGGAAAACCATTCTGTCGCCCTAGATAGCTTGGCCCCACGTAATGAGCACTGTGCTATTCGATTCATGCCGAATAAATTAATTGACAGAGGAGCATATGGAGGGATGCATAACTTTCTCATTGCTATGCATTATTGAAAATAAAGAACTGATATGGGAAAAGATTGTATGAGCATCTTAGCAACCCCAAAGCAGCCGTAAACCTCAGACAGGTCCACAGGTAGCCTGGGAAATATCCCTGATCCTCATTCCCTGTGCTACTGCTTCTTCTACTTTAATTTAAAAAGCTGTTGATGGCCTGGCTCAAACATCCTTGTTTTTCTATTCAAACAGCTTTCTTGAAGTTTGGAAAATAGGAAATATTCCCTTGGGTATAAAGAACACACATTTCAAGCATGAGTAACCTGGCAAACTGAAATTAGAAAAGCTGGCCGGAGACAATGTAGTTCTCAGGCACAGGTGTTTTGTTATCAAGGTTCTTAAAACTAAGCACTAAGTAAAGGTTTCTGCCCACCCGTATCCCCAGGGGACTACTAGCTCGCTCTCAGATCCAGGCTTTGTGCACTCCTCCCACAGTGCCTCTGACACCTGCTCAGCTAAATACCTGAAACTGCATCTCTCTTTCTCCCTCTCTCTCTTCTCTTTTGAATATGTGAAGCCCAAACACATCCTTGTCATCTGTGCTTTGAAAAAGCTAAGATTTAAAATGTCAATAATAACTGAAATATAAAACAAATCAATGGCTTCCGAAACAACAACAAAAACAAAGCTACTAACTAGCAGTTAAAAAGTGCCCCTGTCAGTCCACGTGGATGGCCCCAGACTGCATTCTGATCATGGATGTGGAGCTGAGCTAGGACATGATATAGAAAACCAGATGATGGAATGACACTTAGAAGTTGAGCATTTTTCAAATTTCCTAGGAAATTATGATTACATTTGGCATGGAGACATTTGGATCTCCTTTCTCTCCTGAGGACACAGTTTATGTTCAGACCAAGTTGGAACAAACATTCAGCTGGGAAGGGGAGGGATGAATTTATGGCTTTACTTCATACGAGACTTGATGCATTTGCACACAGGCAATTGGCTTCAGGCTCCTCAAACAGATATCCTTTCACTCTCCAGCCCTCAAAATACTTTTAAAAGTCAACTGGACATGGAGTCAGAAGGTCTCAGTTGGAAAAAGGCCCCATTATTAAGTGGATTTATTATTCAGAGGGCAAGCGAAACCATGTGCAAGCCTCACTCAGTCTTCTAATTCATGAATTGGAGTTAATTCTGATTCCAGGTTGTATGGAGCTTAAATGGGAGCATGTACATGTAGGACCCTGACATGAGGGCTAGCCCACCTGCCTGTCTCCATTTCTCCTTCATCCCATCCTTATTGGTTCATTTACTCATTTATTTACTCATTCATCCGTCCACCCACCCACCCACACATCCATCCATCATCCATTCATCCATTCATCTATCCATCCATACATACAAACATATAGTCACTCATCCATCCATCCATCCATCCATCCATCCATCCACCCATCCCCCCACCCACCCATCCATCCATCCACCCACCCATTCATCCATCCATCCATACACCCACCCACCCACCCACTCATCCATCCATCAGCCATCCACCCACCCACCCATCCACACACCCACCCATCCATCCATCCACCCACCCATCCATCCATCCATCCATCCACCCATCCCCACATATACCCACCCACCCATCCACCCATCCATCCATCCATCCACCCACCCACCCACCCATCCACACACCCACTCACCCATCCATCCATCCACCCATCCATCCACCCATCCATCCACCCACCCACCCATCTACCCACCCACCCATACATCCATCCACCCATCCACCCACCCATCCATCCATCCATCTATCCATCATAAGCACCTGCTATAGACCAGGTACCATGCAGCCACTGGGCATAGAGCTATGAATGAGACAGGTCCCTGCCTTGGCCAAGATCCACCAGCATGGCGTGGGGTGATTGAAGTTCAGAAAGAATACAGAGAGGCTAGGCAAGGGGGGTGTGAGGAGGAGGTGGTGTGGGGTGAAACTGGAGAGGCTCGCTGTGGATAGGCCATGAGGAATGGGACAGGTTAGCCACTGCAGCCTTTTTCTATGGATTGCAGCTAGCAAGAGTGGATGCTGAGCAGCCAGCACAGGCCATTTGAGTTATCCAAGGGAGCGATGTGAGTGCCCTCAGGAGGCAGGCTGGCCAGTCCTTCCAGTCCCTTTTGTAGCCTTTTCCAGCACTTTCCTTTCCCATTTCTCCCCCTTGCATCCTCCCTGGATCAGAAAGGACCGAGTCCAGGGAGCCTGATGTGGAGGTGTTGCTTATCTCAGTTCTGTGTCCCAAAGGTACTGGTTTCTTGTGTCATTGTCCAGAGACATATGTGTGTTCTATTTTCTTTCTTTTTGCCTAAATGGTGTCAAACTAGATACACTATCCGGTTACACTCACCCATGGCAGAAAAACCAAGTTCCAAAATTTATCTTTGTAGCCATGTTTAAATAGCAAAGGACTGGGACTAATCTGAATGTCCATCAGTAGGGACTGGCTTATGGCAGAATTTCTCAGCCTTGGCCCTGTGGACCTTTGAGAGTGGGTTGTTCTTTATTGTGGGGCCATCCTGTGCATTGCAGGGTGTTCAGGAGAACCCCTGGCTGCTGCCCATTAGAGGCCAATAGCCCCACCCTCTCTCCCCAGCTGTGACAACCAAAAATGTCTCCAGACAGTCCCAAATGTCCCTGAGGGGGCAAACCCCACCCCCTCCATTGGGAATCACTGGATTATGGTGCAAACACGCTACCACATATTGTATGGCAGAAAGAGAAGGGGAAAAGCCTTTCCTGATACGGAAGGAGCCTCCCGTGGGGTCAGCACAGTGTGGAGAACTCCAAAACAACCCTAGGTGGGTTGGGGATAGAGGGGGTGAAGGACCTGAAAATTTCCCAGCAGAGAGGAGATGGAGGCCAGTTGTGCACAGTTTTGATCAGCACTGGCTGGCTCTGCAGCTGAAATAAGGAGAAGCATCAAGAAAAGCTGATGAAGTGCAGTAAAAGGATCTAGACCAGATGTGCTTCCTGTATACATTTCAGACTGTGCCAGCAGAAGCCAGGGGTCCCTGGGGATCTGAACAGCCCCCACTGTGCTGGGAACTTCTCAGCTGCCATTTTGTCCTCATTCGTCATGTTCAAGGATGTTGGCCACGGACTCCCTGACAACCAGCACAACTGGACAGACGTCAAGCCGTTTAGAACAACCATGTCTCGAGACTCATCTTAAACCTCCCAGGATTTCAATACACCCAATTAATTCCAGTTGGCATCAAATTAGCAAGTTTTGCCTAATAATTCTCATTTTTGCAAGTGGTCCTCATTGGTTTTATTTATAAAAACTCAGAGTGGCCTCAAGAAATGGACTCGATTAGCTGGCCAAGCATCCCACACTGGAAAAATGTCAGTTTTCATGAACATTTAATTGATATATGCTTTTCCATAAACCCAGACATGGGAGGCGTCTGCTAATGATGGCCTTGTCCACTTTCCATCTCTTGGTCTCTCTTTTTTAATGCATAAATGGGAAAAGAAAATACATCTTTCCTCTCCCATCTTCCCCTCCCTGGCTCAGAGCTTGAGCCGAGCTCACTGCTGGCTCAGCTGAAGCTGGGGGCTTGGACAGGGGCCTCCTTTTGAACACAGCAATGTGAAACAGACGGCCTAATCTGAGTTTTCTCACTTATGTGAGTTCTTCTCCTCCCTAAAAAATGGGGAAAAGATCCCTCTTAGATCTTAAAAAATGTGGCTTAAAAACAGACCATCTGGCCAGAGCTGACTGTTTAACAGAATCTTCCCCAACTGCTCCCTGCATGCCACACCCCTGGAGGGCAGCTCACACCCCTGGAGGGCAGCTCACACCCCAAGAGAGCTTCACGGCCTGGGAGAGGCAGGCCGAACCGGGACCTGAACTTGGAGATCCAGGCCACGCCATCCCCCGCCACACCCCTGCTCGGGGAAGGCAGGCACGGATTCCCTGTAGAATGAAGCTGGCAGTTGATGAATAGAAGTGACTTTCTGGAGATGAAGGCTCCCCTGCCACATGCCCCCAAATAATGCAGTGTAGTGGTTAAGAGCACGTGTCCTGAAGTCCTGTAGATTCGGGTTCAAATTCCAGTTTTCTCCCTTACTAGATGCCTCTGGACCAGAACAAGCAATGGACAGCTCGGATTTTGCCATCCACCAGGGGATGGTGAGGCTTAGAGGAAATGTTTGTAAAGCATTTTGCATACATTGCAACATATGTAGTGTGTTGTGATACATTGTATCCAGCACAGTGCAGGATCTGTTGTGTTGTGCCTTGGGACACAACGTCCTCATTACAATTACAGTTAGTGCTCCCCAGCTCTGGCCCTTCTCTCCCCTCTCCGGAGCCCGTGGGAGTGGCGAGGGGCCTTCCCTGGGAAAGTCGTGCCGGCAGGAGCAAGGCCAAGGGGCTGTCAAGTTCTGGGCCCTGTTTCAGAGCTGTGTGCAGATGGAAACTTCTAGGAGAGTCTTTGGAGTGCAGGGAGGAAATTTTTTCTGGCAGCGGCTTTGGGCATCTCATTTGTGAGACAACAGCACCACCTCCAGGCAGAGAACAGGATTTCCTCTAGAACTTTCTCTGGGCTTTCAGGGCACCTGGACCCCAGGATTAAGAAGGTAGGATGTGGCTTTGTGCTGGCCGGCCATCAAGGGCAGGATTTGCCCGGGAGATGAACGCAGCCTCGGCTCCCACCGTCCCCCACCTGCATGGGCCATGGCCTCTGGAGCCCGGCAAGCCTTGCTTCTGAAAGCCTGATGGTGGAGACATAAGTGTCCCACCGAAGGAGGCCGGAACTCATCCCCAGTCCCTTACTGAAGGCGTGGTCGGTTTGGTTGGCTCCTGTTGTTTGCAGTCCTACGGGTGTGACCGCATCCCCCACTGGCACTGACCCCCTCCCCAGGCCGCCCCCCACCCCCACCATGAACTTGGCTGCTGTTTGGCTTGGAAAACACCGACAGCTGGGCTCTTAGCTGCCCTCCTCTGCTGGGGCCCGTCTATTTGTTAAGCCACTCCCTGGGCCATGTCTGAAGGAAAGAGGGGGATGGGTGCTTGCCTCTTGGGGCTCTCCCCACACCTAGCCCTGGGGCTGGAGGAACTTGCTCGATGGTTTCCTGGGAGGTCATGGAAAGAAGGGCACAGAAAGAAATGAGCGTGGACTTTGGAACCACATGGCCTCAGCCCAGAGCCCGGCTCTGCGATGCCAGGCAGGCCGGGCCACCCGTGTGAGACCCCGGGCAGGCCAGGCCACCCGTGTGAGGCCCTGGGCTGACAGCACCAGGAGAGGCCAGTGGGCAGTTCCAGGGGTCCGTCTCATGCAGCCTCGCAGCATCACTCTGTGGTTCACGTCCTCAGCCCGCGTCACAGTTGTGAGAATGGGGGCACACAGGGGTGAAGGTGGCCCAGCCCACAGTGGCCAACCCTCCGCTCCAGGGCAGCAGCCTCGTCCGCGCCTCCCAGGACCCAATTTATTGCCCAACAAAAAATGGGGACCCCAGTCCCCACACCCCCTGTCCTCTCCATGGCCCTGGATTCAGGCTGGGGATGGCCCTTTCCTCGCTCTCCGTGGGCACCTGGAGACACAGGTCAGCAAGAACCCAGGCCCACGGGCCTTCCCCTCCCACTCCTAGGCTGGCTCCTACATCCCGACTCTGGGCCCTGAACGCTTCCTCCAAGAGCTTCCTCGTACCCCGAACTCTCGTGCTCTCCGTGTCGGCAGTTAGAGAGCGGCCTGCCTCAATTAGTTATTCGCTGATTACCATTAAGTGGCCCATTAGGTAACCAGACTGGGGTAGATCCCAGATGGAGTCTATCTAAAGCGGTTACCTGGATCTTGTGAATGAAAATGACAGTGAGTCAGGCCCCTGGTGCACCGCACGGGACCTCACACACATCACATGTCACACCAGTTCCAGCCACGATCGGACACGTCTTACCTTGTCCACTCTCACCATGCCCAGGCCCTGTCCCGAGCACTTGAGCTCTGAGAACTCACCAAATCATCATAGCAACCTGGAAGTGGATATTAATATTATCTCCAGCTCACGGTTCAGGAAATCGCTCAGAGAGGTTGAACAATTTGCCCAGGTCCCACAGCCAGGATTGGCACTCAGGCAGTCAGGCTCCCTCTTCCCAGCTCCTAACCTCTGGGCTTTGGGATTATAATTGTTCTGTTTATTAAGCAGCTAATAATGTTTATCAGCCACTGTGCTGGAAGATTTATATGAATTATCTTTTCTAATTATCACAATGAGCGGGAGCTGGTATCATGCTCATTCTTCAGATAAAGAAATTAAGGCACGAAGAGATTAAATTACTTAGCCCAAACCTATCCAGCTAGAAAGTGGCAGAGCTGGGATTTGAACCAAGAGTCAACAGCCCCCTATTGCTTACCCGTAGCTTCTCGGTGGCAGTGCCTCTCTGCAGACACATTTCTATCACCCAGGCATGGGAAGCACATGAGCTGATCGCGGCTAATGTTTATTAAGCCCTGCACTGGCTCAGGCAATTTCCTTGGATCAGTCGACACTCACATAGACACTTTGAGTTTGTACCAATGACCATCCCCATTCTACAGATGAGGAAACAGGCTCAGAGAAGTCAAGGGACTTGTAGCAGGTGAGTAGCAGAGCCAGGACTCAAGGCCACTAAGCCCAGAGCCTACACTTTTAACCATCTATTAGTGACCAGGATTGACTTACCACATGTGTCCCACTTGGTTAAAGAATCAGCATGGGCCCGTGTGTTCTCAGTGGTGCTTCCCCAAGGTGGGGGTGTGGGGTGCTGGGAGACCCTACTTGCTCACTGGTCTCTGCTCTGAGAGAGGGGGTATGCTGGAGACATTGCTGCCTGTGGCTGAGGAGGTGATTGGCTCAAAGATCTGGTTCTAAGAAAAACCAAGAAGTGTCTTCTTGCTGTCTTCCTCTAGCCTGCTGGGAGTCCCATACTTCTTTCTAGATTCCCATCCTGTGTCGTCAATATCTTAGGACCCCTGCCCACCCCTCTGATAATGCTGCCCCAAGAGGCAGAGGCAGTGACATCTGTGCAGAAAATGTGCTGTTTTCTTGTCTGTCCACCATCCAGTTTGTCTTCTTTTGGTAGCAGCCACGGGATCCCACCCAACCCCATCCCTGCTGGGAGCTGCCCTGTTTAAACTCTCAGTCCCCATAGCTCAATGGGACTTTCCTTTCTCCCTTCCTGCTCAACGGGTGAGCACATGACCAGGCCTGGCCGATCAGGATCACAGTGATTTGTGCATGGGACTCAGTTCAGGCCTGGGCATTTTGCTAGGAGTATTGGGGAAGTCATGTTCTCCTGTTGGAATTTCAGCCTGGAACTGCTTTTCTTCAAGCCCAGTTAAGAAGCTGTGGTCACCGGCCTCTGTGAGTCCCCCAATGTTTTATTGCCCATGTGTAGTCTCCTCCCACTGGACAAGGCTGACCTGGGAGCCAAGACAAAATTGTAGAATGATGGGGAGAGACTTCAAGGCTAGGTCAGACGGGGCAGCCTCCACCTTGATCTCTTGGATCTCTTGCTCTGGGGGAAGATGCTGCCATTTTGGGAGGACACTCAAGCAGCTGTGTGGAGACGGCCAGGTGACAAGGAGCTGAGGCCTCATGCCAACAGCCAAGCTGGTGCACCATCCTGCAAGCAGATCCTCTAGCCCCAGTTGAGCCTTCAGATGACACAGCCAAACCAACATCTTTTTTTTCTTTAACTTTTTACTTTGAAATAATTTTAAAACTTACAGGACAGTTGCAAAAATAATACAAAACCCAACAGTGACCTCCTCTCTGAGCATCTGTGTGTCTTCTCTTAGCATCTCTGGGGCATTTCTCTCTCAGCTCTCTCCAAAAGTCTCTGCCTTTTATCCTTTCACAAAGGGCTCCAGTAAAGGATAAAGACCCACCTCAAATGGGCGGGGTCACATCTCCATGGAGACAATCTAATCAAAAGGTCCCGCCCACAATAGGTCTGCACCTACAGGAATGGATTAGAAGAACACGGCCTTTTCTGGGGTACATAATAACTCCAAACCAGCACAACTACCATTTACTGAGCAGTTACAAGGGGCCCAGCCCTGGGCTTACCCGCATACACAGTTAGATTTGATCTTTGTGACCACCTATGAACCAGCCCCTTTTATTATGCCCTTGGTTCACATGGGAAAACTAAAGCCCAGAGAGGTTAAGCCATTTGTCTGAGGGCACACAGGCAGTAAGAGGGGGATCTGGGATTTGAACCCAGGACGTCTGCCTGCAGAGCCCACACAGGTTCAAGCCTGTATGGACCACAGTCCCTGTCACTTGCAACTGAAGGGCACGCGCCGATACAGGGGCTTTGACGTGAGAAAATACGTGCACCCGAAGCCCAGGAATATCTCAAGTGCCAGGTCCAGGGATGGGTTTGGAAATAGAAGCAGCAGGGGGTGGAGGTCCCTCACGCTCTCGGGGGCACAGCTCTGCCCACTCTTAACCTCGCGCTTATCCCACCTTCTCCCTGGCCCTTCTCCCCACTGACCACCTCTCCTGCTTTCTTGTCATTCCAGTTCTTCCTGGTTTCACCATACCCTGCCCTCCCGTGCCCTCTGGTTCTCGCTGGGATCAGCCAGTTGGATGGAGGAGGGTGAGGGCGAGTTTTTACTCCCTCCATGTTGTGCCCAAGCACCAGTGACACCCCTCATCCCTGTTCCTGTCTTTGGATTCTGGTAAGCACCCCCTCCCCTCACCCCACAGGCACAGGGGTGGTTGTGCACCCCACCAGCCCTGAGGAAGGCATTGCACACTCAGTCACACCCCTGTAGATGGCTCCTGTTTCCAGTCCCCCTCCAGTGGCACCGTCTGTATCTACCTGACACGGTGGTGAAGTGTCATTATCATCTCCGGCTTGCAGAAGAGGACTCTCTGGCTCAGAGACATTAAGCAACAGGCCCAGGGTCATAAGCAAGAAAGTGGCAGAGCCAAGATTTGAACCCAGGTGGTGTGAGTCCAGAGCTCAGGCTCTTGGGCTTTGTTTTGGAGGCAAAAGAGCTGCACAGATTTAATGTGTGGTTTCAAACAGGGCTCTGCCTGACGCATGGAGGCTCCGGAGGGGACGACATTGCCCCTGGAGGCTACAGAGGAGGCTGTGAAGGCCGCCCAGGTCCGAGATGGTGGTGGTGGGTTGGGGGGAGAGGATGTGTACCCAGTGCTGATAGCAGGTGGGGTGGGGAAGGGGGAGGGTCCAGGACCAACTCCGTGGGTGGCATTGACCTTCCCTGAGGTGGAAACCAAGGGAGATGGGCTCTGAGGGTTGGCTTTTGGACTATGTCACCACCTGGGAGTGAAGGCACCATTCCAGTCTGCTCCGGGCCTCAGCTCCTTGGAAATTAGGTGCAGACCACCCTGGGCTGATGGACTTTTTTTCCTGCAACCCCCTGAGAGCCCAGCATCCGGGGGCTCCGATTCAGCCGGGGGACTGCATCTTATCTTGAAAACCTTGCACCGGCCTGCCTTCCTCCCCTGCTTTGCATTAATGCTGAAATGCGTCAATGGGGAGCGCGATCCAAGCCCCTGCTGGGAGTTTTAACAGTTTCCAGCCAGCTAACCATGCCTCATGTATGTTTAAAATAGTCTTTTGCCATTACCGCCAGGCCTGCAAATCAATTTCTTAGTCATGGAGCCTGCGTCGTCTCTCCGCACAGGTGAGCGTAAGCAGGATGCTCATTAAGAGAAACAACGGGGTGTAAACCAGGAGCCCCGGGGGGGACAGATGAGCACTGCGCGCGGGCACAGGCCTCCCGGATCCCCGATGAGTCATGCGCTTCTTTGGGCCTTGATCTCGTCCCCAGAAAACAGCAGATCGGTACACTGCCCACGGCCGAGCCGGGCACAGTCCCAAGTCCTCCCAGGCTCATCTCCTGCTATCCCCCAGCTGTCTGGGGAGGCAGGGGCGATTATTCCCACCCCGCAGAAGGACACGTGAAGGCAAGGGGAGGACAAGCTACGCCAGCAGGACAACATTTAAGAATATTCCCTGGGGGCCTACTAAGTGCCAGTTACCCTAGTAGGTACTTGGGCTGAGCTGTGAACAAGACAGAGGTGTCCCTGCTCCCCCCAGAGCACTTGCGTGCCATGTGGGAACACAGACCATACCCAAAATGAATTAAGAAAGAAGAAAACATCCAGAGTATAAATGTTTTGGAAAAAAATAAATAAAACAAGGTGACGCGATGCTGAGAATCACTGAGCTGGAGGAGTTCTAGCTGGGGGTGGCCCTACATCCCACCCCAATCCCAGCTGTTACATGCTTTGGTGGGAACCGAGAGAACCTGTATGGGCTCTGCAGGCAGACGTCCTGGGTTCAAATCCCAGATCCCCCTCTTACTGCCTGTGTGCCCTCAGACAAATGGCTTAACCTCTCTGGGCTTTAGTTTTCCCATGTGAACCAAGGGCATAATAAAAGGAGCTGGTTCATGGGTGGTCACAAAGATCAAATCTAACTGTGTATGCGGGTTAGCCCAGGGCTGGGCCCCTTGTAACTGCTCAGTAAATGGTAGTTGTGCTGGTTTGGAGTTATTATGTACCCCAGAAAAGGCCGTGTTCTTTTAATCCATTCCTGTAGGTGCAGACCTATTGTGGGCGGGACCTTTTGATTAGGTTGTCTCCATGGAGATGTGACCCCGCCCATTTGAGGTGGGTCTTTATCCTTTACTGGAGCCCTTTGTGAAAGGATAAAAGGCAGAGACTTTTGGAGAGAGCTGAGAGAGAAATGCCCCAGAGATGCTAAGAGAAGACACACAGATGCTCAGAGAGGAGGTCACTGGAATCAGAAGCTGAAGACAAAGAAACCTGGGAGTGAAGGACCAGCAGATGCCAGCCATGCGCCTTGTGTCTGACAGAGGAACCCCAGATGCCAGCAGCCTTTCTTCAGAGAAAGTATCCTCTTGTTAATGCCTTAATTTGGACATTTTCATGGCCTTAGAACTATAAAATTGTAAGCTAATAAACCCCTTCTGTATAAGCCCACCCATTTCTGGTATATTGCATTCTGGTAGCTCTAGCAAACCGAAACAGTATTTACTTTACATAGACGTGGATGTGGATGTGGATGTGGGTGTAGACAGTGATGTGGATGTGGATGTGGGTATAGACAGTGATGTGAGTGTGGATGTCGGTCTAGACAGTGATGTGAGTGTGGATGTCGGTCTAGACAGTGATGTGGATGTGGATGTGGGTATAGACAGTGATGTGGATGTAGATGTGGGTATAGACAGTGATGTGAGTGTGGATGTCGGTTTAGACAGTGATGTGGATGTGGATGTGGGTATAGACAGTGATGTGAGTGTGGATGTGGCTATAGACAGTGATGTGGGTGTGGATGTGGGTATAGACGGTGATGTGAGTGTGGATGTGGGTTTAGACAGTGATGTGGATTTGGATGTGGGTGTAGATGGTGATGTGGGATGTGGATGTGGGTATAGACAGTGATGTGGATGTGGGTATAGACAGTGATGTGGATGTGGATGTGGGTATAGACAGTGATGTGGGTGTGTTTGTGGGTATAGACAGTGATGTGAGTGTGGATGTCGGTTTAGACAGTGATGTGGATGTGGATGTGGGTATAGACAGTGATGTGAGTGTGGATGTGGCTATAAACAGTGATGTGGGTGTGGATGTGGGTATAGACAGTGATGTGGGTGTGGATGTGGGTATAGACGGTGATGTGAGTGTGGATGTGGGTTTAGATAGTGATGTGGATTTGGATGTGGGTGTAGATGGTGATGTGGGATGTGGATGTGGGTATAGACAGTGATGTGGATGTGGGTATAGATGGTAATGTGGGTGTGGGTGTGGGTATAGGCAGTGATGTGGATGTGGACGTGGGTATAGATGTTTGATGTGGGTGTGGATGTGGATGTGGGTATAGAAGGTGATGTGAGTGTGGATGTGGGTATGGACAGTGATGTAGGTGTGGATGTGGGTGTAGACGGTGATGTGGATGTGGACACAGGTATAGACAGTGATGTGGATGTGGATGTGGGTGTAGACAGTGATGTGGATGTGGACATGGGTATAGATGGTGATGTGGGTATGGATGTGGATGTGGATGTGGGTATAGATGGTGATGTGGATGTGGGTATAGATGGTGATGTGGATGTAGATGTGTGTATAGATGGTGATGTGGGTGTGGACATGGGTATAGATGGTGATGTGGATGTGAGTATAGACAGGTATAGACAGTGATGTGGGTGTGGGTGTGGGTATAGATGGTGATGTGGGTGTGGATGTAGGTATAGACAGTGATGTGGGTGTGGATGTGGGTATAGACGGTGATGTGGGTGTGGTTGTGGGTATAGATGGTGATGTGGGTGTGGACATGGGTATAGACGGTGATGTGGGTGTAGATGTGGGTATAGACGGTGATGTGGGTGTGGATATAGATGTGATGTGGGTGTGGGTATAGATGGTGATGTGGATGTGGGTGTACACGGTGATGTGGGTGTGGATGTGGATTTGTGTATTTGCTTCCTGGAGCTGCTGAAATAAATTGCCACAGACGTGGTGACTTAAAACCACAGAATTCATTCTCTCACAGTTCTGGAGGCCGGAAACTCAAAACCTAGGTGTGGTCAGCGCCAGATACCTCACAGGCTCTGGGGGAGACTCTGTCCCTTGCCTCTTCCAGGGGCTGGGGGCTGGGGGCGTTCCTGGGCCCCCTGGGCTTACAGCCGCACCCCTGCAGTCTCTGCCCGCTCTCCCAAGGCCTTGTCCAGGGCTCTGGCCTCTTCTCCTCTGTCTGCTCCTCCGTGGGGTCAACCCACTGTGATAGGGATGTGGCTATAGACACAGACATAGGGATAGAGACAGATGTTGTTAAACAAATACAGCTAAACACATGGTCACACCGTCACATACTTACTGGTAAGGATATCACCATGTCAGCCAGAGAGGCCATCTTCCTACAACCATTTTCTTATGCGGAAACTGACACCCAGAGAGGCCTCTCCGTGAGCTTCCTTCCTATGGAGACAGTCAACATGCACTCCCTTTCCCCCCCAACCCAAGGAAGAGCAGTGATGACACTGGCCGCCATGTTCACCGCTGCCCAGCACACACCGGGCCTGGAGATGCGCCGTTTGTCTCACTGGTTGAAACAGGCCCTGCCGTTATTCGGCAGCTGGAGAAGCCCAGGTTTGGCAAGTCCAGCACTGATTTAACAAGTATTTACTGAGCCCTGCTAGGGGGCTGGCTGTAGGGATACAGCAGTGAGTGGAAGGATAGGGCCCCTATCCCCGGAGTAACCTGTCCAAGGGGGCACAGCTCTGAGCTGGGACCTGGGCTGGGTCCCCAGGACTGCAGAGCCGTTGTTCTCCTCTAGGGCCATGTGGCCATGATCGAGGACCCCTCAAATCTCAGGGTCCTTCCCGGAGGTAACCCCGAGGCAGGTCCTTGGGCAGCTCACGCTTGCTTGGCCTTCAGGGTCACAGAACCAGCACATGGTCACTGGGCTCCTTGGGTGGCTGGGGGGTGTCTCCCAGCTTGAGGACTCGGCCACACCCAGCCCTGGGCCCAACTTGGTGGAGGCGCCCGGTCCTGCCTGCACCCGAAGGGCCGTCCCTTGGACAGTTCAGCAATGGGTGCCCCTGCCTCTGTCACACCCACCCCCAGTGGCCTGCAGTGGCCCCTTTGCCCCAAACCTGTGCCCGTGGGGCACGGCCCTCCTTTTTCATCCCTGGGGCTCTTTCCCAGCCCTTCAAGCTGTGGCTTGCCAGTGCTCTGTACAGTCTTCAGCACTCCTGTGCCCCTAAATTGTCACCTGGGATTTGTCGTCTGCTCACTCAGCTAGGGCATGTGGAATGTGTGAGGCCCCCCAGGCTCCAGGTCCCGCCACGCTCCCCTGCACGCCTGATGCCAATCACACCAGCCACCCAGCGGTTCTTCACGGAGACCGGTCTCCTGCTGGCCACACCGTGTGCAGGCCCTCCCTCTGCCCCTCCTGTTCTTTGGATACATGAGCCACAATTAAGAGTGTTTACTCATGTGACCCCCCCCTCCATGGTGCTGTAAATATCACGAGCACAGGAGCAACGTCAGGCTCCTTCACCGCTATATCCGACAGGTCTAGCTGAGTGAATGAATGAATGAGAAGATGAGAGTCTGGTGTCTCAGTGGACCTCTGAAATAAGACCTGGGCATCTCTGCTCAATCTTGAAGGCTACCTCCTCCTGCTGCTCCCAATCCACCTTCTCCACACCTGGAAAACCAAGGAGCCGCAAGCCCTGGTGTGACTCTCCGGGCCCAGCCTGGCCCCACCCGTGCTGGGCCCCCATCCTTCTCCCCTTCACTTTGGCCCTGGGACCGACACACATCTAGACTCACCGTGCTGGTGTGGTGTTCCCTGGCTCTGCTGGCGGGCTCTGCTCCTCTTCTCTGGGTTCCCTCCTTCAACCAGACATTCTGCCCCACCCGACCCCACCCAGGACCCTCAAGGTCCTGCTCTATCAGCAAGGCCCACTCACTCAGGGGGACTGAAGGGGTGCTGGGACCCAGAGACCCACCCCTCCTTCCTAGACACCCCCATCCCATCTGGATTTGGTGGGAGAATAACCTGGGTGCTCAGGAAAAATCACACACCACGGGGTCCCTGAGGTCACACACTGATGGGACCCAGGCCTGCAGCTGACAGGGGGCACCTGGGGACCCCTTTGCCGAGACCCATGGATCGGGGCCAGAACATCCACCCAAAACCTCATCCCGAGGTCTGGGGAGCTGTGCTGTGGTTTTGGTTTTCATTTCTAGGTAATCCATAAACATTTCAGTACATAGCCCTAAAAAATAACAAGAATCTTAAACATAAAGGTGATAACTACATTATTATTAGCACAATTAAAATACTAACAACCATTCTCTAATACCAAACCTCCAGTCAGCGTTCACATTTTCAGTTGTCACCCCCACACACTCCTAGCGCAGCCTGTTTGCAAAGGCTCCCTGTGGGCTGTGCATTGCGTTGGCGGCGACGACGTGAAACTCTCCGAGGGAGCCTGGTCACGACGACACAACTGGGCACCGCTGGAGGACAGTGTCCGATGGAGAGGGAGAGCTGGGCATTCCTCCTCCTTCCTGCACAGCGGGGGACCCCAGCATGGGGGCTGAGATGGGCCATGGTCCGCGACCCTGCTGTGGTCTGTCCTGGGACAGACGGACGGACTGGGGCACCCAGGCCTCCACGCAGGCAGGCCGAGGCCTGAGCCGGGCTGGAAGCAGACGCCATCGTCGTCGTGGCTGCAGAGGCCTCTGCCCGCAGCTGAGTTCGCTCTCTAGGCCGGGACGGCCACAGAATTTGCCAGGCCCAATGCGAAATGCAAACGGAGGCCCCTTGTCCAAAAGTGTTAAGAATTTCAAGACGGCACTGGCAGAGCCGCAGAACCACCACGGGCCCCTCCGAGCTGGGGCCTCGTGACCATGCGGTCGCAGGTCTGGAAGCCGGCCCGTGGGTCCCCTCCCTCAGCGGCAGGGATGGGGACCCCAAAAGGAGGAGGGAACACCAGGTCCATGCACCCCTGGTGCCCACCCAGGTCTTCCAGGGCAGGGGCTGCCCGGGTCCATCTTCTGGGCCCTGTGGGAAGGGAGAGAACCCACCTGGCAAGGCGTCTGGGAGAAGCGAGTGCCAGAGCCCAAAACCCGAGGCAGCCAAGAGCCCGGAAGGACAGCTCAGAGCTGCAACTTCTCTTCTGTCACTGAACAGCTAGGGCCTGAGCCTGGCCTGTGCCGGCAGGGCAGGGCAGAGCTCGTGCTTTTCACGTGGGACTCATCATCCAGGGCCTGGCTTCGGAGTCCCACATGGACAGGGTGGGGGTGGGCGAATGCAGCACAGGAGGGGGCCGCTGTGCCAGGAGCAGCTGGAGTGGGGAGGGCAAGGATGTGCTGTCACATGTCCAGATGAGATTCTGGCTAACGGCTCTTGGGCCCTGGGGACCCAGGACAGCCTTGGCACAGCAGATGGCCCATGAAGATGGGGAAATGGAGGTGGGGAGGTTCCGGAGCCCAGAGGCTCTCCCCCGAAGGCACAGGGCCCAGCCTGGTAAGGATGGAGCTCTCCTTCAAGGCCGGGTGGAAAGCGAAGCCAGAGGGCCTCCACGAGGGCAGGCAAGTCCTAAAGAGGCCCGCCCATGTGCTTCCAACTAATGACAGCCTCTCTCTACTGCTGTAGTTGTTGTTTTTTCTCAGCAAAAATCTCTTTTCAAAAAAATAAAGATAATAGTTTAAGTCACCATATGTCGAGTTGGGTTGGATCACTTTGCAGGAGCTTATGTAACTTCAGCTTGAGGGCCACGTCTCAAAAGCTCTCCTGGAGGGCAGAGGGCAGAGAGCAGAGCTGACTCTGTCTGGAGGGGGTTTCCAAAGGAAAGCTGAGCTGTCATTACCTAAAGAAGGGGGACAGAGGCCCATTGGGAAAACCATTCGCTGTCAGCGGGGCCACGGGTTCTCCAACTTGGCTGTACCTTGGAATCATTGGGGAGTTTGATGAAATGCAGATGGCTGGGCCACTCCGGAGATTCTCTGGGCCCGAAGTGTGGCCTGGATTTAAAGAATCTCCCCAGATGATTCTTATATGCAGCAAGTTGGAGAACCACTGGTGGGATGGATAGAACACAAATTTTGCTATTATTCTGATAACAATAATAGCAATTATTAATGTTATTTTAGGCTCAGAGAAGTCAACTGATACGGCCCAGCAGTGGGGTTGGCAACGTGCGTCAGTGTGACTCTAAACCCCAGATGCGGCCTCTGTTTTACCCTAGCCAGAGTCAGGAGATTTATATGACTTCTGTCTAGTCTGCAACCAGCCATCACTTTGCATTTTTGTTCTTCAAGCGGCAGGATTTAAAGAAGAGGAGGGTGAGTTGCAAAGCCCTCTCCCTGGAACGTTCTCCAGTTGCGGACCTAGGAGCGAATAGGAGGGGCCCGGGGGCTGTGCAGTGCAGGAGCTGCTCCCTTCTGGGGGCTGGAGGGCAGGGGGCAGTTGGGACCTGGCCCCCTGCGGCCTCAGGGGAGGGAGCAGGTGGACCCTGGCGGGAGCACACGGCTCTCCAGGGTCACAGGTGAGTGCTCCCGGACGGGGGAGGACCCGGGAGGGAAGACACGTGGCCTTGAACAAGTGAGGGGGCACCTGCCTGAGTCTGCACAAAGAGCAGCTTGACCCCCTGCTGGAAGGAGGGAAGGTGAAACCAGGGCTCGCCGAGGCAGGCGTGGGAGCCTCAGGGTTCTGCAGTTCTACTGAAAGCGAAGTAAATATCTGTCATTGCTGCATCTCTTTCTAGTCTTGACCTTGATCCTCATAACCTTATACAGGTGGTTCACAAATTTAAGCAGTACCTGAAGCACCTGGAGGGGCTAGGAAACCACTGCTTGCTGGACTCGGCCCACCTGGGCTATGGAGAACTTACATTTCTAACCGTTCCCAGGGGCTGCTGGTCCAGGGCCCACACTTTTAACCGGTTTTAATCAAGAGGAAGAAACTGAAGCTCGCAGAGGGAAAGAACTTGCTGGAGGTCACACAGCTAGAAACTGATAGAGGCAGGATTTGAACCCGGGCCTGGGTCCCGGAACCTGCCAACCACAGTGGATCCTCTGCTTCTCCCTTTGAGGCATCCCCCTCAGACAGGGGTTCTGGGTCAGGACAGCCTCTTGGGGGAGCTTCCAACTTGACTGGACATTTAGTTCCCTGGGAGGCCTTTAAATTCCCGATGTCCCCAGACCAATTAAGTCCAAATCTCTGGGGTGGCGCCCAAGTGGCAGTAGGTTCTGAAGCACCCTGGAGATCCACTGCACAGTCATATCAGAGCACCTGGACTTTTGGGGAATCTAGAGCGGCCTTGGCAGCAACCCCAGGGCAGGCCTGCGGGTGGGGCGGGGGGTGCACAGGAGCAGCCCACCACCGGGCAGACGGCGGGTTCCTGCGTGGTCAGCTGTGCCCTGAGGTGGCCCCATCAGAGGCTGCAGGACGCCCGCTGACGAGGGGACCAAGGAAAGGGTGACTCTCCCAGCTGGCAGTGGTGGGCGAGAGGCCTCAGCTGAGGTGGCCAGAAAAAATACACAACACTCAGTTCAACTTGAATATCCAGTAAACGAATAATTTTTCAAGATAAGTATGTCCCAAATATTGCATGGGACAGACTTATATTTAAATTCATTGCGTCTTTGAAATTTAACTGGGCACGCTGTATTTTTATTTGCTGTCTGGCAACACTACACAGGCCCTTACTCAGAAGTGGGACCCAGCCTAAGCAGTGGGGACCCCAACTAAGCTGGTCATCGAGGGGATCCCAGCCCCCTGCACAGCACTGCGGAGGCACTCACTAAACACCTGCTAATGGAATTAGGGACCATTACATGATTGCTTGAACGAATGAGAGAATATGTATTTATCTGATGAGCTGCTCTGTGCAATGGCGCGTGGCAGGGAAGTTGATTCTTCGGTGAGCTATCGTCTCAGGTCGCCTCCTTCAATTCTGAACTGCAGGTTCTGCTCGCCTCACTTCATCCAACTCCCATCCTGCTGAGCAGGTGTGTGTCCTCGAGGGGCGCAGCTTGGGCTTGTTTGGGGAAAGACAGCTCGGTGAGGGGGCGGGGAAAGATTCTGGGCACCAGGGAGAGTGGAGGGTCCCCACCCCGGCTCAGGAGCGTGCAGGGCCCCAGTCATGCCCTGTCAGTGTCAGCACCAATGGTCTGTGGATGAGAGCAGCCCCCCTGCCTGCCCCAAGCAGCCCCTGCCTGGAGGTGGCTCCAGGTACAGAGGCAGGGACCATACCCCTCTCCAGCCACGGAGCCAGCCCTCGCCTTGTCAGGGGAGGTGAGCCTTCCATTTTAGGTTCTTTGTTTTCTGTTTTTTCTCCTTGTTGTTATTGTAATATAACCTTCTAATTGTTTTCTATCACTGCCATAAAAAATTACTGCAGACCCAGCAGTTTAAAACAGCAGAGCTCGATCAGCTCACAGTTCTGCATGTCAGAAGTCCAGGCGGGTGCCCCTGGTCCTTGGCTTGGGTCTCCGGGGCTGAAATTGAGGTGTCTCATGGCTGGGCTCCCTCCAGGGGGCCCTGGGAGCAAAGTGGCTTCCCAGTTCTTTCCGATGTTGGCTGAATTCAGTTCCTCGTGGTTGTGGGACCGCGGTCCCCGTTTTCTCCCTGGGTGTTGGCTGAGGCTGGTCTTTGCCCCTAGAGCCCCCACTCCCAATTCCTTTTCATGCTTCCAGCAACAGTGCCCAGTCCCCTCGTGCATCGATGCTCTCTGGCTCCTGCTGAGTCTCTCTCACTCCAGCCACAGAAAGTTCTGTTTCCAAGGACTCGTGGGATTACACTGGGCCTGCCTGGATAATCTGGGATAATCTCCCTATTTTAAGATCCCTAGCCTTAGTCACATCTGCAAAGTCCCTTTCGCCATCTAGGGTAACATATTCACAGGTTCTGGGGGTGAGGGCATAGACATCTTTGGGGGGCCATTCTGCCTACCACGGCAAAGTGCAGAAATCTTAGGTGCATCTCTCCATGAGGACACAGCTGGGCACCCCCACCCGAGGCCCCAGCAGGCTTCTTCTGGCCCTTGGCACTCCCCCCACCCCCAAAGTTACCCACTAGTCAGACCTCTATTCACTGCTGTTGACAGTTTCATAAAGGGAATATCGCAGCATATGCGCCTTGCTATCTCTGGTTTCCTTTTCTTAGCATTATGTCTATAATATTCATCCAGTGTTGGCACATGGCCGCCGTTCATCATTTTTCATTGCTGTGTAATATTCCAGTGACACAATTTATCCATTCTACAGTCAGTGGACACCGGGTGGTCATCGCAAACTATGCCAACACAGACCTTCTTTGCTACAAAGCGTTTGAAGTGGCTCATGTTGTTGCGTGGTCCACGAGAGGAGGATGGCTGAATGGTTAAGAACAGGGGTTTTCTCAGTGTATGTGAATGTCTGTGTGTGTGTCTGAGTTCATGTCTGAGTGTGTATTTGTGTGTGTGAATGTCCGTGTTTGTGTGTCTGTGTATAGGTCTGCGTGTGTATGTATTTGTGCATGTGCCTGTGTGAATGTATGTGTGTGTGTGTGTTGGTGTATGTGAATGTCTGCAGGTGTGTGTGTGTGTGTGTGTCATTGTACCTGAATGTCTGCAGGTCTGTGTGTGCGCACGTGCACTAAGGGGCAGCACCTGGAACGAGGACCCATCCCCTGGCGCTGATGGTGGGGACACCCCACAGGTGCCAGCTGCCCCAGGTAGAACCCTTCCTCTGTCTGAGTTTGGTGGCTGCTGTGAATGGGCTCCTGGCTCAGAGAGGACACCGCCAACCCCCACCCCAGGGCAGTCCTAGTCCCGGGGCACTTAGGGACAGGAGTAGGAGAGCCCTTGTGGGTGAATGGTGGGCGCTTGAGGGTGCCCTGTGCTGGAGACAGAGAGGGGACGCCTGGTTCCCTTCAGCTGGCTACTCCAGCGCTCTCCTCTGCTCCCTTGTAGACGCGGTTCAGCAATCACAACACTCGCACCTGCAAAATCGAATCGGCCTTGCCGCCTTTTTTGAAGATACATCAGGAGTGGGCCTGTAAAACAAAGTTGCAGCTGATTACTCGTCAACCAGCAGGTATGTGTGCAGCACTGGGGGTGGAACCAGGCACTGCCCTGGGCTCTGGGACATGGTGGGCCCCTCTCTCCCACCCCAAGCCCCTTAGGCAGCGGTTCTTGACCTGACCAGCACACTGGACCTACTGGGAAGCTTGAAACAATTCCCCCAAGAGATTCTGATTTCACTGATCTGGGAAGTGGATTCCACCATGCAGCCGGGGAGAGAAACCACCGTGGCTCCAGACACCTGACTAATTATGCCCGCAGCGTACAAGCCCAAGCAAAGTTCCAGTTAAAGGAAAAGAATTCTTCAAGATACAAACACACCTGAGGATTCCATATTGGAAAATGCTATTTGGGAAATTATTTTAGGGTATGAAACTGTCTTTCGATGGTGAGTTAACACTGACATAGAGAAGCTTTGTCTTGATAACAGTTTTTTTTTTTTTTTTTTAAGTTTATTATGGAAGCGAAAAGACAGAATTGAAAATTTTTGGATAGCTGCTGCCCCCTGCCATCCTTCTAGAAAAGTTGCAAGCAGTTCCACATGTCTGGAAAGACAGGTTTAAGAAATACAGGTTTACGTGATTCACAGTGTCCCTTTGGTAAAGCAAAACGACCCGTGGTTCTTAATGATTTGTCATTACCTCTAGCACATTCACCATGCAACCCCCCTCCTGCCCTGCTCTAGGGGGACAGGGGACAGCTGGAATCTCAGCTCCACCAGACAAGGGTCTATAGTTTGTTCTCTGAAGCAGCCCCAGTACCTGGTGGGGAGGGGAGCTCAACAGATATTTGTTGAATGAATGACTGAAGAGCTCTGTGGAAGGCACTCAGCTGACAGACTAAGCATGCTGCACCCGTGCTGGCCCTTGCTCCCGCCAGACATCCCGAATCCGTCAGAGCATCTTTCCCATGAGCCTGGATGCAGCCCTCTAGCTCTCCTCTTCAGGGACCGCCGTTGGCAGCAAATGAATTCAGAAGATGTCCTTGTATTTCTACCCTTCCTACATCCAGTCTGACCTACAGTCAGAATTCCTTCCTTCCTCCCTCCCTTCCTTCAGCCCCTGAGGTCAGGCAGTTAGCAGGGGCCAGACGACGGGGAGCCCTGGAGACACCCGAGCACTTTCACTACTGCTCTAAGTGAGATGGGGCCAGGGAGGCTTTGGTGTTTGTATTAATCGCTTTACTGAGATATTAATTCATGTAACATACGATCATCCATTTAAAGTATTATAACTCAATAGATTTTAGTCTTTACACGGGGTTATATATCCATCACCACCATCTTATCTTAGAATATTTTCATCCCCTTTAAAAAAAAAAAAAAACTTACCACGAGTAGAGCTCCCCATTACGCACCCCGCCAGCCCTAATAACCACTGATGTGCTCTGTGACTCTGGAATTTCATGTACACGGAATCATACAATACGCCGTCTTCTGGAACTGGTTTCTTTCACGTAACATGATCTTTTCTAGGTCCATCCATGTCATAACATGGATCTCTACTGCATTTCTTTTATGGCTAAATACTATCCTCTTGGACAGATAGACCATGTTTTGTTTAGCCTTTCATTGATTGATGGACACCTGGGTCCTTTCCACATTTGACAATGATGAACAGTGCTGATGTGGACAGTCGTGTACCAGTTTCCGTGGGGACGTAGGTTTCTGTTTGTCTTGGGAATATGCTAAAGTGACACTGCCGGGTACATGGTCACCCTGTGCTTAGCATTTTGAGCAACTGTCAAACTGTTTTCCAAAGTGGCTGCATCCTTTTACATCCCAACAGCAGGTGTGAGAGTTCCAGGGTCTTCACCTCCTCTCCCAAGCATTGCTGACTGTCTTTCTCCGCTTTGCCATCCTAATGTGTACAAAGTGGCATCTCATTGTGGCTTTGATTTGCATTTCCATAATGGCTAATGATGTTGACCTTTTGTACATCTTCTTTAGATAAATATCTATTCAAATCCCTTGACCATTTTTAAATTGGGTTATTTTTCTTATTATTGAGTTATAAGAGTTCTTAATAGACTCTGATTTGGATATATGATTCATAGTTATTTTCTCCCATTATGTGGGTCATCTTTTCACTTTCTTAATAGCAATGTTGCAGTAAAATTAGTGTCTAATTTCAATGTACTCCAAATTATTTTCTTTTGTCACTTGTGCCTTTCATGCTGTATCTAAGAAGTCATGGCCTAACCCAAGGTCACGAAGATCTAGTCAGAAGTTTTCTTCTGAAAGTTTTATAGTTTTAGCTCTTACATTTAGGTTGAGGGCCCAGTTTGAGTTAATTTTTGCATATGGTGTGAGGTAGAGGGGTCTAAATTCATTCAATGCCATGTGGATACTCAGTTGTTCCAAGACTGTTTCTTTAAAAGACTGTTTTCCCCCATATAATTGTCTTGTCACTCTTGTCAAAATTATGTGGCCATAATGGAAAGCTTTATTTCCACACTCAATTCTATTCCACTGACCTATGTCTGTCCTTACTCCAGGACAAACCATGCTGCCTGATTACTTACCTTGTAATAAGTTTGAAATCTGGAGGTATGAATCCTCCAACTTTGTTCTTTTCTAACTATTTTTGGCTATTTTGAGTCCCTTACATTTCCATATGAATTTTAGGATCATCTTGTCAATTTCTGCAAAAAAGTCTGTTAGGATTTTGATAGGGATTGCATTGAATCTGTAGATCAATTTGGGATGTTTGCCATCAGTATTAGGGTTCTCTAGGGGAACAGAATCAATGAGATACCTATAAATATAAGATTTATAAAAGTGTCTCATGCAACTGTGGGTATGCACAAGTCCAAATTCCGTAGGGCAGGCAGCAGACTGGCAACTCCAATGAAGATGTTCGATGAACTCCTCAGGCAGTGAACTAGCAACTTTGATAACATGTTCAATGAACTCCTCAGGAAACGAACTGGCAACTTTGACAAGTTCCTCAGGAAACATTTAGCTGGTCAGCCGAAGAAGAAGTGAAGGTCCTCTATCTGTCTTGTTTAAAGGCTTCAACTGATTGGATTAAATCCAGCTGATTGAATTCTCTCTTTGTGGAAGACACGGCCTTAGTTGACATCATCAGTCACAGCTGCAGCCAATTGACTGATGATGTAATAAACCAGCCTTCTGGTGTATTAACCAGCCACAAATGTCCTTGCAGTAACTGTTAGGCCAGTGCTTGCTTGACCAGATACCTGGGTACCATCATCTGGCCAAGTTGACACATGAACCTAACCATCATACCATCTGAACAATATTAAATCTTCTGACCCATGAACATGAAACATCTTTCCATCTGTTTAAATCTTCCTCAATTTTTCAACAGTTTGCTTGTTTTCAGTGCACACGTTTTACATTACTTTTGTTAGTTTTATTTGTAAGTATTTTTACTCTTTTGTGCTATCGTGAGTGGAATTATTGTCTCAATTTCATTTGGGGGATATTTATCACTAATATATAGAAATACTACTGATTTTTTGTGTATTGCTCTTGTATCCCTCCATTGTGCTGAATTCATTTATGTTATAATAATTTTAAATGATTGCTGTATTTTCTATAAAGAAGAACATATCATCTGCAAATAAAGATGGTTTTACTTCTTCCTTTCCAATCTGGATGATTTTAAGTTCTTTTTCTTGCCTAATTTTCCTAGCAAGAAGCTTTGGTAAAAGGTGATGGAAGTGGCAAGAGAACACCTATTTATCTTATTCCAAATCTTAAGAGGACAGCATTCAGTCTTTCAACCTTAATTATGATGTTAGCTGTGGGTTTTTCATAAATGTCCTGTATCAGGTTGAAGAAGTTCTTATATTGCTAGTTTGTTGAGTATTTTTATCATGAAAAGGTGTTGGATTTTGTCAAATGTGTTGTATGCATATACTGAGATGATCATATATGGGTTTTTTTAAATCCTTTACTCTATTAATATGGTATATGACATTAATGGATTTCCAGATATTAAACCAACCTTACGTTCTTGGGATAAATCCCACTTGGTCATGGTGTGTAATCCTTTCTATATGTTCCTGGATTCAATTTGTTACATTTTGCTGAGAAGGTCTGCATCCATCTTCATAAAGGATATTGGAATGATTGCTTGGTTGTTTTCCTTTCTTTTGAGGTCCTCGACTAATTTTGGTATTAGGGTGTACTGGGCTCACAGAATGATCTGGGAAGTAGTCCCACATTTTCTACTATTTTAGAAGAGTTTGTAAAGGATTGATATTCTTATTTGAATGTTTGGTAGAATTAACCAGTGAACCCATCTGAGCCTGGGATTTTCTTTGTGGGAAGTTTTTCAACCACTAATTCAATCTCTTTATTTGTGATGAGTCTCTTCAGATTTTCTATTTCTTCTTGAGTCAGTTTCAGTAGTTTGTATCTTTCTAGGAATTTTTCCATTTTATCTAAATTATCTAATTTGTTGGCGTACATTTATCCATAGTATTCCCTTATAATCTTTTTCATTTCTATAAGGTCAGTAGTAATGTCCCCTCTAATTTTAGTAATTTGAGTTTTCTCTCTTTTTTTCTGAGTTGGTCTACCTAAAGCTTTGCCCATATTGTTGCCCTGGAGACTAGTAACCTGGGGGCTCACTCTCTGATTACTCCTGAGATGGCTCGGCCATGGGCACACACACAGACTTCCAGGCTGCCAGGTTGACTATGACGCCTTGGGAATTGCCCCTGGCTCAGAGTAGCTCTTTGTTCTCAGCAGTTGGTCTGAGGCCCTGTGTAAGTCCCATGTGTCAGTGAGGCTTCCCCCGTCTGTCGATGGGTCTGTGTGTGACCTGAGAAACTTTTTTTTTTAAATTAAATTCAGTTTTATTGAAATACATTCACACACCATACAATCATCCATGGTATACAATCCACTGTCCACAGTATGATAACATAGTTACGCATTCATCACCACAATCTATCCCTGAACATTTTCCTTACATCAGAAAGAACCAGAACAAGAATAAAAAATAAAAGTGAAAAAAGAACACCCAAATCATCCCCCCATCCCACCCCATTTGTCCTTTAGTTTTTATCCCCATTTTTCTACTCATCCATACACTAGATAAAGGGGGTATGATCCACAAGGTCTTCACAATCACACTGTCACCTCTTGTAATCTACATTATTATATAATTGTCTTCAGGAGTCCAGACTGCTGGGTTGGAGTTTGATAGTTTCAG
This sequence comes from Choloepus didactylus, assembly GCF_015220235.1. Taxonomy (NCBI): domain Eukaryota; kingdom Metazoa; phylum Chordata; class Mammalia; order Pilosa; family Megalonychidae; genus Choloepus; species Choloepus didactylus. The sequence goes on from NC_051325.1 coordinate 62,000,746, forward strand.
GTATTTACTTCTAGTTATTCCGATACATTAAAACCTAAGAGGTGTTATCTATATAGTGCATAAGAATGTCCACCAGAGTGACCTCTCGACTCCATTTGAAATCTCTCAGCCACTGAAACTATTTCGTCTCATTTTGCATCCCCCTTTTGGTCAAGAAGATACTCTCAGTCCCACGATGCCGGGTCCACATTCATCCCCGGGAGTCATATTCTGCATTGCCAGGGAGATTTACAACCCTGGGAGTCGGGTCCCACGTAGGGGGGAGGGCAGCAAGTTCACCTGTCGAGATGGCTCAGTTAGAGAGAGAGAGGGCCACATCTGAGCAACAAAGAGGCACTCAGGGGGAGACTCTTAGGCACAATTAAATGCAAATTTAGACTCTCCTTTGCAGTAACGAGCTTCATAAGGGCAGGTCCCATGATTGAGGGCTCAGCACATCAAACCGCCTATCCCAATGTTTGTGACAACATCAAGACCAGTCCAGGTGAGGATGTCCAACACATCCGCACCTTCCCCCAGATCCTCGGGGCTGGGGAGGGGGAGGCTGTAAATATATTTTTTATTATCTGCCCAAATTACTCTGGGATGTGTCACTATTTCACTCCAGCCTATACTAACCTACCGTATCTCACTTCCTATTCAAAGTTCCATGAAGTTGTGGTGTTTGAACAAATGGACTGTAGAGTTGTACCGTTTAGAAAATTTAGATCCTGTACCAAATAGATATCTCTTCCCTTGGTCTCAAATGGAAGTTGAAGTTTTAAAACACAATCAGTTTCAACCTTTACCCTTTGGCCTGGCTTGCCCTGGTCTTAACCAGACCTGCTTCATTCATATCACTAATTGAAGTCTGGGCTCTTTTTCAGCTTTTTTTTTTTTTTTTTTTTTTGACAGTGGCTGTATGCACTAATACTGACATTCATATCTGCTGAGCTCTAGCTCTGAGTTTCAGGTGTCTCAGAGATATGCATTGTTCCAGAGACCAATCAGGTTATACGCTAGGGGATCAGCATCTCAAAATTTAGAGACAGGCCTTACAATTCAGGGATAGAGTTAACTGCTGTAAGAGCTTACAATCTAGGGACTATTACAATTATTATGTCCACGTTAGGCTATGTTCTAAGATTCAATTCTGAGTTTATACATTGTAGTTAGTCCATATTGGTGAGGCATCATCCCTCTCACCATGTTTTCTCCAACACTTTTACTCCTATATATATATTTTCCTACAATTTTATAGAGTTATATTCACATACCATACATTTATCCACAGTGTACAATCAGTTGTTCATGGTATCATCATAAAGTTGTACATTTATCACCACAATCAGCACTTGAACATATTGATTACTACAAGAAAAATTGTTTTCCTTTTTTTAGCAATAAGAAAAAAATGATAAAAAGAAAAATAACATCTCATACAATACAATATACTATTAAAGACAGCAAATAACACCACTACCAAGAAAACCTGGGAAACTTTTGAGTCTGCCCCCACATCTTCTTTGACTGCTCCTGAGTGGTGCGGCCTAGCATATGTGCCCAAATTTTTGAGCCACAGGCTTGAGTTTGTTGCTAGGAGGCTCTTCCAGACTGTCTCCTTCCCTGGTTCTTTATATTAAACTTCTGGCTGCTCTGTCATTTGCTTGCATATGGAACTACCTCTTGACTGCTCTTCACCAAATCACCAATATTTTCACCAATGCCCTTGGGCATGGAGTTCTGGCCACAATCTATTACAAATGGTCAGTCCTCTCGGGCAGAGCTGCCGAGCTCTTCATACTTGTGGTTTTCCTTTCCCCCTGGACAGAAGCACTGCACCAAGGCAGAGAAGCTGGTATCAGGGGCCCACTTTCCCTGGAATGAGTTCTGCTCTCCAAGCAGGCATTGGGATGGTGGCGGCAGCCCTTGGTTTTCTTGATTTGTCCTTCCTGGCATGGAGCTGCACAGGAGGTGGTTGTAGCCCCAGTACTCTGAGCTTGCCATGCCTGGGATAGAGCTTTCACCCTCTAAGTGGGAGCTGGATGGGGGAAGGAAAAACCAGTCCTCTTGGGCTGCACTTGCCTGGAATAGAGCTTCTGCAACGTGGAGATGGGCGGAGGGGATGAAAATGCTGGCAGGACAAACTTCCTGAGTTGGAGCATTGACCCAGACGGAGAGCTCTGAGAGACGCAGTCCCTCCTCTTGGTTACAACTGCCTGGAAAAGAACACCTCGGTCAGAGCATCCGTAACATGAGGGGCGGGTCTGTAACGGAGCAGGTAATGGCTCAAATGCCACAGACCCTCTCTGTTCTTACTGATAGTTAGTAGATTTTTCCAAATGAAAGTTTATCCATTTGTTGTATGCTCTCTTGACAACTTTCAGAGAATTGAAATGATTGTGCTTTTTTTAAAATAATTTTTACCAGTTGTTTTTTTGTTTTGTTTTTGCTGGATAGAGGGTTGGCTGAGCTCCTTACTCCATTTTTCTGGAAGTCCTCAAGAGTTTTGATTAGAGATGACATAATCAACTTTTGTTTTTAAAAGTATCTCTGGCTTCTGTGTGAGGAACAGACTTTTGCAGAGAGAAGGAATCAGGGAGGCAAGTCAGAAGGTTGTGGAAGTTGATGATTTGGGCTCAGAACAGGGTGAGAGTGGTGGCTGTCAGATGTGGATATATTTTTATAGGTAAAGTCAAGAGAATTTTCTGAAAGATTGGACATGGGGATGAGGGAAAGAGAGGAGTCCAGGGAAGACTCAGAATGTCGAGGAAGCAAAGGAAAGATGGTGATAACATAAACCGAGATGGAGAAGACAAGCCTCGGAGGTAGTGGGGCTCCGGGAGCTGCTGAGGGGTGCAGAGTGGACATCCAGGTACAATCGTCTCAGTTGGAACTGGACACCGAGTCTGGAATTCTGGAGAGAGGCTGGACCTGTTCAGGATGAAACACAGCTCGTGGCTGTGTGACTCATCTTTTGGGGCCTCTGTGTCCTCCATCCAGAGTCAGAGCAGCAGACACCCCTCTTTATGCTCAATGTTATGAGTGAGGACTGTGGTGGGGGGAGAGCGCGAAGCACTGTATCCGGGCCCTGCACATAATGGGTCCTCTGTAAATGGGAGCTAATTTTAATCAAACCACCATTGTTACATCTACATTCATGCTTTCCCTCATTCAGTGAGGGCTTTGGGGGCTCACAATGGCACATAAATTAGAGCAGCAGAACAGAGGTTTGGAGTGGGTAGGAGAGGTGAGGGGAACAGGAGGGGAGGAACGGAGTGGACCCAGGAGAGGGGCTCGTTCCCGGAGCACCCATCACGGGGTCCTGAGCCAGGGCCGCAGGGGGTGAGCTCCTCGTCGGGCTCGGAGCCCGGGCCTCTCAGACCAGGACCACTCCGGGGTCTGCAGCCACCTGCTGGGGCTGAGGTAAAGCCACAGGAGAAACACAGAGCACTGTTTAATGTGAAAAACTGAAAATGAGAAATGCAAGTACCTTTATATTTTGAAAGATAAAATATTTGGCTGTAATAGAAAGTAATATGTCCAGTTCCCATGAATTTTAATAGAAATTCTCAAGTTTTGGCATAAACAAAGCAGAGAAAAATTCGGAGTAACAGAGGCATTGCATCCCCCGTCACTGCCCACACCCCATTTTGGCCCTGGGTGCCCAGTCCTCTGCAGGGGACCCTGGGGTTCCCTCCAGCTCCGAGAGCAGAGCCCTGGGCTGTGGTCTTTCTAGAGTCACTAGAGGAAAACGTGCTCCGTTCCAGGATTGACCGTGCCCGTGATTCCAAAGTAAAACCTGGGCTCAGATGTAAAACCATGTCTGTTTTTTTCTTATTCTTTATCTCCGATTGTCAGTTATGCATTTTTGTCTTCCTCATACTCTTTCTCCTCATTTCGACTGATTTTGGCACCGTTTCTTGCCATTTGCCCCTTCTAAGACCCTGTTATGTTTTAAAACCAGCAAAACTTTCCATAAGCCTCACAAGCAAATGACCACCAGCCACACGGGTCTCAATGAGCCTCACCTGAGCCAACCCGCTGGACAGACAGACATCCCCAGTGCATCCCACCCTTGTCCACCAGCAAAGTCCCACTGCCCTCCAGCCAGAACTTCCAGTTGGTCAGATGGGCACCGTGAGATGAAACCACCTGTCCCACCCCAGGTCTGGCGTCTCACAGACCCCAACTCTGAGTGAGGCAGGATTGAATGCTGGGTGGCTGTGCCAGTTTAATGTATTATGTCCCCCAAACCACCATGTTCCTTGATGCAGTCTTGTGGGGGCAGATGTATTAGTGTTGATTAGGTTGGAATCCTTTGATTGTTTCCATGGAGATTGGACTCAATCAACTGTGGGCGAGACGTTTGATTGAATAATTTCCACGGAGGTGTTACCCCGCCCATTCAGGGTGGGCCTTAATTGAGTCACTGGAGCACTTTAAAAAGAGCCACACAGGCCTAGACACAGAGCAGAGCAGATAAGAGAGGACAAAATGCCCCAAGAGGGACACTTTGGAGAATACACAGGAGCTAGGAGAGGAGCTGGGATCAGCAGACGCCAGCCACGTGCCTTCCCAGCTAGCAGAGGTTTTCCGGACACCACTGGCCTTCCTCCAGTGAAGGTACACTTGTGTTGATGCCATAGCTTGGACACTTTTATGGCCTTAAGACTGTAACTTTGTGACCAAATAAACCCCCTTTATAAAAGCCAACCTATTTCTGGTATTTTGCATAATAGGCAGCATTAGCAAACCAAAACAGTAACTACCACCCAAGTAATACAATTCTGTTTTCTCCTCAAGAGCTTTAATGTTCATTTGCTAGGGTACTTTCTCTCCTTCTGGGGGATCTAGATGTGCCCTCCAAGTGAGCATGGCTCTAAGGTTGGCCTTTGCCTGGGGTAGGCACACAAGTTTAGGCCTTTGGGGACTGAGACCCCACGCTCAGCAAGCAAGGCCCCGATCCATCTGAAACGTACCGGAGCCCTTCGAGCCCCCTCCCTGCCCACACACGGGGGTCACCATCCTCCTACACAGGCTTTATCTGGCTGTGTCTGGCTTTGCCGTCCCAAGTACCACCCTCCATCCAAGCACACGCTTTTGGATTAGATACTTTGTAGTACAAAAGTTTTTCCCACCCCTATCCGCCCCCACTTCTTAAATCAACTTATTCGAGTTTGATGCACATACAGTGAAAATCGCCCATTTAAGGTGTAGTACAGCTCCAGGAGTTTTAACAAATGTATATGCTTGTGTGACCGCCACCACACTCAAGATAACGAGTGTTTCCATCTCCCCCAGAAAGACCCCTCACGCCCCCTTGCAGGAAATAATCCCCCCTCCTGAGACAAAATCTTTTTCTCATATCGATGAGTTTTACTTTTTCTTGAATTTGGTATAAATAGAATCACAGTATACACAGAAAGAGGCGTCTGACTTCTTTCACTGAGTAAGATGTTTTGAAGTGCACCTGTGCTGTGGGGTGCGTCAGCAGTGGGTTCAGTGCTGTATCCTGGGTGGTACCCCACTGTGCGGATGCACTGCAGTTCATTGATTCATTCCCCTCTAATTGGATAATTAGATCTTCCCAGGTTGGGACTATTGTAAATCAAGTAACTATGAACACTCACGTATGTGTCTTTTTGTTGACACAATGTTTTTCTGGAGTGAACATGGAAAGTAGACCTTATCAAAATTAAAAGGTATCAATTTTATGATGCATGTCTTTTGTGTCAGATCTAAGAAATAGTCTATGCTAAGATGATAAAAATTCTCTCTTTTGCTTTCTTTCAGATGGTTGGTAATATTAGCTTTTATATTTAGGTTTATGATCAAATTTGGGTTAAATTTTACATACATTCTGTGGTAAGGGTCAAGGTTCTTTTTTTCTTTTTTCCTTATATGGATATCCTGTTTTTCCAGCACCAATTTTTGAAAGCCTCTCCTTTCCCACAGAACTCCCTTTGCACCTTGTTGCAAATCAATTGACTTTATTTGTGTGGGTCTATTCCAGACTCTCTTCTATTCCGTTGGTCTATTAGTCACTCAACGCCAATACCGTATTGTGTTGATTACTGCTTTATAATGAGTCTTGAAGTCAGTCAGTGTAAGTTTACCAAACTTGTTCTTCTGTTTTAAAGTTGTTTTGGCTATTCTAGGTCCTTCACATTTCCACATCACTTTTAGAATCAGCTTGTTAATTTTTACAAAAAAAAAAAAAAACAACAACAAAAAAACCTGGTGGATTTTTATTGGAGTTTCTTTGAATCTACAGATATATATTGAGTCTTCCAATCCATGAAAACAGCATATCTCCCCATTTATTTATGTCTTAGAAAATTTCTCCATTAAAGAGAAACCACAAAGTAGTTTTCAGTGCAATGGTCTTGCACATATCTTATTAAATTTCATGGTTTTATGCTATTGAAATAGTTTTTATTTTTCTAAATGTTTCCTAGTATATAGAAATACAATTGATTCTGTGTATTGATTCTAAGCAATCATGAAAGAAACTCAGGAGGCTTTTTTGTAAAAATTAACAATTTGTTAGGTCTAGTAGCTTTTTTTTAAGATTTCTTGGGATTTTCTAACATATACTATCACATCGTATGTGAATAAAGACAGTCTTACTTTCTTCTTTCCAACCTATGTGACTTTACTTATTTTTCTTGTCTTTTTCCCCCTAAGTCTTATAAGATGTAAGATAAGTGCGTACACCCATACATCCATACATCCATGCCTTGTTCCTGGTCTTAAGGGGAAATCTTTCAGTCTTTCATCATTAAGTGCGATTTTAGCTGGGGGGTTGTGGAAATGCCTTTGACCATGTGGAGAAGTTCCCTTCTATTCCTAGCGTGCTGAGAGTTTTTAAGAATATTGAATCATGTCAAGTGCTTTTTCTACATATGTTGAATGTTTATTCTGTTTACAAGGTGACTTATATTGCTTTGAATATTAAACCAATGTTGCATTCTATGGACAAATCCCATTTGTATATGGAATATTATCCTTTCTATATGTTGGTAGATTTGATCTGTTGCTGTTTCGTTAAGGATATTACCCTTACAGTCATGAGGAATCTGGCTCTATGGGTTTCTGTTCTTGTAGTTCTCTTGGTCTCTAAGTCTCTTGGTCTAGTTTTTGTTTATTGGTTGAGTTTTCGCTGTCATTTTTAGATTATCTATTTTTTTAAGGTCTTCTCTTATTGTTATTATTCCTCCCATCTACTAAATTTAGGATTAGTTTTCTCTTTTTATAGCTTCTTAAAGTAGAAGCCTAGAGTAGTATTCTTCTCTGTTCTACTCTGCCACTCATTTTAATGAGGTTCAATTTCACTCAAAGATTTGGGAAAATACTCTTGGTATTAAAAACATACAAGTGCACCTTTTAATAGATACAAAACTTAAGTATATTTTGAGAGAAATACAAAGGACTTCAAAAACAAGTGGTGCAAACACTGTGGGCTATTTCTTCCAGGGATGTCCTGAGCTGACTGGCCATGGTTCAGCAGAGCTGGTTGTTAAATTTTCAGGAATTTCATAAGCTGCTTACTAACCATAGCCATTAACAAAAATTAAGTTTTTGAAACTTATGATTAAGTAAATTACATAAAAAAACAAAGCTAACAATTACACAGATGCCATCTCTTCCTAATTGTTTAACTAAAATTATTTACACTTATCTGTGTTGTTGTGCTTATTTCTGTCTGTTGTATCTGTGTGGTGGAAATCCTGTCTGATGTACTCATCTCCTCCCAGCCCCATCTTCACTACTGACCGTTGGGAATTTGAAATTTGTCACAAGGAGCATTTATAATAGGGAAGTTGTTCCTTGATATATTGTTTGGTTGACTGTCAAGACTTAAGAAAGCATTGGAGAAAATGTTAATGATGCAGACTAACCTTAAATACATCGTCTGTCACTGTTACATTGTGGATAACACGAAAATAGTGAGGAAATGTACTTTCTGTATTCAAAAACTATTATCTAGTTCATCAAGGACGTTACTCATGCCATTGTCATATGAGTAAGATTTTGACATATGTCTTTGGTAGTTCATCTTTTATCTTACCAATTAATAGAAATGAAAATATCAACCAACATTCATGTTGGAATGACATGTGTTGTCAATGATATGAGCCAACTTCTTTGTTGAATCCAATGTCAATCCAGCATTCATTCACAGCCTGATTTTGTGGCACTAACGTTGGTGATAGAATTTTAAAATCTGATAGTGGATTTTGCAAGAAATGGCGAGTTACAGTTGTAGGTGTGTGGAATTTACAATAGAGTATTGCATATCTTATTTGTGAATTATTTGCTACACATCCTTTATATCAGTAAAGTTTATAATACACATATATACATAAATATGTGCATATATTTTTTCTGGAGAGCCCACTGCTCAGCATTCACCAGCACACCACAGCTCCGGCCCCACTCCAGAGCTCACGACAGCTGCCCACCCCCTGTGGTTCTAGGAGAGTTTTAGGAGAAAATAAGAGAAAGCTCAGCATTGAGATTTATAGTGCCCAGTAGGGGAAGCAGCCAGTTGTACACAGGAGTGGCATCTGCACTCCTAAAACCAGAGCAGATTGCACCATAAAAGAAGCTAAATCTCAAAGGTGGTTGCAACATGTCTAAATTCTCCAGTTTAGAAGACACTGATTTAAGTATCTAAAGGTTAGACTATGAAAATGTCCCCTTTATGAATTGACACTACCTTGAGAGGTTTTCTGAAACTTTTTTAAGAACATTACCACTGAAAAGAATCCCACAAATTAAGTTCCCTGTGGCACATTCCCTCCGGGAAGCTCCCCCTCTCCCTGGGTCCCGTGTGTCCAAGTGAGAAAGGCTGGGCCACGTGGCCTGGGAAGTGGGTGCAAAGTAAACGCTCGGGGAAAAGAGAACAGGGCAGATGTTTGGATTGGGTACCGCTCCTAACCTGGCTGACAGCCTCCCCGCGAGCCCCTGGGAAGGACGGCGGCCGTCGACTTCCATCCGCTCAGCCAACAGAAAGTGCCCGAGTCTGGGGGCACCATCTTGTGTCGGTTTGCCCAGGACTTTTCAGGTTTTAGCCCCGAAAGTTCCGTGCCCTGGTGTCTTCGTTTCCTGTTGCTGCTGTGACAAAACACCCACAGCCTGGTGGCTTAAAGCAACACAAATGCATTCTCGTGCATTTCTAAAGCTTCGAAGGCCCAAAAGGGTCTCACTGGGCCAAACCCCGGTGCCAGCCGGGCTCCTTCTGGAGGCTCGAGGGGAAGACTGTTCTGCCTCATCTGGGATCTGGCGGCCACCTGCATCCTTGCTCCATCCCCCTCCTCCATCTGCACGGCTGCACAGCGTCTTCCTGTAGGAAAGGGTTAAGTTTAGCTTTCACATAAAGGCAACATGAAATAGGGAAAATGGAAAAGGAAGGAGAGGGCCCCTGATATAAACCTGCTAAGTCTTTGTACCCTCTCAGAGAAGCCAATAACCAGTCACTGGAATAAAAAGAATGTGTGTTTAATTAAAGATGGGAACTCTCAGCAGGAAATTTAAACTGGATGAGCTCTCTCGGATAGGCTGTGCAATTTAAAATCCCAGAGGCAGGCTGGTAGCTCTGTCGGATAGGCTGCACCCGCTGGAGTATCCAGCCAATGGAGAAACAGGGGAGGGACTTGTGTGTTAGACTTAGATTATAAACATTGCTGAGTTCTATTGTTCCAGACGCCTGCCATGTTTTTGGTTGTGCGCCTGTTCTTGCAAGATAGCAAATAAATTCTTTTCTCCTCCACAGTCGTGAGCGTTTATTCTCTTGTAGATACAGCGCTCTTTCCAACATTCCGACCCCCTTTTCTGCGACTGCCCTTCCTGCCTCCCCCTTGTCAAGGACCCCTGTGATCACATTGAACAAACCTGGATAACCGCGATAATCTCCCCATCGCCGTCCTTTACTTAATCACATCTCCACACCCCCTTGCCCTGTAAGGTGACACATCACAGGTTCTGGGGATCAGGGGCCGTTGCTCAGCCCACCGCACCCAGGGAGCCCCTCAGCCTGGGCAAACAGGCGTGGTTGACCAGCCACCAGGGTCCCATCTGCTGTCCCCTTCCCCTGCTTGGCATCGTTGTCAAATTAGTGCCATCTCTCCCAGCCGGCGTGGGCAGAGGACTCAGCCTTGCCCCAGCCAGCCAGGGGGTGCGAGCTGCCGAATGGGAGAGAACTGTTTACCTTTCAGAGCTGGGTGAGGCCTGGATGATTCCACCCCAGATCCGGTCTCAGAACGAGTCTCAGCAAATGCGTCTCACTCTGCGGTGGGACCTTGCAGAAATTAATTAGCCTTTGTGGGACACAAGGGCCCCCATCAGGTGAGGATAATACACCTTATCTCTCTGCACGTGGGAGGGAGTGGGACAGGATGTGGGAAGGCACTCCAAGGTCCCCGGCACATAAAGGGCCCTTGGATTTTCATCAACTCCCCATTGTTACGTGTGTTGATTCACACACTCCTTTCATTACAAAAAGAGCTTCTCGGGTGCACAATGGCTCATAAATTAGAGCAGCAGGATGTGGGTTTGGAGTGGGGGAGAAAAGGGCTGTGCAGGAAGTGAACCCAGGCAAGGACAGGGGGTTGAGGCTGAGCACAGACCTCCCAGGGTGGGGGAGGCAGCAAATGGGGCTCTGGGCTGGCCCCTCCTGGGCCTGGGTCACTAACTCTCAGGGGCCCCTCACCTGAGAGTTAAAGAACTTGAATGTGAAAAATAGATTTATATTAAAAGATGCCTAGTTGTAAATGTGAAACATCTGTGAATTTTACTATGGAAACAAAAGCATCCAAGAACTCCACAGGCTCCAGAAGTTTCCCTCTGTTGCAGGTCGGGGAGCTTGGATAGTGACATGTTTGAAGTCCTTTGCAGGTTCTTTTTCTTGAAAAGAAAATTTGCTCAAGTTTGTGAAATACTGATAGAATGGCCAGATGCTACCCTGATGGCTGAGAGAAAGCTGGCAGCTTTCCATTTCCTTCTTCTCTATCAACATATCTTGGAGACGCAGAGGAAAAATCGGAGTCCACGTAAGAGGTCTGGGATGGGGGGAGAGGACCCAATGGGCATGATGTAAAATCACAACTTTTTTCTTATTTCTTTAAAATGAATTCACAGTTTGCAGTCCACCAAACAACACAAATGCATTTAAATGGAAAAACTGTTTAAATAAGACTTTAAGTAAAATAAGTTCTTCATAAAATCAAGGCAGCACAGCAGAGTATATATGGGTTAATAACGCTGGCTGGAGAGAGATGGATCAGGGATTCAAATCCCAGCTCTGCTTTTCATTGGTTCTATTTATTTAAACCACAAGCAAGTGTCCTTAACCCCATTTGTCTCCGTCTACTCACGGTGGAACAATCAAGGTAATGGTTGTACCTGTAACAGGACCCTTTCAGGATTAAAAGACATGATCCATGGAAAATATGCAGAATCAAGCCTGGCAGGGAGTAAGCAGGTGCGTAGCTGTTAACAGTTACGGTTAAGCTTGGAAGGAGCACTGCAGCATCCCACAGCTTTCCCAGCCCTCGCACATGGCTCAGTGCTCTCGCTGGATAGGCCCCAGTTGACAAGAATGAGTTTAGAAAGGAATCAGTGGGGGGTGGACTGGAAAGTAGCACAAGTGAACTTTCTGGGAGGATGGAAATGCTCTAGATCCTATTTTGGAAGTTGGTGACATACAATTTTTAAAACTCATTGGATTGATTTTATCACAATAAAATAAAAAACAAACACATCACCTTGTAAGGAAAAAAAAGCATCAGTGTTTCCTTGAGATAAATACATATTCCTCATTCCTAATTTTAATTTATTCAATTCAATTTTTCCCCTCTGCCTGATTTTCAATTTTCCTTTTTTCCTTCCAATTTTTGTTTTATTGCTACATTTTATATTTCCATATGATCTATCTTAAACCATATTGAGGTTCTACCTGGCACTGTGCTAGGTGAATCCTATTTATTCCATTGGATTCTCAAAACAATAGTCTCAGGTAGAAATTATTGCCCTTATTTTATGGCAGTGATCAGTGAAGCCCAGAGACTTTATATAATATACCCACAATAATATAACAAATAAGTAGTAGAGGTAAAAATCATCCATTAATTCATTTATTCACATAAAGAAACCAGGCAGCATGTTTTAAAACCTAGAGACATTACAGACAATAAAAGATGAGAGAGAGAAAAAAAAGAGAGGGAGAGCACAAATATCCAATATCAGGAATGAAAAATAGAACATGTTTGTCATATAAACATTAAAAAGTGAAAGGCTATTATGAAAATGTTTATGCCAATAAAATTTCCAAATTTTGACATAATGGAAAAGTAAAAAATAAATAGCACATGTTATCAAAAGTGACAAGAAGAATAAAAATCCTGAATTATCCTATAACCTTTCTAAAATGGAAATCCCAGGCCCAGGTTGTTTAACTGATGAAATGTACCAAATTTACAAAGAGGAAATAATGCCAACATTGCACAAATTCTCAGAAGGAATTAAAAATAAGGATATTTCCTACTGTGTTTTATGAAGCCAGCATAACATTAACACTAAAACCTGACATGGGCCTTAGAAAGTCTCTCACTTAGAAACAGTCTCATTAGATACAAATTCACTGAGAAACAGTGATGCAAAGACACCAAATAAAATCCAATGATATATGAAAAAGAGAATATATTACACCCAAGTTGGTATTTTTTCCAGGAATGGAAGGTTGGCTTACAATTTGAAAATCAAATCAGTATAATTCTCTGCATTAGCAGGAGAAAAATCATAATTTTTTCAATAGAAGCAGGAAAGACTTTTGATAAAATTCAAAATCTGATAAATAAACCCTTAGAAAACTAACAATTGAAGTAAATCTTCATCAGATAGGGGGCTGAATAAAAAATCTTACAGCAAACGACGCATTGAAGGATGAAATGCTTAAAAGCCTTGCCATGAGACTGGGACTGAGATCAAGGAAACTCAAATTATCACTTCTGTTTAGCACTCTCCTAGAGGTTGTGGCTGGTGAACAAAGGCAAGGCAGATACGATATTGCATAAGAACTGGAGAGAGAGAAAAAAAAGCCATTCTTCTCAGGCAACATGATTGTATGGAAAATGGAGACATGATCCCACACATGGAACGCAGACGGCCGTGAACGGTCAAGTCAATTGTGGAAAAGACACTTAAGGCAGGAGGACTTGCTGTCCTGGGCATCAAGACTAATGATAAAGCTACAGTAATTCAGACCACAAGGTGGGAAAACACAGGCCAATGAGAAAGAAAAGGGAGCCCAGAAAGAGACCCACACATGCATGGACTCATGATTTATAATAAAAGTGATATTGAAAAGCAGTGTGGTGATGTCATTCTTTTTAATTGTGCTCAGTCAGTTGCATATACCTACCAAAAACATACACATATCAAAAAGAAACTCAACTACTACTTCATAACACAAAGAACAATTCTGACAGAAATACATGAACAGGTATGCCAAGAGTTAAGATAATATAGGAGACTTTCTTCATGATCTTGAGGGAGGGAAAGCTGTCTTAAAATTAGGACACCAAAAGAACTAACCAAAGAAGAAAAAGATTGGTAATTAAGAACTTTTGATTAAACAATATCATTAAGAGAGTAAAACATCCAGCCTTAACATGAGAGATGATGTCTGCAACACTTGTAAATGATAAAGAATTTGCACTCAAAATATATAATAGCTACTATAAATCACTAATTAAAAAAAAAAAACCAGACAACCCCCCAAATAGGGAGAAATGTTGCTAGAGACACAAACAGGCAATTTACAGAAGAATTTATTCAAATAGTCAATAAGCATAGGAAAATATTTCTAACCTTATTTATAATCAGGAAAATGCAACTTAAAAGCATAATGAAATAAAGATACACCCACCAGATGGTTACAATGGAAAGTACTGACAAGGCTTGTGAGAACAACTGGAATTCTCATACACTGAGGGTCCAGTGTACACTGGTGCAACCACTTTAGAAAACCATTTTGCCTTATGCACTGAAGGTGAAGGCTCCCATAACCCCTGACCCAGTGATTCCATCCCTGGGTAGACACCCAACAGCCATGTGTGCACGTGTGCACCAGGAAGTGAGCTCAATACTGTCATAATAGCTTCATTCATAAGACCCCAACTCTGGAAACAGCTCAGATTGCCTTCAGCTGTAGAATGCGTACATAAATCTGTATATCCATCAGCAGAAACATGCAACGAGAATGAAAAAACAAGAGCAGGGCAGGTGGACAGACAATGGTTCAAGGCCTGCTTTTGTGTAGTGCTCGACCTACATAACCATCTTTACAGGGTTGCAAAAAACAAAACAAAACAAAGACTATACCCCAGAGACCACATGTGATCTCAAAGCCTAAAATATTTACTATCTGGCCGTTTACAAACAAAGTTTGCCAACCCCTGATAGAACAACTAGCACGATGTGAATGAAACTCACAATTCGACTGTTGAACATATCGCCAAAAGATACATCATATTTCATCCCATTTACATAAAGTAACAAATAAACAAGTAAAGCTAAGTTAGGGTATGTAGGGATACAAGATAATCAATGCTGCAAGGTTAAAACTTTGGTTCAGGTACATATTTCTCAACCTGACTGTGTATCAGAATCACCTGAGTAGGTTTCTGTTTTGTTTTTAAATACTTTTTTATTGTGAAATTTAACATATATACATAACAGTCATAACTTTCAAAGTACAATTTAACAAGTAGTTAGCTAATTTCAAAGAATATTTCGGATTACAGATCCACAATTTCAGTTATTACCTTATGGTAAAATGTAACATATATAGAGAAAGGTGGTAGCTTTCAAAGTACAGTTTAACAAGTAGTTATATAGGTAATTTCAAAGAATGTTGTGGGTTAAAGTTACACAGTTTCAGTTCTTTTCTTATTGTGAAATATAAGATATATAGAGAAAAGTGATAACTTTCAAAGTACAATTTAATGAGTAGCTATAGAGCAAATTTCAAAGAATTTTATGGGTTTCAGTTCCACCTTTTCAGTTATTTCTTCCTAGCTATTCTAATGCCCTAGCATCTAAAAAAAAACTATATAAAGATTCAGTATTTGTAATACTTTGTTAAATCTTATCTTGTCTACCCCTTCCTCTCGTTTAGTAACTTTCTCAATCTCCAGGGATGTCTAGGCAGTGACCACCCTAACTTGTTCATGTTGAAAGGGGTGTTGACATTATGGGGAGGGGACTTCATCTGGTTGTTGCCTCTGGATTTTAGGACTTGTCTGGCATAGGAACACTGGTGGATTTAAGGTTCTGAGAGATAAACTTAGTGAGTGAAACTTTTACAGAATCTCAGATAGGGACCCAGGTATGTTGGGAATACTGTTGGTTAGGGATTGGCAACTGTGGCCATTGGGATATCTAGCTGGAACTTGCATAAGAATAACCTCCAGGATAGCCACGCGACTCTGTTTGAAATCTCTTAGCCACTGTAACCTTATTTTGTTACCTTCCTTTTCCCCCTTTTGGTCAAGAAGGCATCTTCAATCCCTCGATGCCAGGGCCAGGCTCATTCCTGGGAATCATGTCCCATGTCACCAGGGAGATTCACTCCCCTGGGAGTCATGTCCCTCATCGGGGAAGGTTAATGAATTTATTTGCCGAGTTGGGCTTGGAGGGAGAAAGGCCACATCTGAGCAACAAAAGAGGTTCCCTGGAGGTTCCTCTTAGGCATAATTATAGGAAGGCTTAGCCTCCCTTTTATAGCCCTAAGTTTCACAAGAGCAAGCCTCAAGATCAAGGGCTTGACTTATTAAGCAGTGGGTTCCTAATTTCATGAGCATATGTTCTGTCCAAGATAAACAAACGTGCACAGGCCCAGCCCCCTCCAGTTAAATCCCAATCCCCAGTGGTGGGTCCCAAGTGGCAGGGCATGCTAAGTGAAGGAAGTCATGACAGATGATGTTCAGAAAAGCTAAAACATGGCAGGCAAAAGAATGGGATTGAGACAGAAGAAGAGAATTACAATAAAAGTAATATTTTAAAAAGATAACCAGAAATTGCTAAACTTCTGCACAGTTGTTTTGTTTTCCCCCACAGCCATGATGAAGCCAAGAGGTGACGGTTCCTTCCAAGGGCCGCCGCCTGATCGCATGGACAGAAGGAGCCCACTCGGACATGTGCACTGGCACCTAGGCTCAGAGGGTACTGTGTGAGTGCCAGAGGGTTGGTTTTGATTCTTTTGCTTCATTTTTAAAAATGTATGAGACATCAGGTTTTATTCCCTATCATGGGCATGCTTTTTTTTTTTTTTTTTTTTTTTAAATATAAAAGAAATGATATTTTCCATTTTCAAATGTTTCGGTTAGGAGAATTTCACCACCTCAACTTTCACGGCCTCAGCTCATGGCCAAGTGCCCAGTGGGCAAGCAGACCTCTCTCCAGGAAATCTGGGGAGGTGGGGGCCACTATGGGGACCACTGACCCCAAGACAGGGTCCTCCCAGTTCCATCCTGACTTTGGTGCCTCTTCCAGATTCCCAGGATAGAAGGGGAAGGGATTCCAGGATGCACCCTCTCCCCACCCACCAGGGTTCTGAGAGGCACCTGCCCTATCTGGGCTCCAGCCTCATTATAACCTGAGGTTCAGGGGACAGGAAAGCTGCAGGGTGGGCAAATGCACCCTCTCGGAGTGGGTGGTCAGCAAACTCCACTCGGGGCCACATCCCACCCATCGGCGAGGGCTCCTGCACACTGGCAGGACCACGAGGCTTGTCGGGGTGTTGAAAGAGGTGTGGGATCGATTGGCAACGTCTGTATGACAAGGCAGGGTGGGGGTGCAGGAGCTGCCCCTGTGCACACTTTGATGTGGGAATACTGAGTCTCAATGCGGGCTGCATAGAAGTTTTTATTGATTTATTTTAAAGCATCCAGGCCTGTCTCCAGAGCAAAGCCGTCAGACCACGTGTGGGGCCAGAGCACCATGCTATGAGCTCGCTGGGTGTAGAGGGCCCTGACCTGCTGTCCTGGGACACGAGGCCTCACAAGCAGGGGGACCGAAGGTCACGATGTGCCCGGGACTGAAGGGCTTCTCAAGGTGCGGCCTGGAAAGTGCTGGGCAGAGATGGCAAGGATAGGGCAGAGGCTGTAGCAGGAAAGGGTCTAGGGGCCAGTTCACCCTGGTTTGCCTGGGACATTCCCTGTTTTAGCAGCACAAATCCCACGTCCCAGGACCCCCCAACGGTTGACCACTCTAGAGACACCCTAGCGGTGTTTGGGGAAGAAGGAAAAGAATAGAAACAATATCAAAAAGCGACCAGGAAGGGTGATCAGGGCATGGCTCCCTCCATCAGCACCACCGCGCACTGGGCCTCCTGGAAAGGAGCCCGTTTCCTTCAGCCCGGGAGGCACTTTGGAACCCCCCAGGGGTGAGCGTGGGGGGGGCTTTGGCGCCTGAGTCCCAGCCCCGGGGGTCGGCTCTGACCGATTGAGCTGTCGGAGCTCCCCAGGGGGTGCTCAGTTGTCACCAGGGGGAGGACGGCTTGCTCTCAGGGCCGCTGGCACTGTCCATTTGTGCAATTAGGGGGTCTTCGGTGGGAAAATTGGAGCAGCTTTGCTATAACTTGCAGCCCTGTTAGAGCACAGTCCCTCCGCGATCCCCAGCGCTTGCAGAAGAAGGCAGAGCAACCGCACTGCCGCGGGACTGTTCCACGTACTTTTCTTTATTGCGTTTTTTGGCTGTTGTTCTCCTGTCCTTGTTTTGAGTCTATTTGGGACCACTCCGTGGCAGCGGCCTTGCCTCTCCTGCCTGTTTTCCAGCTTCTGGGATTCTAGGATTCTGTGATTTCCTCTTCCTAAACCAGTGGTTCTGCAGTCTGCTTGGCTTGCGTGTTAGTGTGGAGTGGCATGTATTTAAGAATACACGCGTGCTCACATTTTACCCCAGAGCCCCTGATTTAAGAGGATGGGATTGGAATTATTTGCAAGACCTCCAGGTGGTCCTGATGTATAGCCGCGTGGAGCACCACTGCCCTGGGGTGTAAAGGAGCTGCAGGCACCCAGCTCCGGCCCTGGCCCCTGGCACCCAGCAGCACCGGTGAGTCCTGGCGCTCCCTCTCTGAGCCAGGTGACACTTTTCAGTCCTCAGTAGTGCCCCAGACAGCCGTGACCAGGGGCCACGTGAGTGGGGGTGGGCTGGTTTACCTCCTCACCTAGGTGAACTATTTGCCAGCCCAGGTACGGTTGTCTGTGACCCTAGATTTGAATGAGGCAGGAGCTAATTCAGGGCCATTGCCTCCTCAACCCCAATATTTAGAAAATGGTTACATTTTCATATGTTATGTTTTGGGGACTTGCCTTTATTCCCCCTTGGAAATCTGGATGAGACACAATTTGAGCTTAGCCCTGGGGTGACCATGTCCAGGGACCTCGGACCCCAGCAGTGGGAGCACCAGCCAGCGCCCCGACCACTGCCCTGCAGGGTGCTGCCCCAGAGTCCCCGAGGGAACATTTTACTCCAGGTCGTGAAGAAGAGCTTTCCGTATGACAGCGAATGCTGTCATGACATCCTATAGAATACCAAATTTGAATGCATTTTTAAAGGGAAAAACAAAAGGATTCCAAAATAAGTGGCATCTGCTTTTCCACCATTTAGTCTTTCTTCTGCTTCCCCACCCGCCACATCCTCATGGGTGACGGCACCCCTGCAGTCTCCTCTCACCCTAGGAAGGCTTCAGGGGACATACAGGAAAAGATGGCTTTCAGCTTTGTGGCTGTTGCTAAGGAGACCAGTGATGATGAAAATAATAAGTAGTGTTTATCCCAGATACTCCCAAGTGCCATGCACTTTTCTAGCACCATGGTTCTCAGCTGGGGCGTTTCTGCCCCAAGGGGGTACCTGGCAATATCTGCAGACAGTTGTGGGGAGGGGAGGAAGGAGGTGTTACTGCATCTAGCTGGTGGGAAGCCCAGGGATGCTCCTAAACATCCTACAATGCACCAGGTGGTCCCAAGTGTTATTTAATGTTCTCTAGGGAAAGCAGAACCAACAGGAGATATCTGTAGATATGAGATATTATAAAAGTGTTTCATGCAGCTGTGGGGATGCACGAGTCCAAATTCTATAGGGCAGGCAGCAAGCTGGCAACTCTGATGAAGGTCTTTTATGAACTCCCCAGGAGATGCTGGCTGGCTGAAGAAGAAGTAAAAATTCTCTCTCTTCTCCCTTACAAAAAAAAAAAAATCTTTGATTGGATTAAATCCAGCTGATTGAATTCTCTTATTGTGGAAGACATGCCCTTTGTTGATGTAATCAGTCGCAGATGCAGTCAATTGACTGATGCAATAAACCAGTCTTCTGGTTTATTAACCAGCCACAAATGTCCTTGCAGTATCATTTAGGCCAGTGCTTGCTTGACCAGACACCTGGGCACCATCACCTGGCCAAGTTGACACATGAACCTAACCATCACACCCCACAATATAGAATTATCTGGTCCCAAATGTCAGCAGTCCCGAGGGTGGGAAACCCTGTACTAAAGCTTTACCTATTGTCTTAGTTTCCTGTGGCCACTGTAACAAATTACCACAGACTTGATGGGTTATTTCTCGTCTTCTTTCCCAACACTTGTTATTTTCCTTTTTTTTTTTAATAGTAGCCATTGTAGTGGGTGTGAAGTTGCATCGCATTGTGGTTTTGATTTGCATTTCCCCTAATGGCTAACGATACTGAAAATCTTTTCATGTGCTTATTGGCCATTTGTATATCTTCTTTGGTGAAATGTCTATTCAAGTCCTTTGCCCATTTTTTAATTGGGTTGTTTGTCTTTTTGTTGTTGAGTTGTAGGATTTCTTTATATATTTGGATAATAACCCTTGTGGGATATGTAGTTTCCAAATATTTTCTCCCATTATGTAGGTTGCCGTTTTACTTTCATGATGAAGTCCTTTGGACAAAAGTTTTCAATCTTCATAAAGTCCCATTTACCTATTTTATCTTTCATTGCTTGTGCTTTTGGCATAAAGTCCGAATTATTGCCTAACACAAGGTCCTGAAGATAATACCCTATGTTTTCTTCTGGGAGCTTTCATGTTTTGATTCTTATATTTAGGTCTTTGATTCATTTTGAGTTATTTTTTATATATGGAGTGAGGTAAGGGTCCACCTTCATCTTTTGCATATGGACATCCAAGTTTCCCAGCACTGTGTATTGAAAAGACTACTTTTTCTCCACTGAGTGGATTTAGCACCCTTGTTAAAAATCAATTGGCCATAAGAGGGGATTGATTATTATAATGGTCCCCAGATTGTAAGTTCTTACAGCAGTCAAAGCTATTCCTGAATTGTAATGGCTATCTCCAAACTTTGAGATGCTGATCCCTTAGTGTATAACCTGATTGGTCTTTGAAACATTGGGTATCTCTGTGACACTGAAACTCAGAGCTAGAGCTCGGCAGATATGAATATCAGTATTAGCGCATACAGCAACTGTTTAAACAAAAAAAAGCTGAAAAAGAGCCCAGACTTCAATTAGTGATATGTATGAAGCAGGTCTGGTTAAGACTAGGGCAAATCAGGCCAAAGGGTAAAGGTCGAAATTGACTGTTTTAAAACTTCAACTTCCATGTGAGACCAAGGGAAGAGATGTCTATTTGGTGCAGGATCTATATTTTCTAAACACTGTAACTCTACAGTCAGTTTGTTCAAACACCACAATTACATGGAACTTTGAATAGGAAGTGAGATATGGTAGGTTTGTATAGGTTAGAGCGAAACAGTGACACATCCCAAAGTAATTTGGGCAGAGCATAAAAATATATTTGCAGGTCCCCCCACCCCCCGCCCTGAGGAACTGGGGGTAAATGTGGAAGAGTTGGACATCCTCACCTGGACCGATGCTGATGTTGTCACAAACATTAGGACTGGCGGTTTGATGTGCTGAGCCTTTTATCATGGGACTTGCCATTATGAAGCTCGTTACTGCAAAGGAGAGGCTAAACTTGTGTGTAATTGTGCCTAAGAGTCTCCCCCTGAGTACCTCTTTGTTGCTCAGATGTGGCCTCTCTCTCTCTAACTGAGCCATCTCGACAGGTGAACTCACTGCCCTCCCCCCTACGTGGGACCCAACTCCCAGGAGTGTAAATCTCCCAGGCAATGCAGGATATGACTCCTGGGGATGAATCTGGACCTGGCATCATGTGATTTAGAATATCTTCTTGACCAAAAGGGGGATGTGAAATGAAATGAAATAAAATTTCGGTGACTGAGAGATTTCAAATGGAGTCGAGAGATCACTCTGGTGGGCATTCTTATGCACTGTATAGATAACATCTCTTAGGTTTTAATGTATTGGAATAGCGAGAAGTAAATACCTGAAACTATCGAACTCCAACCCAGTAGTCTGTACTCTTGAAGACAATTGTATAACAATGTAGCTTACAAGGGGTGACAGTGTGATTGTTAAAACCTTGTGGATCACACTCCCTTTATCCAGTGCATGCATGGATGAGTAGAAAAATGGGGACAAAAACTGAATGAAAAATAGGGTGGGATGGGGGGGATGATTTGGGTGTTCTTTTTTACTTTTATTTTTTATTCTTATTCTGATTATTTCTGATGTAAGGAAAATGTTCAAAAACAGATTGGGGTGATGAATGTGTGACTATATGATGGTACTGTGAACAGTTGATTGTACACCATGGATGATTGTATGGCATGTGAATATATTTCAATAAAACTGAATTAATTAAAAAAATCAATTGGCTACTCTCTGTCTAGCTAACCCAGCTCAGCAGGTGATTTCACTGCCCTCCCCCCTACATGGGATCTGACTCCCAGGGGTGTAAATCTCCCTGGCAACACAGGATATGACTCCCAAGGATGAATCTGGACCCGATATTGTGGAATTGAAAACATCTTCTTGACCAAAAGGGGGAAGCAAAATGAAAGAAAATAAAATTTCAGTGGCTGAGAGATTCCAAATGGAGCTGAGAGGTTACTCTGGTGGGCACTCTTATGCACTAGGTAGATTACCCTTTTTAGGTTTTAAGGTATTGGATTAGCTAAAAGTAAATACCTGAAACTATGAAATTGCAACTCAGTAGCCTTGACTCTTGAAGATGATTGTATAACAATGTAGCGCACAAGGGGTAACAGTGTGATTGTGAAAGGCTTGTGGGTCATACTCCCTTTATCCAGTGTATGGATGGATGAGTAGAAAAATGGGGACAAAAACTAAATGAAAAAATAGGGTGGGGGTGATGATTTGGGTGTTCTTTTTTACTTTTATTTTTTATTCTTATGTTTACTTTTTCTGGTTTAAAGAAAATGTTCAAAAAATAGGCTGGGGTGATGAATGTATAACTATGTGATGGTACTGTGAACAGTTGATTATACACCACAAATGATTGTATGATATGTGAATATATCTCAACAAAATTGAATTTTTAAAAATCCAATCTTAAAAAAAATCAACTGTCCATAGAAACGAGGGTTTATTTTTGAACTCTCAATTCAATGTCTTTGGTCTATTTGTCTGTCCTCATGTGGTACCATGCTGCTTTGATTACTATGGCTTTGTAATAAGTTTTAAAACTGGGAACAGTGAGTACTCCAACTTCTTTCTTTTTCAAGATGTTTTTGGCTATTAGGAGCCCCCAACTTTCCCGTATAAATTTGATTATTGGATTTTCCCTTTCTGCAAAGAAGGTTGTCAGAATTTTGATTGGAATCAGGTTGAATCTGTAAATTCCGTTGGGTAGAATTGATATCTTAACAATATTTACTCTTCCAATTGATGAACACAGAATGTTCTTCCATTTATTTACATCTTCTTTGATTTCTTTTAGCAATATTTTCTAGGTTTCCATGCATAAGTCCTTTATACTCTTGGTTAAAATTATTCCTAAATATTTGATTATTTTTGTTGCTACTGTAAACGAAATTTTTCTTGATTTCTTCTTCAAATTGTTTTTAACTAGTGTATAGAAACACTTCTGATTTCAGGGTGTTGATCTTGTACCTCACCACTTTGCTGAATTTGTTTATTGACCCTTGTAGCTTTGTTGTGGATTTTTAAAGGATTTTCTATATATATAGGATCATGTCATCTGCAAATAGGGAAAGTTTTACTTCTTTCTTTCCAATTTGGATGCCTTTTATTTCTTTTCTTGCCTATTTGCTCTGACTAGATCTTCCAGTTCAGTGGGCATCCTTGTGTTGTTCCTGATCATAGAGGGAAAGCTTTTAGTCTTTCATCATTGAGTATGATGTTAACTGTGGGTTTTTCATTTAGTCCTTTTTTGTGTTAAGAAAGTTGCCTTCTAGTGCTAGTTTTCTGCATGTTTTTATCAAGAAGCAGTGCTGGATTTTGTCAAATGCCTTTTCTGCATTAATTGAGATTATCATGTGTTCATTTCTTTTTTCCTTCTACCATTTTTAAGGTTGTGTTTTCTTGATTTGGCACTCTTCAAGTTACTGCAACCATTTAACTGTTTTCTGGAGTTGGAGGAAGACAGCTCTGTCAGTTTTTCCTAATTGTGGAAAGATCTGTGGGGAAACAGTACCCGAGAGCATCTTATGCTGCCATCTTGGTTGAGTGGAATTCCTAGAAATAGCCTTTTAAGTAGATGAGTTGCCTAAGTTTGGGATGGATGAGTGAATGGAGGATGACTGCAAATGGTGATGGTGTTTCTTTTTGAGATCATGAAAATGTTCTGTAATTAATTGTAGTGATGTTGGCACAAACCCATGAATAGACTAAAAAACATTGAATTGTATTCTTTAAATGGTTGGATTGTATTGTATGTGAATTATAAATCTTGATAAAGCTATAACCAAAGAGAGAGAGAGAGAAGAACCCACTATAGGATTGGGACTTTGGTTGTATGATTTAAAGAAAGTCTAAGGAAGTGGGTTTCACTCTAGGTGGGGTGCTGTGGGAGAGTGGGCCATTTCTACAACTGGGGGTTATATTGGTCCCCTGAGACTGCCAAACTTGCTGGCTGGAAACAACAGAAATGACCAGCACTCACTGGGCTGGGTATTAGGGCTTCATCATATCTTTTTTGGGGGAATGCAACTCAACCCATAACAGGTATCCTAATAAACTGTATCCATAGGGAGGGCGGACTGGAGTGAGGCTGAGCTCTAACTGGTGAAGGAGCAGTAGACATGCAGAATGCCCAGCAGAGTGGTGTGTGGTGCTTTCGGGGTGACAGTGCCCTTGTTCTTGTCTGAGCTCACACAGCCTTGGCATGTAGCCTTGTTTGTCTTGCTGGATCACGATGTTGTTGTGCTGGGAGATGGAATATGTCCAATGCCAGGCCAGCTCCTGACAACACCAGGTCCCAGTTGCAAGTGCCGGGCCAGTTCCCAGACGTCAGGACTGCTCTTTTCTTCCTCCCACAGTCTGTTTCCTGCCACTTGCCAGGCACCACCCATTGGTCAAACCTCTTCCTTGGATGCAGTTGCATGCATGAAACCTCAGCCATGCATGCCAGACACAACACCACTGCTTCAGGACTGGCATGTGATATGGGGGTAATTACCCTCCAAGTTTGGAGGACACACATTGCTACCCCAAATATGATGTGATCCGAGATCAGAAAGTGTCTGGATCAATGATGCTGGGGCAGCTGTGTGACTGCTTGTAAATTAATTAAACTTCTGGCCCAATGTCCCCTATTGAATGAGAATAATAGCCCCTACCTTGCAGGATCGAGTGGGAGAGAGAGTGTGAAATGCACCACAGTCCCCAGCACATAACAGCCACCCAATCCATGGGAACTCTTATTTATTCAAGTCGCCATTGTCTGGTATTCATGCATCCACCCTCTTGTTCCCATGAGGGTTTCAGGAGGTCACAGTATGCAAAATTAGAGCAGGAGGGCAGAAATGTGGCAAGAAAGACAAGGCAGAGGGATAAAGACAAGGGTCGGGCATGGAGTGGACCCGGGTGAGACCAAAGCACCGGCCACGTGTGTCCCAGTCCTGGGCACGAGCCAGAGGGGGGCGATTGCACGTCGGACCCCAAGCCCAAGTCTCTCAGGCTGGGGTGCTCATCCCTAAGGCCCCCTGTCCACGCGCGGGATCTAAGTGAAGTCACAGGAAAAACCTGGTGCTCTAATTAAAACATATACCACCAATTTACTACCATAATAAACATGTATCGTTTGGGGAATCCAAAATGCAATTTTTAAAGATGAAGAAAAAAAAAAATCAAGGAATGGGTAAAATCTCTTGATCCTAAGGGCCCAAACCTCTGCAGGGACCACAGAGGGGCCCTTCTGTTAGGAGTGCAAGAAAAGAAGCTGGAAAGGCTGGTCACAATCTTTCCAGCACGCATTAGAGTGAAATGGATTGCTTGCCTGTGAGTTAAAAACAAACCTATTTCTCAGCAGTAAAACCATTCCTGTTTATATTTTAATTGTTAACATCATTACTGTTGTTATTTTCCTCTTTGGTTTGACTAGTTTGGGTATCATTTCCTGCACTGGCTGCCCTTCGGAATTAGCAGGCAGCCTTTGAAAATTCCAGGGCCAAGGAATTTCATCTCTGCTTAGAATGTAAAAAGCCACAAGAGATTGTTGTTCCCACCTTAAAGTAGTCTAGAAAATGGTAAAATTCCTGAGCCAACCAAAAACCTGGGGTTATAATGCAACCAAGTGAACTGCCTCCAAGAGGAGGCGCGAGGAGGGTGCGGGAATGTTTTCCTAGACGGTCCCAGCCGAGGTCCGCTGCCCCGGAGGAGGAGTCAAAAGGAAGCCACCCTCCACCCGGGAAGGGGCAGGAAAATCCCCCTCCCAAGACCAGCACCCACACGAGGAAGAGTTTGCCTGTCGTGGTGGGGGAGGCCGGACTGCTGAGAAGCTGAGCCCTGAGGCCTGGGAGCACAGGGGCTGACAAAACCAAAGTGTGAGCAGGACAGCCAGGAAGCAGGGCCTCGATACCCATAACACGCCCCGATCCAAGTAAAAGCCAAGTAAAAGGCAGCAGCTGTCTGCTTCTGGTGGAGGGGCAGAATTAGCTGGGTCCCCCTCTGTGGTGTCCACTTCTGGTGGAGGGACAGGAGAACTAGCTGGGTCCTCCTCTGTGGTGTCTACTTCTGGTGGAGGGGCAGGAGAACTAGCTGGGTCCCCCTTTTTGGTGTCCACTTCTGGTGCAGGGGCAGGAGAACTAGCTGGGTCCTCCTCTGTGGTGTCTACTTCTGGTGGAGGGGCAGGAGAACTAGCTGGGTCCCCCTCTGTGGTGTCCACTTCTGGTGGAGGGACAGGAGAACTAGCTGGGTCCTCCTCTGTGGTGTCTACTTCTGGTGGAGGGGCAGGAGAACTAGCTGGGTCCCCCTCTGTGGTGTCCACTTCTGGTGCAGGGGCAGGAGAACTAGCTGGGTCCTCCTCTGTGGTGCAGGTTGGCTGGACCTGCCTCATGGTAGAGGAGGAACACGGGAAGATCGTGCCAGGCCTCCGGGCCTCCACCAAGCACAGCGGGGAGCATTCCACTGCCAGGGAAATCAACAAATGTGAGACAATAAGGATGCCACCAACACAAAAACCTCAAACCAGTTCAACGACAAACTGTAGTGATTTAACCTCAAAAACCAACAGCTTGACAGAAAAAGTGTGCCCATTTCTGGGAGAATGTACTATTCTCTTAAGTCTCTGCTCTCCTTTGACACACAATGTCCAGCACAAAATAAAAAACTGTGGAACAAACAAAAGGGCAAGGGGAAAAAGTGACCCATTGTCAAGAGAGAAGACAGTCAACAAAATGATCCAGATGTCAGAACTATCGATCCAGGGCTATAAAATAGCCATGATTCATATGCTAAAAATTGAATAACAAAGGGAAAAACATGTATGAACAGATGGAGAATTTTGGCAGAGAGATGGACAATATTTTAAACGTCTAAATGTCAATGTGAGAAAAAGCCAAGACACCAGAGATGAAGAATTCTTCTGATAGGCTTAGCAGACTGGACACATCACAGGAAAGAATCTGGTGGAGTTTTCCACGAGCTCTGAGCCCTCTACTGCATCATGGAATTATGTGAGGTCATGGAGGAAAGTGCTGCAACTTCCTAGAGGAAGAAAATAACAATAGCAAACATTTATGGTCTCCTTACAATATGCCAAGGTTTATTCCATGCTTTTGTTTAAACTTCCTTGTTTACACCTTACACACAACTGTGTATTAGGTCCTGTTTTACTTGATAGTTTTATAGATATGGAGACGGTGGCCCAGTCAGGTTAAGGAATAAAGTCAAAGCACCACAGAGTCAGAGCTGGTGTTTGAACTAGGTGAGGCAGTCCCCAGAATGAGAGCTTACCCCTACCGCTGCACACTGCCCGTCTCTTTTACTAAAATATTTAGTAGCTTTTAATGTTAAAGCAAATTTTTACATGAAAACAAATGCAGTTGAATCATTTGGTAGAACACAAATCTGAAGGCATTTTTACAAAAAATATGAATCCCCTTTTAAGAAAAAGCAAAAAACCTCCAAATACTGAGTATCCTGCACTGCCCACAGCCCCTCCCTCAGAAGTGGCTGCTGGCCCTTCAGGAAAACTTCTGGGGAAAAGTGATAGGGACCCAGAGTAAATCTAATTTCAAGCTCTCAAGTTTCAGATTATAAGGGTAGTATTTAAATTGTGATTTTACACTGCAATCAAGGACTGTTATTTTTCTATCTGGTCAAATATAAGTTTCAAAAAATTTCTCATGGAATTGCCACATGGGACATTCCCCAGAGTCTGCAGGCTCATATTTAGAAATACTGAGATACAAGAGTCAAGGAAAATAAAAGCAAAATGAGCAAAGAAGCAAAAAACAAAAACAAAAAGCAACCAAACACAAAATTTTGGGAGAAGTACAACTTGTCTAGCTCATTATTGTTGCTTGGACTATTTTATTGCTGTTATTTTTTTTATTGTTTTTCCACCTGTTGGTCCCAGGCCACATCCTCGCCCTGCCCTGACCCTAATGGACAGGCCAGGGTATGTCCACGTAGACCACAGTTGGTGGCGGTGATATTTCCTCCACTTCCTTGACCTGGTCAGACATCACTAATCAATTGCGATCGCCCTGTCCTGGAGGGCTGGATGTCCGCTCACAACGCTCAACTTTGTGCTCTCAGTAGCCCATTCGTCTTCCAACACTACAGGATGCTCTTATGTCTCCACCCCCAGATCTGGTCTGACCAGATCAAATATTTTACAACCCAGGTGTGCAGTTTTGAATTAATTAACCTTTCTGGGCCACTGCGTTCTCTCTGGAGGGGAGTAGCACCTGCGCCCTCAGTGTGAGCTGCAGGGGGCTGCGCTTGGAGACCTCAGCCTCCGGGAATGCAAGCCCACAGTTAATCAAATCACCTTTGTTAGGAGTGCTTCAGGCTCCCTCTTCACTCAGAAGGGTTTCAGAGGCACACAATGGGGTGGAAATTAGAGCAGCACGACAGAGGTTTGCAGGGGCGAGGAAGGGGAGGCGAAGGATCTGCAAACAGGGTCAGGACACGGAAGGGACACCCACGAGGTCAGCATGCGGGCCGGGGAGTTTGGAGCCACTGATGACTATCGCCTAAATCTGTAATTGGATGCTTAAAAATACTAATATTCTAATTCCCTCATATCTTTTATTACTTGGAGCTGGAATGCTTTATAAAGATAAAATTTCCCTCCTTTACTGTTTTGGAATATTTGTATTGAAAAGGCATGGAAAATGCTAGACCTTTCTCTCTCTTTTTAAAACCAATTTCCAAAATATTGAGTTGGTTCCCTAACGTTCTTAAAATGTGACCAGTTAGGTTTTGTTTAGTAGCATTATGATTTTATTTGTCTAGACAAAGTTTAGGTATTTTAATTCATTGTGGTTATTATTCTTATTGATCCTCAAATTATCTCATCTTTGGTGGAGCTTACTCAAGTTGGCACCTGAATCTTCTGATATGATCTTAGTAGATTTTGATAGTATCCTTGCTTTCTAATAACAGGTTCTGGGATCATCTGGGAAATTTCTTGCACCGGACCTGAAATAATTGATTTCTCCAGGGAGTCCTGGCTCATTTTTGAGAGAAGTAAAGACCATGATCTATATACTAGGAGTGTCCATTGTTACTGGGTTAGTCTTGTTTCTATCCCTTTTGAGTGGACAGAGCTGGGGACTATATTATTTTAAAGATAAAATGCATCCTGAATTCATACTGATACTTTCAAATCAAATTCAGATTTTTAGCATTTTTAATGAACCTCATTGATCTTACACCTCCATCTTCTTCTTTCTCTCGTGCCAAAAGTTCCGGCTCCCAATGTCATCAAAAGAATTACTCCATTACTTTGTCTCAGCAATATACACAAAGTACTCTCAGCAAATCTGCCAGCAAAATTAGCCTTACTAAAATGTTTAAGATTATTTTTTTACTAAGATTTTTTTTTTTCTTTTTGGTGTAACCAATTGCTAGGAATATACAGTCAGATAACTGAGTTTTAAAATCAACCAAGAGACTTCCTCTGCGTAGCTGTGTCACCATCTTGATACAGAGCTAAGTTTAGTTGTTTCATTGTGATTGCAATTGCTAGGGATTGCTGTAAAATTAATTGTGCAGTATAATTACATAAAATATTTTTACATGGTTCTAGAGTCATGGGTACAGACAAGATCCATTATTTAATGCTCCTTTCTCTGTTCCCTCCACCCTGGCTCCCTTTCTCGTATAGCTAGACTTATATTTTTAACATTTTTGGTTTATCCCTCTATTTAAAATTATCAGTAAATATATATATTTGTCCCCTTCTTAGATAAATGGTGGTATTTTTCCATCAGTAGTGCATCCTAGAAATATCTCCATAGCAGTATATTAAAATATTCCTCATTCCTTTTCCAGCTGATGAAAACCCCAGTGAGAGGGTATCCTATAGGATAGCCAGCCAGGCCCCCATTGGTGGACATTTTGATTCTTTTCAGATGTTTGAAATTGCAAATAAAGCTGCAAAGATTAGCCTTGTGCATGTGCTTTTTCTATCTTTGCCCATAAGTCTTTGGAATAAATTCTTAGAAGTGGAATTGCTGGGTTAAGAGGTAAATGCATATACTATTTTTCTTACAGAAAAAAAAAAAAGCCAAATATCCCTCCATAGGAGTGCACTGTTTTTAAATTCTCACCAACATCACAGATGAATGCCACTTCACAGGCTATCCAACAGAGAAAATTGTCAAACTTTTGGATGTGTGGCAAACTGTCTAAAGAGAAATGGTCTATCGAGTAATTTTCATCCGAATGTCTGCTGGTGTGAGCAAGGTTTAGGGCCGTTTGCCTTTCTTTCTGGGTGCCTGTGGTGGGGGGCTCCACCCACCCTCTCCCCTGGATGTGCCCTCCCCCCTCCAACGCAGACCCTGCCATCTATTTGTTGGACTGACTCACATTCTGGATTTGGTTGATTCCTCCCTTGGACTGTTTGTTAAAAGTTTCCTCTAGATTTTGTAGCTCATATAAGCAGAAACTTAGATTCAGAGGTTCAATTAGGTTCAGCTTCAGATGACAAGGCTCTTCCACAGGGACTCACATCAGGTGCCACGGACCCACTTCCAGTGGTGCTGAGTTTGAGCAGGGAAGATTTAACATTTGCAAAAATAATGGCTGGGATGGGCTTCCAGAATGGTACATTACGGAGCTTGGAAAAACCTCTTCCACGGAGAGACATCTATTAAACTGATCAAAATTATCAAAGATGATCAGTCAAATTCTCTGGAAATTATAGGGGATCTAACAAATGGAAAGAGATGCCATGTTCATGGATCAGAAGACTTAATATTGTAAAGATGGCAATATTTCTCAATTTCATCTACAGATTCGATGCAATCCCTATCAAAATCTCAGGTGCCTTTTTTCTTTTTGCTGATGCTGACAAGCTGATTCTAAAGTTCATATGGAAATGTGAGGGATCCAAAATAGCCATAACAACCTTGAAAAAGAAGAACAAATTTGGAGGACCTTCACTTTCTGATTTCAAAACTTACTACAAAGCTAAGTAATTAAGACAGTGTGATCCTGGTATAAACACACAGATCAATGGGATAAATTGAAAGTCCAGAAACAAACCACTATATTTATGGTCAATTGATTTTCAACAAGGATTCTGAAACAATTAAATGGGGAAAAGATTAGTCTTTTCAATTTTATGGCTATTTTGGATCCCTTATATTTGCATATGAACTTTAGGATCAGCTTGTTGGACTGAATGTTGAGTCAGTCCAACAACTAGATAGCTGCATGTAATGGAATGAAGTTAGACCCTACCACACACCATGTACAAAAATTAACTCAAAGTGGACAGTAGACTTAAGTGAAAGAGCTAAAAGTACAAAACTCTTAGATGAAAACATATGAGTAAATCTTTGTGACCTTGGATTAGACAATGGTTCTTAGATAAAACACCAAAAGCAAAGCAGCAAAAGAAAAAAAATAGATAAATTGGACTTGATCAAAATTGAAAATTTTTGTACTTTAAAGGATTCAAGAAAGTGAAAAGATACTCCAAAGAATGAAAGAAAATATTTCCCTATTATGTATCTGATAAGGGGCTTATATGTAAAATACATAAAGAACTCTTACAACTCAATAATAAAAAGACAAATAACCCAATTTTAAAATGAGCAAAGCATCTGAAGAGAGATTTCTCCAAAAAATATATACAAATGGTCAATAAGCACATTTTAAAAATGCTCAACCTCACTTGCCATCAGAGAACTGTAACTCAAAACTATAGTGAGATACCATTTCATACCCACTTGGTTGTATATTCAATGAGTAGGTAATAACAAATGTTGCTGAGGTTATGGGGAAATTATAACCTTCAGACATTGCTAGTTGAAATGTAAAATGGTGCAGCCACTTTGGAAAACAGTTTGGCAGTTCCTCAAAAGATTAAGCATGGAGTTACCATTTGACCCTGCAATGTAGACAAGAGAAATGAAAGCATACATTTATACAAGAGCTTCACATGAATGTTCATAGCAGCATTATTTATAATTGCAAAAATGTGGAAATGACCCAAAGGTTCATCAACTGATGAATGGATAAATAAAATACAGAATATCCATACAATAGAGTATTACTAGGCAATAAAATACAATGAAGTACTGATATATGCTGTAACATGGATGAACCTTTGAAACATAATACTAAATGAAAGATGCCACTCACAAAATATCATATGTTGTATGACTTCATATATATCACATGTCTAGAATAGGCCAATACATAGAGAGAGAAAGTAGATTAGTGGTTGCCTAGGGAGAGAGAAATGGGGAGCAACTGCTAACGGATGTGGGGTTTCTTTTTAGGGTGATGAAAATGTTCTAAAATTTATTGTGGTGATGGTTGCACCACTCTGAATAAACCATTGAGTTGTACACTTTAAGTGGGTGAATTGTATGGTATGTGAATTATATCTCAATAAAGCTGTTCCCCAAAAAAGTGAGAAAAAAGAAACTGGATCCTGTAGACTTTTAGATCTTGTAAAGCCTGTTCTATTTTAGTTTAAAATAATGATTAAAAAAAGTTATAAACACCAGGCTATTAAAGGGAGAAAATGGAATAATATAGAATACTTGATCAATTTTTAAAAAGGGTAAGAACAAAGAGAAATACAGAACATAATACAAGTAGGACAAAAGGAAAACAGTAAGATGATTAAAATTAACCCAAAGATGAAGTATATTTAATATAAATGGGTTAAACAATCTAACTGAAAGACAAAGATTTCCAGACAGGATTAAAAAAAAAAAACAAAACAAAAACCCAAATACTTGCAGCTGTCAAGACACATGACTTAAATATAAGGACAAAAAAAAGGTAAAGTGAACTGTTGGAAAAAGCTGCAAACACTAACCAAAGAAATCTGGCTTAACTATGCTCATATCAGACAGAGTGGACTTTTAAGGGAGTTTTCCGGCTTGCTAAAGCTGCCATTATGCAAAATACCAGAAATGGATTGGCTTTTATAAAGGGGATTTATTAGGTTACAAATTTACAGTCCTGAGGCCATAAAAGCGTCCTAAGGCTTCAATGAGAGTATCCCTTCACTGAGGAAAGGCCGATGGCTTCCGGAACATCTCTGTCAGCCGGGAAGGCACGTGGCTGGCGCCTGCTGGTCCTTTGCTCCCTGGTTGTGTTTCAAAATAACTTTCTCCAAAATGTCTCTGGGCTTCTGTCTCCCTTAATTTCTCTCTCTCAGCTCCTGGTTATCCTTGCTTATTCTCCCAGGGCGTTTCTCTCTAAGCATCTGGGGGTCTCTGTTAGCTTCTCCCGGGTAAACTCTGGGCGTCATCTCTTGGCTTAGTGTCTCCAGACATCCTTCTGTCTGTGTCTCAAGCACCTGGGTCTGTGTTGGCTCTGAGCTCTCTCTCTCCCTGAACTCTCTTAAGGACTCCAGTAAACTAATCAAGACCCACCTTGAATGGGTGGGGTCACACCTCCATGGAAATAATCTAATCAAAAGGTCTCACCCACAGTTGGATGGGTCACATCTCCAGGGAAACAACCTAATCAAAGGATCCCACCCACAATAGGACTGCCCCAAAAAGACTGCATTAAGGAAAATGGCTTCTTCTGGGGGACATAATAGATTCAAACCAGCACAAGGAGTTTGCCTCCCTGGGGATAAAAAGAGTCATTTCACAACGTTACAAGGGCCGATCCACAGGGAAGGGGTAACAGTGTAAACTTTCATGTTCCTAATAATATAGATTCAAAATATGTAAAACGAAAAGCTCTAGGCAAGTTTCTACAGGGGAGATTGTTACAAAGTTACCACTGGTGGTGATGGGGGGGTAAATGTGAAGAGATCGAGAAAGAGGAAGTGCTTTGCCATAAAAAAAGAAGTGGATGAGGCCGGAAAACTGAATTGATGCAAACACATTTTGTCTTGTATGAAAAAATAATGAAGCTTCAAGAGGAAGGGCAGGTCTGTGTTAATAATTGCATGAGTGTGGATAGAGAGTATGCCATAAAACATCGAGCCTCACAGATAACATAAAGTTCTTCCAGGCAGCAAAATGCAAGCAAATTCGGCTAGGCACTGTCATCTAGCTAAAACATGGCAGAGAAACCTATTTACATTTAGTAAATAAGTAATCCACTCTCCTTATATAAAGTAATAATTATGAGCAATTGGTTACAAAAGCCAAAAAGAGCCTTGTATAATGTTCCCAGAGACGTTGGCTTAATATGCTGCCACAACTAAAATGCCAACATCTGGCTAAGCACCATATTGAAGTCAATTTTGGAAACAAAGCAAAAGACATTATTATAACCTTGTACAAAACAATGAAATGGCTGAATCCTGAGTTCTCACACTGTACATCCAAGGGCAGGGAAGGGCAGCTAAAACCATTTTGTGGCTCTTACAAAAAGTCTTTAAAAACAGTTGGACTCTTTAGTCTGCCAAGTCCTAGAAAGGTCAAGAGAACAGGATGGAGTGATCATATGATTGGGAGAAGTGTCCCTTCTTCCTCCCATCGTACTATGTCTGTTATTTCCCATTGCTGCCATTAATGGCTTAGAACAACCCAAATTTATCATCTTGCAGTTCTATAGGACAGAAGTCTGATGGGGCAAGCTGGGCTAACAGCTCCTGGAGATTCTCGGGAAGAACGCACTTCCATACCCTTGCCACCTTCCAAGGCTGCCACCTTCCTTGGCTCAAGGCCCCTTTCTCCATCTTCAAGGGCAACACCACAGGTGGAGTCCTTCTCGCGTCACATCCCATCACTCCCACCGCCTCTGCTCCCGCCCCTTCCACGTGGAAGGAGCTGAGCTTGCACTGGGCCCACCCAGACAATCCAGGATAAAGTCCCCATCTTAAAGCTGATTAGCAACCCCAGTTTCATCCCCATCTTAATCCCTGTTGCATGGAGGGTCCGGGAATCAGGACTGGACACCTTGGGTGGGGACATCTATCTGCTGACTGCCACGTATAAGCTGAGGGCTGCAAGCAGCAGTTTTTAAGACAAATAAAAGGAGGGGCTAATTTTTACAGCAGGGAATAAATAAATGGAGTTTGTCATCTCACAAGGTGGGTCTGGCTGAAAATAGATTAAGATTCAAGAAATTCATGGATGATAAATGCTTGCCAGTTTGGTAAAAGGAAGCCAGGGACCCAGGGAACACATTATTAACCTTTTATTATTCTTTTCTCTCATTTAAAAATTGCATAAACATTGAGATAGAAATTTTAAAACAAAAAAAAAAAAGAAAAGAAAAACCACTTTTTCCCCACCATAAATCATTAGTTCAGTTTTCCATGCTGCTTCCAAGCTTTTCCATATATGAACATTTTTTTATTTCTATAAACACAGAGTAAGTGCAGGCTACAGCTGCTTTTCCTCATAATATAATAGAACAAGCATTTTCTATTGCTTCTATAGTGTTGTAATTTCATTTTTAAATGCAATGTAAATGCTAAAATTGTTTTTAAAATGTTAAGTGTTTGCCTGCTGCTACATTTTAAAATGTTAAGTGTTTGCCTGCTGCTACATTTTATTTCTCATACACCTGGGTTGTGAATGGAGATCCGTCCCTGCTACTCCACCCCCCTGTGCCTCCCCCAGCCAGAAGTGACCTTAGAACTTGCACCCCTGGACTCAGGGAAGCCTTGGGTGGCACCTAGCTCAGTGCCCCCCTAGAGGTGTCCCCAGGAGCTATCACCAGCATCACTTTTGTTACGCATTCATGCAGACCCTGCCTTGTTCCAAAGTGGCAGGCGGGTGGCCTTTAGAGATGGATAAACACAGCATCGTGGCAGAGATTTCAAGGGAGAAAGGTGAGGAAAGGCCCGGGTGCGATACTGCCTGGAGAAGGGGCTGGGGTGGGCTCCCACCGCGATGGGGCTGCTGGGTTTAGCAAATAAAGACACAGATCACCCAGTTAAGTTTGTGTTTCAGATAAACAATGAATAATTTTTAGTATAAGTATGTCCCATGCAATATTTGGGATATACTATACTGAAAAATTATTTACTGTTCCAATTTCTCTGGGCGTCCTATGTTTTATCTGGCAACTAGACGCAATGACATCCACTCTGCTTGTTGGAGGAAGGCCACGAGTCAGCTCCAAGCTTCTGATCAGATGGCAAGGGTGACTCGGAGGGGCTGGTAGGGGCAGACGGGGCAATGTGGCAGGTTTTGTCAGAGAACAAAACAAGACAGTGTTTTATATTAAAACAAGCATCTTTATATTATGGATTAAAATACTGGATTAACATAAACCTTAAAAGAGAAAACAAGTTTAAAATAGTCGTTACACCTGTCAGTTTCTGTCCCTGTCATCTGCAGCTCCCACTGTCTTCCCTTCTGAGGAACATTTGAGGAGCCTGGCTGCAATCCCATAGATGGCCACAAGAGGGCGGCCTGTAGGTCTCGTGACCCCCAGCTTCCCCGCCACAAGGGAAAACAACCCCCTGTTCCCCAGGACCCCTGACCCAGCGGCGTTTCTCCTGGTCCCGGCTAGAGCCACCTTTCTAAGGGCTTTGCCGTGCACCAGGCCCTGGCTCAGAGCTCCGCAGGCTCCATCCCTCAGGACCATCCAGGTTATGGCCCCAAGTTTGAACGTGAAGGGGAGATGGCCCCTCACACACGGGGTGGGAAGGTCACAGACCCCATGGACCCCCTGCCCAACGTGGGTCCAGTTCATCATCCAGTGTCCATGAATCGGGGAGCTGGGGAGAGAGTCAGGGCTGGCTGGGACCACGAGGGCCCGAGCGTAAAGTGGGGGTGGGCTGGGGGGGCTGCACAGGAGGACCCTGCCCCGCGATGTGGAGGGCTGCGACGCGTCCCCAGCAGGCCACGAGGCGGTCACACTGCTAAGCACAACCCCACGGGGACACAGCTGCTGGACAGGGGCAGCCACAGGGGGAGGAGCGCTGCTGCAATCTTCCCGGCGGCCACTAGAGGGACACCTAGTCAAGTCCACGGTTCACGTATTCCACGGAAAAAGAGCAAAATAATTGTTGGAAAGGGCAAGGATTCCCATTTCTGTTATTATCAGGATTAAAAGTGAGAATGACGCTATCTTTCCAGACTGCAAGTTCGCTGTAATGCATTCTCCGGGAGGGCAGGGATTCCTGCGTTTGATCCCCTGCTGTGTCCCAGGGCAAACGGGCTCAGGAACTGCTCCTCGGGTTGGCTCAACCGCAGCCCCGTCGCCCCTGGCATGCCACAGGGCCCTGAAAGGCCGACGCAATGTTCTGGGCCAGGGGACGGTAAACTATGGCGCACGGTCCAAATAAATAAATAAATTTGTAAATAAAGTTTTACTGGTACGCAGCCATGCCCACTTGTTTGCATGTTGTCTAATGCTGCTTTCCTGACACAATGCAGAAACCACAGGGCTTGCAAAGCCTAAATGACTTCCCAGCTGGTCCCTGGCGGAAGCATGCTGACCCCTGGCAATGCCCACCTCCCCCTGGACAGCAAGCTGGCCTGAGGTCCTTCCGCGCCAGACATTGCCTGCAATCATGCTTTCTGCCAGGACAGGTGTGCCTCATGCACCTTCTCCTGCCATCCTGGGCAGCCACTGCCCATCAGGGCAGTCACTCTGGGGCAGGGGGAGA
Source organism: Choloepus didactylus (assembly GCF_015220235.1). Lineage (NCBI taxonomy): Eukaryota > Metazoa > Chordata > Mammalia > Pilosa > Megalonychidae > Choloepus > Choloepus didactylus. The sequence continues at coordinate 62,038,350 of NC_051325.1, forward strand.
CCCCTTTGCCACCAGGACTTATTCCTTGGCCGCGTCTTGAATGGAAGGCAGGTCTCCCACTGCAGGGTCCATGCAGGGTGTGTCAGCCACGGAGGCTGGGTTTCCAGGCGCCTCCTCTCCTCCCGGGTCCCCGTGCAGCAGAGCTCATGGTCTTCAGCACACTGCACACTCCCGCAGCTCAGAGGGTGCACGTCCCAGGCTCATGCCAAGCCCTAGACAGACAGTCCCCAGCTGAAGGATCTGCCCTGAAAGTTCTCACCCTGCCCATGTCAGGGTTCCCCAGTCCCCCCAACCATTTCTTGGGGTAGCTCTCCAGGGTCTCTATTTTGGTGCCCACCCCTCCGCACCCCACTCAGGCCTTTTGCCTCATTCTCCAGGTCTCATCCCTGCACCCAGCTTCTTTTGCTCGATGCTTCACCTGGACCATTTGGCTCTTGACACTCAGTCAACAAGCAGGTATTGAGCACCTGTTGTGTGCCAGGTGCTGGGCTGGGCTTGTGGCATTTAGTGGAGACACGATGCAGACACTGTCCTTCTGGAGACCCCAGCCCAATGGCAGCAGGAGCTTCGGCAGCAGCAACACAGGCGGTGCATACCCAATGGGGGAGCAAGGGAGCTAAAGTGGGGTGCAAGGGGCTCCAGGTGAAGGGAGCAGCGCATCTGAAGACCCGGGGACCCAGGGGGATGAAGGGACACCAAGCCCCCAGGACACCAAGCTCGCTGGGCAAGGATGGAGCATCGTCCTTTGAAGGAGGCCTGGGCCAGACGTGAGCTGAGGGTGGGGAGCAGCAGGGAGGGGTCATGGGTCCTTCAACTCCTCTGCACCAGGGGTCAGTCCCTCTCGGCCTCCCCCTCTCTCGTTTCAGCCATTGCCGTGGCCGTGAGTCCTGAGTGGGCTCCAACGCCACGCAGACCCCGCCTGGCACACCGGCTGCCCAGGCTTCCCTGGGGCTGGTGAAGAATTGCTGTGGACCCGCTCCGTGCCCAGTGGCAGGGATGCCGAGGCCCCTGGAGATGGAGGCAGTGGGTGAACTCTGTGCTTTCCTGCCTCCTGTTGGGCTGTCCTGGGAGATGTGGATAAATAGGGGGCCACCATGTCTCCATATGCCGGGGACATCCCAAGTTACACCTGTTGCCTCATGCCATTTTTAGCAGCACCCCCTTTTGCTCTTGTGAGTGTCCCAGTTTGCACAACAACAGACTTGCTTATCCAGCCTGCCCTGGGGTGAGCCTGAGACACCCGGGGCCAAGCCTGACTCCGTGGTGTCTGTGGTTTCTGTGTCTCCCAGCTTTTCCCTCCCTCTTGCTTCTGGGGTTGCACCCCTGAATCACTCCGGAGCACAGGAGCCTCAGGCTGTTTCTGCAGCACGAGGAGGCGCCTTTGGAGGTGACGGGAGGGGAGTGAGGCTGGGCTGAGTTCCAGGATGGACGCCTGGGGCACAGGTGCAGACACCACGGGATACTGTTTCTACCTGGGCCAGGAGGCGGCGTTTAGGCAGAGTGTTGGGGTCCCCGAGACCTCCCTCGGGCTTGATGAGTCACTAGAAGGTCTTGCAAGACTCCAAAAAACTGTTACCTTCGTGGTTAAGGTTTATTAAAGCGAAAGGATACTAATAAAAATCAGCAAAGGGAAAAGGCAGGTGGGGTGAAGTCGGGAGCCTTTGGGTAGCCTCTCCCATCGGGGACCCACGGGTGCACTCTATTCTCCCAGCACGTACCAAGTGTTTCAACCAGGGACGCTTACCCAGGCCTCGGTGCCCAGGGTTTTTATGGGAGTCGGAATCCAGCCCCCCTGAGCAAAATTGGGCTTGCACCATGAACCACCCCGTCAGTCGTCACCATAAGCTAACAAAACTGCTACCAACAAGGCCTCAGGCATACAAAACACTCTTATTGGCCAGAATATTCCAAGAGCTCAGAGCCCGACTCCCAGGAGCCGAGTCCCGAAGACAGACCTTTCCTGGGAATGTGCACAGCTGAGCGCCCCCGGCCTGCTCAGTTAGCCCTTCCTGCACGAGCAGGGAATTTTCTTTCTTTTCTTTTTTTTTTAAGGTAAGAATGAACAAGTCATGAAAAGAATTGTTCTCTTTGGGGAAATACATGTGGGAATACACGTGCAGAGGCTCTGTGGTGGAAACTGCTGAGTTCTAAGATTTGGGAAAAACCCAGAGGTTTATGCAAAGGATCCCAGCATTATATATTTCACCTCCAGTAACTGCCATCTCAGAAAAATGGGAGACCATTAGGGGGTTCCCAGCAAAAGAGAAAAATAGACCAAAGAGGAGTCTCCTACCCCACTGCTGTGGCACCACCCCCAAATCCTAGCTTTAGTCGTCTGCCTGTCATTGGCCAAAAAGCAAGTCCAAGGAAAGGGCCCAGGCAAAGTGGCAGAAACGAGGCTGACAGAAGAGCTGGACTCCACCATCATCCATGGTTTGCGGGGGAAAGTCTCCTTCCACTGTGGGGAGGGAGTGGGGGCAGCCCTCTGCCCACATCAGCTGCAGTGGAGAGAAAAGACAGGGATGCAGAGGAAAAAAGTGTTTAGAGATGGAGAGAGCTGGAGAAAGAACAGTAGAGCATCAGAGAGAGACAAAAAACTGATGGACATGCAAAAGTAGCAGGAAAGAGAGAGGGGCAGTGAGAGAGGAAATGGATGGATGCATGGACGGATGGATGGATGGACGAATGGATGGACAAAATGGATGGGTGGATGGATGGATGGATGGATGGATGGGTGGGTGGATGGATGGATGGATGGATGGATGGATGGGTGGATGGATGTATGGGTGGATGGACGGATGGATGGGTGGAAAGATGGATGGATGCCATGGATGCATGGACAGATGGACAGATGGATGGGTGGACAGGTAGACAGACAGATGGAAGGATGGATGCATGGATGAATGGATGGGAGGATGGGCGGATGGATGGATGGATGGATGGATGGATGGATGGGTGGGAGGGTAGATGAATTCCAAGTGCCCTTATCTTGCCATATCAGCTCCATGGGGCCTTGTTGTTTCCAAAGTTGGGGCTCTCAGGCACCCTGACCTGCTGCTGCTTTAAGTGAACTCCACAGACACAAATGGAAGTTATAGTGCAGAGGGCCTGGTCCAAACTCCACCACTGCAACCTGCAAGCCTCAGTGTTCTTCGTGTAAAATGGGCTCGTTTTCCAGCTGTCAGGGTTGGGGGAGGGTTTGCTGATTACTTCTAAACATCTGGCACACAGTAGACCCTCAGTCACAGTGGCTGTGCTGATGATTTGTTTTTTTTTCTAATTGAGATACAATTCACCTAGCATAAAGTTCACCATTTTAAAGTGTAGAATTCAATGATTTGGAGTATATTTACAAAGTTGTGCAACCATCACCACCATCTAATTCTAGAATGCTTTCATCACCCCAAAAAGGCGGTCTGTATCCATTACCAGTCACTCCCCAAACCCTACCCACACCAGCCCTAGGCAGCCACCCACCTACTTTCTGTCTCTATGGATTTGCCTATTTTGCACATTTAATATAAATGGAATCATTAAATATGTAGTCTTTTGTGATGCTACTTTCACTTAGCGTAATCCATGTTGTAGCATGTATCAGTACCTCTTTCCTTTTTTTTCATTGTTTTTTTAATTAACTTTATAAAAAAATTTTAAAAACAGACAATAAAGAAAATTTCAAACAAAACCAAAACAAAGGAATAAGAAAAAACAAATAACCTAAAATAACTATATTACTTCCAACATGTTCCTATTCTACCCCAAGAAAATACACAGACTATAACCAGGAAAGGGATAAGGAAAACAGATAACCTAAGATAACTACATTTCTGTGAACTTGTTCCTACCATACCAACCAGAAATTAACAAACTATAGTCATTCCTGAGCATTCCCAGAACGTTAAATTTACCCACAATAACTTATCTGTTCTTATTAGATTGTTGTTCTCCCTTTACTAATTGCTATCTATTGCTAGGTCTCCTACATTCTACATTATAAACCGTTTTACCTCTTTCCTTTTTATGGCTGAATAATGTCCTATCGCATGGACAGGATGCATTTTGCTTATCCATTCGTCAGCTGATGGACATTTGGGTTGTTCCCAAAATTTGACTATTCCGGGTAATGCTGCTATGAACATTCATGTGCAAGTGTTCGTGCAAACACAGGTTTTCATTTCTCTTGGGAGATACCCAAGAGTGGAATTGTGGGGTCAAATGGTCACCCTGTGTTTACCTTCTTGAGGAACTGCCAAACTGCTTCCCAAAATGGCTGCACCGTTTTACATTCTGATGATTAGTTTTTAAGTATAGATTGATCTCCCCAATGTTCTCACAAGGGTTTGCAGCAGCTTACACTGAGACCTCAAATACAGCAGGAAAATGGCGAAAGAGGGAATGCAGATGCCTAGGGCAAAGGCAAAGGACTTGGGACGGGGGCAGGGCAGGTTGAACACGGAGACAGCTACGCAGGAGGGCTGGGTCCTCCTGCTGGGGTAGGGGGTACTCAGAAGTGACCTGGAAGCCTCTGGGTAAACATGGTGCATGTTTCCCAGAATCATTTTACTTAAGGATTTGGGGAGAAAACATCGTAAATGAAAAGAAATAAGGACATGTGTTGACTAGAACGAACTCAAAGTGCACCAGCCACCGTAGGCTCTCACCGCATCCACCCCAGCAGGTCCCGGCAAGAGAATCCTCCAGCCCGGGGACGTGGGGACAGCGGGACCAGCGCGGCCGCCGCTCCCCGGGGGTCAGCAGGGGGCGCGCGGGCCTCGCCCTGAGCCCCGACCCCGCCAGGCGCAGGGCTCGGGAGTTTGTCCCGCCCGCCAACCCCAGAGCCGGTCCCGGGCGCTCGCCCCGGATCCCCCCAGGGGACAGGGCGGTCCCCGGCGGCGCGTAACGCGCTCAGCCCGTCGACCTGAAGCAGCAGGTGGACGAGAGACAGAGCGAAGAGTCCCGAGAGCCGGAGGCGAAGCTCCCCCGGAGCGGCCGGGCCCTGACGGCGTCTGCGGGCGGCTGGCGGACCTGGAGCCCGCGCGTCCGCCCCTGGAGGAGGCCGGCAGTGGGGCGCGGGGGGCGCGCGGGGAGGAAGGTGCGGGACCTGCGCCAGCTGCCAGCCCGCGGGAGGCGCCCAGAGGCGCCAACATCGCCGTCTGTACCTTTGCCGTTTGACTCAAAGAGGATTTGAGGCGGCTTGGAGGGACCCACACAATTCAGCAGCACTGCGGGTGGGAGCCTGGGGTCCTGGGGACCCGGAAAGGCGAGGAGGAAGCAAAGAGAAAGGAAAACCGGGCTGGGCAGTGGCCGGGAGCCCGGGAGAGCCGGACACCGCTGCGCCCTGGCGACGCGCCCAAGCTGGCCGTGGGCTCCTGCTCTCCAACCTGAGCGCTCCCCTCCCGGAGCCCCCCGAGGTACCCTCGAGCGCCTGCTCCCACAGCATGGGCTTCACTGGAAGATTCGGAGGGAAATTTCACATGGGTGGGGAGAATGCAAAAGTCTCATGGATTTTTATGACAAAAACAAAAGACTTCAAACAAATTAATCGTTTCAACCCAGGATTTCAACTGCAGGGCACACCGGTTTTCTTCTGCCTTGGAGAGGACATTGAGAATCTCTGTTATAAATTCTGGGTTTTCCAGATTCTCAATATCCAGGAAAGAAACATCACACACAAACTCTCTCTCACACAGGCACACACACATACACACATACTCAAATACATATGCACACACGCTCACAAATATACACACTTAACACACTCTCACACACACACTATTGCTCAGCACAACTTCTCCAGATTCCACCATCACTGTCTTCTTCATCAGCCCAGGCACTCTGCGTAACTTGTGGTGCCTCTTTTTTCTTTTTTTCATTATAAAAACTCACATCCATTAAGCAATAACTCCTCACTCCACCCTCTCCCCACACCTCATAACCACTATTCTCCTTCTGTCTCTTTGAATTTCATTACTCTAAGTATTTCATATAAGAAAAATCATACAATATGTATCCTTCTGTGTCTAG